>NC_081201.1:21625112-22825112 GCF_902713425.1 Acipenser ruthenus | reverse complement strand
GTTCATACAGTACTGTATGTCAAATATACAATTACTGACATTATGATGAAACATAGTAAGGAAACCATTTATTAAGGGTATCAAAATCTGTGGATATATGGTGGTGCTTGTCCATCAATCCTCCATACAAAATTTTACCATAGCATTTTAAAGTATAATAAAGCACAATGAAATCATGGTATAACACAGATACTGTAAACCTCAGAGATGTATGGTAAAGAATATTAATCGTGGCAAACCATGATAATAATTACGTAGTATAACCATAATAAAAAAGCAAAATTACCATTCAAATATACTGTGGTAAACTTTTATAAGGGGTGTATGTCAGTAAATGTGGCTGTTTTTGGGGGGAAATCACTTTAATTTCTGGGGTTTTAATGTGTAACAACTAAATGATCAGAGTCTTTACTTTCTCATTAAACTCAGAATGAAGAACGTTAAAACAAGAGCACAACATTTTAATAAATGACTAGTCTGTATTAATGTGAATACAATTCCGAATAGTGATTGTAATAAAGTGTGTCCTGCATTTATTCAGTGATAAATTCTGTCCTGGGTCCATGCTTTTTAATTACTTTTTTTATTTTGGTTTCTTTCGGGAAGTAGTAGGCAGGTTTTTGTAAAAGTAGTTGTCCTTCATTACAAATGCTAGTTGCAGATCCACACGATTGAAAGGTCGTCACTGTCTACAGGGTACTTGTGTCCCCTAACAAGCGCTATTTATTGACAACACCCCATAATGCAGGAACAAATGATCACCGCACTTTATCTGGTAATAACCCTTCTCCTTCCTTGTTTACAACACTCTGTATGTAAGCTACCTTCAATCAATAAACCTTAGTTTAGTCACACATTTGGTATGCACATTCGTTCCCATTCGCGTCAGTACACTCCATAACCTAACGTTGAATATGTTTTTTTACAGTTTACTATTATAATTTTTTCACTTCTTCAGATAATGACTCCTTTCCTGTAACTTCTATCTTTTCTTAAGGTTGCTGTTTAAATCACTCTGGTCCTCTTCTGACACTGAATTATTTGAATGTATTTTATGCAAGCCCGCACAAAGTGGGGTGTAGCCCCCTCAGTTTTTTGTTCTGCCCCCCCTTCCACCTCATCATGGAAAGTCTGGCACCGCTGTCATGGCAAATTTGCCATGCCACCGCCACTGATCGAAGGGCTTTCATTACTTTACTTGCTTGTTTCGCAATAATTTTTCGAAAACAATGACGGTGTGAGCAAGTGTCAAAATTTTAAACAAAAAGGAAATTAGATGTCCATTTCAATGCAATAGTTTTAATAAAATTAAGATTACTAGCAGGCAGTTTTAATGGCATTACAGTGATAAATATTTGCTTTTTATTATTAAATGGCAGTCATAAATTGTATCATTGTAAGTGGTTACCCCCCATACGCTCATCATGAACGCCCTGTGGCCCGCCACAATTTGGACATTGCCTTATCTGGCCCTCCAGTGAATGTAATTGAATACCCCTGCTCTACAGTGACATTCTGTAGCGTGTTTTATTTATTTTTCTTATCTTTGTTGTGCTCTTGAGCAGCTCACTTTAAAATGTTATCCAATGCTGTCATGAAGACAGATTCTATTAGTAATGGCTATCGGGAAGGCAGTAGAAGAACATTGATTTTAAACTATGCTGTTGGGGCTGTTAATCCAGTTTTAAGATACAGCTTACTCCAACAAGCATTTCAGAGCACACAATTTAAAAATAAATGGCAAACTCTCAACAAATAATGCTTGAGTCAGGTACCTGCTGGTAAACATTAGATCCGTGCAAGTGGCGAGCTTTGGTCCCTTGGGAATCGGGTTGTTTCTTATGCGACCAAAAAGAGAACAAAGTAGGATACTATGCTTGTGTTTGTGCTGGCATTGCCCAATTATAGGCCTTTCAACAACTATGCTGTCATCTAACCAAACAGACTGAACATCTGCAGCTGATATATAATAAAGTTGCTATACAGGACTAGGTCTCCCTGTCATAAATCACGCTGGTGGCTTGAGCCTATGTCTACAGAAGCAATATAGATTCAACTTATTTTGTACTATTGTTTGTAGTATACAATGCAACTATACTATAGTATACAATGCATAAAGCTGTTATTTACAGTCATATTAAAGCTGCAGTTTCCTAAAAAATATTGTTCCATTTCATAGTACAATAGGTTTTCTATATATGTTTTAACATAAATACATTTTAGAATCTAGTAAAGTACAATAAAGTAGGACTCCTTTATAAAAGTTCACTACAACAAAATGTAAATTGGTAATTTCTGCAATTTTCCCCCTGCCTTTTCTTATGTTTAGCATTTACCATAGGTTACCATGGTTTGCCATGTTTTTTAATATGCTTTACCATACCTCTATGAGCTTTACAAAGCTTATCAATGCTCCCCATGTTTTCACTATGCTTTATTATAGCAATCAGAAATGTGTGCAACACTGGGTCACCATGGCTTAGATTCTGATTCTCTTAAGAACGTGTACTACTGAATGTCAGTACAAAGCCTCCTCACAATTGGAGGACTGTTTCACTAGATATAGCTCACATTTAACAGTATGTGACATTTGTACACATGCAGCATCTCTGCTGTAACCCAGTACTGCATCACACCATAGGTATTAAAACAGATAAAAAACCCAAAAAAAAGTTCCATACATTTCTCTTCCATACACAGGGTTGGGGTCAATTCCATTTTTTTTTTATTCCAATTCCGTTTAAAATCAATTTCTAATTCCAATTTCCATTTCATTTTATTCAATTCCATTTCTAAGCCCTTTGAAGGAATTGGAATTAGAATAATTGGAAATTATTATTATTATTATTATTTATTTCTTAGCAGACGCCCTTATCCAGGGCGACTTACAATTGTTACATTATACATTATTTCACATTATACAGATATCACATTATTTTTTACATACAATTACCCATTTATACAGTTGGGTTTTTACTTGAGCAATCTAGATAAAGTACCTTGCTCAAGGGTACAGCAGCAGTGTCCCCCACTGGGGACTGAACCCACAACCCTCCGGTCAAGAGTCCAGAGCCCTAACCATTACTCCACACTGCTGCCCCATTGGAAATCAGAATTGGAATTGGACAATGGGTTTTTGACCCCAACCCTGACAGCCGTTCATTATATGGGTCTCAAATGTGCAGTTTTGAAAGAAACACATGTTTTATTTTCATATTTACATATTTTCATTTTAAAACATTATATCTGGAGGGTGAAATTGTCCGCACCCCTTCACTGGGTTCTTTCCTGTCAATGACCAGTCAGCTGCTTCTCCTATTGACTGACATTCTTTCAGCCAGTAACATGACCCAGAAGACACAAAATAAAGCAGTTACAGGCTACCTGGAAGGCATGGCTTACTTTAACCTAGAGTTTTTTCATTAACCTAGAGTAGTATCTGATATCATGTTTTAAAATAAAAAAAATATGTTATCTAAAACATGTGTTTCTTTCAAAACTGCCCATTTACAGGGTTTATTTTGTTAGCTGCAGTTACTTTAAAGGACTTTACAAGACTTACGCAACAGAAGTAGCTGTTCATTTCTGTAGTGTGGGTATGAAAGTGTGTGTGTGATGGCTTTTGTATTGGCACTTTTCATTTGGCCATATTCCAGAGCCAAGGCTAAAACAAAAAATACAACCCCAGCAGCTACTTTTGGCAAACAGCTGTCCTACTAAGCATTTTGAATCTACAGGTATTTTAATTAATTAATCAATCAATCATTCTGTTAGTCATAGCTTTGGCAGCTAAACACTGCAGTCAGCAAGGCAGCCCATCCTGGCAGTTTCATATGTTGCTTGCTTCACTATTGACTGTAAAAAATCAGACTGCAGTGTTGGAATCCTTGAAGTGGCTGTCCATGGGGCAGCAAATTAAATATGAGGTCATGTCTTTGCTGAATACATTTTTGTAATTTGTTGGGAAATGTTTTGTTTAAGGTGTGCTAAACAATTAGTTTGGTGAATAATAGTAAATTGGGCCCTATATATTAACTCTGTAATTGTCAATGCTGAAGATCTTATTCCATACGTAAAGTGAAGGAAAACTTCTTTTTATGGTATACAAACCCTTGGGTCTATTTTTTTTATTTTATTTCATTTATTTTTAAATTTGGAATCGACAATTGTAATTGACCCCATTTTCTCCCCAATTTGAAGGGCTTAGGTCGGGGTAAAATCAATTGGCGACTACTAAATAAAACATTTTTTAAAAAAGTATCCTGGTGTGCCCCCTGCTTTTTTCACAGATTACAGCAGGTGTGACTCAAGCAAAGAAACACCAGTTAGACACATGGCCCCACTTCCACAGTAGGTGTCTTTCTCGTGCCTGTCTTCTGCAGTATCACTTTACTACATGGCCACCATATGTCTCAACGTCCATCTGGGACTCGGACTGTATTATGTATACTGGGTATGGTTTATTGTAAGGTTACGACAAGCCCAGCTGAACTACCTGTCCAGACAAAGTTCTGCACCATCTGTTTAATTATTGCAAGCTGGAAAAGCAGGCAGGTCAGTTTAATTATAGATGCTGACAGTTGTGTCCACTGTAGAGTTACACAGACAAACACAGTTCCTATTCAAGCAACATTACCTGTAGACCATCAACATATGCAGAAGAGTTTATGAGTTTATCAACTGTTGCCAAGGAGACAAGTGCTTCAGGTATGGCCTTCATCTGTGCCATAACAGTTTTTTTTCATATGTTTGGAATGATGGATTTTGGCTTTCTAAGCGAAATACACCTGAACAATACAATTTTTAGACAACTCTGAAATGTCATGACAGTCTTGAAAGCGGTTTTCAGTTGTTCCAGTATTTGTTTATAATTTTACACTGACAATTTTGAAGTAAGTAGCTTTGAGTCTGTTTACTCCAAATTTGTCTTTAGATTCACAGGCTAATAAAATGAACCCATAAAAACAGTAAATGTGGGTATATTTGTTTATATTAATTGACTCGTTAACCCCAGATAACAGCAGGTCCACATCTGTCTCTTTATTGCGTAAATTTCTATTTTCCTAAAACACATTTCCCCAAATAAACAATTGAATTACTTCAGCCCTAAACCACAATTTCAATCTAGGTGATTTGAACTGGAGCAGAGCCAAAAAAACGGGGACAGCCTCACTGCTGCCTGCCTATGTCAAAATCAGGTGTTTTCCCCCTGTGGTGCATAATATAGGACTATGGATTATTTATTGTGAGTTTAACGCAAGAATATAATTTCTGGTTAGCTGTATTCTGTGATTCTCTCAATAAGTTCCATTACTGGTCTTGCATAATTTTTTTTTTTTTAAATAACCATTTTACTGCTTCATTGTTTTATCCTCTGGACATATCAGTGATGCAGACCACACACTACTCAGAAACTCTGAACAACATTACATCTACATTTCTGTTAGCCTAACCCTTTTACTTATTCCTCACAATCTATTCTAGCAGATGCTTTTTTTTGTTTTTAAAAACAACCTTTCTCCTTGTTTTAATATGGGCTTGTTAAGTGTCATATTACAGTACATGACAGTGATACAAGCAGAGGGTACAAAGCTTTCAGTATTTTCAGCTTCTTTGTTTGTGGTGAATTGGTTTTAATTGATCAGTTATTTTTTAAGGCTTAGTTTGTATTTATAAATGTATCATGTACCAATATGTATGCATGTTTAAAGTATTTATTCATTGGCACTCAAATTGTCTCAATTTTTAAAATGTTTACACCCGGCTGTGCATATGAGTACCTGCACTTTTTTGTTGAATTTCTCCCCTGACCCACCACATCAACGTACAGCATAGCACCTTCCAATTCTGCATATTCTGCAACTAAAATAGTTCCTGAAACAAATATATCCTGAATCATTTTCATAAATGTCATCGCTGATCAATATAATATTTTTTTCTTTTTGTTTAAAAACATAGTTCAGCCTCACAACAGACCTGTTTTCAATTTCTTGGGGAAATAAACTGAGGAGAATTCTTTGATTCCAGTTTTGGGGGTGGCCACCAGCATTGCATTGCAACAGGGCAGGACCAGGAACCTTCCTTTTTTGGGAATGAAAACAAATATCCCACCCTTTGGAACAAGTGCTGCTGGTAGCGATTAGACTGACCTCACACGGCACCTTGTGTTCTCTCTCTTTATAATGCTATTAAGTAATGGTCCAAAAATATGTACCAATATTGCTTTGGTATGTGCAATAACATTACAACATTGGCAAGTAACACAACAGGACACCATGCTTCATTTCTGAACAGTGTCGTAGGAACAGCTGTAAAACTTTAGGAACTGGAAGAGCTGTTGCAATCAGGCATGCCTTCAAGGGCAGCTCGTGGTTTTGCAAGCCATTGCTTCTTAACCTGTTCATATCTCATAAACCGTTGGAGCGTCTGTTGACAGGGTGAGGTGAATGTAATTACTTTGTTTGTTTTGTTTCCCTTACGTATTATCCCCCTGGTTTCCCTTATAAAAGTTTACCATAGTAAAAACATCAGTGTAGCATAGTGAAAGCATGGTAAAGCATTGGTGAGCATTGTAAAACTGGGGCCTTGATTGGTGGGTCAGTTGGCCAATCAATCAATCACTGAGGCTTCAGAAAGCCAGAGAGTGAGAGAGGACTGGCAGTATATTGTGCTGTCAGTAGGTACTGTTCAGAGTGTCAGTTTGCCTGCTTGCAATGTATTTCTTTATTGTCTTTGTTTTTCAATGTTCATTTTTATTTTATTTGTTTAAAGCAATACAAGTGCCGTTCTTCACTTCAAATCCTTGTGTTTGTCAGCTAAATTGTGGTTGTGTGAATTTTTGGTTTCTGGATGATGAAGACAAAATGGTTTGAGATATTGCCTTCATATTCAGTATGCAACTGTATTCAGGTCTATGATTCCGTAGGTCACATGTGATTGGGGGTATCTTATAAGAAAATGTTTGCTTTTTATAGAATCTTGGGTTTCTGGTTACATTGATATATCACCAGAAATCATTGATAGAATTACAGCCTTGTTATGCACAGTTGGGTGTATATTATTATCTGCTATACAATAATTGGAAACCTCTTCTATTTCAGAAAATTCTAGAAATTGGGTGCAAGCTGACTTTGGGGGGGGGCGTTTTCGGTTGATTTTACTGTGAACCAAATGCACCGCATGACCTTTTAGAGCAGCTGTGTTCTGTCAGAGAATGAAACAGTTCAAGGTTTTGACTTTAAAGGTCACGAAACACAGCCAGTTATTTTGTAGTTCGAGTCTAATTGAGCTCCTGGCAGTCTCACTCTGTTCCCAGTAGGCATGAATGTATGGCAGAAATATCCTTTTGGATTTTACAGGGTTGGCTGGTTTGAAGTGGACATGTGGAGAAGAGGCCAAAGGGTTATTAAATGGCAAACTTCAAAGGCACGTTGGGTTTCTGAACATTTCCACGCTTCTCTGTGTCATATATTTGCCCTTTTAGTTAGTGCTACCATTTAACACGTTGCAAGAATTGTTTTTCATTTTTCATTGACACTTACAAACGCTGTCACTCATCTTTCACAAGAGACCTGTTTATTTCTCAGTTCCGTCACTAACGCACATGCTTTGACTCTGCCTGCAAGAAACATGCACGGTAAACTTGGTACTTCAAGTACTGGCTTGGACTCATAAAGTAAAGCATTCAGGTATATAAAAACTATTATTAGTTTTTACTAGATGTTTCGTCTTTAACAAAATAGCTTCCTGAGAAGCCACTGTGGCAAATTTACTTGTGTTATGGATATTAGAAAAAGTGTGGAAAATAAAGTTAAAAAATCATTTCTTTTTTTGAAAACCCAGCAGGTTATATAAGATTGAAAACATTCTGTGTCGTTCTTGTTTGAGGAGCGCTATTGATACACACTCGCAGTTCTTTCTAGGCATGGGTGGCATGTTGGGTCACATTTTATTACACACTTGAAATGGAGAGTGCTGAGTCAAAGCTGAGCCGTGCCTGTGCTGCCACATTGCAAAGGAGTACCGCCTGCGAAGATGATGAGAATAGCAGGTTAAAGCTCCTGTTAACAGTGGCAGTTTTAGATTTTATCTGGTGATTGGATATTTTTCAAAGCGAGTGCAAACATAAATAATATCAATTACTTTACTGCACTAAAAAGGTTCTGTTTAGCATTTTGTTGTTGTGGTTGTTGTTGTTGTTGTTGCTAGTTACGATTGCATCTTCTTATTTCAGTCCTAACTGAGATTTTGTAATGCATTTCTTACGAGCAACATTGTCAATGCCACTTTCTTTTTTTTTTTTTTTTTAAACATATGTTGAAGATGTTGTTTAGGTTATTGGCCATATCAGTGATACAGACCGCACACTTTGACATAGTGGGGTCTATTCAGTTCTATAATAACTGCCACAGTTAAGACATTTTTAAATACCAGTAGCGCTGTTTGGGTACCAAGGTTATGCAAATCAAACATCTAACAGTGCAAGTGAGTCTCTCTTAGTGTATCTCCTGTCTCTTAACATACAGAAAACTGTGGTATTTTGACCAACCACTGTCCTAGATCAGTTGAATAGACCAGAGTGTTTTTACAGTGACTACACTGTTGTGATTCTCAAGTTACTACTACAGTGTTTTAACATATGGACATATCAACGATACAGATATTGTTTTACATTTTACTATATAATTTACTTCATGTAAGTGACCTGGTCTTTTAATTAATCATGTTAGTGATTGCTCACTTAAACTATTGATTGTCTGGAAGCCTTTTCAAGCCTCGTGCTCCCAATTGGATGGTCTGTGCTGCAGCACTGCAGATTCGTAGCTTGGGTATTAATGTACCAAGACTCTCAGTGAAGAGGGTTTTTACTGTATGTGCTGAGACAGATCTGTGTGAGGCTTTGGGCCATACACTGCTGTACAGCACTAGCTCTGTGTTTGTGTGTGCGTCACTATGAACATTAGCAGTGACTTATCGCAAGATGTACTTTTTCCTACATTTTAAACTCCTTCACACCCAGGAAAGAGGATAACCCTGCTGCATTTTTGTCACTGCTGCTTGAAAGTGTAATGTACCATAGGGTTAGGGTTAGGTTTTCTGTATCTGTCCTAAAGCTATGTCCTGTAAAATGTTCAAAACATAGAGAAACCCCCTGACCTATTACAGAGATTAAAGATGTAATTTATTACGCCATGTGAGTAGTAGCAGGAGCATGCCTACGCGTTTGGCTCACGGAGTAATTTGGTGGCAGTGTAGAAGGAAACGTGAATCCTTAGAAGCAAGTGTCATCTATTTATACTAATGCTGGATTCCTGAGCAGCACCTCATTGTGCTGTTCCAGGAAATAAAACCGTCTTCGCATGAATGTATGTGAAAAAAATACCAACCACAAAAGGCCTTTTTAAAAGGATATATTGACTTTTTTCTATTATTTAATTTGTTAACTTAGATCGGTATTTGCCTTGCTTTCACACTATTCCAGCAAACTACTGCTTCTGAAAAGACTCCTCAATGCTGACTGTGGGAAGTGAGGAAGCACAAGCTTCAGTGAACAATGCTTGTCTTAACGGCGACACAGTACAACACTAATATGTATCCTTATCCCCCTTCCCCCGCAATCAGTCTTTTCAAATACAGTTGTTGCTGGAATAGGTAACTATGCCAAAAAATGATCTAAACAGAAACAACAATAGAGAATTGAAGATACACTAAAAAATGTAACTGGTAAAAAAAAAAAGTTATATTTAGCTTTGTATAGAAAGTTTCTTTTAAAGTACACATTTGTGTTCTGAAATGATAGATTTCTTATATAAATGCATCTTGGGCATGTGCTTCCACATCCAAGTTATTAATGTTTCATAAAGAAAGGACCACATTGGAATGGTCATGTATCTCTCCTGAGTCATTTAAACACTGTTTAATCAGGGTTGCCTGTATATTGGCAGGTATCTCTGTCAACAGCTTAAACATAAGCAAAGTATTTGATCACAGTTTATTTCTTAATGCAGTAAATTAAAAAAAAAAAAAAAAAAACTTTGCAACTATGCAAAATGAATTATGCTTTCATAGCACATAGCTGGCAAAAATGTAACGCAGTGAATAAAATTCAGCACTGTCAGTTCAATATACAAAGCGGAATTTATTAGGCTCACAGGGGATCATCTGACAGGCGTTTTTTTATCACCCTTACTCGTCTACCAGGGCTCAAAAATACCATTGCATGACATGTAATATGCCCCTGTTATATGTGCTAACAGAGTGTGAAATATTAGAGGTGTGCAGTAAAATGATCGATGATGACATCCCGGTTAACAGTCACCTGTGGCTTTCAATAATCAGTTTTTATGTTAACTGACATTCACTTTCAGGACATTAGAGTTTAGAAACATTATGGTACTGTCAATGAGAAGATTCTCCTTGTTTAAATTTTTTGTAAAGTTGTACAAGTAACTGTCCAATCGGAAGTACTGACCAACTCTAATACCCAAGAAGCTGTTCATTTTAAGTTAACGATTCCAACTCCTGTCTTCAGCAAAAAATCAATGCTTTCAATAGTTAAGCACCAGTAACTGCTAAATTGAGACAAGTAAAATACCATACAGAACATTTGACAGAAAAAAAATCTTTTTACATTGATTGTGCTCTTGTTGGATATAGTGGGAATAAAAGGTGGGACACATAATGAAAAACTCTTACTTGGTGATTTGTACATACTGTATTATTAGGCTTGCCACACAACAGAGACCCTGTTTGTTCATCAAAGTCATTGGAGAGGTTATTGGAGAACAAGTAGGGTTGCCACACGTAGAGCTCCAAACTAAGGAACAGCATTGTTCAAGATGTTTTTGCACATGTCTGGTCTTTTTTCTAGGTGTGTTTAAATGTTCACGGGTTGATAATCAAGTTTTCAGGCTGGGGTTGACTTCATTTAGGATCACTGCAGTGTATTTTAAAGATTTTATTTTTAGCATGACATAATTGTTTTATCCTAAAACTGTTATAAGGAAAGAAATGCCATAAATATGTTTGTATACCTACCCTTACCTAATGATCTTCAGCAGCAACACAGTTGCACTACAGCAGCACCATGCTGGTTCTGTAATAAGCGGTACCACCAGGTCAGCTACAATGCCTCAAACCATTAGTAAAATGGAGCCACAGTAGTTGCATTTTCTTCAGTGAGATCTCACTAAGTGTAGGCGTTGGTTTTCAATATGGAGCTGTGTCTGGGACTGTGAAATGAGGAGGACAGCCCGCCCCCCCAAGAGATCCAGAGGTGCTAAGTTTAAAGACAAACTTCCCTGGAGCATGTGTTTCACAGAAGCAATACATTCCACAAACTGCGAGGTCTGCAATGTGGTGTCCATCTGTACTGTTCACAAGATTTAAATTGTAGTCCACAGTACAATCAGAATGGCAGGCCACTGAGAGCATGCCAGATCCGTGTCTATATGTCTATAATCTTTAAGCTTTTTCTTGTTACATAAAGGGTTTTAATGACCAGTAAAGGTTAATAGCGGTGAGTTCAAGGGATCAACGAGTGGCTCACCTGCTACAAGCACAGCCATGAGGTGTGCAGGGTGTCATGCAGTCAGGGGAGCGCAGATTCACATCCTGGCTGTGCAAAGTTGCCGGTACTCATCAGAGATTCTAGAACAATCTTTGCATTGGCTCTGGCAACTCTTGTGACTTAGAGAGGCAAAACCAGCAGGGCTTGTTTCTCCTCATCTCATTACTGTGTAAAATATATCAATAAATAATGGTGAGTTCTTTTCAGGTTCTCTTCAGCAACCGTTGTTTACCTACTTATGATTTATATGGCACAAGAAAAGAAGATAATAGCAGCACAAAGTTTGGGTATGAAAAGGTATATATTTCCATAGACTGCCCACTTAGTCTCTGAGAAAAGTTTCCAAATCATTGTTTTTTATTATTGAAACATTTTCTTGTATAAATTGTCTTTTCTTATGTACTATTTTATAGACAGTATTGACCTGTCATGGGTTTACTGGCTACTTAAAACACTTATCTTTCAGAAGGGAATGTTTCAAAACGTTCCTAACAGGAAACAACTTTAGGCAACAAAATTGCTCAATTGCTGGATACCGTGATTAACACTGTTCAATTACAGATTGAAAATGTCAGTTTCCATTCGTTAAATCAAATTGAAGGTTTGAAAATGCCAGTATATTGTTTTGCAGTTACTTCACGCTTGGCATTTTGCATTTGAATTCAGTCTTGTGCAAATGCATTAGAACACCTCAAGACTTGTCATTTATATCATTTATATACAGTACCTACCTGCATGAAAACCTCTGAGTGGGAGAATTTCAGTTTTTGGTCAGTCGTCCGTGATATAGAAACAATAGGCACTCGTGAAAATTTGAGACCAGTTTGTGCTTTAATTAGGCATCTTAAACAACTTCTAAAAAGTTTCATGCATTTTACCATGCGTGGCTATGTGTTCCTTTTCTCTTACAATTTTAAATTAATTGCATGTGTGGCCTATTTAAGTCATCAGTCATCAATTAAATTAGACAATCACTCATTTGCCTATTTTGACAGTTTTCCAAGATTTTCAGTTACAGTGGTTTGATTTCATATGCACAACAAATCAAAACAGGATCAATGGGGGTGTTCTAATACATCTGCATACTATTGTATTTTAGTGCAGTTTGTGATAGCCAGTTATATAGTCATTTGAGTAGCTTTCTTTTTGACATGTCTTATAAAACTACACTAGCATGCTGATTTTTTTGTGATCTGCAGTTTAAAATTTTTAAAGATGTTATTGTATTAACATTTTGTTTGGCAGTTTGGAGTTTAACTAGGCACCACTATTGGCTAAGACAGTAGTTCTGTTCAAATGCCTACCCTTACCAATTGATCTTCAATTGTAATGAAATGGTATTGCCATGATTCTGTTACACGCCATGCTAAATGGTCACATATTGGAACACCAGCCAATGAGATTACCCTCTGTTTTGCCATTTTATATTGGCCGATTTTTGTTGATCATCAAAGTATTTGTGGTATGTGGGAAAAATGCAAGCTGGGAAGTTATTAGCATAAGGAATAAGGAATTCAAGAACAAGCTAGCAGAGAGTGAACTTTATGTCACATGCTGTTTACATAACGCCTGGGACTGCTGATTAAAAATAATATTGTCTCTGATTATACTTTCCGGCCTTATTCAAAACATTACAAAAAAAAAAAGTAATTAACAAAACAAAAGCGGCCTAAAAGGATATATTTTAACAGGAAATGGATAAGAATTCAGTTGTACAGAATGTACGGAAGTGTGTGGTTTCACTTTATTTTACCATTTGTCAGTCCAGACACATGCTACAGTACTGCATCTTAGGCACTGTCACAAACACTTAGTACCTTTTATTGTAATGATATAATTTAAATGGATTTCAGTATCAACAGCAGCTTTCATTTCTATGCTCATCAGACTACACCTACGGCTTGAGTATGGACCCCTTTACCTCCAGTATCACATATTTCCAATACCTCTAGATTGACTTTCCCCCTCGGAGGCAGATCTGGCGTCAGTTTATAGATGATGTGTTCAGGGTCTGATCCAGATTCTATATTCCCTTCAGTCACTGCATGTATAATTGTACCTTGTTAAGTCTATGCATCTATTTTATAATATCTATATCTATTTTATAATGCATAATGTTTTGGCAGGGCAACTCCATAGATGCTGTTCACACTGTTTTTAAAATGTCTAAAAATGTAATAAAAAAATTGTGACTGAAGGGAATATAGGTACTTGTAATAGATCTCCTCCTATTGGCTGATGAGTTAATAAAACTGACGTCAGCATAAGACACGTACTTCCTGTAGCTCTTGGCAGAAGAGCTTGCTCTTTAGTTGAATGGTAAGATGCTAGTCCAGTACTTGCTTTTCCTTTCAATGGGCTGATATGCCAGTTCATTACAGCAGCACCCTATGGGAAAGAATCTTGACCCCTGTGGTTGAAACAGGTAATTCAATGTCTATGTTCTTTTGCATTGTAGCTATAGCATGTATGATGGCTTGCGAGACACTAATCAACAGGATATTACGAAATTGTAATCAATCGTTAGCAATCTGTTATTTCAATTAAGTAGATCGCTTTGTTGATTTTCTTTCTGTCTGACTGTTCAGTTATTTCCATCAGCTATTACACTTGCCCCTGGTTTCTACAGTACAGCAACTTATGGTCACACCCTGTTACTTTAGAACACTCTCTCTCTCTCTCTCTCTCTCTCTCTCGCTCCCAGTCTCGCTCAGTAAATCCTGCTGTAAATTTGAACAGGCTAAATCAGTTAATTAATTTATTGGTTCAATGTTTGTTGACCTTTCCTCTTTCTTTGATGGCGATCTAGTTGGTCAAGTTCTCTATACACCCTTTTTGTATTATTTAAGTTTCTCACAATTTTAATCAAATTCTGGGGTGATCCTTTTGAATATTGAAGAGCTAATAGGTTAGGCTGTTGTCCGTTGCTCTCTTCTTTCCTGACTTTGCTTACTAGATGTTGATAGCATGCATCCTTTTCTCTGACTTATTCATTCATGTTTGGAGCTGTTGGTTAAAGATGTTGTATGCAAGCTCCATTTTCTCTGACTGTCTCTATAACTCTCTAGAACAAAGAACAGCTTCTCTCAATTAAAATGATTCTCTTTTACAACATCCAACCTTGAGAACCAGGTCCATCCACGCTCGCCTATCTCCTTATTTATTCGGAGCCCTATTCCAGGCTCAGGAATTCGGGAGAGCCTGTCTCCCCCCCAAAATTTATCAGATGTTACTATGGTGACCCTCTTAAATACTATTATGGTCCTACATTACCACTCCACTAGAGAGCCTGCTGCGTCTCTGGATGCATACATAAACCGTGAGCTTAGGAGTTTTCAGTTGCCTCTCCATTCATCTCAATGGGCTGATACACCAAGCCAATACTGACTGAAACTTAGCTTATCCAGACCTTATTATTTATATATATATTGGAAATGCACTCTTTCAAAAGTTGCATTCATGTGGATCTTTTAACTATTTGAAATGGCAGGGTTGTGGAGTAAGTAAATCTTGTTATTTTCGTGCTTTTCATGTAAACTGGCCCCAGATCAGACCTCAGCGGAACAATCACTCTGGAATACATACCTGGTTTGAATTCTGCAATCCCAGAATTCAGCGGTGGAAAATGAACTTGTCATGCATGTGGCCCTGTCCTGTTTTTTTTTTTGTAACTAACTAATTTAAAAGCAGGTGACAGTAATAATGCTTCTCCTTAATCTGTTCCGAATTGATTCGATTTGCTACAGAAGTTACGGTACACTGATCAGAAATAAGTATCAATTGAGTGTCAGACTTTACCTCCTGTAGGAGAACATTCTACAATAAGGGAAGGAACTAGTTTACCTTAATCAGATTTTGTATGGGCTGAGGAAATGGGGTTTATCAATTAAAGGCACAATGTAATTTGTTTTAATAATAGTACAGTCGCCTTTTGGGGTTTCAGCCTAGCTGAGTGATATTCAGGGAGGCTGTCTGATTGCCACACTCAGACAAGGCTGAGAACGTTTGATAGAGAAGCTCCACAGCTGAGACACTTTCATGAGGTACCAGCTGACACTCTCCCAGTTGATTGTATGCTGGCAGGTTAAGTGGCTTGACTGTTCAGGGAGTTTCCTTAAATGCTTTCCTAGTGACTGATAGAAAGACTCTGTTAACTGGCAGAGTAAAACTGCTTTACACAAAAAACACTCTGCACTACATTAGCAATGCATTGCTGCTTCCTAAAAATTAAATGGGTTGTAGCTATCAATATAATTTCTTCAAATGTCCATGCCATGCACATCACTTCACTATAAAGGCCTCAAATATGTAGTTTTGAAAGAAAAATGAATATCATGTTTGCTAGAACATTTCCTTCTTTCAGAAGCGCACGTCAGACCGATATAGGGAATGGAAGTGCAGGACAGGTATGATTTATGCAATAGCTACTGTATAACCAGTTTAATGATCTAAACCGTGTCACACAGATATCCTAGTCATTGTGTTCAATCGCTAGCTTTGCACCATTAATGAATGAAAAAAGATGTATTTTAAATGTACATCTGTTACTGTGTATGGCCTGTTGCAGATGGGACCAAAGTAACCCAGGTTGTACTACATTGTATTTAATTCTCAAAAATAATCCTTACAAATTTGTAAATGTAAAACATAAGTACTGTTATTCATATTTAAGCTGGTTGGCGAGTGGAATGTGTTGTTTGGCAGGACACAGATGCTGCCAGCCATATGTTCCTGAGTGTTCCAGGTTCAAATGAAAGCTTCCATTGATAATCGTTCCAACAAGGAGTGTCAGGTTTTGCTGTGAGCATGGTGCTCGGGAACACCCTGCTGCGGTAGGATAGGATAGACCCGGCACACAGAACCAAGGGAGAGTGACGCCTGTGTCTGGAAGTGAACCTCCTGGGGCTGTGAGGTTCTGAGTGGAGGGGGAATAATATAAATCAATATGTCAATGCAGTACATGTCTAAGGATTTTCTGCCCTGACTGCTATGGGGGTTTGGCTTCCAATGGCTTCTGTGGAAGTACAGTATCATAGCAATTCCTGATTAACAAAAAAGAAAACATGTCTGAGATTTTTCTGTTCAAATTGAATATGACGACCTTTCAACCCTGCTGGCCCCATAGTAATAATATTGGGTGGGCCCGGCACAGTTCAAAGGTCACTCCATCATGTGATTTCTGGAATCAGCAAGGAAAATTAGCCTGCAACTACGATTGTACAAGCAAAGTATTCTGATAACAAAAATTATAACTCATTAAAAGGTAAATGAAATTTGAAAAAAGTAATTGACATTTTAAAGTACTTACCCTTTTAAGAATGTCCAATTGAATTGTTGTCTTGTTAGTGTACTGTGAAAACCATTTTCAGAATACTTCAACTCTGCCAAAAGCCCTTTCCTTACATCCTTATAATATATGCAAAATTAACACATATTGTAATAGTAATGCAAGTTGCAACAAACCTAGTTACATCATTTAATACTAATATAATGCCTCATGCAAACATGTATAGCATTACAAGAGCCAATCAAATCGCGCGAAAGTCGCCTAATTGGCTCTTGCAATGCTGAAATGTGCATATTTCCTGATTACCCGTTGTTCTCTATTCATTGCTTTCATTCCCCTTAACTCGAAAGCTACTTGTTTTTACTTACTCTCCTGAGCTTTGCACTGCACTGATGAGCCTCAAACAGGGTGAAACATGTCTGCAGATACTGTACTTTGACTTTTAAAACGCTGTGAATGTAGAAGCTGTTAGGTGACTTTCATGCGATTTGATTGGCTCTTGTATGCTTACATTTGCATATTTCCCAATTACCTATTGTTCTCTATTAATTGCTTTCATTCCCCATAACTCGAAAGCTACTTGTTTATTTATATATATATATATATATATATATATATATATATATATATATATATATATATATATGTATGTGTATGTGTATTTTTCTTACAAAACATTTTAAGCTAAATCTTTTAGTAAGTCATTTATAAGAGACTTTCAGTGTATTTATTTGTTATCCTGCTTTGTAAGACATGGGCACAACCTTCTAATTGCTATGGAGTGCCTGAATGTATTCATACTGTTTGAAATGGTATAATGCTGAATTAAAGCACTTCAGGGGAGTAGAAAAAAAGCACTTTGTTATGCAGGATTTGTAGACAGAATCATAAACCTAAACTATAAATTACACTCCCTAATCAGTGACAGGCATACCAAATGCAAAACTTTTTGTATTTCATTTGTTTTTTCTCAGAGTAAATGCACATACAGGGAGCTTGGAACCGGATCTGCAAGGGGTAGGCTTAATGTAAGCATTGTGGTTTCCTACAATGGGCTGGAAACATTATCAAAGATTTTCCATATACTGGAATTTGTCCATGCATGGTACAAGGCTTTCTGGAAAGACAAACACTGCATTGAGTCAAGAAGCTGTTGTATAAGGAAGCGTCCTATTGTCAATAAAAAAAAAAAAAAAAAGAAAAGTAGATCCTACGTAGGGCTTTTAAAAAGTCCTACGTAGGAGATAAAAAGTCCTACGTAGGAGTGAATCTAAGAGTCAGAGTGAATCTAAGCAAGAAGCTGTTAAGATAATTGGAATGTTTCATACCCTTACCATGCTGTTCTTTAAGTGGGGAATTCAACACAAAAGTCAACAAATATAGCAGAAATGAGAGAACATTGAATTGGACAACCTGACAAGTGGAAATTTAACAGCAGAAAATGAGCAACAAAAATGCAAGGCAAGATGGCCTAACACAAGCCATAACTCCAGATAAACATTATGTATCAACAATAACAGTAAGGGATATGCTTTTATACTCGGCCCTACCAACACAAATCCCAACATTTATTTAAATAAGGAGGTCAGCTCTATAAATATGGTTAGTACAGGAAATGTTGGGAATGAGAAGAAGCCATTAGGTCTCCTTGATAACACAGATGGCTCCAGGACAGTAGCTACCTGTTTGTCTAATTTGGTATCTTGAGTATCGTTCCTTTGATATGTACTCGTCATTGTCAGTACTGCAGGCAATTCTTCTGTAAATGTGAGCTGTTCTTTTCACTTAAAGAGCACATCCTTCCTATGAAACTATAGCAAGAGGAGGCTGGTAAAAGGAGGTTGGTGCTGACATGTGAATCTATATAATGTGTATACTGTATATTTTCAAGAGTAATTAGCTTGAAAGTAATTTAATGTTTTTTTTCATTTTTTATATATTTTCAATCATTTTCAAAGTGACTGCCAAGTCTTCCAAAATGTCACGCGTTTATGCAACCTTTCAACTCGGAGGTGAAATAGTTAAGGATTTCAGAAAGGATAAAATTGCTCAGATGCACAGAATACTGTATTTGACAGAAAGGCAGAAACTTGAGCATAAAAAAAGTTCAGGCAAACTTATCCCAAGCAGTATCATTTTCTGGATTCATTTGTAAGTTACTGGTTAGTCTCTTTTCAAAGCCCTTTTCTTGCTGTTCTTCCCTTCCCAATTTTGACTAAAATCCATTTTATGTGCTTGGAAGGTGCTTACAGAAGCGATCTTGGAAGTACGAGTTGTGAACAGTTTCCAAAAACCCTTATAGTTCAGCATACTAAAAGAATAGCAACATTGTAATAAAGCAAAGAGAAAGAATGATTAAGTACAGGTAAACACAGTAAAGCACAGAGAGGTATGGTAAAGCATATTGAAAAACATGGCAAACACACAGTATAACCATAGCAAAAGCAAGGGAAAACTGCAAATTACTGTGGTAAACTTTTATAAGGGTAGTGCCATTTTAAACATTTTGTCTGGAGAACCAACTGTAAACAAGTTCAGATTGGATAGTCGTTGGCAGAGGGGTTTTAAATAGATTAACTGTCAGCAGAAAGCTGAACACATTTGTTAGCGGTTTGGAGAACTTTCAATTTGCATGTTCTGTGCACTGGAGTGTTTGATCATGGGTCTGTAATTCCACCCAGGTATCGAATAGATTCTGGTTGTTAGGGTTTTGAATAATGATCCCACGGCTAAATGAGAATGGACAGCAGTCCTGTGAATTAACTGTATTTGGTACTGAGCAATTCCAAAACAGCTAAGTAATTGTAGCTAGCAAAATAATTTCATAAAATGTACCTCTTTACATTTTCATTAGCTAAATTCTAAATCGGGTAGTAAAAAAGAATAAAAGTATAATAAAAGAAAAAAAAGAATACAGGAAAGAGTGTACATACCTTCCATCTAAGTTTCAAAAAATCTAAAAAATACATAAAAAAGAATAGAAATAAGATTTCAAATGTGATCATGTTAGCAGCCTTAGGACATAAACGCCTGTGATCGATTCCTTGCCCAAAGATTTAGTGAAACTGAACATTTCCAATAAAACGCCAATGTTGTAATTTTCCTTTTTCCAGGAAACCTGTAAATATATTTCTTTATGGAATTGAAATCCCTCCTTTTGTTTCCTTCAGTAACAATAACCCAGGATGAGAATCGGATTTCTAAAGGGTGTTTACTCAATATGTCGCTGCGTTGTTTGTCTGCATTTGAAAGCAGCACTTTATTGGAATACCTGGACATTTTAAAGACAAATACCGGTTTGGAGAAAGTAATGTATATACCGGTATGTATTTCTGCTACCTTAATAACCCCTCCCCTCCCACAGTAGATTGGTTGTCAAGTGAGTCAGGCAGACTGGTTCTACATATCAACAGCCTCTATTCTTACCATTTTATGACCTAAAGCATAGTCCTGTAAAAAAGGCCCTGTTTGTTGTGACAATGCAAGTGTTCATTCCTGCAGCCTGTAACCCCATTAACCTAATTAAACACTTGAATTGAGGCATTACCTCTGGGACTTCTGATAAAACACACACAGACTTGAGAAGCAGACACATGAAAATTGTCTGGGCTTCATTTCAAGTTTGGAAGATACAGGCCCTCATTCGTAAGCACTAGTGTGTCGTGACTGAAACCATGGGAAATATGTAAATGCCACTCGAACGCCAGTGGAGACACTGTGTGTTAAGAGTCAATGTTCACAAGCATGACTGTGTGGGAGACGTATTCATCTTTTGAAGATGTTCCACAATCTAATAATGACTAATTAAATAAAGAAGAAACATGCTCCCGTAGCGGCACTTCACTACATCGAAATGATAAATGATGACATTCAAAGAGACTGTGACTGCCTAATACAGCAGTAATGTCATGTTGTTCTGACAGTATGGTGCTTAAAGACACACAGGCCTTGGTCTTGCATTTGCTTGTAACAAACATCTATTCAACATTGTATCTGTTTGTTGTATTTTGAGATTTTAAATTAAACATAATTACGAATAACTGACAGTATTATACTAAAACGCTACATCTATGTACTGCTAATTAAGAAAGTAGACTTGGTTGGTTGGTTGACTGTCCAGCTGGTTTACTTTCTCTCAAGCTGCTTCAAGCTCAAAAATGTTTGAAACTACAACCTGCAGCGATAGGTGGTCATGGGTGTAATATGCAAGTTCTGTTATAACCCATGAAACAAAATAGATGTTTTTCTTTTTTCTTTTTTTTTTCTTTGAGAAAGATTGTATTTTTCTGATTCTGTTACATGAAATGCATCCGCCCACATCAGCAGTGACGCTGTATTACGTATGTGCTGATGTGGTTATTTGTAACACACTGCTGGGTAGCGTTTATATCTCGGCAAAGATGCCTTCTGTCAGTAATTATGCTTAGTAGTTATGAAACCCTGCTTTTTGTATAAAAAATAGCCTCACCGCCCAACACAAGGGAACCCTTAATTCGTCAAAGCCCTGCGGTTGTATGGTTACTAATTGGAACTGAAAGTACTTCTGCTTGGAAATGTAAAGCTCCTGGTTGTGGACACACAACAAACCTTATTGGAGCCACTTGCAAATGTGCTGCCCCTCTAGTTTCTATCCAGAAGCATGCAAATTAGAAATGTGTTGTGAGCTTGAATGTTTATGAAGATCGCTGTGCTTGCCTCCTTCCCAAGATGGGCCCTTCTAGGGATTGCGAGACTGTTTTTAAAAGTTGCTGCTTTGATGCAATACATAGAAGTCGTTTGACAATGTGACTCTTTTTGTTATATAGCCATGCTACTGCTACAGCATTTAAAACGTTTCTTAACGGCTTTACTTTTAGACTTGGGTTGAAAAGGATTATTATTATTATTATTATTATTATTATTATTATTGAAAATGTTGTAAGGAAAACGTATCCTTATAGTTGAATTTTTTTTTTTCTTTTTTTTTTTGGCGAGGCAAGTAATTATACAGTGTAAAAGGACCCCCCTGAAGCACCCCCAAGTGAATAAACGACGTGTGTGTCAAGCTTAGACTATTGCCAGTATTCTATGAATGAGGACTTGGAGGGCAGTATTTAATACGATTTCTCTAGAGCTGTGAACAAAAAACTGTATTGCAATCTTTTTTTTTTCGGAGTTAAGTTGGTGTTTATTCTTCTTGCGTTCCGTGGGCGAAGAGCCATTCTGCATGGACATCTCATTTATGATGTCTTCCTAAATAAATCGCGTTGATGTGCTGCGCCGGGATAAACCTCTTGTAAGTACACGCCAGAATATATTCCACGTAGCACACGTGCTTTTGTTTTTATTTTATTTAAATTGACGTCTGTTAAGTAGGTGTGCTGAATTCTGACATTCTTTATACACACAGGCTTTACAGAGTCGACGTGTTTTACGGGTTTGCAACGGTATTTTTTGTTGTTTTTAGTTTTAGGGCAGTACTTGTTTAAGCCTTGAACTTTTATTTTAACTATTACACTATATACACTATAATGTATTTTTTTTTTTTCACAGAACGGTATTTATTTTGGACCAGTGTTGTAAAAAATAGTTTTTTTTTTTTTTTTGTGACTCACATTTTTCTCCAGCATTAATTAAAGTAATTCGAGGTGAAAAAAATAATAATAATAAAAAAATAAAACCAACAATCGAGTTGAATATTTGGAAAAATAAAATTACTATTTATTAAGGAACTATGTTGTCACTAGTTCAATATGAAGTTACGCATGCTTAGAAGTTCCATTGGAATGACTGCCGCTATAATAATGTTATTTGTTAAACTGCCCTTGTTACTTAAATGATTCCAAAAACAACATAGCTAAATCAGGCAAGTCACTGAAAGGCAGTTAATCATTAACATTGAGCGGGCCACAGGAGGGTATAATATATCTTGATGGTCAAATGTAAAGTATACTGTGTGAGGAAATACCAGAAACAGAAATTAACTGCTGTTTCTATTTGCATTTAATGTACAAAACTAGTGTTACTTGTTACACTTGATTTTACATTCTCATAAAATGTTGCAAATTACATTTTGGTGTAAACGCCTTGATGAATCAGGACCAAATGCTAAAGTTGAACTCAGAATTAAATGTGTCATCTAAATTAAAACAAAATAAAACGAGAGCTGTAATAACAGGTACAACAGCTGTAGCCAATATATATATATATATATATATATATATATATATATATAATTCAAAAAATAATTATGGTCTCAATCTTAAAATTCTAGATGATGCAAAACTTTGGCAATAGCTGTACAGTTTACCTCTTTTTTCAGGAATTGGCCAGTTTGCTAATAGTTTAAAGACGTAGCGGTCCCAAGACACTTTGTTTTCCGCTTACAACTCATTTAAATACTGTGTGGATTTAATATGTGAGAGATACAGCTGCAATAGTTAAAGGAAAAATCAGCCTTAGGGGAGTTTGAAAGTTGTTCAGGTATTTTTAGAGGTCTGGGAATATTAAACGTGGTTTAACACTGTCCCCACTGAGACCTGGAGCATTGCCTGTGAATGCTGTAGAACTGGCCATGGACATTCTGCATATGAACAGAGAAGGGGTCCTGCTACCTTCCTGTTATTAGATTACCAGATTCTTAGGTAACGTCTGTGAAGGAATGGATGATAATTTATGTTATCTTTCATACAAGGGGGCTATGAAATCAGGCACTTTACAGTGCTGCGGGGTGGGGGTGGAAATAAAACTCCTATTACGTAGTAGTTTCACCCATTCCAGGTTTTACTACGAGCTTGATTAACCACAGAGTATAGGTAACAAGCTCCATTGTGTCTTATAAAACTCTGGAATGGATCAAACCCTGTGAAATGTCAGCTAAACATTTGTATTGTTTTTCTGTACAATTGAGCAGTTTAAACTATAAATACAAACATAGTCATAGTGACTCATTGGGTTAGAAGGCCAGTCCCCCCTCCACTCCACACACACACACACACACACACACACACACACACACACACACACAGTGTAGCATTAAGTGAGAGCAGATCGCAATGAATATAAAATCAGTCAGGTCATCATGACAGTATAACAGAGGAGAATTGGTAGTGTACTTGGAATTCTGATAGAATTTGCTTCACTGATGCTTCAATGCAGTACTCATTGGTTTGTTCTCTATTTACAAAGCAGCATGATAACCATATATATTCAAATAATTTCAAATTGCACATTCACAGCCATATTTGGCTTTGTTCGAGTTTTGTTAAATTAAGAGGTGTTTTATCTCTTTAAAAGTTAGTTAAGGAGTGAACGCTTTGGAAACGTGGCCCATTATCTCAGGTAGGGGAGTGCTGTTATTACCTTTAAGAGATTTGAAGTTGTTAGATATTATTTAAATAGAATATAACATGGAAATTACTCAACACAAAACAATACATTCCCTTGGTTTCCATTGTTTTACAATTATTGAGTATTAATCAATAACAATATGACAGTGTTATTTAATATAGAACCTGTCGTGATCAATCTAACTAAAGCTCATTTATATTTCCTGTGCAGCCTTAGTTTCCTGAGAAGTGCGTCATCTCAGCAGTGAATTGTAGGATTGTAGCCTAAACTTGACAAATATCCCAGTTTTCACAGGGGCAGCTCTTGGTTCAAGGAAAGGTCACATTTACAAGACGAATCAGTCGAATTTGCTAATTTTGTAACATAATTTTACTGTCACACAGTTTACAGCCTAGGTACAGTAGTACTGCAGTAAAAATGTCTTTGCCCTGGATGAGAGGAAATCTGGTTCATTGCGGAAGTTAATTGCCATTGATTGGTACTCAGTTGTACAGGTGGTGGAAGGTCAGCTTTTCTTACTTGGAAATCAACACATTTAATGAATGGATTTATTTAATACCTGCTGACAAGTACTTCTCAATACTCGGAATATCTATCAGCACACCCCAGATGTAGAATTCCTGCTTACGTATGCACTCAAGCTGGTTCTCCTGATAGACGTGGCAGATTCCAATGACTGTCGCAAACTATCAGTTGACCAAAATGGGCTTAACCCATTAACGGGTAAAGAGAAAATGAACCATCCTTAAAAACAGTACATGTTTTTAGGAGAGTTTGAACTCTTTTAAGGACCAAGCATTTTTCATTTGTGGGGTGCTCCCCCAGGACCAGGGTTCTTTTTGGCTGTGGTTGACTCTCTTCCAATAAAAATTCACTACAAATCTATTTTTTACAGTAGCATCTTGGAATTGTTGTCCTTTTTCAGAACACTGGGGAACATTTATAAAGTACTTCAGAAACCATACAAACATTTTGCATTTTTTTTTTTTTTAACATTAAATATTTTTTTTATTATGTATTCTGCTTAGAGATACATGTATAAAAATGTGTTCTTCTATGACCCAAGGGGCCTTACAATGCTTACTGAAAGTTATGCAAAAAATATTGATAATTACAAGACATTGTTTCACCTGAGTGATTGCAATGACATAATACATGTTTATTCTCAGGGTCTTTGTAAGCAATAATGGAGACTACCCTCTTTTTTTTTTTTTTTCTCAAAATAAATATTTATATATTAAATAACAGTTCATTCATTCCATTATTATCAGTAATATGGAAAAACAAACATACCTCATACATATAGTTTGTGAAATATTATCTGCTTATTTCCACTTGTTTCTTGATATTTATACATGTTGTAAAAACATATATATTAAAACACATGAGACAGAATAAATGTTCTTATATACTGTAACTACAGTAGTGTTATGCATGATACCTGGATAAGGGCGTCTGCTAAGAAATAAATAATAATAATAACGATGGGAGCATCACACACCAAAGCTGGGAGAGAGTTCCAAAGAGTCGGAGCCATGAAGCTAAACGAGCGTTCTCCAAGTGTGGTGCACTTTTGCTTGGGGATAACAAGCAGGCCGGAGTTGGAGGACCTCAGCTTGCGGGCAGGGACATAGCGGGTCAGCAGGTTGAGGAGGTACTCGGGACCTGTGTGATGAAGGGCATTGTAGGTGAGCAGGACAGTTTTGAAAGTAATCCTGAACTTTACAGGTAGCCAGTGCAGCTGGGCAAGACGGGGGGTGATGTGTTAACATTTTTTTTACTTCTGGTAAGGATCCTGGCAGCGGCATTCTGAACTAGCTGCAGTTGGTTTATAGTGCGTGCCGGGAGACTACCATAAAGAGAGTTGCAGTAGTCGAGTCGAGAGGAGACAAATGCATGACAAAGTATCTCCGCATCCGGTAGGGAAAGGTGGGTTTGGACTTTGGAGATGTTTCGAAGATGGTAGAAGGAAGATTTGACCACGGAGGAGATATGGGCATCAAAGGAGATCTTTCTTGACGGTTCTGGTTGTAAGCGGGGCAACAGTGTCGATGATATGAGTAAGGGTGGCGTTGTAGAGGGTCACTGCATTATCAACTGAGGACGGAAGAGTACCAGTTAGAGGGGATGAAGAGACACATTCTGAGAGTTTCAGAGGATTCAGCAGATTCTTGGGATGGAACAAGATAACAGTATCAGTAGCGGAGGAAGGAGCAGGGAGATTTATATTAGCAGTGATTTAAGAAATGGTCAGAGAATCCAAAATCCAAAGAATAAAAAAAAAACATCACTAACATTTTTGACATGCTGTACAGTTTAATGACGAAATAAACAATCATCAATGAACTCCCTTTTGATCAGCTTCTAGCACGTTCCTGTTATGTGTTGTCTTTTGCTGTGACATTTTTTAGAAGTAATATGCACTGGGATTCACTTACCTAAACTAAAAGAACAGAATAAACTGCAATAAAGCTAAACTTCAGCAAAGAGATCAGGGTGGCGATCTGAAAGATGTTTCAATAAATTGATGGCATTTTCTCCTTAGTTTTTTACTTCTTTAAAACACTTTCGACATTTTGACTGTCCGTGATACTAGGTAGATTTTGGTATCACATGATATACCGCGGTACACTGGTGACACGATGGCTTGTGTGGTGAAGAAACACACAGACTGCACTGGGGTAAATGAAGCGCTGATGCACACGTTTAATAAAAGAACAAATAAAAGGTTTAAACGAAACACTAGCACAAAACAAACGGCATGTTGGCCAAAATAAATAGACAGACAAGACAGTGGACAAACCTAAACAAGTATCGTGCAGTCCTTCCGCTCAAGTAGCAATTGATATATTTTATATTTCGTCCTTCTCTTTCTCTCTCCCGTTCTCCACTGCGAACACCCAATCAGCTTAACCGAGACTCGAATGCTAATCAGTCATTCAATTGAATCTCGCCACATTCTGCATGTGAACTACTTGTGAGACACCCGTGCCCAAATACTAATACACATTTTATCTGCAATCCCTGTGCCTAAATACAAATATACATTTTAAATCACACGTGCTACATAGCACAATTTATACCCCGTGCACCAATACATACACACCAACAATAACACACCACATACCACATAAAACACAAAATACGCGCACGGGTGGGGCACCCTGCCAAATACCGTTTATTTTATATATATATGTGTGTGTGTGTGTGTGTGTGTGTGTGTGTGTGTGTGTGTGTGTGTGTGTAATTCTTAGCCGTAAACAATGTTTTGTTTCCTTTAAAAATTAAATGCCCATCTCAGCAGTGACATGACACAAAAAAGAACAAAAAGCTAACAGTAAAATTAAATCTCTCCCCCATCCAACGGTGTGTGTTCACAAGCTGTACTGCAAAGTACGGTGGTCCAGTAAGTCAAAGAAATGAAGTGTGTTTTGTATCATGTTTACCCAATCATGGGCCCAGAATGACATTTCAGTATGATCATGTTTACACAATCACTTTCCTTAGAGTTAAGTAACTAAAAGTTCCTCTTTGGTGGATTAGAGTTAAAGTGTTAACAAACGTAGTAAAATAATAAAAACAGCATTATACCCATAATTCATGACACAAATCTCAAATGGGGGAATACATTCATAAATGACACTCGTTCTCCTTGAATACCCCTCTTAGAATGTTTGAATATGGAGTTCACTGTGTATAAAAAGGGTCAGTATAACATGTCAAAAAATAGCACCATCCTGTGGTCAACACTTCTTATAGCTAGTTGGACCAACTCATTCATTTTAAACAGTTTTGACACATAGGATCATGGAAAGTGTTCTGGGGTTCAGTATAATTAATCACCCAAAGCCTCAAACTGCATGTGCAGTGGTTAAATCCATCCCTGAATTTATGATTGAGAACTGGTAAGTCAAGGTTAAGTCCTTGCTGAATGTCATGGCAGATGCAGTTGTGTTGCAGTTAAGCAGAATTCTCCCCTGATGTACTGTAGATGTGCCCCACCCTCTATCCATGGATGCAGAGAGGTCAGGTATGGCTGGTTTGAAGAGCACCTCCCTGGACTGGCTCTATGACTAGATCTCAATTGGCTTGAGTCCATTTGCTCATTGAAATATCTATTTTATAACATAGTTTGCAGTACTACTTGATGAACTGGACCATCGTCTTTTGGCTGGGTGAACTCCGATTTTATTTTTATTTATTTTTTATTTATCTTTTATTAGGAAACAAACGCCCCATGTGCTATTATCAGAATAAAGATAACATTAAGTGTTGTGCATGTTATGGCCTGAGCCACCAGAGCCACCGAGAAGTTAGGTAATCCTGCTTAGTGAAAGAAAAAACTGTTTAAATCTTAGCTTCTGCACTTGTTCAGCTGTATAACTGTGTCCCATGACGTGCCAACTTTATTCTATGTAAGATATTAATGAAGTGGCTGCAATGTGGCTGTAATAATAATAATAATAATAATAATAATAATAATAATAATAATAATAATAATAATAATAATAATAATAATAATAATAATAATATATCCTGTTTTAGAAATGTACAATCTTCTGACTTGTGGCAGAAGGATCTTCTTCAATTTTTAAATTCATGTTGATATTTAAAATCTTTTTATAGGCAGCCTGACTTCCATGCTCTTAATACACTTTCATATAATAACAATGTTCTGTGTAATTAGAATGACATTCAGGCATAAGCTGGCTCTGATTGCTCCTCCAGTCGACACACTCTCATTATGTTCTTGAATTTACATCATGTGGGTTGTTTTTTGTTCAGCCCAATGATTAATAAATCCCATTTGAACTGCAGATACAGTACTGTAGAAGCACAGGCATGAGTCATGAAATAGCCAATGATGATGTAACAGTGCTTTTAAGATGGTGCTTTGAAGAATTATATGTACCGTCTATTTACAATCAACAGTGCATTCACATTGAAGTGCAATATTTCTTTTGATTCCAAGTTTCTATAAGCAGGCAAAACAATGTCAAGAAGAGGGGTCCCAGAGTGTCTCAACTGTAAAAGGCATGGTATGCAGGGTGAGTCATACAGTCAGGGAAGTGCAGGTTTGTGTCCAGTCTTTGCCAGGGATTATACAGAGAGCTCTGCATTGGCTCTAGTGCTCCCGAGGGTTAGGGAGGCAAAACCAGCAGGGACTGTTTCTCCTCAGCGCGCTACAGTGGACCCTGCTGGCCAGGCACCAATGGGCGGTAGCTCACCAACATCTGCTCTCCTGGGTGTAAAGAGGCAGTTGGCTTGGTTGTGGGATCGGAGGACACCCACTGACCTTCAGTTCTCCTGAGCTGTTGTGGGGAATTGGACATTCTGCATTGGGGGGAGAAAATTAGGGGTAACATAATTTGCACTCGAAATTAAAAAAAAGTATAAGAACAAAGAATAGGTTGTTTTTTCTGTAACCCACCCTATCTGTTGTAATACACCACTGATAACAACAGGCATGAATGCCATTTAATTTCTGACATTTGCCTTGAGAATGTCCAAAAAAGTAATTATGTGGTCCATTAGCTGAGGAGCTGTAACTTTCTCAATAAAATATTTTGTAGTTGTAAAAATGGGCTACAGCCAGACAGTTAAATGGCATATTATATATCGATTTGAGTGCAAGCTTTCAGTCATCATAGTATGTTTGAAGGCAAAGGACAAAACTTGCATTCAGAGTTGCGTTGGTGATGTTGTTTGCATTCTGCAGTTGTCTAGTATTTATCAACCAAACTGTACACATAACATTGGTGTAAAAAGTTTATAGCGGGTCATAAGGTTTACACAAGAGTCTCTTGTACGCTCATGTGTAGGTGTCAGTTTGCTAGTAAACCAGGGAAATGATTCAGATTTTACAAACCTTCACCAAACGAGCTGACCCCAAGTAAGGAGGCACTTCTAGGTTTATAGACCCAGATCATCTTCCTGACATAGTGGAATATTTTAAGCTACATAGTTTTGCATGGTGGTTGCAAGGCAGAGACCATTTTCATGTCTCCTCCTGTCATTGTGCAGTTGTCTTTTGTGTGTGTATGTGAGGCTTTTAAGTTCTCACCTGTCTGATGCAGCATGACTTCGCCATCCATCTCTGCACAACAAGCATGCTTAGCAGCTCGCGTCCTTGATCCAATAAGATTCACCTCAAAATAACAACTTCAATAAGCGTCCATTCTCTTGAGCGCACCCCTTCCAATTCAGATAAAGTCAATTCATATGTATGTCACAGCTCCAATTTTGGACAATTTTCTAGACTTCCTCTAATACTGCATTGACACCTTGACGTTTGGAGCTTTGTTGGGCATGCTACCGATTACTTGTAAGCAGATGGCCCCATCCTCATATGCAGCAGATCAAAATATATTGTACATTTTGGTGGTCCACTAAAGTCGTGCAGTCTTTTATATACATCAGTCAGCTCAAAGACCATGTCTTCATTTACTTCTTGTTTTGTGTAGTGTGGGTGGCAGGCTTAGGCTTGAGTCTTCTCTTATACCATGCTCCCAACTGTTTTCTGTCCCTGTTCTCTGTTATTGTCAGGAGAGAATTAACTACTATTATTAGTTCTTCGCTATTGTGAGTATTTATATTCAAATGTGTTTTAAGAATTAAGCAGAGGCATTAATGTACTGTGCACAAAAGTCTTTTTTTTTCTATTACTTATGTGTACCTTAAGTTTTATATTTTCTTCCACTTATTCACGGGTAGGGCTATTCTGCCCCCTGGTACTGTATTTTCAGCTTGAAATAATGACATGTCAGAATGTAGGGCCAGATTTATTTGATTTTGTTCTAAATTTCTAAAATTCCAGTTTTGTACTTTTGATATTGCAGTGGTTCCCAGACATTCTTGATTCTCTGCCCCCCATGACATTAGGCATGCAGACTGGGGGTCCCCACAAATCTGACTATCCGTATATATAGCCATCTGTATGTCACACTTACATTTTTGCATATACAGTATTTGGAGGACTGCATTTTAGCATAAGTTATTGAATTTGTCAGATTCTAGGGATATGAGGGGGTGCCTGTCATCCATCCTTCTGGTTTTAAATTTTTAATTGCTAATTCTTATTCTACACTATTGATATTCTCAGGAGTCTTCTGCCCCCAGTTTGGAAACCACTTCCCTACTGGTTCAACTCTAGGAACTAAGTTTAGAATGCACAAGAAGAAATGGATACTATATACTAGATAATGGTTTGCATTGAGCTTCAGTTATAATGCATAAAATAGTATATATAAAATGTGATTATCTGAACTTCAGTGCTAAGAACATCTCCTTGTAACCCGTCATGTTGTGTGCCGTGATTAGTTCCTCACGTTGTCATACTGTAGACCACCCCTTAGTTCTTCATAATCTATATTTAATGGTGCTGGAGTTGATTTGCTATTATGGAGGTTTCTTAGTTGAAATTTTACAGCAGAATTTATGTAGAAGAAACAGTTTTTTACAAATCAATTGTGTCCATTAATATTTTGTAGAATTGTTGTGAAAAAATATGGTGAGTGTTCATTAACCAGAACAGTCTGAGTAATGCACTTTCTGAGTGTGTTTTGTTCAATAGTCTTAGTTAATGTGATTAAAGACTTAGTTGTTATTGTAAAAGTTGTTGTTGGCTTATATGTTTAATGCTGTAAATTTTGACTGTAAACTGCGAGGAGAGGATTAGAGCAGGAGTAACTCTGCTTAAAGAAGATTAACACCACGTGTTAAAAGAAAAAAAAGGTTTTATCTAAACCAAGGGTCTCCAACCCTGTTCCTGGAGGGCCAGTGTTAATTAATTGGACCAATTAAGCTTCTAATAAGCATTTAATTGGTGCAGTTAAGTAATGTAGGGTACAGTTGGAACAAAAAGGACCAGGGTTGGAGACCCCTGACCTAAGCAAATAAATATTATTTAGTCAATCTCGCTTAATATAATTTCTGGTAATATCACTTTCTACGTGTCACAGTATCTCCACATTGAAATGTCTTCAACAAAGTATAATGGGACTCAATGGGGACAAGCTGCTGATAATGCCACTTCAGTCATTATCACGTGTTTGCAATCCCGGGAATCCCGTTCCTGGGATCCCTTGTGGTAATTCAGCTGAAGAAATCCTGGGATTTATAGAAGAGAATCCTGGGATTTTGGGATTGTATTAAGGAAACGCCTGATTCTGTTTTAGTCATGAATTTCATCATGTGTGCAACTGTGCGGCATTTAGTAACCATGGCAACCAACCCTTGCCGCTGAAAATTAAAACCACCAGATTTGATATTCGCTTTAATGATAACAAGACTTGGTAAAAAATAATAAAATGTGACGCCGGTTCTACGAAAGGACTACACATTCACAAAAAAATCGGCCCACAAAGTGGACTTGCTGAAACTTGAGCATGGTGCAGATGCAGACAAAACCAGACAAGAAAGCAAATGGAAGATAGTAAGAAACATTTTATTTCCATTTTGAAGAAACTTCATTGCCTGCCGTTTTATCCCGAATGATTGCATGTGACAGAATTCTGTTCAGTGTTTACTTCAACTGACCTCCGTAAAGCACTTGTAGCACAGGGGACCTTCAGTTCTACAATTAACTGTAATGTGTTTGTTTGTTTTATGAAAACAGCATAGAAAGACGCGTCATTTTCAGTTGTTGTTTTTTGTTAATTGGCCTGTATTTGAACAAATGCACTTGCTTGATTAAATGTCATAAAAAACTGTACTTCAATTTATCTGTTTTCACTCTGCATACTTAACAATCCTCTTGCTGTGTGATCGTGACTAGCAGACAAAATGACTTAAATTGTGGTGTTAATAAGGTAAGGGAACAGTTTTAAACAAAGCTATTTTTGTAAAGTTTTATCAGGATCTCATGTGTCTGCGACTGCATTTTTTTTTCTTTCTTAGACACGTTAGCATTTTAGTGTCTCAAATCCCGAAATCCCGGGATTCATAAAAAGCCTCAGGATTGCAACCCCTAATTATCACACATTTAACAGCCACACAAATGATTTCCACCCCGCTTCATATCACTTTGGGAAACAAAAAAACACAACACTTGAAAGTTTACATGCAAGTTAGGTCCTTTTTCTAAGGTAGAGAATAGTGTGCGACTGGTATAGAGTAATTTAAATAATAGTTAGAGCGCAGGATGAATGAGTAAGTGTCTGGTAAGGAGTGGTGTTCTCTGATACCACGCCTTGCAGACCCGCAACCAGCTGGCGGCACTGTTGCTAAGATGATGTGACGTTACTGTAGGCAAATATGAGGTGTCCATACAGATTTATCTGCAGCTGTCAAAGGAAAGGGCTTTCGTTCATCACAAATAAATCAAGACCATGCTCTGAAGAGTGCTCAATGAGAATTTCATCACATAATAAATTAAATCGTACTGTAAATACTGTATGCTACCCCTATGAGAGGGTTATGCACATCTTTGTTATATATATTCTTTTTGCTATATAATATCTTTGACAGAATAATTACTGTTACAAATATGGTATAAATGTCCTGATTTTCCAGTATACAATGTGTGAAGGCTTGACTTATTTAAAGTCAAATGCGAAAGTTATAATCAAACTTTCAACCACTCAAGAAAAACCTAAATAAACGTCACTTTGATGTTCATGGTGATCAGCGGTATCTTCTGACATTTTGGTGAAGATGCTTTAAAGCCATTGACATTTTCTGTTTGTCACCCAGAAGAACACATTGTGAAATACTGCACTCTTCTTAAACAGTGTGGTGACAAACTATATTATCAACTGACCTTTAACAGTCATAATGTTTCATACAGTATTGATGTCCCATTGAAACTATGGACACAAACTATGAGCAAGGGTCTATAAAATGGGAATTGTATCTACAAAAAATATATTATTTACTATGGATTATGTTTCACCTTTAATGAAACTACCATGGTGTATAGTTGCAGAAATTAACTTTTTTTTATGTATATTGAATCCTATGTTGCTCATTTTAAGGTTATTATTTTTTTTTGTTTCTATTTTTAATGTGAGCACCATTTTTTAAATAACTTCAGTGTTTAATATGTTGTCAAAGTCATCTTTTAATATTTATCTCATATTGATAAACACTGATTTTTTTTTTAATGGCACTCTAACAGGGGGAAGTGTTACGTGTGTGGGTCGTCACTGGATAATACTGAGGCAGACACAGAGCATTGGGTGTTGACACGCCGCACAGGCACTCAGATTTAATTAACACAAGTGCTGACACTAAGGTACCAGTAATGGTAGCCCTAGTGTTACATTTAATAAAGAAAACAAAATAAAAGTAAAAGATGGCCACACAAGGCGAGTGCTAGTCCAACTAAAAGGAACGTCCTGCTCCAGGAACCTACTACACTACGCAAACCCTCTACTGTTTGGGATCAACATCCCCTAAACTGACCTACTTCTGGGCTCCCGGAGTCCCGGCATCCTCACGGTGACTCCAGCCTCTTCAAACTGCCTTTTCAAATGGGCTCAGCTGGGCAATGCCTTCACGAGCACCGTCTTTCAGTTGAAGGGTTTTGTGTAGTTAATCCTGCGGAGCACCCCTCTGTGTAGGATGGCAGTGCAGTTGCCTCGAGCAGACACCTTTTGAACTGTGCGCAGCCTCCCTGGGCACGCCCCCCAGCCAATCCTGACTTCCCGATCAGCTCAGTGCCGGGCGAGCCTAACTGCACAATTGGTTGCTTAGCAAAGCGTCTCCTGTTCCGCGTCCCAGCTGCACACATCCGCACAAGAACCAGCCACAGGGCTCTCCCTGTCACAGGCACTCGCACTAAAATAAATGAATGCGAAGAAGGAGAATTACGTTAAAATTGACAAAATTGCACAAGTGGGTCTGCATAGGATTCAGTACACATGGAACAAGTAAGAATGCGTTAATAGATGAGTTTTTTTTCAAATATGCCCTATGGTTGTTCCATTAATGGTGAAGCCATTTTCAGCTGTCATTTGTAGGCAAAATTCCCATGTAGACCCTTTTACTTTTACTTTTACAAAGTGGAATACAGTTATTTGAACAATATATAAGATGCTATTCAGCAAGGATTTGAAACTGCTTCTTCTCTCCTGCAAGTCATTTCATTCTACTTTCACTGAAATTGCTTTTGCCCCAAAATAGGGTTCACTGACTGTCAGAACAGAGGGCTTTAGATTTCCTAAATCAAGGTTCATTCCAGAATGATTCATCCTATAAAAGATGAAGCAGGACAACTATAAAGATCATGTTACTGGGAAATCACACATTAGAAATGATCAGACTTGAGAAGGAATACAAAGAAAAAACAACGCAGCCCTCTCTTTTGCATTGTGTATGTATTCAACCTCTGAAGTATGGAAATTAAAAACTCAGTGATAGAATGTAATTTTGTAGAATTCAATTTATATGAGTTAATACATGATCAGATATTATGTATTGAGACACATTAAAGCCATGGCTGTGAACTACTGGTAAAGCTGAACATGACTGTACCTTGTCAGGGATTGACGCCTGTTCACCAAGGTGTATTGTTAAGACATTCACTTCAGGTGCAGGCCATCTGCTGGCATCTGTCAGGACTTGGCAGCAATAGTGCCATAAAGTCAACACAAGAGGGCGCTATGTTACATCATTGACCAGCAGTACAATAACTGCTGCAGATGGCAGGTGTATTATACAATCAGTGTTTGGCAGCCGTTTTGGGAGTTTGCCTACCCCTGAACTAACTGCTGTCCTTCATGTTATGACTTAATCAGCACTCGGTATGCAATACGACTCCAGCTTTGTGGGACCATGTCACCATGGGCGTAACTGCCAGTGCAGTTGGCATCTGCCAGCGCTGGTTGTGTCACACTTCAAAGGGTGAATGGGAATGCTTTCTCTTAAGTATATACACTGCACTGTCAATACTATAGAGGTGGCAGCCTTGAAACAGTGATTGGGCTTTTACTGTACCCTTTACTTAACATCTTGATATCACTGAATAGATATCTGCCTCTTCTTTAAAAAATGTCTTTCATGAGGACATTCCCAAAATGTTATGAATATACCCAGACATTTAGGATACTTATTTTTGCTTCTCAACAGTAGCTGAGCATTGTACTGGATAAGATGCCAGGCTCTAAATGTTTTAATTATAAAAATAATAATACAGTATATACAGCAAGTATGTATTTGACTAAGGCTTTTTTAATTGGTTTGAATACTGTACTTTTTAAACTGACTGACTATTATTATTATTATTAATTTCTTAGCAGACGCCCTTATTATTATTATTATTATTTATTTCTTAGCAGACGCCCTTATCCAGGGCGACTTACAATTGTTACAAGATGTCACATTATTTTTACATACAATTACATTATTTTTTTACACATTATTTTTACATACAATTACCCATTTATACAGTTGGGTTTTTACTGGAGCAATCTAGGTAAAGTACCTTGCTCAAGGGTACAGCAGCAGTGTCCCCCACCTGGGATTGAACTCACAACCCTCCGGTCAAGAGTCCAGAGCCCTAACCACAACTCCACACTGCTGCTCCGCATTGCCCTAATTTGTGAGAGCTGAGTGCACTAAATGAATAAGAGGCACTCTATAGAGAGGAGCCAGGGACTGGGACAGGGGGCCTATATTGCTGAAAGTATCCCAATGGGAATACCAGATACTGTAGCTGATGACAAGCAGGGGGTATTATTAGGTTACAAAAATCCATAATATAGCAGATGTCATCTAGCCCCTTTGAGCGAGGCAGCTTGTTGCCAGTAGTCACCTGATGTTGCGTGTTTGCTGAGACAGAAACAGACCGATTACGACATGGCGGGAGATAGTTGAGAGATGAATATATAACTAGGAAGACATTCAAGGGCTGTGGTCTGTATGAGGCTTAACACCAGTTTGGTGTTCGTGACAAATGGCCAGGCAAGATGATATCCAGGAAGACTTTGAAAAGTGGGCAAAGAAATGAAGATGGAAGGAATGTGTTGGTAGCATGAGATTGTTAGACTGGGAGAGATGTGTTAAGCTGGTGGCTATGGTACTCTGTATTTAGACAGTGTGGGAGTCACACTTACAATAGCCTATACAGGGTGGCCACTTCCAGTAACAATCCTTTTCTAAGACTAATACTACCGATATTAAGCCGCTAATGTGATAAGGAATGGCTAGTAGGATTTTACTTGATGGCACTGTGCATTTGATTGGGATATTAACACAGTACACAGTTCCAGCACAGGGTCACATGTTGTAATTGTGGCTTCAGGGAATGTCAGATCTTTTCTGCTTGAGATTTGAAAGGCCTGCAGTTTCCTGATCTACAGTATGTATTACACCCTTGAGCAGTGCATTCACATGGAAAAGCCAAGTCACTGAACAGAAACAGATGAGAGCCTAAAAAAAATCTAATGTCCTTTATATAAAAACATACATTCTTTACCGGTTCAGTTAATCACTTCCGCCCCTTGTTTCTCTTCTGAAATTTTGATCATATTTGATGGTTATTAGAAACATACACAGCCCTACAAACTATGTACACACATATTCCTGCACTTCAGTAATCAACATCTAGCCTGCTCGAGTGCTGTGATTCTAAATTTATGAATATTATTTGTAGAAAAGTACCCCGTTTATTGAACTGAAATAAGATTGATCACTGGTATAGCTGCGGCCATGAAGCATTACATGTTATTAATGAAGAAGTCCATTACCTCCTGCATTACTTCAGCAGTATATAATTCCCCTGCAGATAACCTTTTAGTTTCCTATTAAGCCCAAGAAATAGTAATTAAGTAAAATCGTTTCCCCTGTGGACTTGGAATTTTTTTACTTCTTGGCTCAGTCACCAATAACTTACAGTATTGGTAATCAAAATGGATCAGATGTGGATTTGTAATTGCTTAGAAGATTGTAGAAATTAGTGCTGCCTCTCAAATTGATTTCCATGTTCAAATATTGTCAGTATTAAACTGACAATGTCCAGATCAACTGAAAAAGTATCAGGGGTATACTGACCTTGGCAACCGTGTGCTCAACTATTACTGACAAAACTGATACAGCAAAAGAAAATGAGATGCTGTGCGGTTTCTGGGGGTTGCTTGTTCTTTTTACTTCATGTTTTGTTTCAAGTTATTTGCAATTTTCAATACGTTTTAGGGTTGTACAAATGCTAGATAATAATGATTTTTACCTTGCCATCACACAACTTCATGTAAACAGTTGACATTAATCCAGTAACATATGCCTTCGTGTTAAAATAACACTTTCTTTTAATGGTTTTTGCTCTGTGAATTTGGGCTTAGTGCCAAGAATAACTAATATGATAAAAATGGTGGATTTGCAGGCAATTGGGTATTGTGTTCAAAAAGACTGCTATGGAAAGAGACTATGGTTGATGATGCTCAAATCCTCTGACTGGCAGGTTACTGTGATGTGCTGAGATATCACTATGGCAGGGGTTGTTATGAAGCTGCAAGCAACAGAAAAACACATAATAAATGAATAATAAAAAGGGCTCTCTACTCACTTTATCATGACACAAAGTCTGATGACTTCACCCTAATAAATGCTCAGTGACAGATTTTGAAATTTTTTAAGCACAGAAGAAATGTGTGCAGCTTCGAGACACAGCAGCCTTCTAAAAATCAATTTGGGTAAAAACTGAAATACGTAACGAAAAAATTTTTGAGCATGGAGAAATGTCTGGCAATTGTATTAACGGTAACAGTAAAAGTCCTATAATGTTGATTTTTATTGACCAGGCTGTTTTAAGAGTGTTCTTAAAATGCTGTTCTATAACAAGAATAAAATGTCTTGACCCAGAAGACACTGTCCACGGCTTACTCTTTTGACTGGTCTTTTCCAATATCTGTAATCTAGTTTGCGAAAAAGAAACAACAGCAGTCAAACAAACTGAGCCAACGAGAAAGCGCAGTGCGTTGTTGGTGATAGTAGCAGGAAGGAAGAGCTATTTTGCCACAGTACAAACTAAAAAAGCAACAACTGAGATTCATCAGATTTCTCATAGAGGTACGTGATATTGCACACGCTAGGCTACTTAGGAAGCCTACTGTTAATAGAGTTTCACTTTAGTTACAGTTGTCTGTGAATGGGACCCACTGTTTATGCACACGCAAAGGTAAACATAAATGTCCATTGTAATATATGCTGTATTAACCAGCTGGGTATTCAAATATAATGTAAGGATCAGCAGCACTGTTTACATTCTGAGAGACTGTGCTACAGCATCAAATGTCAGCCCTCTTCAAACAAGGAGACTTACTGTAGCCGTTTATTTTTTAAGTCACCAGAAGGACAAAACACTTATGTTACACAAACCCGTTAAAGCACACTCACGCACACTTGCACACACTGACCCCAGAGATGTACATAGTTAGGCCAATCTGGGCTTTGCTGGTCATCTAAATCTTTTTGTTTGTATAGTTTATTCTTGACACTTAACATTTACTTAGTCACTGCTGGTATTTACTGCTGGACTTGTGTGCCCTATTTCAGAGGTTGTGTAGCATTAAAAAGAAAGTCTACTAAATCATGAACACATTGCGCTTTGAATTACACTTTGCCCTTGTATGTCTTATGTTAGATATGATGAAGTGACACTGCTTTGGCTGCTGTGTAAGGGATAAAGATTGCAGTTAGCTTAGACTGTTAGATCCACAGACTACATCAACACTGCATACAGTAGTAAGATTGAGGATATGATGCTTGTGATGTTTTTATTTTATAATTATGAATACATTTACAGTATCGCCCTTAAAATAGCCTAACATCTACAATCATTTATGCACCCAAACATTGAATACTTTCTTAGTTTTATTTGTAGATATATTTAGAGAAGAGCTTATCCAATTATAATGAAACTTGGTTTGAATGTTCCTTAAAATGAGTTTTGGAGAATTATTAGAATCTGGGGATATATGAAGGCCCCTCTGTCCAGGTATCTGCCTGTCATTACATATTCTGTACATTGGAGTAAATGTGTATAGAGTCGCCACCGCTTAGAACGGTGTGTTTGTGATAATGTGCAGTAAGCGATGGACGGTATAAACTCCCACACAATAACCTGACATTCAAAATGTCCCCCAATCACCAGCACAGTAATCAAAACAAACACGCGTGTATGTGGTTAAAATCTTTATTAAGACACTCATTACATTAATAAAAAAGTATTAAAACCTATGAATGTAATAAAAACACCCTCTGATATTGTCAGAGTTTCAGTTTCGGTTGTATTTTCATCAGAGTTTCAGTTTCGGTTGTATTTTCACTACAGAAAACCCCGCTTTTCTGAAGCATGCTTTAGCAAGCGCACAGCATCTAACAGAGACATTTTATTTCACTGAATTTTCGTGCAGATGCTCATCGCTTTTCTCTTTCCAGTCATGCTTGCTGTTGCAGTCAGTGCTGTTTTTTCAAACTGTAAACCCGACACTACGTACAGGGACTAAAAAGCCTAAAGGTACAGTTTTGGGGTAATCGCTCAGTAACGAGGTGCAAACAGCTGATTGATCGATCTGTCAAGCTTTTACTACAGTAAAGTGCTTCCTTTTGAATTGAAATATATGTGAATGGCAAGGTAACAAGGTGAAAACAGCTGATTGGTGGATTAGCAAGTGCGATTCCTACAGTAATAAACAGTGCGTTTGTTATTTAAATCTATGTGAATGGCACACAACGAGATCCAAACAGCTGAGATTGCCTGAAATATACAGCGTGCTTAACACGGTATAAACAATGCCTTTGTTATTGAAATCAGTGGGAATGGCAAACAGCAAACACTGTTTGTCCGCTATAAATGGCTGCCCGATATAACCCTGGATATGATGTATGTGGTGATACTTTTTCATGATACTGACAGCTCTAATGCTACAACTGGGACTAGTATATGTCATTAACATGTATAATTGGATATCATTTAGCAGATAAATGTCCTGAGCTAACAGATCCTTAGCTTGAATTACAACAATGTCCAAATGTAATTATTGAGATCTCTTTAATTTTAATTTTTGCTGCATCATGTTCTATTCTGAAACATGGCCTTCATTTAATTGCATTACATAATCCAGTTATATCACAGTGCTTTTTTCAGTTAGTCATCCTTTTAGCCATCTTTGTATTGCTTAGCAAATAAGAGAGCTGGGCAGCTGTTCCTTATGAAGGTCTTAAAATACACTTCAAATACTTTTTATAACGTCAAAGCTAAAACAGCCCGACACCAGGAATGTTGATTATTGTAATTGAACCTCCCTTCATTCATTCAGGCTAATCTAGTTCCAAAGACAATCAGTGCTTTAAACTATTAGGTATCTGTAATTCACTCCTGGTTTTATTATTAACAGTAATTTGCATTATTATAATATAACTTCTAACATTCAGCACCAACCTCATACTGTAGTTCAGGAAGCTCAAATTGTTCAACTTGCCGATGACGGCTTTCAAAACAATTTATGTTTAATATTTAGATTGTGGATGGCACCAAATTAAACAACATTTTCCTCTAGATTTCAGACTTTTGAGAAGACAGAGTGAAAGCATGGCTTAGAATAAGGCCCATTGTTTGTAACACTTCCGGATTGAATAAAGCTTTGCATGCATTTAGTGCCATGTGTACTATGAAGGAAAGTGACATGTGCTGCCTCAACATGTGACCCATGGCGGACTCGCCTAGCCGTGAAAGCGTGGTCTGGTAATCACAACCAGCGGATGGATTGCTTAACCAGGTTGATCTTTGTGGTCCTACCCAGCATCGTGGCCAGCATCAAGAACATGGTCTCCATTACCTCTTTTCCACTGTACAACCGAGCCACGCTGGGGCCACGCCTAGGAGCCTGGTTATATTTCCACTGCAGCCAGAACAAACGTGTTGACTCGCACATTGTCGGTATTAGAGCCGTTGTATAGAGTTTAATACGCAACAGACCAATGTTGTCTTTATGTCACAGGAGTTCATACTTGCTATCCGGAGAGGGCTGCTCCACAGTGTATGGCCTTTGCTTCAGTTGGTAAACTGCTCATCCAATATTCTTGTAATGTCGGACAAGCTATCATCATCCATAGACACTCATGGCTTCTGTTTTGTGAGGCGATGATCTCGTTCAGTTTTAAGCGCAGATCACTGGGTGTGTGAAACAGTGCAATCATTCTTGCAGGTTTTCAAAGGGATCCCAGTAACCCAGGTAATAGATGTATAACATACTATAAACAGAAGTGGTCTTTGAGATGCCCACACTAATAGCACTTCTATTCTTGTTAAAAGGCAGAACACAAATTGTCTCTTACCTATGAGTCCCGTCTGCAGAACACTGTAGTGTCAAATGAAATTGATCAGCTATTGCTGTATTTGCAAAAGATAGTTTCAACTTGGAGCACTGGAAAGAGGGATGAAGAAGAAAAGGAGTATATTCCTTGTGATAACTGCTTTGAGACTGTATTTTTTCTGACGCAGGCTCTGCCCCTGCTGTATTCCATAGCATAAGTGTCAGCAGAGATATTTAAAGACAATGAAAAATTGCTCTAGAAGAGAGTAGGTGACTAGTGTCTCCTTACTAGCAGCAATGTTCATTCAAAGAATTTTCTTTTATTGAACACAGATTGCATGTTTTAAAGACATTGATTGGGCTTACATTGTGTTATGTCTTTAACAAGTAGTATGGGCTGTGTGAGCCAGACCCCATGTGGTATCCCTATGTGTTGCTTGTGAATGCATACTTCCTATTTGCAATGGAGATCTATTTGCAGGCCTGTCATCATTGAAGGCTTAGATGTCATATTGTCCACCCAAGGCTGTAAATCGATTGGTTTCCATAGTAATGGTCTAAGAATCTGAACTAAGATGGAACCCAGAAATGCTATGAATTCCATTATATGAGAGTAGGTGTTAAAACTTCATGCTGATATTACCAACTAAGACATAGCATCTTTTACTGTAAACTGATGTGATCCATCTGCGTTTCCTTCCATCTGATGATGTAGATATCCTTCTGCCTGGTGTTGATGGCTGAAGTGTAATGCTGGCTCCAGGGATCAGCATATTTTGCTTCCTTGGCGCATCAGCACACACAGCGGCTGTGATGCTGGCTCCGGGGATCATCCATAGTGCAGTCTCCCTAGCGCATCAGCATGACAAGCGTCTGGACTGAGCTGAGTAGGGTACTTCTCTGCAGTCTTCAAGTGGGCACCTTCTATCCTTGGTGTTTTGTCGACTAGCCCATGACACCTTAAGAGGGCTCGACAGTTATTCTGACGTACCAGCATCACCCCCTCAGTCCCCCACTCAGCTGAGCCCAGCTTACTTACCTTCCTTTACATTGACGTTGCTTTCTTTCTACTGTGCTTGAGGTCCCCAACCAGAATATTTTTGTCTCAACCAGAGCCAGTTGCTGCTCCTCTCTGTTGCTTCAGATATGTTCTTCTATGCGTCTTAACTCTTGACCATGGAATCCGATGTCTCTGAGAAACCTGGTTGTGGAATGTGCCACAAATCCTCGACAACCCACCTCCACTGGGTAAACCTGGACTCTCCATCCTCGCTGTTCTGCTTTGGCAACTAGTTGAGCGTACCGAAGTTTCTTCCTTTCATACGCCTCATCCACAGCATCCGTCCATGGCACCATTAACTCTACCAGGTGAACAAGGCGTGCTGATCCAGACCACAAGATAATGTCAGGTCAAAGGTTAGTGGTGGCAATCTCAGGTGGATAAATAAGCCATTGTCCAACATCTGCCAGCATTTTCCAGTCTCTGGCAGCTTCCAGTTGTCCTAGACGAGTTTTGATTTTAATACCTGTACTTGGAGGTTGCTCCTCTGGATGGAGGAATGTTGTTCTTCATGTCATATATTGCTGGCTTGTCTTCCAGTGCTAAGGCCAGACATTGCAGCACCTGGTCATGATGCCAAGTAACACAAAGGACACCATGGATCCTCTCCTACCCATATATTAAGGTTCTGTGGTGATGGGAGAACATCATATGTTGACCTGATGAGGAAACTGATCCAGCTCTGTTCCACTGTCAATATATCTCACCAGCCAATCTGGCGTTGTTCCACACTCTCCCATCTCGTCCATTCTCCCTGCTTGGCCTGGGAAACTGCCTTTACACACCTCATCCTCTCCTCCTGCTTTTGCACTTCGTTGATTATCAGTTCCTCCGTTGACCTGGGGCTGTTTTGTGCCATGTAGGAGGAGCTGAACTGAGACCAAGGTCTCCTCTTCCATGCTGTACTTGCCCCATGATATCACTGATACCAAGGGCAGACTTTGCATCTTCCACAGCTTCTTTTGCTGCCCACTTTCTTCCAGTTTTCAACATAGGTGCTGCCTCCCTCACACATTGATCGTGTGACTCTACCAATGTCATTTCCAGTCGAACTTTGGCGCACTTAAACTCCTCGGTTAGAGCTGAGACTGGCAGCTGCAGTATCCCTATTATATCCCTCCCTCAGAGCTTGGTCCTTCCTTAACAGTAAATCAGCCTGAGAAGATCTGCTAATCCAAATAAGGCTGGGATCTGCTGCTCCAGTGCTTGTGTGAGACATTTACTTTAAATGACAAGTGAATCATGGCTGCAAGGAAATATTTAACAGCTGTGGTATACAGACTTCTATAAGTTATTGTAACTACGACTACAGTATGTAATCCTTGAAATGTAGACAAATGTTTTGCCAAATGCCTCTGTTAGTTTGTGGAGGTGGTTATTTATGTTTTTACAGGTTTTTTCATGGTTTTATATTAAGAAAAACATAGTTCATATTGATATTTTTGGACTATTAAACAGCATGCAAAACAAATAGGGGGAACAATAATACAGGAGTGGGTGAGTTGTGACATTAGGGCTTCTGATTTTCATTTTTAACCGATAAAACCCGATAAAACACCCCCGATACAAAAAAAACTTAAATCGGTGGATAGCCAATAAACACCGGAAAACACCGGAAAACACCGGAAAAACTGTGGAAATGGTTAATCAATTCACGTTGACTTTACCCTTCACATTAAAAAACAATAAAACCTACTACAAAAATAATAATAATAAATACATTTACATGTGCTGCTGTGCAATGTCCCGCCTTCTTGACTTGTATCTATCATTGATTCGTTCGGAATACTTTAAACCTGCCTCAACTACTGAGTGCACATTCCTACATTTCTATTGGAGACTCCGCTTGTGAGATTTAAAATGGATGGAGGCTTGTTAGCGGGATTTATAGCTGTATTACAGTTAAGATACAGGGGATTTAAAACAGAATTGTGGCAAAATGTACAACAATGCCTACACACAAAAACCCCAGAAGAATGTGTCCGTGACCATAGGGATTTTGTTGTAGAAGACAGCAAAGGAAAGAAGGTACAACTAAAGTGTGCAAGTACTGTCAAGTTACTATACGTATTTTGACACACAAAAAAAAAAGCGCTCAAGCATTTTGGAAAGTAACCGAAAACACTAATTTCATACAGTATATCATAAACGAAAGCCCTGAAAAAAACGGTTTACATAAAACTGGAAAATAGATAAAAATAAGCACGGAAAAATGCAATTAATAAAACCCGAAAAACAGAAGCCCTAATTATAATGCCTGCTGAGCTGGAAATCTGGTTTATTGTAGCACAGCCATGAGTGATCCCCAGGCTCTTAGGGTGACAGACACCAAAACACAATAAATGACAGAATGACATTAACAACCTCTTGAACTATGTAATGTGACAACAGAATAATGAAATACATCAACAAATAAAAAAATATGAACATGAATACAGCAATAATTCAACATTTTCCCCACAACTCTGTAGTCCTAGCGTCCTTTTCACCTATTTACATACTCAACACTGGTGCGGAGCTCTTGCCCTGTGCACCCCATGGACTGTAATAATAATAATAACTGGAAGTTGCAAGCAACTTTACGGCTCCAAGGAGTTATTGTGAAATTTAAGCATTTTGATTGGTTGCCATTGTCAGTTATTTTAATTTTTTTTCACAAGCTTGACATTAATAGTAACAACACATTTGACCTTAAGGAGAGGTCAGAGGTCATGATCAAGGTAATTTTTGAATAGCTCCCATATGGGTTCCTATCTGTGTTCCATAGTAACCGTGACCCTATCTACACTCTGTAATGAGTTATAAGCTAGTTTTACATTTGACCTTAAGGAGAGGTCAAGGGTCAAGGTCAATATCAAGGTATTTTTTTTTTAATCGAGCATACATTAATTCCCTTAGGCCTTCACTACTCTTTGAAGTTTCAAGAGTTTTTGTTCAACGGTGTTCATTTTATGCGCAATATATGCAACTAAAATTTGATTGGCCCACGGCAGCCATGTTTTTTACTGTAGCAGCTTCATTTGGGTGACAATTGGCGGTTTTGGAGAAGAAGATATTTCTTTGTTAATTAGGTTGTCCAACATGGCCGCCATACCACTGAACCAATCAGCTTAATTTCGAGCACCGTGCATCTTGGACAATCCATAACCATGTATATCAAGTTTCAGAACTCTGCGATAAGTGGTTTCCGACAAGATGTTTGGAAATTGTCCAAAATTTGTTGTAAAATCCAATATGGCTGCCAAACCATGTGACCAATCGCGTTCATTCATTTGGGCATTAGTTCCCATTGGCATCTACAACTCTGTGAAATTTTTGTTGGCAGAAAGAAAAATAATAATAACTAGAACTGCCAGGCAGTTTTACGGCTTCCAAGATCAGTACCAGTTGGACATTTTGGCAAGCTGTAGCATTGCAGCACAAGTGTCAGCAACAGATCCATTTTATGGAGCAGTTTCAATTCAAAATACTGCATTAGTTCATTATCTCATGATAACTTTAAACACCATAGGAACCATGACCCTATGCGCACTGTAAGGAGTTATAAACTAGTTTTACATTTGACCTTAGTTGAGGTCAAAGGTCACAGGCAAGGTGATTTTTGGATAGAGCATATATGGGTTCTTATCTGTGTTCTATAGTAACCATTAACCTATATACACTCTGTATATATATATAATTGAAACTGAATGATTTTAGGGTTTTTTATTTTATTTTTATTATTGTTATTTTTAACTCGGTCTACTTAGTAGCCTAGACAATTAACACACAATAGATCGTGGTCCTATACAGATGCTCAGAATGAGCTGGAGGGGTTAGTGGCACATGTGTGTATTCTGTATTCTCCCAACACGCTGGGAAAACCAGAAATGTCATAAAAATTTGTTTTCAAGGCTTGTAAGTGCACCCTGATTTTAGTCAAAATTAGGTACTTAGGTGTTCGGCTCAAAAATACATTGAGCACAACTGGCAACACACGAGAAAAAGCGCACTGGGAAATGCCAGCAACAATTGCGACTGTTTAAAACATGCTTTCAAAAGTTCTTAACAAATTGATGCAATTGCCCGCAGCTTTAGTACATCTCATTACAATATTTTTGATCCCTCATTTGCACTATCTCCACCTTGTTTTTTTGTGAATTTCTGCAGGAATGCCCAGAATTACATATTCATTTAAGGCTAAAGTGCAAATAAGAACTGGGGCTGCAAAGCATTCGTTAAAATGATGCTAAGAGCGTTGCGTTTGTTTAGTACATTTCATGCTACACTTCCGACTTGCATGTGGTTTGCAGTGATTGCGACAGACTCAACACTTTAGTACATCTACCCCTTATTGTTAAACATTGTATTACCTGTATTGTATGAGCAATATTGAGTCTGTGTTTTAAAGGGATTGTCAGCAATTGATATAGTCTGTTATAACCTTCCTTCTTCCCAGTGTTCATTCATTAACCTGGTTGCTAAATCACAAGTTTCTTCTCAAGCATATTTTATATTTGAAGATGGCCCGCAATCAACTCCCGCAGTAATTGATTGTAATTTGAATTCGATCGTCTTAAGCTGCACACAGCCGGACTCAAGCCGTCCCGACTCATCTCATTTCAACTGGGCATACACGGTCTGGATGAATCGTAACAGTGTGCCTGCCTTTAAAACCAAGGTTATCCAGATTTCAGTCGTGATGTCTTCAGATTTGATTTGTTGAATCTTTTTCAGTCGCAGTTTCGTTCAGATGTGATCAGATGTGTGCGGCGGTTGCCGACCAAGACTGACTGAGACTGATTAGTCATAAGGGTGTCAACCAATGGTGAAGCAGGTTTAAGTGACGTGGCTTGTCACGTGACTTGTCATATTAGATGGCGGAATATTGAAGACATAGTAATCACCAGGATCTAGTTGTAGTCAGTCTAATTCCGTCTTAGCAGTGTGCGACACCCAGTCAGGGTGTGACATCAAACCAAAACTGAACACAACTGATAGTGGAATCTGTGCAAACTCAGATGAGATGAGTCGGGACGGCTTGAGTCGGGCTGTTTGCGGCGGGCATTTGCACAAACAGTTCTTCAGGCATATTTGCTTTCTGGGTTGTTGACAAGGCTGGCTTGACACATGCACCTTTAATAAAGAGTAGGAGTCTAATCGTTTCAGATTTTACATTTACAGATTAATAAATGTTTATTCCTTTCTCTAACTGCACCCTAAATGTGCTATCAATTTTCTTCCAAGCCATGTTTTAAACATTTTTTTATATATATATATATATATATATATATATATATAATGCAGATGTTGTCTTAACTGTTTCTCAAGACTTTCCAAAAGCCTGATGTAAAATCAGAGGTTTTGCATCAACTTGTGTTTGATATATTTTCGGCTTGCAGTACAAAGAGTGTATTTGTGCTTCTTAAAATGATGTAGTATATATTGTACAATGGTTGTACAAGTACAGATATGTGGACAGCAGCTCCATCTGTATTTCAACTTTTCTTTGTGTAGTAAATAAATAAAGTCCATTGGCTGTTCTCTATGTCTGAGATCTGGATTTGCTGGGCATGATGGCCTTTCTATCTAAGGTAATGAGACCAAACAATATTTTCAGGCCTGCCACTGACTGGACATGCTACTAGACAGGTTTCTTGAAGTGATCTGATATAAAACCAAAGCTAAATAGAGGCACACAGTGGGTCTGAGTGGGTAAAGCAAAAGTAATCCATAAATGATGGATGGTATAGCCATTGAGTGACGAAGCCTTGTATATGGCAGCAGTGTGGAGTAGTGGTTAGGGCTCTGGACTCTTGACCGGAGGGTTGTGGGTTCAATCCCCGGTCGGGGACACTGCTGTTGTACCCTTGAACAAGGTACTTTACCTAGATTGCTCCAGTAAAAACCCAACTGTAAAAATGGGTAATTGTATGTAAAATAATGTGATATCTGAATAATGTATAATGTGATATCTTGTAACAATTGTAAGTCACCCTGGATAAGGGCGTCTGCTAAGAAATAAATAATAATAATAATAATAATAATAATAATAATAATAATAATAATAATAATAATAATAATATAAATAATTAAATGTTTACTTATTGCGTTGCTGGCTGATGGCACTGCAGAAATATGTACAGTATGTGGTGCAACTGGACAAGAATCTGCCCATAGAAATACAGTAAGTGAAAGGCCTCTTAGCTGGCTAGAGAAATATGAAAATATATGCGCTTTTGAACACCAGCACATTGACGATAAAACACAGCAAGTTGAGCATCCGAAGGGTTAGGGGTGTAACAGTATACTAACGTCCCAATATGAGTGGTATTGTGTGCAGCTCACAATATGATATGTATCATGATACTTGTAATGGTCCTGATTGGCTAAGATAAAATCATAATTTAATGATAGACTACTTTGTTAAAACACAAAAATGTAATGAGTTAGGGAGCGTATGTATTCATACAAACTATAAAACACTTATTTTGTTTTGTCGTTGTCCCCCCCTTCCCCCGCAAGAACCACTACAATGATCTATGTTGTGCTTTTGGTTTTGTATCATGATACAAACGTATACATATCTCTTTTATGATACAATACATATATTGTGTAACGAAGGTTTTCACGATTGAGTGATATATCCCAAACCCCTAATGAGTTACCACATACAAACAGCTTAATAGGTAACACATTCTGTTGTTGTATACGTTGAACATTGTATTTTAGAAGGTACAGTGTGTCTTTTTCATAGAGAAACTTGAATGTCATTCACCCGTTTGAGTAAAGCAGGATGTCACAGCATATGTAGAGCAGATTTCTAACAGCTATTGTTTTAGTTCAATGCACTGGTTACATCAGAATTAAAAACACAAATCTGGCACTGAAGTTAAGCCAGGTAATAATATATTTTATTATTTTGAAATAGCAAAGAATGCACAGAGGGACTCTAATACTGGGTAATATGCAGGTGAAGGCAGTTCTGTTGTATTAGAAATGAAAAATTTAACTTTTCAAGTTTAATATCCTGGGACTACTAAAAACCTTAAAACAGAACATTTATAATCAAAGACATTTGTGGAGCTGCTTCAAGGAAATTGGGAGCTTTAGTAGTCTCAGAATTCAACAATAAAGATGGATTGTTCATGGAAAGGAAGGCTGGGGCACAGGCTTAACCCTTAAGGAACAAGCGTTTTTCAGAGGGATGCTCCCCCAGGACAAGGGTTTTTTTGCTATATTTGACTTTCTTGAATATAAAAATTCACTAAAAAATCTATTCTTTACAGTATCATCTTGGAATTGGTGTCCTTTTTTCAGAACACTCAGGGGAACATTATAAAGTACTTCAGAAACCATAAAAATGTTTCGCTTTTTTTTTCAACGCAGTATTTCAGGGGTTTTTTTAACGTTTTTTTTAATGGTAAAGTATTTTTTATTATTATGTATTCTGCTTAGAGATACATGTATAAAAATGTGTTATTCTTACAAAACTTCCTGAGCATTTTGTTGAAAAATGTTAATGTTTGGGCAAATTACAAGACATTGTTTCACCTGAGTGATTACAAACGTTTATTCTCAGGGTCTTTATAAGCAATAATGGGTACTACTCTCGATTTTTTTTCTTTTCTCAAAATAAGTATTTATAAATAAATAGTTCTTCATTGCATTATAATCAGTAATAAGGAAAAAAAAAAACATACATGTAGTTCTTGAAACATTATCTGCATATATCCACTTGTTTCTTGATGTGTATAAATACTGTAAAAACATATATATATATTAAAACACATGAGACCAGAATAAATGTTCTAATATAATTATAAGTCAAATACAACAGATTTACAGTGTTTTCCTATTTTAACAACTTCCTGTTATTTTTTTGTTTCTGCGTGCTGCTGTAAACTGTCTCCGCCCTTTAACAATGAAATGCCTGTTTCAGAGACGAAAAAAAAAACAAGCAGGCAGTGAAATGCAATCCCTCCCCTATCCAATGATACAAGATGTACTGCAAAGTATGGTGGCCCAGAAAGTGCATTTTTTATCATGTTTACCCGATCACGGGCCCAGAATGACATTTATGTATGACCGTGTTTACACGATCACACGGTCCTTAAAAGGCTAAAAAATAAATAAAATAAACAAACGTTGATCTTTGACTCTCAAACCAAGCTAACAATGTTCCAGGGCAATCCAGCACAACCCTGTATCCACGCATGCCAATTATTGATGTTTATGTTGACATAGCTGGAAAATAGTTTGAGTGCAGCTGTTGCAGATTATAATAAACCCATGTTTTTATTGGGAGCATGTTTTCCTTTTGACATGTGATGCCATCTGTGTTGATTGTCCCATGTCTCACCTATTTAGAGAGGCTATATGCAGTAGTTACTAAACCCTGCGCCGGACAGAGACACACTAATGATAGTCCTCCGGGGTAACCTGAGGTGTACTAGTTTCCTTTTCCATGCTGTAATAGCGAGGTGCCGGGCCTGGTTAAAGACAGTCTGTGCTGTTGTGTTAACAACACAGATATTTGTCTGCGCTTTGGGATGGCCTTGGTCTATAAAAGTGAAATGCTGCTGTTGTTTATTTATTGTTAAAATTACATGCATATCAAAGAAAGCACAAGTCAATTAATACTGAACAATTTAAATGTTTACAGTTTGTACTGCGCTGTATAGGTTGTGTTTCATGCCTCTAACGATTAATATATTGGACTAACGCAAAGGATAGCTGGTGTATCTCATTACACCTTTTTAAAAACCTTGTAGGTTGAAGGGACCCATGATCTGTCATTCTGATCCCACCTTGAACTGTCCAACCTGGAAAGTGAGACCCCCCTGCCACCCTCTCTTTTTACATTACTATTATTCACTGGCTAAATGCTCCGGATTGATTCTGACATTGTTTTGATGTTTTACAATGTCTTGATACTTGAATTAAAGGTTCTCCCCCAGTACTGATGCCAGCAGTTCTTATCTTCCTACCTCTTAAGAAATTCTGGCAACACCTGTACAGAGGGCAAGGTAACAGGCAGTTCAAGGTGAACAGCTTGAAAGACCACGAACTTGCAAAGTTTAGTCTGAAAAATCTGAACACCTTCCCAAGGAAATGACAGTTGGAATTCTGAGAGGAAGAACAGATGACAATGGTGGTAAATGTCAAGCTTGCTTCGGTGTCTTCAATGGAGAAAGAAATTCCTGATAGATGCCTTGGAGTAGCTTGGTACTTAATGACAAATTGTTTTCTAGCCTAGTACAATAGAAATCACTGTAATCCTCTCTATTTAGGTATTCACAGTATTTTTGTATGTACAGTATATGGTACTTCTCAGTGTCGGATCTTTTAAGAAAGGATCATTCATTTGTCTGTTGGGCTGATGTCTGTTTTGTTATCCCCTGGAGAAATAAAATGGAGGTATCCAAATGTACAGCTATAGTTTACGTCTATCTAACTTGTGAAGAAACTTCATGGTACTGTACAGATGACTGTAATTTTGTATTCACAGTGGTGGTGGGAGATACAGTTTCTCAAGACTTTGGGGATGTGCTGTAGAGTCCTGATGGACACAATGCTGGATACAGATACCAAATGGGTGGTAAACGAGAACAGGCCCTCCTACAAAAAAAGACCTTGGATCCAGACATTGTGGAAACACAGTTATAAAGGCTAACAAATGCTTGGTTATATAGTAAAAAAGGAGGTTAATAATGGCCTAGACCACTCCTAGAATACGGTGTTAAGTTTACACTTGTCACACTACAAAACACATCTTGCTTTGGAGAGAATTTCGAGACGAGCAACTAGATTAATGCCAGGGCTCAAGGGTGTGAGTTATGAAGGCTGAAGAAACTGATCCTTTTTAGCCTAGAACATAAAAGGGTTGATGGATAGCGCAGAGACAAGGACCAGAGGACATACTTGGGAGGAGACAGATTTGCAACAGAGGTTAGATAACTTTGTCACAGAGAGTGATGGGTGTATGGAATGGGTTGCCAAACCATGGTGCTGCTGCTGATTCACTGAGAATCGTCAAGAGCCGTTAGCGTGGTTCTTGGATCTATTAGCTATAAGGAACCAAACAGCCATATGGCTTCCTCCTTGTTTGTAACTTTTCAAATGTTCTTATCTTCTTGTAGTCTGTCCATCTGTATATATGGCATGCTTTGGCTTGTTCCTTTTCAACGCTCACAAAATACTCCAATAAATCACTCACCATTTACAGTATGTATTTGACTGGGGTTCTTCATTGGAACACCATGAAACCTGTTCATTATACAAAAGGTTTCACTGCTTTCAGTTTGTGTCATTTCTGACTAACCAGGCTGATGACACACTGTGATTTGAGTGGGGCTGAGATACTGGCATCCAGTAACAGGAAAGCGTGGGTATGACTGACACACATTTCATTTGCTGTGATTTTCCATAGCTTGGATATCAGATGGTCAGAAACAGAGACTATCTCATTAAGTAGCAAAGTCACTGCAACCTGTAGCACAACTAACAGGTTTTTGATGTTTCAGTAAAGAGCTTTTTTGAGTCAGCTCATAAATAAATATCTTACTCTGATAGGTGAGTGGTTTGTTACGGTATTGTGTGAGGCCCTGAAACATAAACAGTGACAAAGAAGACAATCTAGACATACTGTACATACAGGTTTGTGTGTGTTGCACTGTTACTGTACTTGAATTGTGATGAAACATCATAATCCAATATGTAGATTTTTGGCATTCAGTTGGCAAATAAGGTTGTTTCTTGAATAACCTGAATTTAATGACATTTTTGTTTTTGTTACAAAAAGTTACTGAACCTACTGACCTTCCAAATCACACCACAGTTCCATTATATCTTCTGTAAATCCTTCACTAGCAATTCAAGTAATATAGTTTTTCTCCTGTGTTGAGCTTACAGCTGTCCCAGAGGGGCTCTTCGCTGTTGTGCACTGTCATTTCTAAGAACTGGTATTTTTCCTTTGCAGAGGCTTTTAAGGAGACCAGGGTTCAGTGATATATTGGATCAGCAGAACTGATAAGGTAAGGCAGAGAACATTTCTTTACTGGCTCTGGGATTACATAATAGTTGTACATAACTGTCCTTATTAGGTAAACTGTGATGGGCTGAGACTACTTAACACACACTATGTTATTGCTACAGGACAAGATGATTTTTTTAAAGTAATTTTGGATGAAGGTTTTGATAAATTGGAACGATACAGTGCACCAACTTGAGGTTCTAGTTGTAATGGAAGACAGTATTTTAGAGAGACAGGAACTTGGATAAATCACTACAGTACAATCAAGTGTTTTTTAATGGAGGAAACGTATAATGTGGATTGACGGTCTAGGGTATGATATTGTACAAATGATCTTCAAAAATGATTTTGCCAATACTGGCGTACAGTATAACGTAAACATCCCGTAAGAATTGGAGGTAAACGCTAACTAAAGTGAAAACTAACGGATATGCTGGGGATATTTTTAAGATGGAGATGGCAGAATATTACCTGATGTTGCATATTTCTAGATAGATCTGGTGAATCATTCATTCAGTAATGATTAAACTTTGTTGAAAAGTTTGGTCTGTTTCAGCAGAGTTATTTTTTATAACATATAAAAAGAACCATCATACATTTGAGTACTGTCCAAACTAAAACATAATAAGAAGTATATTTTAATGGTTACAGGTTGACTCTTGTGTAACATGAACAATAGAAACCACAGTTTGTTAAATTGGATTCTTTCATTAAAACATTATTTACTCTACATAAAATTTTACATATCCTGATTAGCACTAATCTTAGATAGACTACCTAATGTTACCTCAGGTAAGGTAGTCCAATCAGGATCTCTGAAACCACTGTCCTTGCTTAGTTAGAAAATGGAAAAATGACTTTTTAAAGCTTGATATAGTATATGATCCCCATTTTGAAGCGAAAACAAATAGGCTAAAACATTGCTCTGTAAAAACAACTTGGTTTTAACTGGTTTTATTCCTTTAGTCTCAATACCACTGCTATGAAGCTGTATACAGATGCTCACAGGTCACAAGCTTTTATTGACACATCCTACGTATAAAATACTGCAAGTGCACACACACATAAATATAGTGTAATAAACACCCTAAAGTTCTCATCAAGCAAGGTGGGATTGGAAACAACTGGTGCTAATGCTGTGCATCTGTGAGAGACATTAATCAATACTCATAGTGATGGAAATATGAAATGCAGCTAGGGAGAACGCTGTGGAACAGTGCACAGAGAGCTATACAGAATGGGTAAAGCAGCTAGGGAGAGCAATATGGAACAGTGCACAGAGAGATATACAGAATGGATTTCTACTCACTACAATTAAGATATTCAAGTTCTTTAAAAACAAAAATAAAGAAAAAAAACTTTTAATGGCAGGCATTCTCAAAATGGTGTCTGTAGAGGTTGCCCACAGATCATTTTTAGAAACATCTCTTTTGTAACATATCACATATTTAATGTACAAAAAAGATCTTACACTGTTGTGGTGAGAGACAGGCATTGTGGTACTTCCAGAGCACATACAGTACATTAAACTAGTTTTCACTGTACAGTTTTTCTTTCTGGTTTATGGCTTTTTCTTCAGTTTTCAGTTGGGGGTCCTGTGACAGGATGACAGAGGTTTGAGGCTCAGAGACAGTGAAAAGGGCAAAATAATGATCTTTATTAAACAAAAAATAATCAAATAAATAGGCACAAGGGCCAACAAAGAGGTTTAAATACAAATAATACACGTGAAAACTTACAAAATAAATGGTCAGGTTCCAAGGCTTTTCAAACAAAACACTCCCTCCTTCCAAACACAAAACTCCCCAAAACCCAGCACTCCCAAACAGAAAAACACCCCCACACAATGGGTTTCACCTGCCCTTTATACTCTGTGGCTGGAGCCCAATTAACTAATAATTAACAATTAAGCACTTAAGGCTCCAGCCACATTCTCACTTGTATTTTCACAGGGAGGAACTTAACCCCCTCCCTGCTGATCCAAACCAAAACTAGAATCACAAAAAACATAATGAAAACAGTAAAAATAACAACAATAACAAACACAAATTTATAGGGGCGAGCTAGCACCCCATCACAGGTCCCTATTCAGAATTGTTCAAACAAAAAAGCCTGAAAACATCTGTTCTGGGGTTGTTATGCACAGGTAGTTTTAGTGGGCAATCTACACATCCAAACTACTTTATCCTTCAGTAAAGCAGCCAGATAAATCCCAGATTTATATAATGCCACCATTAAGAGAGCAGCACAGATTCCTGGGAGTCCTCTAACGCAGAACACTTTCCGGAGTTTATCTTGTAAACTAACTAAGCACCCTGCCAAACACACTTAATTCTAGGAAAAATCTATCTAGCATGCAGTGGGACCATTAGGCCCTGTAGCTCCTCAGATAAACTCCATGAAGGATGTCTACAAGTGTAAACTGCACAGCAACTCCTTATGAGGCAAAGAATTCCCCGGAATTATTTTTGTATTAGTCAGTGTGCCGTCCTGCAGCTTTTTCTGGGGCTCTGCATGCTGGTTAAACAAGACAATTCCAGGCATACATCTCTGATACACGTAGGTTTGGGATAATCTTGTTTAGCCTGCATGTAAACCTCTGGGAGAAAGCATTCTTTATAAGAACAGAAGTACATGTACGCATGAAAGGAGGCCATTTGGCTTGTCTGAGAAGCTAATGATTCTACCTTTAACAACATCACTAGGTAACCCATTCCATAGCCTCACCACTCTCTGTGTGAAGTAGTGTCTTCTTTCCTCTGTCCTAAATCTATCTCCACTTAATTTCCAAGTATGTCCTCTGGTCCTGTTTTTTTGTACTGTACTTAGTATTGGTTAGGGTTTACACAATTTTAAAGACTTCAATCATGTCCCCCCTAATTTTCTCTTTATTCAAGGTTTAATAGATTCAGTTATTTCAGTTATCTTCATAGCCCATTCCTTTTAATCGTGTTGCTCTTCGTTTGGACTCTCTCCAGGGTCACAATGTCCCTTTAGGACTGTGGGAAGCAGAACTGTACTCCAGTGCGGTGTCAGCTGTGTATTATGAGCAGTAACATAATGAGAAGACCCGTACTATAACACACTTAGAACAACAACAAAAAACACACAATATTTGACACATTAGAAACATCATAAAAAAGAAGACTGGGGACAGTAGAAACCTGAATTTGAAAGGCATTTTTAGAAAACATTAATGCAATTATTGCTTTCTGATGGTTTAACTGTCTTATTAAATATAATATGAGATGAATAAAGTGTTGCATTGAGTTTGTGTTGGTCAAGTGCAATTCCAGGCTTTTCCTACTTACAAGAGGTCAGGAATGGGACCCCAGGAGGAACTACAGTATTATAAATCAGAAAGTCCATGTAGTCTTTCACAAACCGCTCGGCAGCTAATTGTTGAATAAGGGTAACATACCTCAAGATTCAAAAGGCAGTCAAATGATGTTTTTAACCATTTAAAGAGCAGGTATTTTGAGTTGTTATCGTGGTAGACTGCTGATTCATTAATAAGTTTGCCGCAAAGCATTTGCCAGTATAAATATTGTGAATACTGCAGGTCCAATAGAAATGCGTCTAGAAATATCGGTACCTGTAATTTCCTTCACATATCTGTTACTTGTTTGTGTTTTGTGAAGTCATATAGTAGTAGTAATAGTTCAAAGCAGTAACTCTTGACTTCACTCTAGGGAAAAGGTGCAAGTTCAACACCAAGCCTACCTAGTTTTGATACCCAATGCATTACTTTGGGAGTATAGAAAAACAAACCATGAAGTAGCGTGTGTGAAAGTAAGTACAGTGCAGTGAAAGTACTGCAAGACTGTATCTGTATTGCACATGCTTGTTCCCTGTGTGCACATCACATGGAATTCAATACGCTGTACAGTAGTGAATGTTCAAAGACTACTGTAGTTACGAGTGTGTTGTTTACTGCTGTCAACACAAGTGAAATAACCACAGCACTGTGTGAACGTCTATGCAGTATTCTGTTTATATACCAAGTACAAGTACCATGCACCCGTTTCCCAGCCAGTATCCTTGACAGCTCATGGTCATTGAAGACCTGAGGTCTTGGGTTTCCAGTGAATGATGGGGACACTCACATGATTTAGATAACAGATGAGGAGAGTTCAGGACTCATGGCTTCCTCTGCTGTTTACAGGTCAGGATAGAGGCCAGTAGCAGGCATACTGGCTAGAGTAGAGGAAGGTTTCATTTTACCAGTGTGAGCATCGATCATTGTAATGGCTTCAAACATTTTCAACGTGAGCCCAGTCCCAACGATGACCTTGCTTGACCAGCACCTACTGTTTTCAATGGTCCTGCATTGCGTGGAGTTTAGTGTTTAGTTTAGTGACCAATATCCTCCCAGGTTAAGACCTCCAAACTAATTCCACTTGTGAAAATAGGCACAAGGGATGAGAGACTAGACCTTGTCCCTCTGCCTCACCTTTCAATAATCTTTCTGTGTATTTATCTATAGCAGTGGTCATAAAGTTCTTTGGCCAAGGGGGCATTTCTGTATATTCATTAGGTTGTGATATTTAACTAAATACTTATTCCAACTTGTAAAATATACAGATTTATGAAATGGCATAGAAACAGACCAAGAGTATTGCAGTATTCGTGATGATGTTGGCCGTCGTGGGCAGAGCACTCTGGTCTTCATGACACAAATGCGCTCACAGGCACAGCTTTGAGGATTACTGATCTACAGGTATATAAAAAAAAATAATCGGTACAGAATAATGTGCACCTCAAGCAGTATTACAAAAGATCAGTTTCTAGATTGAATGCCTTTTCACAGATTAATACTCCTCTCCATGCTGCCAATTCCACACAACATGACTTCTCAGCAATAAATTCCTTCCCTGCTGGACAGGCACTGGACTGTATAACAGACAGGTTTCTGAATTGATTAACTTCTTCAGTGTATGCAGTATACAGTAAATAATCTGTTTGTCTTCATAAAGAGCTACTAACCTTTCCAGCACAACATACTCACAAGTGTATGTGTTTTGCTGTCGATTTGTTTTGTTTTGTAGGATTTACTTCCACTTGGACTCATTGGAATACACATTTTCCTGCTACAACTTTTACTACCTATAACACAGGAAGTGGTGAAGGAAACCAAGAACGTCCATCAAATGTTTATATTTTATATGTTAAAGAAAGTGTACAGGCAAAGTCAAATTTCCAGACCAAAAAAAAACCCCAAAAACATTACACAAAAAAAGGAATTACATTCTTATTCTCAGTTGTGGCATGTTCATTTTACACTGTTTAAATATGTTGTATTCCTCTCTAGAATTGTGCCTTTTGTCTTTGCATTCACTTTAAAAAAGACCCTACTGTTTTGTTGTAGGATGATAATGTAACCCTTTGAAAATTGACTTCAGGATCAAAATCGAAGCGGATTAGCTATTAAACCCACCACAAACTATTTTTGCAATAATCATACACTGGAGAACAGATTTCAAGTGCTTATTTCCACCCCTGCTACACTTCATTAGAACCCGTAATAACTGGTAACATACTGTACACCTACTCCTCTAGCAGAGGTTATAGCCTTCCACATGCTACATTGCAGCTTATTGGATCGAGCAGGAGCGGGGGACACTCATTTCACGGTACTGCATTATCATGAATTCTGGATCTCAATGCTTCTATCAAACCAGGATTCTGTATGGTCCCTCTCATATACTTTATAAGTTGACATGCTTTGACTTTTTAAAACTGTGTCGCAGAGAGTTGCGGTCTTGAGTATACTATCTGCTTGTGTTGCTACAATGTTGTAAGCACTAATATGTTTTTAAGTAGCTCTCACTTACTGTATGCAGCTGGGAGCTGTACAATTCTAACTCCACTGGGTGTACTCTAACTGTTACTGTTACTACAGTCATTTTGCAGTTTTATGGTACCATGCTTTTCCTCTGGTTATACTATGCAATTATCATAGTTTATAATCTTTTTTAATGTGTTTTCCCATACCTCCTTGGTCTTTACAGTTCTTACCTATGCTTGACCATGCAATGCATTACACTTTGCTGTGCTTTTACTATGGTAAACGTTTCCAAACCACTTGCTGACTCATCAAGTTGAATCTGTGACATCCTGGCGGCTCATGGTTTTGCGACCACAATATTTTAGTGTTAAGGCAAGTGTCTCCAGTTCGTAATTGCGAGTTGTTTTTATGTTCTCTTGTGAAGATTACTTTTTTATCGTCCTCATCAGCCATAAGACTGGTAGCGTGTTTTTAGCTGAGTTCCTACTTTCAGTAGGGGGTTGAAATACTTTCCCTTTTAAAGCTGTTGAAACAGCATTCCTTTGTGGACAATAATTAGGAACAGTCCTAAGTTCAGCTCTGGTTACTTTGGAACTGAGAAATGTAAGTGCTGTATACCTGTAGCAAACAAATAATTATTTAAAGTATAAAGGCCTTGTCTAAGAATTTATATTATAGAATATGCAGCCGTTTCACAAACACTCTGTATGCTTGGCATACAGCCCTAAACTATTACAGAACATGTCTGGTATTTTCATTAGTGTTTTGCAAATTACTACAGCTTAACATATTTTACTTCAGCACAAATTCCCTGTATGATATATACCAAGAAATAAATCTGCTTTATTTATTTATTGCTATGACATTTACGAAAATGAAGTTTATAATTTTATGTGTTTTGAAACGTCCCTTTTTTAGCAAGTTTTTATGATAAATTTACACCTGAGATCACATAACCTTGTAGTGTCTGCCAAACTTTTTTTTAAAGGCCAATAAACAAAATATTGCATAGCCCCATACAAATAAACATACACATTCGTTTGACTAATTGGACTATTACCATAGCTGCAAAAGCCTTTATGTACTTTTATTACAGGATTTAGTACTTAGGAAGCATTAACCCATCTTTATTGTGATGGCTAATAAATATACCTTTGCAATCAGAGCGATGCAAGGAATGGTATTGTCTGTCACCTAATCCAGATTGGAGTGGTAAACACTTGCAGCTGTTCCTGGAGTTTCTCTGATATGATCCATCGGAATGACAGTAGCTCCTATGACTGCCCTTTGAGCACTTCTGCTAACGCTGTAACTCACTGGCGAAATATGTATAAATTGGGGCTCAGGAGATTACCACACAGCTATGTTCTTCGCCTTGATTCAGGGTACTGGAATGCCAGCAGTATGGGTTTTGGGTTCCAAAATTTTAGGGGGGAATGGCAAAAAAAGGCACTTTTGCATATAAAAAAACTATATATATTTTACTGCACCATCAATCACACTGGTGTTGCTTTAAAATAAGCTGCTTTCAGGAGCCTTAAAAGCTGTTCATCCCTGTGAGACAGAGCACTCTCCATTGCTTTTGCCATTGCCTAACTTGAAGTTTTTGCATGCAGCGCGCCATTTATTTATTTTTAACAATTTACACTCAGCCCTATTTCTGCCTGTTTTTCACTGTTTTCATTTATGTATGTTTAACTACTGGATAGTTTGTACTGCATGCATGCATGTAACATATCAAATGAAAGGCCACAACATGTCCTTTCATATTATGTAAGTTGCTTACAGGATCAGGCATACTATATGGGGTAGAGATGAGAATATATGTTTAAAAAAAAAAAAAAAGAAAAAAAAAGCTTTTCCAAAAAAATCATGTTTGGTCGCTGATATATATATTGTAATCATAGATGTCTAAAAAAAAAAAACACTGCGCCATTGAACCTCAATATGAAATGAACATGGGGGGGGAGCTAAGCTTCCGAGCTTTCCAACGATACCACCCCTTTCAGTCTAGCTGCTACAATGACGGAGCAATAGACTCAAAACGAAACCTAAGCTGTGAACTCTGTCACATGATGAGAGGCTTAATTTCAGACGATCGTAGGTCCGGCTAGGAGTACCGCTTACACACACTGAATACGTCTTTGGAAAGCCCCAAATCTGTACTTTTAAACATGCACCAGGTAGGTGGCTTTTACGGTGCCTGAGTAATATGTGCGTATCCTTTGGTGTGCTGGCGCCCCAAAATGAATGGGGCTGAGTTTTAAGAGTTAAAGCGAAAGTTGCCGCTTGCAAAACAACACCTAGATAGACTTAATATTGTCTCTTTTTTTCAAAACTGTTTACTAGATGGTGTTTTGATTACTGAATACCAGGGTGGCCTTACATTGCTGTCAATAGAAGAAAATCAGGACTGTGAAAATATTTCCTTAATTATCATATGGCTTTTTTACTGACTTGTCTTAAAATAACTGTACAGAATACTGTAATACTGCTGCTTTTCAAGTCCATGCCAAGACTGATCTTGGCTAGGTCCTGAGCAATTACATTGACTGGAAAAATGCCAGTTTGGCATCCCCTCCAAAGCAGCACCCGATGTGGGCCAATCACAGCCACGGAGAGATGTTTGTATTCCCTTTGTGTGGAACTGTGGGTGATTTAGTTATCGGTTCATCTCTCTTCCAGGAGAATTGTCTCATAACCCTTTTCCTGTTACTTAAAAACAGTGAAACTTGAGAAACATCACACGTCGCTCTCCCATTTAGCTAGTAAAATAGAAATGTAACCCAGTTCTCTACCTTTTCATTGGGCAAGTGTGTTTAAGGTTTATATATAAATGCATTGATTTCAGAACTTCATTTCTAATTAACTGACCTTGTTTCTAATAATCTGAAGATTGTGAGTGTATTTTCTAAAGTTTCTCTAACACGGTGCATGTTGTGTGACACTAAGCTTGTACATCTTTACTCTTCTGCTCTTTTGACTTCAGTCTAAAAACCTCATGTGCTAGGTCCTCTGAAATGTATATCATGACATTTCTTTATTTTTATTCAGATGTTATAACTGGTCATTTAAAATGAGGGTTGGGGTACATGTACAATATGTTGACCACACGCAGACACAACCAGTACTCTTGTGTTAAGTGATCAGGGTTTGAAATATAACATCATGGTCTAGAACAATACACAGCAGGCAGAGAGTGTATAGGTATCCACTCATGTAGAGAAGAAATCTGGGTTTGAAATTCTTGGAATACCAAGTCCAAGTTCCAAGCTCTGTTGCTGGGTGAGGTGGGGGGTAGACAGACACCATCTGGACATTCCTTTTAAATGGAAAATGCATCTATAAAAAGGGTAAATCGTGATGGAAACCATGACATCTTTGGGATGTTTGCACCAAGTCAGTTTAGTATTATAACGTGTTTTGTAGAGAAGTTGCACAACCCTTTTGACGTCTTTTATGAAACATTTCGATATTTGATGCACACTGGACTTTAGAGGCCATTTTCTGATTTAAACTACTCAAGGATACTAAGATCTTTCAAGAAAGGGGTCTGAGTGGGGTAAAATGGCCAACTTATCAGTTTATTTATCTGTTCCAAGCTAATTCAAAACATGTCACAGATCCCCTGGCTGCTATTTCTCATTTATGGCCATTGCCTGGATTACATTGCTTTATAAATAAGCCCCTTTTTAGACTTGCAATAAAGTTGGACGGCTAAAAGCAGTTGAGATAATACATTACTTGTATCTCTAGCTGACAAACTCAGAAAGAATTTGTTTAAAAGTCTGAGGGAGTAACGTTATCCAGATGTGACGATTCCTGCTCTTAAGGCTTTGAGGTTTCCCACAGTGAGTGTCTATCCAGTCTTGCTCGCTCCTGCTTGAAAGATGCCTTTGTTACTGCAAAACTTTGCCAGATGTGTGGGGAGATCAGATGGGGTTTACACGAGTGATCAATCCCTGTCTTAAGTTAGTTAGTTAGTTGCCAATAATTGAAAGACTGATAATCAGAATTACAAAATCAAATTGTTATCTAATCCTTAACTGATAGTAAATACCTGGCAAGCTACCATACATTTTTTCAAAAATAAGAGGGGGGTGGGAGCACAATTGGCTGAGCGCCGCCCGGGTAGGGAGGGCTTAGGTTGGCAGGGCAATCCACGGTTCACCACGCACCAGCAACCCCTGTGGCTGCGGGTCTGCAGTGGAGCCATTCAGATCTGTGTTGTCCTCCGGCACTATAGGTCTGGTGGTTTCGCTGTGGATCCACAGTGTGCAAAATGACGGCTTGGCAGGAACACGTTTCGGAGGACGCGTGTTTCCGCCTCCGTTTCCCGAGTCGCCGGGGTGTTGCAACAGTGAACCTGGATTAATAATAACACAATTGGCAATTCCAAATTGGGGACAAAACTGGGGTCAAAATCATTGGTAACGACTACATTTCTAAAAAAAAATAAAATAAATGAAAGAAAAAAATTGCCGTTGTCTTGTGCCAATCCTGACAGGTCATATTTTAAACTAAACTGTTGCTTTGCAGAAAAGTCTAATAACATAGTCGCTGTCATGCTGCAGCAACTTTTAAACAAGTTTAAAAAAAGAACGCTGACATCTATGAAATGTTTTGTCTTGGTAACCTTGGATTAGCCGCCACTATGAATAATTGTAGTGGGTCATGAGAAGAATAACTCTGGCATAGTTTTGCGGTCACTATCTGATTGTTTGTTTTATTTACTACACAGAAGGATGCCTGTATGTAATATGCTGTATCAAGACACTGTTTGAAACCATGAAGGATTTTGAAAGTTTAAACTCAAAATGTAATAATGTACACAATGTCCCGATATTTATGTATTTTCTTTTCTCGTATGAACATGCAATTATCCTGGGTTTAAAATTTTGGACAAGAAGTGTTGTTATATGTAGTATTGAATAACAAGCGTTGTTATATGTAGCATTGAATAATTTTTTCATATTCTGAATGTGTTTTCTTTTAACCGGATCTCATTTTTGAATGCTTGCTCTGTAGCACTGTTCACAAGTATGCTACTCTGCCAAGCAAATGCGTAGCATGATCTAAGAAAAGTAATTCTCAGCTGTTAAATATAGGTTTAAACATACTTTCTTTTCCAAACATTGCACTTGTCATATAAAAAGAATTCACCATGAACGTTCACAGAGTGCTGTGGTTATTTCACTCCTGAGGATGGCTGTAAACATACTCCGCTATCCTCATTAGTGGAATAACTATAGTACTCTACGAACATTCATGGTGATCCTCTATATACACCTGATTTGTACTCCATAAGGGGAAGCGTTATAGTATGATGTTGTGGTTTTCTTAGCTCTGTCCAGTGCTGGATGTTGATCAGCATGTTTAACAGATTACTAGACATGGGTCACATGTATTCATCCTGCAAAAAGATATGTGCGAAAGAGTTTAGCATATGGACCAGTAATTGTGTTGGCATTTCAGCTCTGAACGTTTACACACGAGTTTTTCTTTACTTTCCATTGTTACAGAAAGCCATTAAACCTTCCCTTATATTGAATTGAGATTCATGCAACACAACAGTAACACATGGCAGAAGAGCTCTAAAATGTTCTTTGCGATAAAGTCTGTTGTGTTTTTAGGCCCTGTGCCTTTTCCTTTACTTTGTTCAGGGCTGCTTAGCTACTACTAGGAAATCCTGTCATTTAAGGAGCCATCTACCAGTTAACAAAGGGAAGGGAGCTTTGCTGTCATTTTGGAAGAGCAATTCTTGTTTCAGGAGGTGCTTAGTTCAAGAGATACCAGGACAAGAGATACAAACTCCTGAAGAGACTGAAGTAAGATTTCACTACTTTTTGTGTTGTTAAGATTTACATTACGGTTACCCCAAAAGTGTTCTGCTAATGAATTGGGTGTTGTCATGAAAACCATGTGTGTGAGCACTGGGCATTTCTGAGGACGCCTTGCCTGACTGACAGCTTGATTTACTGAGGGTTAGTTACAAAGCAGCCAAAGGCAGACTGTGGCTGGGGGTATGGTTCACCGTCTCCTGGAGTTTAATGTTGCCATTTTTTTACAGGAACGTCTGAGAACAGAATGCTACAAAACATTTTGTCACTGATGTTGTCATTGTAAAAATGTTCGAATATGTTAGGATAATAGCACTTTGGGGTACTGTGGAAATATATGCTGCTGCTACTTTTTCAACAGCAGTTTGAAATACTAACTTCATTATTTCAGTGGCACGGAAACCCCTTGGGTAAAATGTGACTGTACCTGTCACCTGTGCTCTTTTACATGAGCCATATTGTGGTCATCTGAAATGTTGGTTTTACACTCTTTACACAGCTGTATTCTGTAGGTCTAGTTCAAATGTGGGTATTAACTAATTGGTAGCATCAACCTTTTGATGTATTGCCTTCATATTTGCTGGGGTTATACAGACACTGCAGGCTAAATGTGACTCTGATCTCTGAACCAATGATATTGGATACATGGCTATATTCCATGATTCAGTCAGTCAAGTTTTATGGGGCTTGTCCAGTACAAAATAGTCACATAGTTCTTATCAGTGATAAACCATACTATCAAAGATGTCTTTTGCATTTGCCACGGTGGATGTTTTTTTTTTTATTCACAAAAACATCAGTTTCTAGTTCTTAGTGTAGCAGGCAGTGTTGTGTGATACAGTCCCCTGTCGGTGAGATGAGATGAGGTTATAAGCTCTATAATCATGACTGCAGAGGAGTCTGGCTCTTTTGCATAGTAGTTAAGACACTCGCTTGCGGTGTGCTGGGTTCTACCCAGCATCCACCCTGTTACATTAGTCCAATAAATACATCATTTAAAATGTATGAAATAGCATGCTCCAATTATGATACCATATTAAATTGAAGTTCGCTGCCAATATTGTAGTTCTTATATTTGTACAGCATGTATGTTCAGAATGATGGCATGTTTTGAGTATCCTATTATTGTTAAATAAAAGGGTAAAGAAAAAGGATTTTCCCCGCTCAGAATAGTATTCAGTATTATTTCGCCTTTGCTAATGTGCTGTTGTCATTTCTATAAGCATCTCCTCCCAGTGGATTCGATTACACTTCATTTCCTATATTAACATGCCAGTGTATTGGATGACATGGATGAGAAATGAGACAGGGAGTCATCTGACTGGAACTGCCCCCAGTCTGCCGCCCAGTTGCTTGCGTATCCTGTAACTGGTACTATAGAAACACCTCATTGTTGTTTGGGTCAATCAAATTGGGCTTGGGAAACAACATAGCAAATATTCCATTCTAAGGATTAATGGTAGTACGCAGGAAGTTAAATACAGTGGTGCAGGCCTTTTGTAGTATTTTATCCCAGAGGTAACATTTTATTATTCTGTCATTTCTATGGTAGCTGCCATATCAGGACAACTTTGCAGTATTTGTTCCCATTTAAGATTCTGTTCTCTGCTAATTTGCACAGGATTCTTGAGGGTAGTAAACTGCTACCGTAATTAAATCACAGGTACAATTCTGGTATTAGAACAGTATTTTTACAAATCTTGCAGACACAGAGCTCTCAGTCCCAGCTTTGTTAGGATCTAAGTGTAATTCTTTAGAGCAGAGAAGAACACCTCTGGTGCTTATTGATCAAGTTTTCTATTAGCACTATTTAGCATGAGTTATTAAAAGTATCATATTCTGGGGATATAAGGAGGTGTCTGTCTGTCCGTACACTCATTAATCTGTATGTCACTCTTACCTTTGTTTATATATTTGGAGAACTGCTTATCCATTTATCATGAAACTTGGTGTTAAAACCATTTCGCTTAGTGTTTTGAGAATATCAGATTCTGGAGATACAGTATATGGAGGTGTCTGTACATCCATCAATCTATATGTCACACTTACATTTTTGCATTAATCTCGAGTATTACTTATCAAAATGTGATTAAACATTGAATTGCTCATTTGTATTTTGTATTAATTTGTGTACAGACAGTGTGCAGAATAGCAGTAGACAGCGGAGTATGCTTTCACTGGGGATCTCTCTCGACTGCACTTTGATTTAACAGCACAAGCCTTCTCTACGTCAGCACTGTAAGTTGCCTAGAACGAGCCCTCCTGACAGCCTGTACACACACACCTGTTCTTGAGTTGAATGTGGACAGGTTGACGTCATGGATGTCGTCTGAACAAATCCCCAATGAAACAGAACACATACTCGATCTGGCTATAATTAATGCTTTGAATGGAATGGAATCCAAGAACATTGTAAAGGTGCAGACTGTCTTTCTGTGCCATCAAGGATGCAGTCAGTGCAACCTCAGTCCCATTCACTGTCTGAGAGTTTGCTTGTAAACATGCCAGTTGAGATGGTGGTTTTGTCATGTGGCACTAGCGTCAACCACAACTTGGTTTGCTAGCAGTCTGTATAATGAATAACAGAAGCTATTTTATCTGATCCAATCCAGCCGGACCATCACAGTGCAGTTTGCACCATCAAACGAGTTAAAAACATGTAAATTACATTGTGTTTGTCATCCCTCTGGAAAACTTCAGTGTTTTGAGGGTTATTTCTTAGGAGAAAATTGATTGCAAATATCCATTTGTGATGTCCATTTGTCAAGATAGTAATCCACTGAGATCAACAAGCATGCAGTCTAAATTGCTTTTTGCACACCCTGTACACTTTATCAAAAAAATAAAACCTTGAAGTCTCCTGCTGGTGCAGCTGCAGGTGTAACTGTTTCTGTTTCTCTTTGCCTTGGGCCCAGGATCAGATAACGTTTATATGAAAGGCGACACACGGGCTGTTCCCACACAGACAGCGCTCTAGTTTTTAATATTTTCATTTCCCTGCTCGTAGGAAAATGGGGTGTTTGTATAGTGGCAGCCATGTGTGTGGAAATCCCAGTGTTCACTTTCAGCTGTAAATCCCAGGGGCTCAAGTCAGAAACAACTCTGATGGGTGTGCGTGGTGCCGTGGGTTTTTCTGTGTTCTGTGAGTGCTTGAAAGCCATTAAAGGCACACTCTTTTATTATTCCCGCAGTCAGACTGCCGGGGCACTTTTTCACAAGTGGGCACATAAATATGGAAGGTGGGTAGTGACGCTGTCAGCACAGTCCCACTTAACAGGCCTGGTACAAAGCTATGAAGGAATAGAGACTTCAATTAAACCATTTGCTTGGTATAGTATAATTGGTGTCACTGGGGGATTGCCTTAATCATTTGCAAAAAAAAAAAAGTAAACACAGAAGTTCCCTAAGCTGTTCTTTTTGTTCTTGAGAAGGAAGGATGCTGAAATTAAGGTGAGGTCCTGCATTGCTTTAAGGTGAATGACTCAGTTGAATTTATCGAATAGAGCAGCCATTTCCTCCATTTTGATCTCTGCCCATTGGAGTTCTAATTGGGTTCTCTGCTGGAGAAAGATATTGCACTGGGCTATACATTCACTCACGAGCATTTGCCAGGAGAACAAAAAAAAAAGTGTTCTAAGGATTGCAGTAACCTCTCTCCCATCTGCAACAATGCTGGTTTTCTGTTTTCACAATACACCACTCATTTCAATCTGAGCCGCGGCATTGGTGCAAGAGGGAGCATGAACTGGATACACTGGGATGCGTAGAAGAAAATCTCCTTCTCTTGGCAAACGTTCCTGAGGAAAAGTTGAAAAAAAGTTAGTCCCTAGTTATCAGTGATGTGTGAATAAAAAACAATATGAAAAGTAAGGAAAAAAAACATTTTGTGATGTGGACAACAGCAAATACAGCAAAAGTAATGTGTTTCTTGTAAAACACTACAAGTTTTATAAAACTTTAGAAAGCCTATTAAAGGTGTTATTTTGTGAGACTGAACAGACTGGCTGAACAATCTGACTTTGGAAAACTGTACCAACTTCCTTTTCCTCTTGTTTGGCTGAACAGCCTGGTCTGCTCAATGAGCAGTTCCAAAAACTGGAACTGTGCGTCTCATACAGGCACCTTAAGAAGAACTAAACAATGATCAGGATGGCTGTAAAAATAGTACTAATGGATTTTTTTTACCTGAGTTACCTTACTGTACTTTTAACTGAAAAACACTATAACAATGTTTTTTGCACTGTACTGGTCATGCAGGGACATATTATGCGATGTATACAAAGCACAGTTTAGGTAGTTCAATGAGTGAGACAGGTTGTTTTCTACTAGTCATCCCCAAATAGAAAACTTGCATTTTGCTTTCATTTTAAAATCTAAATGGTTTCAGATTTTGGATTATTTTGCAGTAGGCCAAGGTTGATGAATCCCTTCATATTACCAAAAAGGTCTCTTCAGTTTCAAAACTAGTGCACATAATGTTATGGACTAATAAGCCAAGCAATATTTGTTTTGAACTATTAGCGCATCATCAGTTATGTCAAGTCCAAACACAAACTGATGCCCATTCGCTGTGTTAATTAGAATTACTGTAAAGCCCCAAATCTTTGCAACCAAAATATTTGGCGGATCACACCCATAAAACATATTCTGCTCTAGAAATGTTTGTGACCTGCTGCAATATACCAAGTATGTATTGTTAGTGGAATTTGATATTTGTGACAAAAATGTTTGTGTTTGTTTTCATATGCAAAAAACGCATAATAAAGGCTTGCAAATATGTATGGCTTTACAGTATATTAGAATACTAATAGATAATAATGTATTTGAACAAAATTAAAATAGATCTGAGGAGGTGCTCATGCACATGTTAATGTAGGTGACTGTGTTTTGCACACACAGTGGAATGTTTTTCCCCCAGTGACAGTGAAAGGGCCCAGAGGAACGGTGAGCTCATAATTATCTTGCCTACCAAGTGTCACACATGTTTTTATAGCACCATTATATGTGACAGACTAATAATCTCCAACTGCCTAGCAGCCATGAAGTACAAGTGCTTGCCATGCCAGCACTGAAGGGTGACACTTTCTTTAATGTCACTTCAACTTCAGACAAGAAGCACCAAAATAAACAAGGTCATTCATTGCAAATAGTGATACTGTAATGTTGAAGGACGGGTCATTTATCATGTAATTGTTATTATCCCAGCAGGGACAGGGATAGGTGGTTGAATGTATGTCAGTCACACTTGGGTCTGGAAAACCGCTTATCCATTTGTAATTAAAATGTGGTATTTCCATTGTTAAGCCTAGGGGTATTAAATTTTGGGGATGTATGGGAGTGTCTGTCTGTCATCTTCAATTTTTCAGCAGAAAGCTGTGATCAGTGGTGTCGAATTCTGCAGTGGCAATCTGGATATTGTCAAGTACATTTTTATTAAGTGGCTGTGTAGCGTAGCTGCTACATTTGCTTTAAGTGCTTAAAAAGAAAAGCCAGGTTAGATAGAGTTGGCCAATACTTACGCAAGACCACAGAATAAAGTGATGCTTGCTAAAGTCATGAGAGTGGCTGCAGCTACCTTCAATGCTGAGGCCCCAGACAGCAATCAGGAAGTTGCTGATAATGTCTCTTAATGTGGGACCAAAGAAAGGCAGGCAGCGGGTTGACCAGTTTCAAACGTCTGTGAGTTCAGCTTAAACCACAAAGAACTTCTCTGAGCTGGCTGTGAACTTGTTATCAAGGCGTACTGTACAAGCCTTACTAAATCTTGGTTTAAAAAACCTTTTGTGTTTTTGTAGGAGGATTTTGATTTGTACAGGGAACTCTCTCTTTTGAAAAGTCTGTTGTGGCACCAGCACAGCCACTAGCTGAAGCATCAGCTGACAGTGCTGGAATTGCCCATTGAAACTGGATCTGTATGCGGTGGGAAGTGATTGCATGCTAATGAAAACATCCCTTGCGACTAGCAGAGCAAGCTACAGACTTTCACTGGCTCCTCCATGCATACCTTTATACAGTTCTCCAGATAAGTTAGCCACCATTTCTACTCAAGCCTGTCAGTTATGTCTGCTGTCCTCTTCACACAGCAGACAACAGCTTTATTACATGGTTTATCCCTTTAGGTAATAGAGTCCAACCAGGGTTCTGTCCGTCCCAACCCCCCCCCCCCCCCCCCCCCCCCCCCCCCTCACCACCACCAACCGACAGTGTGTCTGCATTCTGTCCGATTTTGTGGAATGTGAGGCAGAGAGAAGGGGGCTGGCTCTTAATGAGCCTGTGACAGAAGTACATGGCTGAATAACAAAGCTAATTTAGGTGGCGTGGGAGGGAGGAGTCCAGTATTTAAAGCTGGCAGGGACAACTGGGTGCTTCCAGAGATGTTTTTTAACGGGAACTAAGCTAAACACTGACTGTGATAAACCAAGTGAGATTCAGAGAGCAGAGACAGACTAACTTGCCAGAGCAAGGACATGGCTCCTTTGACGGAGAAAATGGATAAAAGGTAAGACTGAAAAGGTCACTGGCTGTGGATACATATTGAGATTCAGCATTGCTACACAAGTAAAGTTTTGAGTTTTCTCCTTTGGGATGGTAAGAAAGAGTACTGGGTTAAAAAGTAGTACATTACCTACTAAGTCGAAGAAACACTAATGCTTTAGTTTTATAAGGTTCTTCTTTTTGTAACCAAGAAAAGGATTCTGAAAAATGATTGTGTGTTATTGCAGGCAGCTGCTTGCAATTTTGTAGATCTCTCTTGCAACATGGTGATCCTTTCAGAGCATGTCAGGAATAGGCGCATCAGCAGTAGGGTTGGCAATTGGGATTGGATCGTGAAATAAACTGTGCCAAACCTGGGGGCTATCAATTGTGTATTTACTTGTGTTAGGAGGGGAAAAATGCTTTGATGTGTATGTGAGCATTTGCTACTTTTTAGTGAAGAGTGCCTGTCTATATTCAGTTAAAATTGTATTTTAAATTGTTTGCCATGGTTCTGTTGGTAAACACATTGTCAATGGTTCTGTTGTATCTAATACAGTACACAGAAGTAATGTTGCCTTTTGAAACTTGCTATTCTCCTACATCTTGAATTTACCAAAATTAGAAGGTGTTTTGAAAAGGGCTTTCCAAACAGACATGTACTTGAGATATACTGGCTTCTACTACTTAGCAATTACTCACTAGCTAATATCTATTCATGGTTAGTTTGACAGGCTGTATATTTTTAGCAGTCTTACTTGAAGTCAGGCTTTCAGATGGCAGTGTGCTGCTTTCAGCATGACGTCAAAGCTAGCAGGGGTTTCGTTTTTGCAAGTGGAAAATAAAGACGCAGTGGTGTAATTATTTTCTGAATGGATGAGCTCATGGGGCAGATGTGTTGCAAGCTCTGAAGTCCAATCTTCCAAATTTGGCTTTCAGCAGTTGCTGGCCAGGCTGTAAATCCTTCACATTATGCAGTTTCTTTGTTGATGGAAACTGCCTCTGTCTCTTTTTGAAGCTTAAAATAAATGTTGTGCATATGCGGGGCATCACAGAAATGTCACATGGTCATCTTGTTTACAGGCACATTCCCCTCAATCGTTGTAGCTGTTGAAAAATTAAGGACAGCAACAATTGAAAGCTTTATCAGTAAGGATTTGGGGAATGATGTTTGCTTTACCCCTGAATAACTCAGTTCTGAAATCTCAGATGGTTTCTTGAAAGAAACTGAAAGCACATCATACAGTCTTCCGATTAAAATGCTTGGGTTAGTTAGCTGTTAGTCATCTGCATGTCATATTGGCTATTGAGAGGTCAAAGTTTGTTTTTTTTTATTTCAGCCCCTGTTTTAGGGTTGCCAAATGACTGCTGTGGTTGCCTGTGATTTAGTTCCTTAGAAAGTAATATTTAAAAAAAGTGCTGTGGTGAGTGTATTCTCACATTCCCTGTTATTCCTGGGGAATTATGTTTAACTTGCGGTTATATTATTGCAGACCAGCCAACAAACAGGAAAGACATTTCTAGTATGGTTCGGGGTAAACAACCATACTTACAGTTTGTCTACTGCTTTCTGTGTCCTTGGATATAAGAATGGGCACTTTGAAGATCAACAGGCTTCCATAGTGAATCATAGAATACCACAAAGCAGTTCTATAAAATGTAGGACCTTTCAGCTCCTTATAAGTTAGTGGCCTGTCAGATTAGTTCCAGGTCTTGCTCCATTTTCATTTGCGAAGCTGCAGCTGATCAAAACCTCTGCTTCCAAAATACAAGTAATGTTGCCAGCTTTCACTAACTACCAGAACAAACGTTACAGTCCTGACTTACAAATTAGTTCTAGTTCTTCTCTAGCCACTGACTAGACTAAACTGAACTTTTACTGCCATTAGTTTAATTTATGTGACCCTGGGCATCACTCCCAAGAGAAAAGAGGGAAAATTAGACTGCTTAAGAGATTGCAAAAACATATTTTTTCCCAGTATTTTATTTTATACGGGAAAGCAATATTTAATTTTAGTTTAAACATTCCCATAATGTCCCTCTTTTACCGAACAGTGTATTTCCATGGCAGCCCTTGTTTGTCAATCAATCACAGTTCATGATGCATCTCCATCTTGGTTGAAACTGAATCTCTTGATAAAGAGTAGTCACCAGCCGTTCCAGGCTGTTGACTAGTTTAAGGTAGCCGTTGAGCATATGAACGCTTGGTTAATGTGTAAGTGTGAAAGTGTGCTCAATTCCCATCTGTAGCTGCCTATGTAGCTCTCGGAACTTAGTGAGCAATAAAGTAACAATGGCATGACTTCAAGATTATCGGAAATCACCAGTCAAACTGGAATTCACAGCCCACTAGTCATGCACTGTTTTCAGCTGCAAGAACCATTCACATTGACAGACACTTTTATGGATACAAATTATGTGTGCAGAAATTGCATAAAAAATACTTCTCTATTCCAATTTTAAATAAAAAAAAATGCAAATGGAACATGGTCTTTAACATTTTTAAAAGGAGTTGATTTAGAAAGCAGAACTAGAGGACAGAGTTGGAAATGAAGTGGACTTAGGACAGAAGGTAGGAGACCCTTCTTCACACAGAGAGTGTTGAGGGTATGGAATGGGCTACCTAGTCATGTTGTTGTGTTTTTTTTTTTAACAATTATTGTGATTAATTTTCCAATTTTGGAATGTCCAGTTGTTATTCAACCTGGCTCACCACTGCAACCCCCGAACTAACTCGGGAGAGACGAAGATGAGCACTCGTGTCCTCCGAAACGAGTGCCGTAAGCCGTCTGCTTTTTTTCAGTCTGCAAGCCCGCACAGCAGCCATATGCAGAACTTACAGCATCGGAGGGCCACGCAGTTCTGAATTGCGTAGAGGCCGGCCTGCAGGCGCCCGGCCTGCCACAGGAGTCGCAGGTGTGCGGTAAGCCAAAGACTCCCCAGCTGACCTAACCCCTACCCCACCCGGGCAGCGCTTGGCCAATTGTGTGCCGCCCCCTGGGAACTCCCTTCCACGGTCGGCAGTGGCATAGCTTGGATTCGAACTGGCAATCTCCAAGCTATAGGGTGCATCCTGCACTCCGGGCGGAGTGCTTTTACTGGTTGCGTCACTCGGGAGCACCTAGTAATGTTGTTGATGCTGAATCACCTTAAAACCTAACTTGACAACGCTTTGAGATCAACTTAATTTCTATAGGAGACACAAGAATATCAATACCCAAGACCACACAGCAAGGAAGTGGCTGAGCTGCTACTCGAACCCTGCATCTCCTGAGGATGGGGCTGGGCTTAGATTCATAAGAACATAAGAAAATTTATCAACGAGAGGAGGCCAGTTGGCCCATCTAAGCTCGTCAAGTTCTTTAGTAGTTGACTTACCTCAGACCTTTGTCAAGTTGGGTCTTGAAGGACACTGACCCTGTCATGTTTCTTGTTTCCCTTCTCTGAAGCTGTACTTTGCTTCTGAAGAGCCTTAACTGAATTACTATCCCACAATTGTTATTTAATGTACAATGAATTGCATTTGAATGGAGGCAGGTTTTACATGACCATAATATAGTGTAAGTAGAGCGGGCAGAGTCTCTTGTTACCTGAATAATTGAATTCCTTTTCCAGTGAAGGGCATGAGTGAGTGTTACACAAATGAGGCATCTTGGCAGGTGAAAACAGGAAACTTTTATTTGAAACTCAAAACAAGGCTGTTTCTACCCCAATCAAAGTGCTGGTGTAGTAATCTTGGTTACGTCGATAACTCTAAGGCCCAGCTGCCAGGCTAAGCCTTGTTTTCATTCTGCTCCAGCGGTATGTCAGATATCTGGAACCTGACACATGCTGAGGATTTCAGAGTGCCAACATGAGCCCACTATTTCTGGCATCGCAGATTGTCGGCTTTGGGTTTGCAACGTGATGACAACAAATATTTCAGTTTATCTCTGGGAAGTGGCAAACAATATGGAAATGTTTACATGGTTTTTTTTTTTCGTTTTTAAGTATAGATGGGTGTCTGTACCTACTGTTTTGTTTTTTAGGTAATTTCCCACAAGTTTGTGAGCTTTGAAGCCGGAATTATCAAAAATGTGAGGTGTTTCCAGCATAACTTTTTAAAGGGATGTGGTCTTCATCCTGAGGGATCGGCCCAAATTTCATACCCAAAACCGTCCAACTTGAAAAAAAAAGGCACCAGAAATCTCTTGCAAATTGTCTACCGCTGGCCCAGCAGACCCTCAAAGTGTCTTGCTGCTGTCTGACTGGGCTTGTGGTTCCTCACTACACCCACCCTATAATAAAGAAATACTTTATGAACACAATTTAGAAATAATTCCTTGCCCAATTAGATTAGCAGCATTGCATGGGTGTGATATGCCCTCAGATCTGTATATCTGCAGTTGATTAAAAACACGGATTTAAGTAACTGTAATGATTTCACGTTTGTTCAGTGGCTGCTGTCTCATGAGGTTCAGATTAAAGCTGTAGGACCTCCCACAACGTCTTTAAAGTCTGAACTCTACTTTGTAAACTTTCAAGTTTATTAAATCGAGAGATGTGCTGGTAGTAAACAGAGAAAAGTTAAGCCAGGTGAAGTAAGAAAATATAACAATTCTAGTAATGTTTTTTGTATACTTCTTACAGTTCAGTATATACAGTGCAGTTACTTTACATTGCTACTGTATAGGCAAGAGCTGTAATCCGTGTTCTGGTTGAGAGTGACTGCATTTATGTCAACCAGCCAAGAATATACTGCACTGAAACCAGAAAGGCTGAACTGTTCTGTCTTCCTGAGTATTTTGGAGTACATAGCTTGTTTGTAATTCATGACATTCTGAAATTATAGTGCTGGAATATATATATATATATATATATATATATATATATATATATATATATATATATATATATATATATATATAATAAAACATAAAAAATGCTTGTAAGTTTGTTGGCAAGGTTTTTAGATCCTGGCTTAGGGAACATGATTTAAGAAGGTGGTAATTTGTTACTAAAAGCATGCCATTTAGAATCTTGGCATGAGTGGGAATCAATGGGTGATACTAAATTTAACAGTATCCATGAAGCCTGTAAAAAATAAAAGCCTGAATTACTAGCAATAGTGGCGCCAGAATGAGCCCACACTGTCACTATCTGTCTTTGAAACCTTAAGGACAAAGGATAGGGTTAGTCAGTGTTATGGTACTGTATTACAGGTAGACTGACTACTAATTTGAGACAAAGTTAAAAAAGTTAAATAGAAGCCAGTTAAAAAAAAAAGTGTTTGGTAATGTTATTTTAAAAAATGCTTGGAATTGTTATAAACCATTTATTGTTTTAAAATGTCATATATGTGTTAAAAGATATCTCAAGGTATGCAATTACTTCACAATTATATGATGCACGATTAGCCTACTACCAGTTTCTTGGGTCAACTGTCACTTTTATTAACTAGTTGACTATTTGAAGCTACCTCTGTGAAAGCAATAATGAAACATATTTTTACTTCATGAAATAACAAACATACTGGGAGATGTGCATAATTACCTCTGGCAGATAAATGCTGTATTAATTGTAGTGTGAAATATCACACGACCAGTCTGTAGCATACATTATTCTACTTTTTTCTCCTTAACTTCATGATGTAACTGCCAGAGACCGGAGTGCTGTCAGAGTTCAGTTAGGTATTGGTTCAATGACACACCACCATCCTTCCAATGTTCCCTTGAATATGTGAAACATAGAAGACTAGAGTTAGAGGCTGGAGGCAGAAGGGTCCACTTATCTGCATTCCTCTCAGAATCAGTGCTTGGGCCAGGAATTGAAGATTGAAAGCTAATTTTCCACACTATTTAAGGAAGGGAGCCATGAGCCCTGATGGAACACAATGTGCTAGACGAGTGAATACAGTGACAGCCAGGGTATGATGAGAGGAGAGCTGCGGTCTGGCAGAGAGTCAGCCTCAGTAACTTTATCACAGAGAATGTGACTGTTGAAAAGAAGCAGTTGAACCCTGCCAGTGTTGCAGACACTGTTTTTTTTTTTTACAGCCCAGAAGGGGCTTTACAACAATATTTTCCTACCCTAAACAAGATGCCCCTAGGGAGCAGGCCCTGGTCATTAAACATTTTATTTATAGCAGCCCTTTCTCTCATCCATACTGTTAGAGAAGTCTTTTCAGCTGTGCTTGATTCATTCTTTTAACACTATAATGTGCACAGTTTTCCCAGCAAACAACCTCTAATGATGTTTTATTGCTGTTACAATTTCTGGCGTTTAACGAAGCAACCATAGCAACAGCTTTTGTATGCCCTCGTGACGTTTCACAGATGCTGGTGTTAAATGGGCTCTGCTTTTGTTTCAGAAGGAGATGGAGTGTGCATCATTAGGCAAATGTGGTCAGTTTTGTCTGCAAGTCGGCCACATTGACACACTGCTGTTGATTTTAGAAATAAGTTGAGATACAAATGTAATATTTGCAGTGTTAAGCATCTCAGGTAATTTGCTTATGACCCACTTTTGGGTTTCCAGGTATAATATAGACCAAGAGCTTCATATGTTTTATTGTTTCACTTCAGATAACTGGGAACACAACTTGTTTTAATACACAATATGTTTCCTACTAACATCACACTGAATGATACGTTTCTGCTCCAGTTCACATCATTTGAAAATCACAGTAAGTAGACTGTACCTCCACATAGTAATAGTCTCACTTGGCGCTCAATAAAACATGATTCAGACAGAAGTTACTTAAGCGTGCATGGTGTACATTAAAAATTGTTTCAGGATACTGATGTACATTACTTTCCTACAGAAGAAAAAAACCTTCATCCAATCATCTTGAGCTTGCAGTAAAATGATTACATTGCATGAGCAGAGCAGCAGAAGCACACTGAAGCAACATGCAGACATGGTAGCAGCGTCTGCATTGAAGGCTGCAAATCATTTTGACTTATGGGCCAGTGGTGTGCAGTGAATTCTGTTGAGCACCACCTATTTGTAGAACGCTGACAGTTGATAGACGCTTACTATTTATACAACAGAAATAAGATTACCATTAAATCAGTGAAACACTGTTTCTTCATAATAAAATGGTTATTTGCCCTTACTTTCTTCCTGCTAATGCATGTCGTAAGGTATTAACTTACTTATGGTGGCTCATTAAGGACAGTGTGAAGAAAATGAATAGAAATATTAATAGAAATGTGCTATGTCAAGATCACAAGATACATTATCTCAGGACCCTGACATTTCAAACTGTTAGTCGAGATCCCTTGAATTGCTAATCCTAAACATCCCCTGATGACTCTGAAGATAAAGGGGGTGATTGACCTTCTTGGGTTCAGCCGTCCTTCACCTTGAGAACTACACTTGTAATAAGAAATGAGATGTTTCACTTCATTTACTATGATCCCTTCACTTTCGAATAGCAGGTATCATGAGTATTTGGGGGTTACCAGCTAAAGCAGTAGTAACCCACTGGGAAGCTTCACATTCATGTTTTAACCAGTTTTGTAACACATGGTACTGTGTTTTATATGCACTTCACACTACCCTAATCCCTATGGGTGAGAGGAGCAAATTTGAAATAATCTCAGAAAGAGGTTTCAATAAAAGATACCTTGGTGAAAAGTGTGTCTACTGGATTGAGACAGTTCAGTATGATGCTCTGTTAGGGGCCATGTTATGTGCACTTGGTAAGACATTGGCTTGGGGATTGTTGTACTCTGTTCACATTCAGCCTCTGCCAATAACATTTGCAGTTCTAGATCTGGCACTAGCCCAAATTATAGCTAAATATGTTCTTATGCATTAGATTTCGAGTGAAAATTGGAACAGATCCTAAATAAGCATTACAAGATTTAAGCTAGTCTACCAAGTACAAGTGTCTGAAACAGTAGTCAAAGAGTTTCATGTGTCGGGTATTGACCCTTAGCAAGTCGCAGTTTTGAGACAACCTGTTAACTGTTATGACAATCACAGCTTTTCAGAAACTTAAAATTTGTCAAAAATTATCAAGTGCTGCACTGATGTTCAATTTTGAGTCAAATCTACGATTCAGATACACAACATCTTGGGTACTATTGATCTAAAAGGTGGGGGTCTAAATACAGCCATCGTTAACAGGTACATAAAAGAAGGGGACTGTGAAAACTAACTTCTCTAACAGTGTGTGTGACAGTATATTAAGTATATTTGGTCTTTTCAATGTAGGCAAAATCCTAAGTTTGGTCTTATTTTAATATTCAAACAGTGGCGGTATTTAGCTTTGCCACTCTTTAGATCAATTGTCTCTGAACAGAATATACACTAATTCAATTCTGACATATTTGTAGAATGGCAATTATGCGCTAGTCTGTGTGTGTGACCTAATGTTGTTCTTTTTTTTTATTGCAGGGAGAACCAAAACGTTGAAGTGCACAAGTCCAACACCGCAATCGCCATGAGCACAGGTATATCTGCAAGAATCATTCTTTAAATTGCGTTTCCTCTATCAGTCTACATTGAGTTTAGTCCAACAGGTACTTTGTCGGTAGAGCACCCCAGATGCCTTCACCATGCAACATTCAAAAAGGCAGTGTTAAAGTCATTAACAAGACACTTAAATTAATACCCTCAAGACGTATGCTTTGTTAAACTAGCAAAAAGCTTTGAAAGTCGGTGCAGAGGATTTTTTATAGTTTAAATTGATGTAATAAGTATACTGAAGTTTGACGTGTGAGAAATGTTCATGTAAATATTTTCCATCTTTTTCCATTGGGTGGTCTGTTTCTAGTCAGGCTTGAGAGCACCAGAGGCATCTGTCAATAGTGAATGATGGCAGCTCTCACTGCGAGAGGATCCCTAATTCATTCTACCAAAAACAGCATGCAGGGATTGAACGTCTGTGCCATTTACTGAAAGAATTCACAGCTTTTATTAGCCTTCTGGCTCTAAGTACGTTAACATTTATAAACACATTTATAAACTTGGCCAGTGCCTGTAAGCTAGTTCAGTGTAAATATACTGGTGTGTGGTTTGAAGGAGAAATGTTTAGTAAATACACAGCTGATTAAATAAGAAGCGACAAGATAGACTGGGAGTGAACCTGGGATATAGCCCATTGCCTTACTGGGATTGAACCTGGGATATAGCTCCTCCCAGCCAATCGCTTTACTGGGATTGAACCTGGGGTATACCTTTCCAGTCCATCACCTTAACCACAGTACAAAATAGCCAGGCCTATTTACACAAACTTTTACTTTTAGTTAAAGTAATTTATTGCCTAAGTGCCCTGCCTCCTTTACACAGCAGGGGTCAGTCTTGTAGTGACTTCACAGCACCATTCACAGTCACATTAAACAAACACTTGTTCCCGTGGAAGCAAAAGAGTTATTAGAATAAGGTCCATAATTTAGTATCCAGGGGTATTCCAAAGTACTGAGGGATTAAAGATTTTTAATGTCGTTTTTTTTTTATTATTATTATTTTTTTTTTTTAATTATTAGACATGGCATTAGTGCAAAGAACAGAGTTACACACAGCAGGTTAAGATGTAAGAACAAGTTCTCTTTAATGCTGCCATTCAATGTTTAAATAAGCTGCTGTTTTTCAAAAAGGGGAAAATTAAAACGTACCAAAAGACATCGGTTACCAGTGAGTTCTTATAGAGCCAGACCAAAAAAGAAAGTTTAGTTTAGTTCACTAAAAAGCAGTAGTGACTACACTAAGACACTGCTGCAGTAGTTTTCTGCTCATTAAATACCCCATCAGTATGTAGCATTTTGACTGTACTTGCTTCTAAAGACTACAGATTGTCCTTGCAGTCTTTTCAAACGCATTAAAAAACATAAGTGCAAAACTTCAAAAGAGCCCTGGCTTAATACAATACAGCTCTGATGACTTGGCCTTGCTTGGTTAAACCTGGTCTATTTGGTATCCTTCCCGTAAAGGTCAGCTGTCAGACTTTCTGATCAGATACCTATTCCTTAAACAAAAGGAAAGTATGGGTTGTATATTTCAAGACAGTTGTACAATCTCTTGGGATTCAGGATGCTTGTACCAGTCCTGGTATCCTCTGGTATCCTTTGCCTGTGTTCCTGCCAGCTGTTTTCTTGTCTGTAACAAGCAGGACGAGGAGCGTGTGCTTGTGCTTGCTCTGTAGAGCGGCTGCCCTTGCAATCTGTCACCCTGGCTCTTCCCCAGGCCCTGCTGGCAGATTGCAGGAACATTTTTTACATTCCTCACAGGCTGTGCTGGGTCTTACTTGATGTGCAGATATTACATCTCTCTTTTATACTTTTAAATATCTAGCAATTTAAATAAACGCTATCGAGCGAAAAGCACAGCTTACAGAAAGAACACACATTATTATTATTATTATTATTATTATTATTATTATTATTATTATTATTATTATTATAGTTGTTGTTATTATCATAACTCAATTTAAATTGGAAACCAATGTATAGATGCAGTCTGAAATAAATAACACACATTCTACCATACAAACGAGCAGCAATGTCATTCTGAGTTATTTATTTACCTCTCTTTGTCTGAAATAATCCACTGAAAGAGTCCATGTGAAGCATTTCATCAGTAAGTAGTGGTTTTAGTACAAGTTAATGAGTCATTTTTTTCATTACTGAGTAATAACAGAACGTCTGATCGCCATAGAAAACAATGGGAGAGGGGTGTCCGGCTGTTGTATAAAAGTGTAATAAAGCATAGTTAAGCATTTTATTAATGTACAGTGCGATCTTTGTGACACGCTGGCTCTTGCTGTGTGCAATGTTCATTGTCAAGAGTTAACTGACTATATTGGCGTGCTTCTCTTCACAATAACACAATCATAATAATCCATTATGTAATGCAGCTGGCTAAAGACTCTATACAAAAAGTCAGGAAATGAATGGTGATCCCTGCGGCTGGCTACCCTATGATCTCATTTATTCCACAGTGCTGGATTTCCACTGTCTGCGAGCGTTATCACGGGAGTGAATGCTTTCAACTAACTGCTGTTTCTTTTTCAGAGCGTGAGGTCACTGCTTCACAGACTGTTGTAAATGGGGTATCGTCCTCCAGCGTCCATGATCAGGACCGAGGTGAGTGAAAGTTAGTTAGAGTGAGAGCACTGCAATGCATTTCATACAGGCCCCCCCACCAACAGCCACCGAATCATAACTTTCAATCACAATATTGCAGCAGCTGGATTTGAGAGGGGAAAGGGCAGGGTTACCAGCAACTGTAATCTGACATTCATCCTCTGCTATTGTAAAGTGACACAAGTCACATTGTACACTTTTTAGAGCAGGAAATAGATTGACATACTCCATGTAAAAAAACTCTCTGCACAAAGTGATTGATGAAATGATGCCACCTGCTGGCAGATGTTGGAATAAGATTTAGATTATTTATTCCATGACTATTCCATTATTTATGACTGTGTGGAAGAGTGTTCTATTACAGCATTGTGTATCGTTACACAATGACGTTTCTTTTTATAAAGAAAATAAATAGAAAAAAACCTACACAGCACAAATCATAGTTAGCCCCACTTTATCAGAAACTACCAATACTTGGGGGGGGGGGACCAGGAGTAAGAATATTATACCATAGACATGCACCTGGTTTCACAGCCCCTGATTAGCACTAATCTTGCACTACCCTACCTTATCTTAGGTATGGTTTACATCATTATGACATTGAAAGTGCTGTAATCACAGTATATTATAGAAACGTGTCATAAAATGCTATAAATAATTTGGATGATGTTATGAAAGGGAGTGATATGTCATTCAATCTAATACATGGAATGCTTTGATCGTGTGTTGAAACCTAGTACTGTAGAAGGAAACCCTAATCTGTTTCGATGACTGGCTTCAATGTCCTGTGTGCTTTTTAAACCTCCTGCTCCTGTCTGTATCTCTCCCCACTAAAAAGGAAAGCACCAGGCATACTCCAGAAAGTTCCTTTTCCTCTGTTCTCTCTGCATCGTCTGCACTTTTGTGTTTGCAGTGGTTGAAGTCCCTTTGCGTGCACGCTCTATCTCTGCTGTTAAAATAATTCCTGTGAAGAGGGTGAAAAGTTCTCCTGATTTAATGCTGGTGACAGGTACCCTTTATAAAGCTGCCATTCACCTATCATTGCCCCCTGCAAGCCTGCATACAGCCTCATCTCTCAGTAGACTTGCGGTAGTCCCTAATGCTGTAGATCTAGCTGCTTCATTGTTAATAATACCTGGACTCCCGTGAACCTGAAAATGTGGTTTGGTGTGAAGCAATAGGGGATATGTGAGGGCTGGAGTGAGAAGTGGCTTTCTTTATTGATTTAACACATACAGTAGAAGATACCTCATGGTTCTAAATAGGTAACACACACACACCACTGAAAGAATCATTACACCCCTTTCAGCCAAGCGATTCCATGATACATTGAAACACATGTTACAGCAGCATATCTTTTTAAAACAGACAGCTAGTACAAGGTTAAAGAACACTCTTAGTTTGTTTGCCTTACTGCTTTACTTCTTGGTCGCTTCACCCTGGCAGTGTCTTGTAGGTCAAAGCATGGTACTGGCTGAAAGCATGTCAGTCAACAAGGGAAACAGCTCTCATTGGTTGTTCACAGGAAAGAAGCCAGTGAAGGGGTAGGGACAATTTTACCCCTCAGAAACGACTGAGGATGTGCAAGACAGTCTAGCACAGCTTGAGAACAGAGATGTCTTTTAACCTAGTAAAGTACCGGATATTATGTTTTAAAAAGAAATACATGCTAAAACATGTGTTTCTTTCAAAACTGCACATATGAGACCTATATAATGAACAGGTGTGCATGGCAGAGAATGTTTACGCACCTATGTTAGCTACATTTTATATGATTCCAGTACATTTTATTTGGCATAAAAAACTAAAATACATACCACAAGAGGGGAGGGGAGTGTGACCATAACATATGTGCTAAATAAAAACCTTTTAACAAATAACAATTTAATATGTACAGTCGACCCTCACATGAATACTGTCTTCTTTACACCATAACAGATAAAGTAAAGTCAATTGTACATATAATTAAAAATGGGAGACAAAATGTAACATTTTCACACAAATTGTTATCCATGTGTTACCATGAACATTCATATCTTTATTAATAGAACAATGTCTTTGGACTGCATGCATGCTGGAACTCCAGATGGTACATTTAAACAATGAGAGAAAATAATAATATGGTGGTTGCATTGGTAAGCAGGGCAGCTAACGTACTGCTGTACTGCCATACCGAGGCCGTAAACTGACAATTAAAATGTGACAAAACTATTAAGCTAAATTGATCTGTCACATGCACATGTCCTTTCTTTAGCCTAACTTAAGAGCTACTGCTGGGCACATTGGGGAAATGTATTTCTTTGTGGAGTTTTATCCAGGACTACAGTCCCACAATGCTCTGCAGCGCTTCAAGGAACCGGGCGAGCAATGATGAACCTGCTTTTCCTTTGTACATTTTCTTATGTTCTTATGTAGTATTTCAAATGTGGTCATAATGGAAATGGGAGATCCGTAATTTCACTGCTTCGGAGTCACACCTCTGAAGAACCAGTGGTAGGTTCACCACAGTAGGGTGAAAATAAACTAAAGCATTGGCAGTACAGTACTGGTTATATAGAAGAAGAGAAATGATGAACTGTTCAGCTGGATATGTATTCATCAAAAAAGTTAATAGGAGGGATGTGCAAGCAACATATATATTCTAACATAAACATATAATAGCAGAAGCTTCATAAAATAATGCTTTTTAACATTCACCATGTAAGAAAAATATCAAATCTAATAGGAAGTTGTTTTGTATGCCATTATTTGCTTTTTCATATGTAAACCCATTACCATTTTAATGGGGGAATTGAAAACTGTTCTTTACTCTCATTAATATAACAGCAAGTCCTGAATTCCTGACCCTACCTGGATGGCGGATAAAACTAATTACAGTTTTCAATCAAAATTCTGGCATCCATATGCCTTGTGAAGTATACTGCAGCCTTGGTTCACATGGTCGCTTTTTGCCATGTTACAGTAGTTTTATTTTTTTCATCAGTTGCCCTAATATTTTGTATTGAAATCGTTTACATTTTTTCAAATATGGTCAAAACCAATTGCAGCTCCAAGTAGTGGTTTATCAGGGATGGCAACCTCCAATCAGAGCACAGCTAAATAGTCACATGGGTACCTTGGCTTGTGGAGTGCTGCTGAAGCTTTTGATTTGAAATAACGTTATTGAACTCTTTAAAAAAATTCTTCTTTCCAACCCGTTTCACAACAAAACGAGAACTTCTACTGTACTTTGCTTTCCCTTTCACAGAAACAGATCCTTCCAAAGTGTGCACAGGGAAGGGAGCTGTGACACTCCATGTGTCCAGCATTCATGCAGACCTCCAGAGCAGCAGCCCCCAGCCCTCTCAAAGTAAGTACTGCTTCCGGGGATTAGCACAGCTGAGTCTCTTACCTTTGCTGTGGTACAACTGTGTAGTAAATTCTATTGAAACATGAAAGCTAAAAACAAGGTACTCTGTGTTTTAACAATGGGAAATATACATGGGAAAATCATGGGAAACTGAAAAATGACTTTTTTAATTAAACTTTGAGATAGCTCAAGTATAGTATACTACAGGGACGGGGAACGTTGAGGCATTAGAGATCCACAAAATCTAATAAAAATACAGTACAACATGAACATACAATTAACCATGTATTTACAGTTCTCTTGAATATATATTTGTACAGCAATTTAAGTAGAATAATAGATGTTTCAATTACATTTTGGGCAGTGCTAAAAAAAAAAAAAGAAAAAGAAAAAACTAAATCAGAACCGCTAATCACAGATGATGATCATAACTGCAGTGTCAGATATCCTTTTCAGTGTTTACACTGTTAGTGCCAAGACAGACTGTGTCAGGCAGTAGTCAAAGCCAAGGGAGGACACACCTGAATACACCCCATATAAAAAATGCTGTACTGCAGCTGCTCTTTAAAAAACGGTATCAAACTCATAATTAGTGGCATATTCCATTGAATGTGTTCATTTTTAGATAGTCATTTAGATAGTCAGATAGTCAACTCTGTGCATTAAAGTCAAAACTGTAACAGCTTGTTGTTAATGCAAACAGTATCCATGGGATGTCTTGTATCACCGCAAACAGTACAACTAGATCATTATAGTAGTATCCCCTGCATAAACTCGACAGTAACACAAATACGATTTTGCTTCAGCTGTTCCTGTTAAGCAGGAATCCCATACATTCATCATTAATTTCAAGCTAGAAACAAACAAGTAATTTGAGTATTTACCGTGAAACTGCACAAGTGCCCTGAACAAGAAAACTTCACTTTTGTTTGTCTCTTCCAGCATGCAGTAGCACAGCACCCCTTGTACTGAATTGTACTGTGATGCTCATACACAGTCATACGCATCATACACATGGGAGGAGTCATATGCAAAAAACACTCATTATCATATAATAGACATATCCACCCAACTCAACACGACATGACCATCATGACAGTAAGAATAGACATAATGAAGCATTCTTACCTTTGTATAAGTTTGTGATCTGCAGATGTGTCAGCTGCACGAAGAGCATAGCGTGTGGTTTTAACTAACTACTGTGCAGAAAAAAAAAAAAAAATTCTATGGGTAAATATCAGGACTTTCTTCCTATGCATCGGGACGCAGGACATTTGCTAGGAAATCGGGACTGTCCCGACCATATAGGAACTGTTGCCATGTATGGATCCTCTATAGGGATTCGTGATGATGAATTACACATGCAGTATGTCAACACTGCACTGACCTTCCCCTTGGTCAACTATTATATGTATATACATCTAGAATTAGAATGATTGGTAGACCAATCGTACAATGTCAATATTTATTCAACTTTCAATCCTGCTTGCATTACTAAGTGTCTTTTCATTAAGCAGGTCAACATTTCAAAAGTCGCCCTTGTTCTGAGCAGCCCACAGTCCATTCTCAGATCCTCAGATTTGAATGTGCAGTTATTTGCGGCATTTGAAACTTCAGAGTGGGAGCGAGGCCATCACTTTTTCGGAGATGCCTTAATTGCTGCTGTGCCTTTCCGAATAAAAGAGGCAGCGAAACAATAGTTTTCCACATCTCCGTGAATGAAGGCCTTGTTGCGTTTACAAAGGTCAGAGATTGTGAGGGAATCTTTTAGCTCTGGTTTCTATGGTAATTTGCAGACATGTCAATACGAGTCTCTACAGAAAGCATTTTGTCTGTTATAGAGTGGTCAGACACTTTACACTGTGTGGTACAGATTATTGACTTGTTGTCTTTTGAAAATAACAGTTTATTTTCACACTTTTTATTCTGGTTCGTCGCTGTCTGTGGGAAAACTCTCAGGTCCTGAGCCGACAGACACAGGAACAGGTATTGATAACCCTGGTTTATGTTCTCTGCCTGCTTTGGAATTAAAGGTCTGGAGTTTTTTTTTCCTCACCACGGTTAACCTTGACTTTGTTCTGTTTGCACTGTTCCAGGTGGTTGGAAAGCACTGCCAGGTGTCGACGCTAATGGAGACAGCTCAGCCCACTCGCTGGCTGCAAAGGGATACCGAAGTGTCAGGCCAAACCTTATTGCAGACAGCAAGACACATTCACAGGTATGAGGTTTTTTTGAAAGGGTTACATGGAAATAAATGATCCACAGGTCTGTTTGACATGGCAGGTAGACTAAACTGTATTTTAATCGGTTACTTTGATAGAACAAAATCATTTTTCATCACTATATATTTTTTTCCATCTAATTAACAGAATTGGGTTTTTCTTAGGTAAAAGTGAGATGACCTTTTCATATTTACAAAATATGTGCAATAATATACAATGGGCTAGATTTGCAAAGGTTTCGCTCCACTTTGGTATAGCAGTATAAATAGCTGTTAATGTTTCAAACAAAAATTAAACAGTTCAGGGTGTTTTCAGAGAGATTCTGCTTGGTTATTTCTAACTGGATTTGGAATATAAACACTTTTATTTCACTAAAAGTAGAGCAAATTTTGTCCTGGAGAACAAGCGTAGTAAATCTGTTTAAGGACTTGCATGTTCTTTGAATTGTTAAGTACATTTGTTTCTTTGTTTACGTAATAAAATGGTAGACTAGAAATAATAACGATGAATATACAGGTTAAATATTCATTTTATATAGTGACAGAATAGTTACCATATTGTAATATTAAAGCATCTCTGAAGGGGAATTTCTATTAATTGTACCATTTTTGTATGTTTCCATGAGCTCATACATTAGACTTCTTAGTCAGTGTGTCTTTAAAGCCTATAATGTGATACAGTAATTTATTTTGTAATGCTGCTCATATTAATTAATGTAACTATAAGTACAGTGTTGTGTAGTTACAGTGGGTAATATACCTGTATTTGAAAGTATATCCAGTAATGTTAATGCAATATATGAGAGGGCGCTGGTTATGGTCGGGTTTTCTTTCAGCTTTTTAAGAAAGTCATCTTTTTACTTATTTTTCTTCTTTTTAACAGTATTTTTCCTGTTTGCTCTTGTTTGTGGTTTGTTCTGTTAAGAAATCTCCCCCCCTGCCCCCTCCTGCGAAAGAGCAAAGCTTTGCATGGCGGCCCACTACTAATCAGAAACTCTCCTACCTTTCCCCGGTTCCCATCATGGACTGTTTGTACATGAGTTACCCAAAACCATACGTGCCTACAGCACCGTCTAGTGGCATCAGTGGGCAGTGCTTGTCACAATATTCTGGTCTAGGCCTGGGTTCTTCAGCAGGGCACACACTAGCACCAGTGTTTGGTTCAGTCCCCAAAGGCACAGTGCATGATTGGCAGGAACAATCCAGACCAGCTCAGTCTGCCACTGTGAGTGGCCATGTAAGCCAACAAGCCAGTCCTGAGAAAAAGATTAGCAGTCTCTATGTAGCTTGTTTATCTAACAACACTTGCGTGCCTGTCTCTGTAAGTGTCCCACAAGAGGAACGAGGTGTCTTCTCAGGAGCTACCATGCACCCAGCACCCCCAGGCACAGGCGATAGCCCCCCCACAGGTGACACCCAATCGCCCCCTCCTCCCATCCCTCCCAGGCCGTTTTTAACTAAAGGTCCTGGGAGCTACTGCCAAGGAGGATACTCCATCAGGTTCTGGCAATCATCTCCATCGGACCAGAGCGGGGCTGCCATAGATTACCAGAACACCAAATCAGCAAGACAAACAGGACCGTACTGGTCAGGTCAACGGCACCGGTCTGCACAAGCAGAGGGATACGGCATGGTACTATACTACTCTGACTTTACTACTTCGCTTCTCTGTGTTTCAAGCCTGACACGTCTCCAACAAGCATTGAAATGTTCTCTAATTTCCTTTCATTTTTAAAGGATCGAAAACCTAATTTCCGACTTCTTCTTTTTACAAACAGGTGTTGTTCTGTGGGAAGCACTTTTATGTAGAATATTGTGGTTTTGAGTACCTGAGAAGGTTGTGGACCATATTCCATAAAAGATAAGTGTGCAGGTTGACTGGTTCCAGCTGTGTTCTGGGTTGTTCCACCACAGTCATTTGGTGTGTATGTTGACAGGGGTGCTGGAAGCTTCATAGCCTATCCTTTGACAAAACTGATCAAGCTTACACATTCTTATCTTTTACTGAATCCAGTCCTGTGCATGTTTCTGAAATACACTGTTCACCAGCAAACATCAATGGTTTGTTTTTCATTTTTTATTATGATTTTATCACGTTGGTTTTTCAGTTTGAGTGCTTATAGATGGGCCAGGTTGACTGAAGTCTACAGAGGTGATACATCACAAGGAACCAGACCCAATCATTACAGTCTGAGCTTTTAAGAATTGGACCAGTTTTAAAACTCAGTACAAGGATGACATATCACAGTTATCATAACGAATAAATAATTCTTAATGTTTAGAATCACTGTTCATCATTTTCTGTTTCAGTCATCACATTCTGGTGACTTTTTAAAACTCAGAAGTTAAAAGCACCCTATGTGGCCTCGAAACAGATCTAAAAACCATGTCCAAGTACAGCACAGAAAATAATACAAAAATCTATCCAAACAAGAAGAATACATTAGTTAAGATAACTGTGATAATGTGTACCCATATTAAAGATGAAGTCGTGTCCAGTGCAATCGTAAAACGAACAATCCTTAGTGCCTGTTCACTTAGATGTATGTTTTTTTCCCTCCATTTATTCTACCAGCCAGTAGAAATAGCAATTGGAGGGCAGTTCTTAGTAAATATGGTTTAGTTTTGTGGCAATGTCACTGTCCGTCTGATTCAGGACAGTTGGTTCTGAGATGGCCGTGTGTTTAGCCTGTTTGCATAACAAACCCCTTATTTCCAACAGGACGATACAGCTGGCCCTGCTCAGCCCGACATCATAGTGGTCCCACTGACTGAGGTTGCTGTATTTTCTTCAGCAACAGAGGGCGGTCAGTGCACCCCTCCACCTCCTCTACTACCCACCGGAGCCGATCCCGCGAGCGCGTCACTCACCCTGCCGACTCTCGATGATTTCATACCCCCTCACCTGCAGAGGACCCCAACTCACCACACACCCACCACCTCCATCGGCTGTGCTTCCCCTATTAACCTGCCACCACAACGAGCATTGTCACCTGCAACGGGTCCCCTTCTTGTAGAAGTTCCTCTGAGTTTCCCTGAGACTTCAGCCACACTCCCTGGAGTTTCTGCACCTACAGTAAGACACCAGTGCCCTCACCCACTTCCTAAGTGGCACAGATCAAAACAGCTTTGTTTTATCTATTTTGTTGTGAATCGGTGAAGCTTGCCTAAAACCTGCTAAGCCTACTAAAAAAAATTCTCACCACTTGCGAGAGCTCCAAGTGCATGAAAACAAGTTAAATGGCTTTTACAGGTTGTGCTTACATGGCTTTAATGGTCATTTACTAAAAGCTTATTTGTATCAACTCCGCTACAACCTGTGCTGAACTTCTTGCCTTCCTTCCTTCCTTGACAACGGCCAAAATCAACATATTTTGGCAGCACAGCGGCCTCGGCACCTAATCTCTGCCTCTTGTGTCTTGAACTAAAGTACTTTTAACACTGCTGCACAAGTCACCCCTCTGTACAGGCGAGTCTTTGGCCCAAACAGATAAGGACTCATTTCACTTTAAATGGCAGTGAAAGCACTGCACTCACATGTTCCAACAAGACCTCATGTGATCCTTTCTGGCTGTGTTTCTGTACATTCTGCTCCTTCTCCCTGGGAGACACTACACCTGTTTTGCATAGTTGTGGCCCCTGCTGGCGCCGCACTGTCCCAACTCCCTCTAGCATTGATGCTAAACTTGTTTTCTTTCCTTCCTGACACTGCCAGCTGCGGTAATCAGGTCTCATTGTAGCCTGCATGAGTGTGGTATGTCTTGGTACCTGCTGCGTGAGGAATGCAGGCCGGACGGGGACATTTATCACGCCCTTATTTCTCTGGCTCAGCCCCGTCAGGCAGTGTTGAAATGTTTGTTTCTGGGAGGAAGACGAGACTCAAGCTACAAGGCCCCGAGCCAGGCAGTGAGATGCCAATCAGGGGATAAATGTTAATGATATGTTACTGCTTTTAAACACCACAGTTAAACAGTTATGCAACCTGCTTTGGAAGTATCTTCTTGTATTTAGAGGAAATCCGTTTTTTGCCTTTTCTTGGGAGGGGGTGAAATCTGCTTGTGTTAACATTTTCTTTGTGTTTTAACTCAATTTATATTCCAGCATGCAAGGAGGGAGGTAGGGGAGGGGGGCACATTTAAGACAATGTTTTTTACAGTATATAATGTCATTAGACAATATATTCTAGGTACAGACGTGCTCAAATTTGTTGGTACCCGTAAAACTCATTGAAATAATGCTTCATTCCTCCTGAAAAGTGATGAAATTAAAAGCTATTTTATCATGTATACTTGCATGCCTTTGGTATGTCATAGAATAAAGCAAAGAAGCTGTGAAAAGAGATGAATTATTGCTTATTCTACAAAGATATTCTAAAATGGCCTGGACACATTTGTTGGTACCCCTTAGAAAAGATAATAAATAATTGGATTGTAGTGATATTTCAAACTAATTAGTTACTTTAATTAGTATCACACATGTCTCCAATCTTGTAATCAGTCATTCAGCCTATTTAAATGGAGAAAAGTAGTCACTGTGCTGTTTGGTATCATTGTGTGCACCACACTGAACATGGACCAGAGAAAGCAAAGGAGAGAGTTGTCTGAGGAGATCAGAAAGAAAATAATAGACAAGCATGGTAAAGGTAAAGGCTACAAGACCATCTCCAAGCAGCTTGATGTTCCTGTGACAACAGTTGCAAATATTATTAAGAAGTTGAAGGTCCATGGAACTTTAGCCAACCTCCCTGGGTGCGGCCGCAAGAGGAAAATCGACTCCAGATTGAACAGAAGGATAGTGCGAATGGTAGAAAAAGAACCAAGGATAACTGCCAAAGAGATACAAGCTGAACTCCAAGGTGAAGGTACGTCAGTTTCTGATCGCACCATCCGTCGCTTTTTGAGCGAAAGTGGACTCCATGGAAGAAGACCCAGGAGGACTCCACTTTTGACAGAAAAACATAAAAAAAGCCAGACTGGAATTTGCTAAAATGCCTATTGACAAGCCACAATCCTTCTGGGAGAATGTCCTTTGGACAGATGAGTCAAAACTGGAGCTTTTTGGCAAGTCACATCAGCTCTATGTTCACAGACGAAAAAATGAAGCTTTCAAAGAAAAGAACACCATACCTACAGTGAAACATGGAGGAGGCTCGGTTATGTTTTGGGGCTGCTTTGCTGCGCCTGGCACAGGGTGCCTTGAATCTGTGCAGGGCACAATGAAATCTCAAGACTATCAAGGCATTCTGGAGCGAAACGTACTGCCCAGTGTCAGAAAGCTCTGTCTCAGTCGCAGGTCATGGGTCCTCCAACAGGATAATGACCCAAAACACACAGCTAAAAGCACCCAAGAATGGATAAGAACAAAACATTGGACTATTCTGAAGTGGCCTTCTATGAGTCCTGATCTGAATCCTATCGAACATCTATGGAAAGAGCTGAAACTTGCAGTCTGGAGAAGGCACCCATCAAACCTGAGACAGCTGGAGCAGTTTGCTCAGGAAGAGTGGGCCAAACTACCAGTTAACAGGTGCAGAAGTCTCATTGAGAGCTACAGAAAACGTTTGATTGCAGTGATTGCCTCTAAAGGTTGTGCAACAAAATATTAGGTTAGCGGTCCCATCATTTTTGTCCATGCCATTTTCATTTGTTTTATTATTTACAATATTATGTTGAATAAAAAATCAAAAGCAAAGTCTGATTTCTATTAAATATGGAATAAACAATGGTGGATGCCAATTACTTTTGTCAGTTTCAAGTTATTTCAGAGAAAATTGTGCATTCTTCGTTTTTGTGGAGGGGTACCAACAAATTTGAGCACGTCTGTATATGTTACTTCAGATATAATTTACCATGAAGACAGTGCTCCACACCTTTTGAAATACACTGTTTATTCTCAGTGGATTATGTAACAAGGTAGCAAACATTATAATGGTCTAGAAAGCTGAACTCGCCTCTCCTTTTTGCTCTTGTGCTCTCTCTACTATCTTTCTCAGTCATTCCTATAAAGTACAGTTCATTATACGGCTGCTCCCATTGCTTGCTGTATGTGACTGTGTGTTCTTGCTTTTGTGCAGCCTGTGACTTCTGAAGCTTCAGCGCTCAGCTCCAACTGCGATCTGCACTCACTTTACCCATCAACAGGCAAGCCTTCCTCAGCCTACCCTTCCACAACAACAGTCAACCCCACTATTGTGCTTTTACAGCACAACCGAGGTAAGAAGAAAACCATGCAGCGACTAAGATTAATCTTAATACGCCTGCGTATGGAGAAACCAACAACGCATGAGAATTAGTATGTGGAACAAGTGTGGAAGTGTGTGCTCAGTTACAGTTTAATTAATAGCTTACAGTGTTACAGAACCCCCCCCCACACACACAGTGTTTACAAGGAACACGTTACTTTGCTGTATCCTGTGCATGTCGCAGCAATATGTTTTTCAGCACAACCTCCATTGTTTTGCAAATTAACCAATTTGTTTTCAGCTTATTCTCACCAGGAGAAAGAAAATTTTAATTTTAAACATTGCAATGTATCCAGATCATGCTCCTTCCTGCAAGAAAACTCGATCCTTAGAAGATCCTTAGTCTTTTTCTCGCTCCCGAGTAAATGTTGTAGAAATGTATTCCCCAGTTGATCTTTAAAATGTAACGCTGCAATACGGACAGCTCCGGATATAACAAATGTCTAACGTGTTTCTTGCATTCTGTAACACTTCAATAGTTCTGAATAGGTACCAAAATATATTGAATGATTTAAACAGCTGCGGATCAAAACACCACTGTCCTTAAACACGTATATATTTTAATGGTTTTACAATTAATGCGCATGTACATTTTACAAACCTGGATTGTTTGGCCTGCAAAACCATTGAGAAAATAACCTGCTTGATCAATGACTTAAAGGCACAAAGTTCGGAATTAACCCTGAAACAATACAGATAGTTTGAGATGCTGAATAATCAGCAGTGTAGGGGTAGAACTAATATGTTGCCACTTTTAAAAGGAAAAAAATCATGCATTTCACAGTCTGGTCCTCTATTTGTGAACATGCTGTTTGGTAACACATTGCTGTTTGTGCACTTGTATGTGCGATTAGTCGACTACAGGGTCACTTTTCTATTTGACTTGTCAACTATTGAATGCCATCCTTAAAACAATGATATTAATTTTGTTGATATGCGGATTATAGATATTGTAATACAATAAAAGTAGTAGACAAGACCTGGTTAAGTGAAGGCTCCCATTTTAGCCAGGAATCCTGTCAATAGCACAAGAAGCAGCCAGATTGATCAAGGTTGTTTTAGCCTGGACTGCAATAGATTGGAATCACACTCATGAATGCCCTTGGGAAATATTTTTACAGTTTAAGCACGTAGCAAGAGAATACCCTGGCTACCACAAACCACCATTGCAAAGGCTCCGAGTGGATATAGTACACAGGAAGAAATACAGATTTAAATTAAATATAGGTCCTGGGAGAATCTAAATCCTGGCTTTCTAATTGATCCAGAGAACCACCATCATAGGATATTAAAATATTTAATGTAAAAGAAAATAGTTCAAACTAGTTTCAACTCGACTACAGTAAAATCTGAATTAAATATTTACCAAAGCAAATTAACAGTTTTCAAGGTGCCTCTCTCCCCTTATAAAAGTTTCCCATAGTAAAAGCACAGCATAGTGAAAGCAAGGTGAATCTTAGGAAAGCTTTGCAAAGCCCAGAGAGGTGTGGTAAAGCATATTGCAGCTATGGTAAATGCATAGTATAACCATGGGAAAACTGCAACATTTACAGTGCAGATTTAATGTAAAGCAGGTAGTACTGTTCATAATTTTTCATTTACCCAGCCGGATTAGCCAGCAGATTGGACAAAAGCATTAGCCAAATTAAAAATGTATAAAAAAAAGAGATTCAAATGTGTTTTATAATCTGGACCATAGACTCTGCACCTTACTCCACCCGTTTTAATGTGGAGAGCCTGCAATAAAGCATAGGGTTAAAACCTCATGGATTAATACAACACTGTGAGGGGCATACTGGGGTCTTATTCTTTAAACTACTATCTAACAAGCACATTTCCTGCTGGCATCACAGCTGCCAGCTTGTCTGTATTACACAATGGTAGCAGTTCATGCTACAGTATTGACAATCTCTGGTAGATTGTCACATCAAGTGGGGGAGGGAGAGAGGCAGTTATGTTGCAATGGCTATGGTACAATAAAAGGATACTACATTGGTTAAAATGGATTAAAATTTTGACAAAGCAATTAAATTAAAACCTAGCTCATCCTATAAAATATGTGTGTGTGAGAGAGAGAGAGAGAGCGAGAGAGAGAGAGAGAAATGTTCTCATTATGCAGAATGCTTGGTGCATGTAAACATATTGATTAATGTACACTGCAGCACTGACTAAATGAATTTTAATGACTGTTAAGTGAGTTCATTCACTGAGGTTTTTGTCCCAGCAGGCTCATTTGCAGTAGTGGTCATAAACAGCTAATTTAAACCTGCATCCTTATTGCAATGAAGGGAGTCATTTCACCAGTGCTTCTTACAATTGAATTGTGCAAGGGAGCGTTGAGTCTCTTTTGCTGAAGTGTCTCTGTCACGTTGCTCATGCCACCATGCATGCTCATGCAGTGTCTCACCATAGGGAATCCACAGGGTCATTCAGGAGCAGTTATGAGCCCAGTTCCCCATAACATAAAAAATATTCATTCTCAAATAAAACCCAGAAGAAACTATCAGTGTGTTGAAGGCACTATCCAAAATGTCTACTTTTATAAGGTGCAGTTTATAAGTCAAGTAGGTAAATGTTTCAGCAAGTGCTTTCATCAGTCTACTTAACTTGAGTCTATTATAAGTTTTACCATATTGGCAAATCAAAATCAGAATGGTTTTGTGAACATCCATTTTAGAATGAAACTAGGCAAGAAGGAATGCGTAATATTATGGAGTATATTATGGATATCCTTTTATGGATGGTAAGGTCATTATTGATGTGCTGAATGACGCATCTGCTCCAACAGTCTTCTCCAGTAATGCTTTATTCTTATTCAAATATCAAAAAATGAAAAAGCATTCGAAAAATGCTTCTCAAGAGGGAAGATAGAAAAAGGATTTTTGCCCATATTATAAAGTAATACCCAATACAATAAAAAAATACTTTTTCAAGACAGAAGAAATGGTAATGTGTCCTCCTTGTTTTGGAATTTGTGGGATTTAAAAAAAAAAATGAAAGATGTTTGTTACATATTTGTAATAGTAAGAAAAACTGCACAATGCATTTTGTGTTCACTTTTAAAATGCACACGTCACTGTCTGTCTGTGCATCAACGTGATTGTTTGTTTTTTGATTTTTGTTCTCTGTTTGATTTTTTTTTTCTTCTTATGCTTCTCTCACCACAGAACGGCAAAAACGCCTTAATAGTTTGGCAGGTACGATGTGAAGGTCTTGTACACAGCAACTGCTCGCTGAAGAAACTGACTTTCTTAGTTTTTATTGTGAGGACCCTCAGCAAACACCTCAACAGCACAGTAGCCCCTGGCAGTTTTAGCTATTTTGATTGGCTAGCAGGATTTTCAGAGGCAGCAGCAGACTTCATTCAGCCAATCCTGGCTATTTGTGCTTTAGGCAGATGATCTCCCAAATGAGCTGCTTTGTTTTGAAGGTGCAGTGCCCCATGCGGTTTAACCTATCCTCTCTGCAGGTACCTGTAAAACTTCATCCGTAAAATAATCCTCATTTGGGGGGAAAAATGAGTCATTTATTTTCTGTTTCTTTCTGAGCTGTGGCAGGGATGTAGCAGGAGCATGCCTGTTAGACTCAGTGACAGAGTAGCAATGGCATCATGGTTTCAATAGGAGTGTTTGTCCATTACACTGGCTGAGAGAACATTGTAACTAACAAAAGCACAGTTTTGAGAAATAAGCATTTCAAGTTTTACTGTAACATCAAAGCATAAATCGGTCATCAGGCATTTTTTGGGGTATTTTGTAGTTACTATATTCTTGCGTTCAGAATATAAACAAACTGAATGATGAACAAGCTCTGTTTAGTAGAGTGCAGGGGGTGCTAAACTATTGATTTAAGGTATACATTTAGCCTGATTTTGGGGCACTGCAGCTTTAAGGCTCTGGGCCAGTAACGGTTCTTATGTCATTGTTTTTTTAAGATTTTAAATAGTTTTTCAAAATGATTACAATAGAAATATCAGTTGCTGATTAGGTTGCATTACAAACCACCTCCACCAATTTAACAATGTCAGAGAGTGTTTGCTCTGGGTACCGCTTTTCATATACAGCCACTTTGCATGCGCCTTTGCATGAGCTGATGTCCTTTCGGGTTCTTGGAACTGTCATTTCTCTTCTTAACAGCTCTGGTGTTGCATGCTGTTGACTGTTTAAAGACAAGAGATGTCTGTGTTGAAAACATTTACTGTTTCAAAAATATGCTGATGCCACAGAATATGCATTCAAACCTATGAAAAGCACAAGCAGTGACAGATTACTGTTTGCAGAATGCTGTGCAAAGACCTGGCGTTCCAGACACTTGCCTAAATCACTTACAGTGTAAAGTATTGTTAAAAAGTCAGATTTGAGTCGGTAATGGAGAAAGACCCCACACTGCACTGCGTAATGCATTACGATGCATGTTTCAGAATGTTGTGCACTGAAGTAATAGTTCCAGTAGAACATTATTCAGAAATGTATTACGTTTCTAAAATTAAGATGCATACATTCTCCCTTGATAACCACATTTATAGTTGTAGTCCCATTCTCTAATAAGTAAAAAGTTTGGAAAGTTTTTTTCTGTAGTGTATGGTTTATAGATGTCTATAAGATCTGGTAGCATTAGTGTTGGGGAGTAACGCATTACTGTAATCTGACAAGCTCTCTTTTTTTGATATCATCTGTTGGGATCTTGGTCCCCGCCAGTACAGACTGTGGTGAAGTCCTTGATCATCATAATGTATCCGTTCTTGTCACATCATCTCATTACTCCATGTCCTTCCTTTCCAACTAAACCGTGCTGCCTGGGGTGATTTATTTAGGCTACAAAAAGAGGGCTTCTGTTTTTGCACGAACAATGCAACTACGGTATTCTGTTACATCAGGGTTTGATGTATTTGTTTCTTTTTAAGCCCGCTATGCTGTTCTGTTGCCTTGCGCTGATCGATCTCTGGTTCAATCCTTAGAACCTGTGCCAGAGAGGCCGACAGATCCCAAGACAGAAAGCACAGGTGTGCCGGAGAGGATTGCAGATTCCACACAGAGTGAAAAGGCAGCAGATATGGACGAGAGGAGAACAAGAGTGATGAGGGCTCAGTACACTGGCATCGGCCCTCTAGATGATGTAGGAATTCCAATGAGGGTAAGGAGCTGCTGGTTATGCGCTATTACAGTATGTTAACTTCCGTTATAATTTTGGATCTGGCACTACAAATGGCATTGTCATTGAACACTCCTTTTGCTCACGAGTGTGTGCTTGAAACTACTTGTTCAGAGTTACACAGAATACTTGTAAGAGTTTTGAAAAGATTTGTGCACGTCCACTGTTATTAGCTGTACTTGTTGAAACTTTTCTCCATTTTGAAATCTTAAGTGGATTGATTTGTTAAAACAATATTGCTTTTTGATCCACACTGATTCCTTGTTTTACGGACCTGTGAAATTTGATGTTGCAATAAATTAGGAAATAATGCGATTTGGTGGATTTTTGGTTGGTTTGAAAGGTTAAGAAATACAGAACAGTTGTAAGCATTGGCCATTGCCAATGCTTACAACTGTTATATACTGTTATATACTGTTATATATATATATATACTTTTTTTTAATATTGATGAAGTTAAGGTTAGGGTTATAAAATTATAATTGGCAGTAAAATAATTGGGCACTGTACATTTTTTAAATAAATCAATTATCTACGTATAATGTCATCTTTACTTGAGCATGTTTATTGTAAAGAAAAGGTACGTTGGTAAAGCCAATCTTAATCTTTTCTTTTACAGAATACAGACAAGTCCAAGGATTGGTATAAAACGATGTTTAAACAGATCCACAAAATCAAAGGTAATGTGTAAATGTTCTATATTTTGTATAAATGTATAAATCAAAGTGGGATTTCTTTCTATGAAGATGCTTGTGTTGTACAACGTTTGCCGTCAAGGGCATTCATGCAATCAGGACAGCTTGCAACAATAGATAAACTGGCCTGTATTAAAATGCAAAGGAAAAAAAAAATCATATTGGTCATAATCTCTAAAGATGTATTATGTATTTTTGTATTTTAAATATTAGAAACAGGCTGGTGATTATGCAGACCAAACTTCTAAGGCTACATTCACACTGCGTCCATTTCAAACAGACTCAGTCTGGTTCATTTAATTTACACTTATCTGCGAGCAAAGGGACCGAGTTCATTTGGATGCAAGCTAAAGTTCTTTTTTCAGGACCGAGTCTGTTTGTGTTCACAATGCAGTTTGCAAGTGCACTCGGCTCATTTTTATATGGTGTGTGAACCGGATGCTTACAATATTCTGCAAGGCATATTGAAAGATGGCAGCTATTGATGTATTGCACCGGTTTTTAATATAGCATGTTTTAGATTCCTACATATTGCTGTGGAAGAAAGCACTGGGAGGGGAGCACGTCGCTAATTTAATGAATACCTACAGTAGAAGAATTTACGCAATTCTGCACGGTTCTCCTAATGTTGGCATTAAACAAAGTAATTATTATTTTTGTGAGTTGGATTTTGGTGTCTGACTAAACTTTCTGTCAGAGCTTCAGTTTCTCGCACTGTCCCTCTGGTTTAGGATTACCAGATTTCCAAAGTGAAAAACAGGGATTTTTTTTTTGTTTTGTTTTTCTTCAATTCACTGATGCTGTAGCAACTCTGAAGCCAGAAATAAGTCAAAATAACCCAATAATAGTTTAGAAATTAAACATCTGGTGAATATATTGCAGATCATAACACCTCATTATTTTCTTTATACTGTCATCTAGTCAAAACATGTTAAATGTACAACAAAACAGATTTAAGCTATTGCCATTTAAACATATGGTATACACATAATCAGAATGATTGTTTATTTTATTTTTTAATGACGCTAACACACAACCTAATACAGTAGCTATTAACTTGCTGAGCATGCTGATTTCAGTTTTGTACTGAAAAAAAAAAAATACAATAGCAAAACTGGGAACATTAACAACTTTACTGTTTCCGACAGTGACACAAAATTAAGGCTGCAAACTGTGACAATCTCAGTTTTCCCAGGATGTCTGTCCCCGAGACATTTTTAGTTATTTGCTCTAATTGTTTCCTAAAAATAACTAAACCATTAAATGTTTACTTCCTAGTTAGATAACCTTGTATCGTTCATTTCCTATGTGCAGAAGGACCAAGTCCAGCTGTTGTTCATATTGACCGAACCATACAGAGTGCAGACCAAACCCTCTAAATGGACCCAGTGTGAACACAGATTAATACGGCCACAAAAGACTGTCCTTAAAATGCAGATCATGAATTCTACTGTATACCACTATTTCCTACTGTTCCTAGGTCTTAGATAATTCAGTGTATAATGTTTGTGATTGTCTAAATTCCTGTAATAAATTATTGATGAATCATAGAGGAATGTATTTGATTTGAACACTGATTCATCACTGAAATAAGTGATGCGATAACTTTCAAGCGTATTGTTCGTATAAAAACACTGACTGAGTGCACACAAGTTGGATGTCCAATAATGACCTACAGTTAGGCGAGCTTGTCTAACTTGCTTATAGTGATCTATAGTGATCTGGTCAAAAGGTAATATTTTCTGATTCACTAATGAACATGATCCCCTACAGTAGGTTGGCAAATACTGCCAACATTTTAGGGACATCTCAGAATTATACCTTGAAAACCTCAAGCTCTAAGCATGCCCCATAGATGCTTTGATTTAGTTTTTCCAAAAAAAAGAATTTTCTAAATTTGTACATTTTATTGTTTTCACGACTCAAGTGAAGCCAGTTAACCAGCAACAACATTATATGGGACTTGTATTAATTGAGATATTTGTTTCCCCTTCACTTCCTGTGTAAAAGAATGCACAGGAAATGGTGGGGGCTTACTTCCTGTAACACTTGAAGTGAACGATGAGGAGAAATCAATCTTAATGGGCTATATTTTCAAAGCGTTTACTCCAGTCCTTAATGAACCTAATACTTTTTCTAATAGAGAAAGTGACACAGTAACGTTACCAAAAGAGGAATAAATAACTTGACGGTGCAAATAACTTGAGGATGTATTACATTAGCTAGTTGTTTGGTTCTAGCTTTGTCATATGAACAGACTTCATTAAAGACTGGAGTAAATGCTTTGAAAATACAATGGACTTCATATGAGTCAAAATAGTCTTGAAAATACAAATATGAACAGAAGAACAAAGACTTGTCAGGAATATGTGTTACTTTGGTTATTACTATTCTAGCAAACCGGCTCTTGTGGGATATGATGGCGTATCTGGAAAATGAAAACAAACTGACTTTCTGAAGCAGGCTGTCTCCAGTCCACTCCTTTTTTCACTGCCTCCCTCTGGTGTTTTCCATTTTCTTTCCACTTCCACCTTGTAAAGTGAGGCTCTGGAGAGCCTTTGGGTATCTTGCTAGCCTGGTAGAGGGGGTACTTAGGAATCTCACTGTCTGTGTGCCCTGTAATCTTCGCAAAAGGTGTCTGTCTGTTTCTATGCATGATCTGTTTGCAGCATCCTGTACACTCTTAAATATTCTCTCTCTTTTCTCTTTCTGAAACACACTGTTTTTGCTCAGATTCTCCTGAGGAAAACCCTTACCACCCTACCTACAAATTCCCCGAACCCACCGAAAAGCTGAACAAAATAGAAGGTACCGCTGCTGCCGCCTCAGCTAGCCAGCGATGTAGTTTTGTGTCTCAACAGAAACTGTAGATTCTCTTGTGTTGCACATGTAGAACTAACATCTTGCTTCTTTAGATTCTAACTGTAGTTAAAAAAAAATATAGAAAAACATAACTGTAGTTGAACATCTTAATAAGTATAATGCATATGGAAAGGTACAGGGGAAAAAATTGTGGATGTTTTCAAATCCACTGTATTTCTCTGCTGCAGAGGAAAACCCTTATGCTCCTACCTACCAGTTTCCTGTCTCCACACCTAGTCCTAATTCTGAAGGTAACAGCGAGGAATATGTCTTTTGTTGCACTACTTTCACTGGGTTGGAAGGTGGGTTGGAGGGGTCTAACTACATTGCTTAGTTCCCTCACCTACTGATGCATTTGCCTAACCCCCTGCTGACCTTTGACATAGCTTTGCAGTGCTTGTGCCTAATAGCTGACAGCCCACTGATTTGCAGGTTTTGTTGTGAGAGGCTTTTATTTACTTTATTTGCTACGCAATGTTTTTGGACATTCAGCAATTATCTAAAATGTACATAACTGCTGAATGTTGTCCGCTTATTACACTAAACAGCGCTCCATTCTGTCTTTGCGAAAGCAGTTTTTAGGTACTGAATAACAAAATAAAATAAAGTGGCTCAGTACTGAACAGGGATGGCATGGACGAAAGAAAAAAATATGAAGGTCAAATGGTTAACTATGTAGGCCGAAGCATCCTCGGTTTCTAATCCTGTATCGCTCATTAAGAACAGATGGCCCATGTTTATTAGTTGACTGTCAGGCCCATAACTTTCAAACCAGTTAAGGGGCCTGCCTGGTTCGGGGAAAAAAGAGTCTGCGTCCTGTTTTATTACTTCAAGTTCGCTTACCAGCGAGAAATGCAATGAAAGGTCAAACTGAAAAGAAGCATTTTATAGAAACAGCAGAGCTAGCAAATGATCCGGGAGATAAGTCAAGTGTCTCTCTTGTGCCACGGTAATAATGATCTCACTTAGAAGTTCTCTTTTGTTGGCTTATGTGCAGCAGGTATAGGTCTTTTTTTTTATTTATTCATTCTTGAACCAGGAAAAACCCCATTGAGACCAAGGCCTCTTTTATAAGAGTGTCCTGGCAAGATGACCAGAAACAGACAGCAGTAATTTCACATTCCTAATTGCTGTTAGTCTGGCATATTTTGCTTCATATTTTTTTAACATTATGTAATGTTTCAACAAAACATCTTGCCTATCTCATTAACTATGGGGAGCACAAAACTAGTTTGTGGAATATGTAATATGTTATTTTTTATAATAATGCAGCTGTCTAAATGGAACCAAACAGTAAACATATTTCAGTTTTAGAAACATGGAATGCAATTGCAATTCATGTATTTAGTTTTTTAATTTGCACTATATTTTTTTCTTGTCTGTTATTATAGAAGTTTTAGAATGTAGCATACTAAACTGCCGTAGTGTAATTTGCAGTACATAGAAAAGTAGCAGAAATACATGCTTGTGTATAGCTATAGACTGGCAGGGATTATAGAAAATGTCAGCTCAGTTTTATAACCCTATCTCCTGCATAACAGCTAATAAAAGTCCCAACTTAAGCTCTGAAGAGTCTGCAATAATGTTTTGCCAAAGACATGGATTTGATCTGCCTTAAGAAATGAATTTGAATGTCCTTGTAATAGCCAATTTGTATTAATTTGTACTCAAAAGTAAATAAATGTAAATCCTTTAAGAAGTTAAACAAAAATGCACTAAAGGGGGGGGGGGGGGGGGGGTCATCATAGCATACTATTGGTTTATTTATATTTGTTATCAATCGAGGGAGCGTGTTGTATAAGACCAGATGAAGGAGACGTTTAAAAGATCATGGTTATTCTTTTAATGCAATCGCAATTTATAAAACATTGATAAACTTGCTTCAGAAAACGTCCTTTGATATACCTGCAGGTAGTTGATTTGTTTTTTGTAAATGTAAAGAAAGCATATTTCAAATTCTTGCTCCAAATCCTGTGCACACGATTGCAAAGAATTCCTTTCCGAATATCTGCGAAACCAGATGTGCTCGCCCTGTTCTCCTTTCAGCACTGTCCAAACCTGCACTTCCCATCTGTTTTCCATCATAAATGTTGATTTTCATTCCCTCTTTACCTTCTGTCTTGTTTGACAACCTTTAACCTGTGTTTCTCTGACAATCTGTATTGGGAAGCAAACCATATCTGGAATAAATGCCATCTTGAGTTTATGTGTCACATTCCTTTTAACTTATTAATTTCCTAAAAAAAAAAAAAAAAAACGTCAATGTGTGCTTGTAAGGCCCTGGTGAACAAAACTATAAAGTGCAAAAGAAAAAACAAAAAGTTGAGTTGGAGATGATGGAAGCTGTGTAGCCTGCCAGCAAGTCACACCTGACTTTAACAGGGATGTGGAATAAAGTCTGCTGGCATGCAGTTTAATTATCTGTAGTCACTATCGCTGTCCATTATAATGAGCAAAATACAACTAGATCATATATATTCCTCATAGACAGGTCCGCAGCAAGCAAACATCTCTTGCCTACAAGGTACAGCTTAACCTCTAGTTTCTATAAGTCGCCTTGGATAAAGGTGTCTGCTAAATAAGCAAATAATAATAATAACCATAAAATATAAAGCGTAAAGGAATTTCAAACGCAGTTTTTAAAACGACACTGCTACTGTAATTCTCAGAGGGATTAAGCATATGAAATATTGTCATTTCAGTTAAATAAATGAGTGTGTACATAAGGCACACCAGGAGACATTTGTGTCATATGTTTATCAGCAAAAAGGTTGGAGTGTACTGGACCACTTCTGTTTCAGATATTTCATAAAGAACACTTGAACTTGAATTTCTTTATCAAGTCTGTGACTTGACAAAGAAATTTGTGCTTTCTGAGCGAGTATCGAGTCGTATTGGATCCAGGCCTGTTTCTCAAAGCCAGTCCGCTCTGACTGTGGTAGTGATGAGAGCTGTTTAGCTGTGTGCTTTGTAGATTTTTCTTTCGTTTCTCCATTCCTTTCTTTTAGCTGCTTTTCATCCCCGTGGAGACCATTCACAACCCAGCCTCTGTGTTCTCATAGCTGCTGAGATACACTGTACCGAAGGCATCTGTTTCACTGTTAGGCTTCTTGTGTGTCTCTGAAGAAGGAGACACACAAGAGTACCTTCTTTATCATCATGCCCCTTGTGCCCTACAGTCATTTGACAGCTAGATGCTGCTTGGTGTTTGGAATTGGTGGCTTGAAGAGAGCTTGGTAATGCAAATATCCTGGTGTGCTAAGTCCGGCATGGTAAAAAATAAATAAAAAGAAATGTGAATGACACAAAGGAAAAATTGAAAAAGTTAGGTGAAAAAAAGGTATTAAACTGTGTTTATATATTTATAATTACATATATACAGGGGTTGAGCAATAAACCCGACAGACCTGCAATATGTACTATATATAAACAGCTGTGGCCTTCTACTACAGTCTAGGTATTGTTACATTATTATGATCTTTAGGACCTGGTCAATTTAATAGTTAAAGACATGATTAGAATCTGCACTCTGAGGTTCCCTTTTACACTTTTGATGGAAGAATTTATTTTTAAAAACGTTGAGGGCTGATATGTTCTTGGGGGACAAGGGCTTCCATATTGAAGACAAATTGTTAATGTTTCAGGAGAAACAGTTCATTAGCATTAAATATGATTTATACAATTAAATATGATTTATACAACAATTTATTCACCCACCAGACTGGTCGGGTGAACCAGTGCCACTCCCTATTGACAGTGTTATGGCAGGTGGTCAAATTATTGTCCAAGCCTTGTATGCAGAATATTATTGGTACAGGTCCTACAAACGAGGGATATCTGTGGGCACTTATTTTGAACAGTTCTGAACAGACGGTGTAGAAGAGAACAGCAACCAAGGTGTTGAGTGTTACTTACATTTATATAATATAGTGTAACCATTCAAGATGCATTGTAAGGCCGAAGATACACAAACAATTTGTATTGTCTAATTGACAACAACAAAATTGACAACTGAATTACTGTTGCTAAGTGTGCCGCACGCACACTACAACATTGACAATTATTGTAAGCAATTTTAAGATGGCGCCTGTTTGCAGCACTCATGTTTCAGCAGCTGCTACTGTATAGTAATTGGAATCATTTTGAAAAGACATCGACCAAAGAAAAACTCAAGTGTGGACCAGAAAGTTTCTTTATGTGTCCACATGTCTGTAGCCAAACTTCCTATTTTGCAAAACTGAGAATTAAATCTGGAGATTAGTAAACGCAATATAATTGGCTGACCACACACAGGCACGTAAAAAAATTGTCAACTGAATTGCTGAAAATAGAGCAGTGGTCTATTCTAGCAACTCACTAGCCAATCGAAAATGTGTTGATAACTCGAGTTGTCAGTTAGTGATACAGGGTTAATTTTTATTGTCAGCTTGAGTTGCCAAGAAATAATTGCTTAACAATATCTCCTGCCTGACAGCTAATACAGTCCTTGCAGCATGTCTGTTGCAGTCTTGAAATGCTTGTAATTCCTTTGTTGAATTCCTACATGCTCCAGGTAGTGCTTTAACCTGGAGGTAATTACATTCTTTTTTTTTTTTTTTTGCCATGGTACTTATAAGGTTCTGAGCCCCATCTTGGTTTGATCCTTTACTATGCGTGAAAAAGCCAATAAATAGTTTCCTGTTCTGATTTAAAAACTCAGATTTCACTTTTATTTACATGGCAGATGAAGACTCGGATTTGTACTCTCCCAGGCACTCATATTCTGAAGAGAGTAAGTACAGTCTGTTATTCAAAAAACACATTTTAGGTTTAACAGAGCACCAGAACAGCCATTTTTGTGAAATACATTTAAAATGGTTCAAAATTTGTAACTAGCAGCTAACTGCAGCATGTCCCAATGTTGTTTACTTGTATTACAAGACAGTTCCCTTTAAACAGTAACTGCAACTGAAAAACAAGCCGCAAAAGGAAGCAAAATTAGGTTTTTAGGACACATTTTAGAGGCTGTTAATCCGTCTGCATGTCTAACTTATGGAGTACTTTTCATGATAGATAGTTGTATTGGTACAGATAGTTGGGATTTATCCCTTCTAAAAGTATCACAGTAATTTTGCACTATACATTTACTATAGTTTACCATGGTTTGCCATGTTATTTAATAGCAATACCATTCCTCTCTAGGCTTTACAGTGCTTACCTGTGCGTTACAATGTTTTCACTGTGCTTTATTACACTGCCACATTTTTACTTTGGTAAACTTTGAGAAGGGATGTCCTGATATAGTGTGCTCGTTGTACTGTATTTGCGTAATGTTTTCTCTCTTGCATTAATATGGGATCCTCTGCTTGTTGCAGTGAGAAGTCAGTCGAGTATGCCTCGCTCGAAGAGTGCAGTGGACAGCATCGAGGCAGAGGCCTCAGTGAAGAGATCCGCCACACTGCCTCTGCCAACCCGCTCCTCTTCACTGAAACCAACCGCAGAAAGGTAACGGCTCCACCACTCTCAAATGGTGCCGCCATGGATGCAACGGGCCAGATTTTCAAAGCGTTTTACTCAAGTGTAAATTACTTGTAACTGGGACTGGGTTAATGCAGTATTGAAATGCTGTGTGTACCTGCTGGTGTCCTCAGTCAGGGTTGCGTTGGAAGACATTAGCTAGTCAGTCAAATCTCCCCAGGTGTCTGGAGCCTGATATGACTGCTTCTCCATATGGCAGTGTGGTGATCTTATAAATAATTCACCACCAATGTGTTGAAACAGATAAAGTCTTGACTGCAAATGATTAATGGAGGTGTTTGTTGATACGGATAATCCTTTGGCTGTCCTGCTGAGAAGTGACTGCAGTTAACCTCAATACTGAGCAGAAAGATTTAAAACCACACGAAGCTTCAGGCATGGGACGCAGCAGGCTACACTAGCATTGCTTGCAGTGAGTTTAATACTGCAGTTTAAGTGTTTAGGAAATTAAATGTAAACTAACACCCCTAATAGGGCAGAGAAAAGGTGCAAATACAGTCCTCTGGATTCTTCACTATTATTTAGCCTTAGATTCCCAGTATTCAGCAGCATGCACTTGGTTTTAGTTATTGTTTATTAAAAGAGTGAATATAACGTTTCATAATAATTCTGTTACAAATTAATTGTCCAATTAGTTTTTGCGTCAACTTAATTTTTTTTTTTTCTAAAAGTGTGTTAAGAAGCCTTGCATGTTGAAGTTTTACTATTAACTCAATAGCTTATCCAAAACTATTAAACTCTCAGTAGTGCTAAATTTAGAAGTAGTTAAAGAAACATAACCAATTCAATGACTAACATTTCCACTAGAAGACATTGAGAAAGATGTCTAGTCTAACTCAATATTTCACAATTATTCAGGGTTTGGCCATGGTCACAGTAAATTGTATGTGTACTGTACGGAGCGAGGTCCACAGTTTTCAATATTTCACTTATTTCTTTTTTTGTATGGTTAAGTCTGATAGTGAAACAGCAAAGACTGAATTTTGGTTCCACACAGTATTATATCATATCAGAAATGTCTCTTCAAAGATGGTATAATTAGACAAACATCTGCAGTCCTTTGTTGGGTGCAACATAACACAAACGCTGCTTCATCAATGCGTGCTTAGAAGTAACCATAATTGTCAATAAAAGACTAAACAGTTTGGAGTCACTGTTCGGGCCTCGCTGTAAAAACAACTGTAAAAAAAAAAAGCTTTTATGCAGCAAAATCCCTAGGGAATAGGTTTCCTGCCTCAGATCCGAAGCACCCTGATTAAACTGGGATTAACTGTAGTGAGGGGAGGGAGGATCAGTGGCCAAATCCCCACACGTTTCCATGGAAACTGACAAGTTACTTGGTCTCTCTTCCTTAGGAACGACTGGGAGCCCCCAGACAAGAAGGTTGACACCAGGAAATACCGCGCTGAGCCCAAGAGCATCTTTGAATATGAGCCGGGGAGGTCCTCAGTGCTGAGGCAGGAGAAAGCGGTACGGTGTAAGAGCAGTGTGCTCCGTCCTACCCCAGCATTGCACTTGCCATACGTTCCTCTATGCATTATGTATGTTTCTCAGTCTGCCTGCCTGATGGTGTGGGAAAATCGTAGCGCTCTATAGAATGGAACCATAAGGCTATTTGCAATGGAATCGTTATTTGAATTGTCTGGTTGTGGAGGGCTTTTGTGATGTCATGCGGTTTTGTAAGTAGTTGTGATCAGATTACCCGTTTAATTCTTTGTCCTGCTATGCCTGTTGTTTTTGTCTCCCAGTAGATCATTGTTTTGCATGTGTTGTGTTCATAGTCAAGGTGTTTATTATGTTGGAGGTTTGGGAGTTGTGTACATCCTCTGTTGACTTGATAGATTTAATGGGTTATAAAAAGAGATTTACCTTTTTCAGACAATGGTCATTCATTTGTGCAGGATATATTTAATAGTTTAATTTGTATTTATTTGGGAAAGAGTATTTTGATGATTATTTGCTAAGACCAAGGACTCCCTATATGAAAAGAATTAAGGACCTACTTTCAGTTTAGCTGCCTTGCACAATTTTACAGTTTATTCAGGAGCCAGTTTCAGACACTGAGTTAAATCCAGGGAATTCACGGTTCACTTATTCTGGTTTGCATTTGCGGGCTGCGTTCCCTTTTGGCTGGTGTGAAATAACATAGACCAATCCACTGGTGTAAAGCTTTTTTTAACAGTCTTCAATGATGCATGTTTACACTGGCGAGATGATGCAGTCTTCTGTTTATGTAATTTATCCTTATCTATTTTGTTGTCTTTGATAATGGTTTTCTGGGGTATGTGAATCCCAGAAGAAACATTATGAAATGCCGGCAGTATCACCTCTGAAATGATAAAAACAAACAAACAAAAAATGCTGGATTATCTAGGATTTGATTGATCTTGTTATAGTATGAGGTGTTAAACTGATAACAAGGGAGACTGTAGTTAGCCCTATAGGTATGTGTTTAAAAGACATTTAGCTAAGGATATATATATGAAGGAGAAGCCTCAAGGAACAATGAGCCGGTTTCTTTCAGAGTCATTCAGGATGCTCTGTGTTTCTGTTTGTCTGCCTGGTTGCTAGTATTTTGTGCGTGAGTGTGTGTTGACATCCCTGAAATGTTTAGAATTACAGCTGTGCTTGTGTTAATCGATAATTAAGGATATATGATTCCACCTTGCACATTGAACACCACAGCAACCTTGCATCTCTCTCAATTTCAATTTCACACATTTCTTTCCCCTCTGCAGGTTCATTTCTCATCATTCATTGGTCATGACACTGTATAGATTGTATGGTTTCTATTAACGTATCAAACTGTCATCAGATTTATGCGAGTGCATGCAAGGCAATTTGTGTCATAAGCATTGACCCTTTGAGGATGCAGTATCTTGGAATACCCCAGCCATTTTATAATGATCACAAGCACCACAAATGGATACAAATAGATGATTAAGTTGCATCTAAGATCGGTTTTAATAAATTGGCTTCTAGGAATAATGCTGGCTAATTCAGAAATACAAATGCAACACAGCAGGAAGGGTGATTCAGAGAATTCGATGAAGTCACTAGCACTGTATTTTCATGCTCCATATCTGTTGTCGGACAGATTAGCTCCACTATCGCCTACAGGAAATGCTAACGTGACAGGAAGGGGATTAGTTCAGGGGCAGCGTTTTTCAAACTTAGTGGCAGTCGGGGGATTTTCTTTGGGAAACAAGAGTTTCTTTATTTAATAATCAGAGCTGAGAATTGCAATGCATTTTCATTAAAATGCCCAATAGCAGAAAAAAATGCAGTAGTTTGTTCAGTGTGCAGCATTGTATTAACTAACAGCCCTGGTACTTGGTAACCTTGTGAGTGGCCACACAGCTAACCCTAAAATGATTTGGATTTAAAAATTATATACAGATGTCTTCCATATAAATGTGAACTAGCTACCCTAACCTAAGCATATATTGACTTAGTGTATGGTCTTCCAATATGGCCAGTCTTGTTATCTAATCCTTGAGAAATCTTATTTAGTATCAGTGATGTACAGAATGGTGGGATGCCACAATAAGTAAGATAACATATCATTTAAAAAATGGCCACTAGGGGTGTGCAGCTCTAATTGCTGTCCCCCACAGTTGCAGAAGGAGCATAAAGTCCACACCCTTGGTTAATAACGAAAAGCAGAAACTGTAACAGAATTATACAAAGCCCATATAATATAGGTTATTAAAAAGGTAAGGAATTAATATTTTGAAATGTGGTTTGGATATACCTTTTTGAGTTTTTTTTTTTTTTTTCAAATAAATTTGCAGCAGTACTTTGTACATAGTACCAACAGTAGGACATATATGAAAGTCAGGGGTATTCTAATGAAAACAAACAAAAATGAGTTCTCAGCTCTTGTTGAAAAGGCACACTTTGCAGCACTGAATATACAGCCTAAGCTTCTTGAACTTTCATCTGTTCGTAAGCGGCCCTGTGTACAATAGCAGCAATGTTTGATAATCAAATCCAGTCTTTAGCTGCCATCCGTATGTTATTGTACATTATATGTTTTATAAGAGATAAAAACATAATCATACACGTTCCATGTATTGTTTAGACTGGTTCAAACATGAACATGATGATAAAGTGGCGCCTTATAAAATGTAACATTTAATTTAAAAAATCTAAATAGAACTGAAGAAACATTTTAGTCGAGGAGAATAACGTTTCAGCTGTCTGCCTGAACGAAGTCTATTTTCTTTATCAGAAGAAAAGCAGCTTGCAATGGTATAAATAATGTGGTGATTACAAATACAGTACTCATTTAGCCTCCTGTTCGATTACTGTACATTTTAATACCATCAAATGTAACCAAAACCAAGATACTGCATCTTTGAAGAGCACTCTGTCCTTTTCTCATCTGGACTCAATCTGTTTCTTCTCTCCCTTCCTCCATCTTCTTGCTACCCTTGTAGACTCGGGATATAAGCCCTGAAGAAATAGATTTAGAGAGTGAACCTTGGTATAAATTCTTTTCAGAGATGGAGTTTGGAAAACCGGTAAGTCTTGTGGCCCACTTGCAGTACTGTCCACTAAAATGTTGTATCAGTGTTTCCCATTATCCAGTCTGTTCCTTGTTGTTAGCTGTGCTGTTACGAAGCATGCTGTGATACTGTATGCGTTAGGACATTGGCATCAGCTGACCTGGTTCTGTGGTTGCCCAGCGCTCCAGGTGTCTTGTGTATCAGTGTCTGTTGTTGAGTCCTGTAGTCCCCCCGCTAATGTCACCACTTTCTCTGTAGGAGAAAGTGAGCAGCTGTTGTCCATGCATTTAACGTTTTAGTGTTTTATTTTATACTCTCTGTGTGAAAAGCAGCTAGAAGATTCTGCTCATGGAAGTAGTTTATCAGTGCTGTGTATAACTAGATGAAACCCTCAACCAGTGCTGTGAGGTTTGTCTGTTATACAATACAAAAATAAGGTTCTGAGTCATCTATGCAATACAGCATACACTATAGAACATAAATATAGATATCAGTTTTAAAAAGAATCCGTCAGTTAACAAATAAGGACAAAAAGTTGACAATAATGACAAATTTGTAAAATATAAATAGCCAGGGTATTATTTTTAAAGACCTAACAATAGTCAAAGCTACTGAATAAGAAACAAACCTTTTTTATATATATAAAGTAAGGTTTAAACGGTTTCCCAGATAAATGTAGATTTTTATGCTTAGCATTGAAAGACATTTGTTTTTGTTTTTTTATCATTAGTGTAACTTCTGTCTGATTTTAGCATTATATATAATGCAGCCTCCAATTCCACCTGGCACTGTTCTCAAAAACATTAGGGTCATTTTTCTCTTATCATTTCTATATTTGAGAGCTGTGGTGAATGTTTCTATCAGTAAATGTTAGAAAAATCCCTTTTTACTAATGCACTAGCTTTGACTCAATAAAAGATGTTGGCATTTACACAATAGGACTACTCAGAATGAACATCCATTAAGCCCTAAATGTCAGTCTCACAAGAAAAGCTCTATCCTATTTAATAGCTGAATGAATGAAAGGAGGGAGGGGTAAAATGTGACACTGCATTTGTGCGATTGCGTGACGCTGTTACTGGTCAGATATTTAGGTTAGGGCTTTGTCAAGTGGTGTAACTATTGAGTTGTTTTATTCACTCTCTCTCTCTCACATGTACACACACACACGCGCGCGCGCGCATGTGCACACACACACACACACACACACATCACTCAAGGCTTAAGTTTTTTTTTCAGGGGCCAAATGTACAAGAAAAAAGGGACCCAATGGTAATGTTGCTAGTGCTAGGTTTGAAAGTTGATTTAACCCTCTCAGTCTTGCCTTGTCTTAACTGTTTCATGGCCTGTTAGAATGAAAGAAATGTTGAGAAGCGACCAAGGTTTCTGTATTATGTTTCAGGCCAAAGATTCCTCAGCTGTAATTACGCAAGTTATCTTTCAATATGTGAGGTTGTTAAAGTACTGACAGGACTTTAAAGTCCCATTAACCAAAATACATGTAAAATATTTGTTTTCCCTGTTCTCATATATACTTAGGGCTTCTGTTTTTCGTTTTTTATTAATTGTATTTTTCGGTGCTTATTTTTAGCTATTTTCGAGTTTCATGTAAATCGTTTTTTTTCGGGGCTTTCTTTTTTGATATACTGTATACTGTGTTTTCGGTTACTTTCCAAAATGCTTGAGCGTTTTTTTCTGTCAAAATAGGTATAGTAACTTGACAGTACTTGCACACTTCAGTTGTACCTTCTTTCCTTTGCTGTCTTCCACAACAGGCACATTCTTCTGGGGTTTTTGTGTGTAGGCATTTTTTTACATTTAGCCACAATTCTGTTTTAAATCGTCTATCTTAACTGTAATACAGCTTTAAATCCCGTTAACAAGCCTCCATTCCTGATTGTAATCTTGTTTTAAATCTTGCAAGCGGAGTCTCCAATAGAAATGTAGGAATGTGCTGTCACTCAGTAGTTGGGCCGGGTTTAAAGTATTCAGAACGAATAAATGATCGATACAAGTCAGGAAGGCGGGACATTGCCCAGCAGCACTGGGAAATGTATTTATTATTATTTTTGTATTAGGTTTTATTTTTTAATGGGAAAAGGGTAAAGTCAACATGAATTGATTAACCATTTCCACAGTTGTTCCGGTGTTTTCCGGTGTTTATTGGCTATCCACCGATTTCATTTTTTTTGTATCTGGGGTGTTTTATTGGGTGCTATCCGTTAAAACTGAAGCCCTATATATACTCAATAAAAGAGTTATTTTTTAATTATTTAACTTCATTTCACATTCTTCAGCTCGACAAAAATAATTCATGACTGAAAGGGTTAAAAGCCTTATTTAGCACTTTGACGGTGTTATTCTTGAAGACTGAGGCTGATTTTTTTTTTTTTTTTAAAGGAGCCGTAAAGCATCTTGTCACTTCTAAATGCTCTTACCTAGGTGTTGTTTTGTTGATTGGTCCACTGCCTGGAACTCATTGTGATTCTCCTCCGTTTCACTTATTTAATTTCATTCCTACATGATCAGCATGAATTGAAGCCGCCTGTCTGCCTGCTGGCATCATTTCATTAGTCTTTCATCTCATCCAGCTTTCATTTAAATATTTAATTTCCCTTTCATTTCATTCATCTGTCATTGCACTGGTCTTTTATTTCATCATTTCATTTATTTATCATTTCATTTATCATGTCATTTGTCATCATTTCATTAATCTTATTTCGTCATTCCATTTGTCTTTTATTTTGTCATTTCATTTGGTCAGGGTGGGCTACCTGCAGCCTGCTGACAGACTTGTAATGAATTCCTTCATGAATTTATTATCTTCTTCCTGTATTCGGCCAGTGTGGCAGGACAGTGAGCTAAATCCAGTGTAACCAATCAACAAAGCTGCTTAAATCAGGTGGCTGCTTATATAAAATGCCTCTGTCATTCACTTTCAGTTGAAAAAAGCATAATACCATAAGCTGTGCTAGTTTATATACAAGCACCACAGCTTTTTATTTGGGGCGGGGGGGGGGGGCGGGGGGCGGGGGGCGGGGGGGGGGGGGGCACCTTTTAAATATCAAGAAAACTACAATCGGAGAAAAAAGAACTGATTTTCTGAGTAGAAAAATATGTTGTTCTGTTAAAAAAATGAAATAAATTAATTTAAAAAAATCAAAATGCAGTCTTAAAAGTGTAATCAAATATCTAGAGTATTGTTACGCAAAAGCCATACATTATACAATGAATTTACTCAATAAATCACATTCACCTTGTCAAGGTAGAAATGACATGTGCTAATTACACAAAGGCAGACAAGACCCACACTGAAATATAACTGATACTTAATCATATCGACACTAAAGAGTCATACCGCATAATACCTGAGAGCCTTTATTCACACACAACAGCCGCTGTAGAGCTGGAAGCAGTATGTCAGTGTGCGGTGGCACAGTTACACTTAGTGCTGTGAAAACACCAGTGTAACAATCTGTTCCCATTACCCACACTGCTCTCCTGGAAACCCAGCCCTTTATCAATGCGGTATGTACAGTATGCTTATCAAATAAAAGCCCTCCCTTTTCCCTCCATTTATTTGAAAACTCTCAAAAATTCACCTGAATGAAATAAAACACACACATTTTTTATTTATTTATTTTTTTTAAGTTTTTCTTATTCTTTAGTAAACCAGGATAAAACTTAACCTGCCCTCCCTAGCTGCCTGTCCTATTGCTGCTGCCTCTGTCTAACTGCTGTTCCTAATGAGACCCTCCCTTCCTCCTTATCCCTCCCTCCTGGCTGTGTTTCTTTACCAGTCCTCGTTCTCCTTGTGATGTCTTTTCTATTTTCTGTTCATTTTCCCTCACTTCCTCCTCTGCTTTCCATTAGCCTCCAAAAAAGATCTGGGATTATACTCCAGGGGACTGCTCTATCCTCTCTCTAGAGGATAGAAAGGTAAAGCTTCTTCTGCCTGGGTCTTGTGCTAGAGTTCTTCGTGTTTCCTTTTCTGTCAGTTGTTTTGTGTTTGCAAACATTAGTCCGCAAACATTTGTCAATTTAGTTTTTTCCCTCTTTTGAGAGCATGTTCTCTGGTTTATAAAATACTGTTTTACCCCAATGTATATTTTGCATTTATTTTCTTCTATCAAAATGTACAGTTTTTATAAATAAGGTGCAAATTCTGCAGTGGGGTGTCAAATGTTTTTTGTTTTTTTTCAAATATGAAAAACGCAATCATTTTTACAGTAAAGTGTGAATAGCCATACCTTCAATTTCCTGAAGAAGAGACTTGTGGTATCGAAACTAATGTATATATTTAATACAAATATTAAAAAGCTCATAATTTAGGGAAGCTGTACTGCAATGGGACACATCAGCTTGCATTTCTAAAATAACCTAATCAAATTTAAATCACCGAATATAGTAATTTGGTGAATTTTCTTTGATAAAGATATTTTTATTGCAGAACTTTTAATTTAACCACTACTCGCTGCTCTGTTGGTGTCTGTACTTCTTGGTCTCTCAGCTGCCTTGTGTAACGCTTTTCTACCTGCTGTGCTACTGTTTTATCATTTAGACTAATCAACTATTTTTGCTTGCTACTCTTGCTGTCGGTGCAATATGGCTACCTGTCCCCTCTATATCCTTTCATATATGGATCTAACTCTACTCATCCTAACCCTGAGCATTTTCATTCCTTTTCTAATCAGGACCAGCTAGAAAAAGATCTCTACCTGTACCAGGCTGAGTTAGAGGCAGATTTAGAAAACATGGAGAAGCTTTATAAAGCACAAGATAAAAGACTGTGGAAGGTATTGGGTCCTCTTTTCACACTCCAAGTTTAACCCCTTAAGATACACAAGGAACTGAGTGGTTGTTCAAACGGTTTCTTAAAATACATTTGAGAGTGCAGGGGGCGTCACTCAATTGGCCGAGCGTCGCCCGGGGGAGGGAGGGTTAGGTCGGCCAGGGTGTCCTCGGCTCACTGCGCACCAGCGACCCCTGTAGTCTGGCAGGGCGCCTGCGGGCTTGCCTGTAAGCTGCCCAGAGCTGCGTTGTCCTTCGACGCTGTAGCTCTGAGGCGGCTGCACGGTGAGTCTGCAGAGTGTAAAGAAGCGGGCGGCTGACGGTACACGCTTCGGAGGACAGCATGTGTTCATCTTCGCCCCTCCCGAGTCAGCGCAGGGGTGGTAGTGGTAAGCTGAGCCTAAAAATAATTGGGCATTTCAAATTGGGGAGAAAATAATAAAAAATAATTGGCAACGACTAAATTTTTAGAAAGAAAAAAAAAAAATACATTTGAGAGTGGACTCACATATCAAGAGGAAACTGACAATTTGGATGACCAGATCCAACCTGTCAGTACATTTTAAACCCTGTTTTGTGCGCCTCATTGCAAAAATTAGGACGTTTAATTTGTATTTGTAGGACACCTTTGTCCCTTGTACCTTAAAGGGTTAATTGTTGATGCTGATATAATACATGTATATGTGGTTCCCAGACCCCCATTACCACCAATCTCAGGACTGGCTTATTTAAGTAACGTTAGAAGTCCGTGAAACCAGACATATATGTTTCAAAATTTGTTCAGACAGTCCTTAAGTTTTTCGCTTTCTTTCTGTCGATAAATCCTTTTTCCTTATTTGCAGCTCTCAGCTTTGCCAGGTAGGGAATCCAGGGCTTGACACAGAGAGAAAAACTTGAAACCCTGTAATAATATTCATGGGACAAGACAATTATACCCAAAGGACAAATTATATTAGGTCCGTCCAAGTGCACAGAATGTGGTGCATACAATGCAACTAACAGAAAAATTACTGTACATGTGGAGGAAAATTGTATTCTTTTAATCAACTCGCTTTAGTTTGCACATGATTGTTAAAGCTGACTTGGCAACACAATAGACTACAGTGAGAGTTCACAAAGTACTGTATTGTTGCACTGGTGCAGTGTTGGCGTTACTGTAAGACGATTATGTATTGAATTATGCTTACAGCATATACTACTCTCTCACAAATATTGGGACACTGTCCCAATATTTGTGGGAGGACAATCATATTGGATACGCATAACACCTATGAATAGGTACACCATAATGCGAAAAACTCTATGTCAAGTCCTGGGCCAGCCTTTCTGAAGTAGCCAGCCTCTTTCACTTGTTAGTGGAGGGTTAATTCAGAAGAGCTTTCCATCTGTTTGGAGTCTAATATGACGCTAGCCCCCCTGCTCTCCATGAGTTAATCAGAGCCGGTGGAAGCCCCACTGCTTCTCTCTGCTCGTGTGAGCTGCCAGAGTATCATCTCCCTGCCTGACGTTGTGTCAGCTGATCAAGGCTTAGCTCTCAGCTTCAAGAACAGTTTTCCACAAATATCCATTTCCAGGCGTTAATTGCATCCCAAGTCGGCCTTTTTCAGGGGGATTTCACAACGGTTTCCTGTTGTTGTTCTTGCTGTGGGTCAGGCCCACTTCACATGCATCCTGGCTATGAGAGCTGAGAGCTGCCTGATGAAATAATAAAAGAGACAGACAGAAAGGAAGAGAAATTTTGAGGATGGTAACTCTTAACTTTTCTGTTTTCAATTCCTGGGGGGTGGGGGTGTTCTGCCTCTCTCTTGCCAGACAAATTGCAAACGGGGGGACATTCCTTTTGAAATAGCTGTAAATTCTGTTGCTGCTCCCCGCAACTCCCATAAAAAAACTGAAACCCAGCTGCGTTACAGATCTTGGTTTGGTATGCATTGTTTTTTGCTCGGATATGGGGCTTATCAGAAAGGGCTGCTGTGCTGTCTTACCTTCTCTGAATGATTAGTAACAAGCGGTCTGTACCCCTTTGCTGGCTTGGGGACCAGAGATGCTGATTTAGCAAAGGGAGTACGCAAGTCTTTTTTCAGCATGATCACTTGCATGCTTGTTAGATGTAACAGGATGCTTAGAATAATTAACAAACGGTCTAGACTTCTAATTAACTGCACTAAACCACTCGAATGTTTTGTCTTGTTTAGCACTCAGTGGTAACAATTGTGAAAAAAAGAGCTATGTGAACTGACAATAAACCCATCCTGTGACATGGCTTGAACTGCTGAAACATGTGCTATTCTGATAATGATGTTTCAAAGCTGTACTTATGTGGCCTCAACACATACTGTATTCGTGCAATTCTGCAGCAGGAATTTCATAAAATAAAAGTTCCTCTCCAGTTTTAGGAAGGGATTGCGAGCATGTGTATTTCTCTATAGGCTGTACTTGTCCAGCTGGCTGTCTGTTCCTGCTCTTGGCTTTAATCAAAGTGACTCATTCACAGACAAAAGAAAGGGGCGACAGGAAAGACCAACCACAGTGGCTGGGCTACAATCTGTCACTCCCTCTGGGGAACCTTGCAAACAGTATCTCTCCAAAGCACAGCTTGTATCTCGTATTCCATGCCAGTTGTACATGTGCTAGCTTTTTGCAGCTTGCCTTAAACCTCTAAATTGATTGACTCCATGGCCAGGAAAAGAGAAAAGCAACCAGCTACCTCATGACATATTTCAGTGTTTCTTCTTTGAAGCATCCTCCTGGGGATTTAACAATGACTTTGTTTGGTCTGTTGCAGAGTGCACCATTCAACCCTCTGGAAACCCCAGCAGAGCCTCATCAATAGTAAGTCTTGTGCACTTTCTCTCAATTTGGAACTGTGATTATAGTCAGAAAAGTTTCAACCGGCAGTAAACACCCTTCTCCCTTTTCAACTTCTTGATATTTTGTGTATCTGATTAGTGGTGCTGCTGTGCTGGTGGAGTGTGTAGTTTGTATTTTAACCCTTTCTGCTTTTTTCTGGGTTCAAATCTACAGAAGTTGTTCCTTTGCTTCAGAAAAGCAGAAAATAACTCTTGTGTTTTGTTGTGGGATCAAGGTTGGTTTTGCTCACCGCCCTGCTGAGATGAAATGCTCTGGAGATGGGAAAACTGCCTGGAGAATTAATCCTGTGCAGCTGCAGTGATTACTAAAGCTCGTTTGGAGCTCTTTCTTTATTGCTCTGAAGCAGAACGAAAAAACATTTAGGCAAATCAGCTTGCTTGAACAAGTATAAACTTTACTGTGTGAGATTTATTTATCACTTACTCTATGTAGCTAGATAAGTATTGGAAACACTTAACCATTACTGATAAAATAAGGTATCTGTTTTAATAATGGAGTAATACAAGAATGTTCATGTAATATTCAAAGAATTTGGTTGGGGCAATTCTTTAAGACAGATGTCTCGTCACTAGGAATGCCCAAGTAAAAGGGACGGTACTGTACATACATATGTCTTTTAAGATGTACATCGTTATGTATATCAAGAGAACTGCTTGAAAGACATTATTTTCGGTTATTAAGAGTACTAGGTATGTAGAGGTCCTCTATCCACTTTTGATGAAACTTGTTAATCACTTTCTTTTTGGTCAGTATGTTCATATGCTGAATCTAGGTCATGTTTATTTTTTAATGATGCTGATACAATAGTTCTAATTGTGTATTTGTAGCTGTGGTGGGGATGCATGTCACTAACGTAATGGTTATTTAAATATAGATACGCAGATACATACAGTACCCCTACTTAACAAGGTTAAGTACTCTACACACACACACACACTGAATTAAAATAAGAATGTTAAAGTAATTGTTGTAGAATATCTGCCTGTGATTTGAATAAGGTCTTCTAATTCCCCAGCTCTGATTCTGAGTTTCAAAAGTTAGATGGTGCCAGACCTGTATTACTTCCCTTTTATTGCACATAGCTTTAACATTAAGATTAATAGATGGTACACAAACCACCCAACGCTTTTTGTAAAACCTGTTGATTCTACAGGATACATATTGGATGCTGATATATTTTTGTAAGTACACAGCATACGGATGTAGATTTTGAAAAGGGTTAAATTAAAATTGAGAATTGTGTATTTATTTTGATATCAAAGTAAGCCTTTTAAACTAATAACTTGTAGGAAAACAGAATATGAGCTGTAGCAATTCATCATTTTGAACCAGGTGCCCCTATGCTGTGATGACTCCTATCAAACCAAAAGCTTTGTAAGATATTGTACTGCATCCACTCCTCATAAAATCCGCTTACCATGAGTAGCTGTATCTAAGTGGAAGCAAATGCGTATCCACAGTTATCGCCTTGTGCACTCACTGCATTATAAAGTTATCCCTTAAGTAACCATCAAAGGATTTAAATAAGTAGTTGAGAAGATTCAGTTTACTTATATAGGAAAAGTATGCAGGTTGATCTCAAACAGAGAATGTTTAAAGAAGATACAGCAGGCCATATTTTCAAAGCGTTTCCTCCATAAAACATGTATGACTATGTATAACTTAGATGTCTGATTCTAGTAGGAGCTAATTCAAGACTGGAGTATGGTCCATTGTTCGTTAATGCATTACAAAACACCTTTTCAAAACCTTACAACAATATTTATTTAAATAAATGTTCTTAACCTTGTATCCAGGATCTACAATGGCTGATTAATCTCAAAACTTTGTCAAGATGAGTCTTAAAGGATCCCAGTGATTCAGCATCAACAGCATGCTATATAAGTCAATCCATACCTTCACTACACTCTGAGAAATGGTGTATCCTTTCTTTGTCCTTAGCCTGTACTTCAGTAAAGTCCCCCTAATTATTCTTTGTTCTAAGCTGAATAGATTCAGTTCCAGGTCAGTGGCGGCTGGTGGCCAAAATGTTTGGGTGTTCACACCTCAGATGCAGGTGAGGGTGTGGGGTCTGGGGGGGTGGGGTCCAGGAGGCCAACCTTGGTGGTAGAAGTCAAGTCAAGTGGATCTGTTTCTTGTTGTAAATGAGATTGTTTTACAGCATTGTTGATGTGCCAGTGTCATGTGAGAGGTGGGAAATGAAACGCATATCACCCAGAAGGGAAACACAATTCATTAATAAGAGACGGGGGGTTCGGTGAGCAAGCGAACACTGTTAACCGTCTGCCCCTGATTTTGGTTGTATCAGTTAATTCTTACAGACATCTCATTTCTGCTGGTATTGCAAAAAGTACTAGAAAATAATGCCAAAATATTCTACCTAACCTAGTCTAATGTGCAGCGGATAGTGTGGCTTCTATTTTCTTATTCAAAGATATAGTAACATGGCTTTTAAAGCTGTTGTTCTGATGAGGTATGCGTCTGCAGCTTGGCTGATGAAAGCTCATTAGAGCTGGAGGATTTTGTCCAAGGAACTCCTTTGTTTGAAGTAGACCCATGCAATACTCATTCTGCGGTTTTTGCAACCTGGTGGATCACTGACTTTGGCTTGTGGGATTGCAGCCCGATGGGTTCATTCCTGAAGATCACGTGGACTGGAGATATTTCTATAAATGCCTCAGAGTGCATGGGTCAAGTACATTAACTTTCAAGGTCTCCTGCCTCTTTCCAGATACAACACAAGTGGCTGATATCGCTTTGAAAGTGTCTCTCCATCCGGCATTTGCATATCTGTGACTCGTAGCTGGATTTTAGTAATTGTCATGAATGATGCATTGACTTTGTATTTCCATCCAGCCTTCCTGTGGAGTCACTGGTACGCAATCAATCGAGACATGTGCTGTCTTTTCCAGATAGCAGGATATAGCACATTGTTCTAATATCTTTCTATATTTAGTTTAAACATGCACAGGAATACTGGGGTATAAAAGTGCACAGGGAGAAAGTGCATTGTAAAACTCCTTTATTGTCTTTTCTCCTAGCTCAATGTATACCCCTGACTACCATGCTGTAAGAAGAGAGACAGACCCAATGTTTGGCGATCAGGGGATCTCTGAGAGCGAGAGACTTATTTACAAGAATGTCCTGGAGGGCGGCGACATTCCGCTGCAGGGTCTAAGCAGTCTGAACAAGCGTCCGTCCAGCTCATGCTCCACCAAAGGTAGGCGATGCTTTCTGCTATAGGGGCTCTGGTTTTATTTGTTTTCATTTCAACTGCAGTCTGATCACTAAAACTTGCAGGATGCTGCCTGGATACAGTGAAGGGGCTGTGTTTTAGTGCTCTTAGTTAAACCCCTGCTTCAGATCAATCAATCATTTCTTTATTTCTGTATTCATTTTTACTGTGTTAATGCAAAAGGGGTACAAAAAGTCACATTTTCAGTTACCTGCCTGAACACTTACAACTTAATATATGGGTATGAGACACCTACAATTTAATATATGGGTATTAGACAATTATTGTGTCTGTTGCACCTTTTCCACCTCTTATGTTATTCAGTACAACAATGTACAGAATGCCCTTCTTGTTATGATAGCCAAACTTAGGTGTAAACATGCCAAGGAGTGGGGAAATCAGTGTATCTGACACAGCACCCTCTACTATATATTTGTATAATATATAGTCAAATAAGAAAAAATAATCAATGTATACAGTGCTCCCTGTTATAACGCTGTCGTCGGGAGTCATAGGAAGTCATTTGTGTTTCTCCTAACAAGAATACAAGTGTTTGTGTTATTATGGGACCACAACCATTCCGGCTTCTAACCTGTTCCGCAGTATAAAGAGTCGTCTTCTAACGAAGAAACACTGCGTGTATATATATAACAAGAGAGCTTTGTAAACAAGCTGCTCCCATCTCCTACTACAGTAGATATCCTGTTAGATTTGACAGGCTTACATCAGATATCCAACTGATCCAGATCGTCTACTTCACAAAACCTCAGAAAGAAGCCAGCCTCGTGCATTGTGTTCCTCCCACATGCTGTATGGTACCATATTTAATGACAGTAACCATTGCTCATTGTTGGTACTTTTGTTCGTGGATGTGAAATGTGCTGCCAGTGTCTCATATTCCTGTTCTTGCCTACACTTCACAGCAGACAGCTTTCACACCTTTTAAATGCTATCAAACAGCTGTCAAGAAGCGTTACTAATACATTTGCATTTTTCTTCTCTAGAGGCAGTTATAATTGTGCAACAGATTCATGTTGTTCTCTAGTTATGTAATATTGAATAGAAAAAAATGTTCACAATAAGTCACTTAAATATTTTATCAACGCTGTGTTTTACTGTATTTTACTGTGACCTTATAAACACTTCATGTGTTGTGAATGGTTAAGTGGCTGCTGGTGTCCGCATTATTTTGATTTAATTACAGAAGTGTTATCAGTCAGTATGCCTTAATCTGTGATCAATGCCAATATATTTCACCTAATAGATTTTATTTATTCTGTTGTTCTGCATGCTTACCAGTGGACCATAAAGGTGGGAATACTTACATCATTTCAGCTTCTTCTTCCGTAAATAGCAGAACAGTTAGTAATGTGCTAGGTAATAAATGTAAGCATAAGAAGCCATTATCAGCCGCTAAAGCCTGCATTTCCGAAATCCTCCCCTCCAAATTTAAGCCCAAAATGGTGTCTCCCTGCACTGGGTTGCAGGAGAGGGAAGCCTCTGCAGTGCATCATTCCAAAGCCCAGAGCTGCGAGGACCTACATGATCGCACCACCTATTTCAACAGCCGGAAGGCGCTGGCGAACGAGGTGGGGCAGAGTGTGGGGTCGCTACTCCACAAGGAGAGGGCTGAGCTGGGGAGGAGGACTAGGAGCAGCGCCAGTCTGCAGGAGTACGGCTCGCATTCCCGCAGCGGCTCAGCCCCTCCACGGAGCAACGCTGCAGAGTTCAGCACCATGTACAGAAACATGCATCACGTCAATCGCATGGGGATCCAGGAGGCTCCGAACAGAAGCAGCAGCGTGAGGAACATCGCCTCCCAGTTTGAGCACAAGGAGCGATGCGAGCTTGGAGGCGTGGAGGAACCGGAGCAGATCCCCCGGCACACCGTGTCTTCCAGGGTGACTGAGTTTGAGCAGATCATTCAGAGATCGCGATCCATGCCCACGTTGGATACCACCGGATCAAACCACAGCAAGAGCCCAAGCCCTACCCATTGCCCGCCCCACATCGCCTCGGCTTTCTCTGCCGAATCCCTCCTGGAGCCCCAACAGAGAAGCAAAGAAGAGGAGCCGGAAATCAAGATCATGGTGAAAAGCGCGTCCTTCTCCGGGAGCGATGCCGAAGACCAAGCCTCGGAGTTTAGTGATGCTGTGCAGCCCGACTCCCTCTCAGCCTGTACAGAGCCTGAGCTGGACCGTCTCTCCAACACCTCGGCTGACAGCTCCTCCAGCAGCGTCCACCTACCCCACAGACACCAAGCGAACCAGTGCAAGGGAGCCTGCCCTGCCTCCTACACTAGATTTACAACCATCCGCCGTCATGAACAGCAAGCTAAAATTCAGGCTAAAATAGGATCTCAAGACAATAGAAACACTTTCCCTAGAAACCTCTATCTTATGGGCCCCATGCCCTTCCGATTGAAAAAGCCTTTCCAGCAGGAGCACAAAAAGACACATTTTCCATCTCCCATTGTCTTGTCAGCAGCCCGGGACTCGCCAAGCCAAAACAGTACCAAGGAGCCTAAAGGAAGTGTGCTAGATAACAGCTTCCTGCAGTGCTTGTTTTCAGAGGAGAAGCCCCTCATTCCTCAGAGGCAGTCCTCCCTGGAGGCCGTGGAAAGACTGAACAGTCAGACAGCAGGGGAGACCCAAAACGAAGGCTCAAACTCCCCCCTCAGCAAGCACTATGGCTACATTGCTAACGGAAACAGTGTCCCCTTCGCAACGGCCTACGACAGCCTGGACCGTAACAACAATCCGCAGCCTGAGATGGGGGTATACCTCAGAGGTGGCTTTTCCCATACTTTCAAGTGTCACTCCCATCTGTGTGGCCCATCCTTTTTAACTGTCCTCCCACTTGCGCTTTTCTGTCTTTAGACAGTGATATTGCAATCTTCATTCCAGTCTGTCTGTTTTTTTTCCTACTTGTTTTGGTTGACATTTTGCCATGAATCCGTTTTTTTACAGTGTTGTTTGCAGGCTGTGTATGCCGCATCCACATTTAAAAATAAAATGTACATATCATGTAAAATAAAGTATTTTAGTTCTTGAAATAAGGTGCTTAATCATTTGCTTGGCCATATTCTCAGTTTAATTTTATTTTCGTTCTACATGGAGTTTTAAAATTAGCTCCCCAACATTTGTATCAGTGCTCATGACCATTTTCTATAAAACTTCAAAATCACATTATCTTATGCTTATTATTATGTTATTAGTTTAAGTGAGATGTAAAAGGAGGCACTGAGTTGGAGAATCACAGACACTGTCAATTAATATTTGATAGATGAATGCACAGCGACACAAGCTACTGATTTGGAAAGGAGCCCCTTTCATCTAAAATGAAGTCATTTTAAAGTGAAAAGGATACCAATTATTGTTGTCTTTTAAGTAGATTCTGATTCGCCACGTCATTTTGCCCCAGAACGCTCGGATACGCCGGAGGATGTCGTTCGTAGACGCCACGATGACAAAGAGGTAATATTGATTGAATTAAAATCCACAGTTTATCAATTGGAACGTGTTATTGAATGCTAATGCTAGTTATGAAAAATCCTTGTCATGGAATTTTAATTCTTCATCAGTTAAATTATCAATGGTCATTTGTGCTGCTTAAAGAACCACTTTCCATATGGCTACCAAGCAAGTGTCTAAAAAAGGATGAAGTTTCTTTGAATGTATATGTTCTTAGTACCTTGCAAACAGTCTTTTTAGACATATTTATAATCTGAAATGAAAGCCTGGCCCTTTGTCATATTCAGGTAAATACTCTAGGATTGTAAGGGCCCCCACTGACCAGGTTTCTTCTGGGATAGTATGAAATACAATTAGTTACAACCACCCTCTGTTTAGTTGAGAGGACAACCTTTTATTCAAAAAAATATTTTTTTTTGGAACTTGTTAACCTTTTGATTAATTTTTGTTCAATGCAGACCTAATTTTGGATGACAAAACTAATTTAAAAAATTGGGACCGATGTCCTGGTGTTTTAACAATTATTGGTTGATTATAAGGGGGTGCCCTGTGGCTCACCTGGTAAAAGCACTGGTGCTTGTCAAAAATGACATCCCAGGTAAAGGCGGGTTCATACCTCAGTCTTGTGGCCACCAGGAGAGTTGAGAAAAATTAAATTCTGCCAACCAGTCTACCTTGGATCACCAGAGAGACAAGAAATGGGCCACAGTGAGGGTTGCAGTATTGAGGTATGAACCAACTTGTAGCTAAAGTCCGAAACAAACAAAGCACATTGGATTGAATGACATTGTGTTTCTCTGCTATTATACAGTTTAATATTCTATATTTACTATTATGATTTTCAAATTAACAATGAAATAATTAATCTCAATCAAACACCTAAAATCTTTGGCCCAACTCCAAACAAAACAAAACAAAAAAACAAACATCATTTTGACTAAAAGATTTTGGTGGATGTGAAACCTTTTGTGAAGCAGGTAGAACTCATTGTTTCCTGTGAATGTACATGTGGGTTGATTTGGCTTGGTTTTCTGATCTGTAACGAGGAATGTGCCAAAAGGAGTACCTTTCAGATAACTCTAACCTCAGGTTCTTGTTCAGCTGTAGTGTGTCTGTCCGCGTCCCTGTTTCTTTCTAAATAGCCCAACAGAGGTTTGTTTTATTGTTTTACTGATGATCACCTACATTTATCAACTAACTGCATTCAAATGGGGTGTACATAGGAGGCCTAGAACTTGCAATGAATTTATTTTCTGTCTTTTTATTCAAGTTACAAAGCATTTGTTTTTTTCATTAATAACTAGCTTCACATATTTAGTATATTTATAATTGTATAAATATATTTGATTCCTAAGCTGATCAGATCATTCATTTTATGCAATTTTATGCAATTTTCACAACAGAAACTTTTAGAGGAGCAGAGACGTCTTAAACGAGAGCAAGAGGAAGCTGATATTGCATCTAGAAGGCACAATGGACTCTTTCTAACACATCACCAGTTTATCACTAACGATCGATTCGGGGACCTCCTTAACGTTGACGATGCAGATAAGAGGAATTCTGGGTCTGAGGTCTGTTCCAGTTACCTCAATCAGCTGCTTGACCCAAAGCAAGATTTGCCTCCCACATTATGTAATGCTGTAGGTCGACACCCGCTCTTCAGACATTGACTCATTAGATGTGTAGATGCTGCTTCCACCTTAACATGGCTGCTGGTACAGGAATGATCACACCACCTGCATTATTGGCATGCCTGCATCTCCGGTGCCTGCTATGCATGCGTTCAAGCACATAACCTGCGTTTCATTGGTAGCGGAATATGGCTTGGTGTATTTTCTGCTTGGTGCCGTATCTTGTCCTGTCTTTGTGTCTTGATTTTATCTTATTTACCTAATTTGGGCATTGAGTATAAAAGAAACGCTTTTCTTGTTCTCTTTTTACTTGTACATGTTGTTTTGGGTTTTTTTTTTAGATGTGAATGTGAAGTAAAATGGAATAGTAGTCTGGTTAGTTAATTTGAGCTCATGTCTAGATTATAAAGGGAAATTAAACAGTAGTTCAGTACAGTGTTTTCTCTCCATACCTACCCCAAGTACAGATAACACACCACATACACAACATCCAAACACCCTATAAGAAACTAATTCAATTAGACATGTGTTTCAGTACTTGTCTTGTAGTTACACAGAACACCCAGTTTGCATATTGACACAAGGCAGTAGCATTGACACTGGCAGGGTTTCAGCAGCATTGCACATTACAAAAAGGAGTCGGTCAAGCAGGTTGTTGCTGGATCCTGTGATGCATGCTTTGCTTACGTTAATATTGAGTGTTAAACAGCATTATTCATAACCTGCAGATATGTTTTTGTTACACCAATATACATATGCCAAGTGTAATCACAATAAATCAATTTCCACTGGGGTTTGTATGGAGAAACTGAACAAGATTTCTATACTTAGAAAAGGGCATTAGAAGATATGCAAAGCCGGAGGAAACATCTCCTTGTTTGCATTATTTGCAGTTTAGTGTGTTAAGTTCAGAGTCAACATCATTGTAGCTAGGTCCTTTACACTGAGGCGTATCCAAACAGTGTTAAGTAGCAGGCTTTCTATTCTGGAACTCTTGTTTCAATACTCAAGTGAAATTAGTTTGGAGGCCTCAGCTTGCTTTGAGCTAGCCTCACAGATCCACCTCATAATTGGCACAATTCTCAGTGTGCTTGAGAGAGGCTGAAGACAGACATCAGGCAGGAGGTGTTCAGGTCAGGATTGAAAAGCTCTTGCAGAGCTGTGAGGGGAAGCTCTCATGGTGTTGGCTGGGCACGGTCCAGACAATAGCCAGCGCCTTGACTAAAGTCAAAGTGACAAAATGTTTCTTTAATTCTAAATAAGACTGTTGTTCTAATAGGCTAGCTATGTATGTGTGAATCCTAAAGTAATATTGCGGTTATGCAAAGCAGCAGTAGTGGTGAATGTCAGTTCCAGCAGTAAGGCAGTACATGGAAAGTGTACTAGCAGTAAGGTCTGTCAGACAATTTGGTTTCCAAACTTTTTTCTGCAGTGCACGCCAAAAAGAAACTTATCACTGTCACATTTACTGTCTTGTATTCACACTTGTAAAATATAAAGAAAAAATCTTTCCTTCTGTTTTTCTGAAGAAGCTGTTTGTAAAGCTGATTCATTCTTAAAGTTGATGGTCACTGCTTTCCCTGTCCAATCTTATAAACTGATATATTTCCCTTTAATCTAAAATGAATTAATTTTTTTTTTTTTTTCAACTTTCATGATAACAGTATTTAAAAAATGAACCGTCGACTGGGGAAACAATGTGTGTAAGTAGATTTCAAACTAATAAAACCTTTTGTTTTCTTTATAATACCCCAGCAAAATGTGACAGTGCGTGGCGGTGGCTGTAAGAAAAACATGCAATTACAGTACAGGGCCACTAGATGTCAGTAGCTATCTATTTAGGAATGGATGTTAAATGTATTTCTGTTCATGCCCAGTAACTTGTATTCCAGATCCCTGTTTTTTTTATTATTTGGTTTGGTTGTATAATTGTGTTCATTTTGTCCATGTTATTTACAGATGGTGCCAGCAAGAGCTAAATTCGACTTCAAAGCACAAACACTGAAGTGAGTACAACTACCAGCTTCAGTTCCACATTGTGATTTGATTAAAAAATTTCCATCTGCACCATAAAACCAGTCTGCAAAACCCTGTTCTGATATCAAAATGGCGCTGCTGAATGTAAAGCACATACATATGATTCTGTACAGCATGGGACAAGGAAACACTGGGCTGTATTTTCTGATAGAAGCACTCCATGAGTCTGTTTTGTATTGTTTCAGGGAACTGCCTTTCCAAAAGGGGGACATTGTCTACATCTACCGACAGATCGATCAGAACTGGTACGAAGGGGAGCACCATGGAACAGTTGGGATCTTTCCCAGAACATACGTGGAGGTAACACCATGCTGCTCTACCAAAACCATAATGTTTGACACTAGAACCCAGCGCACCCATTGCACTAGATTTATCAAGGTCTTTGCACAAGTACAATTTGCACATTTTTTTTTTGGTCAAAAGAAAATCTATTAATCAGACTTCCAAATGTATGAAGTAGCTTCTTGCTCATTTTGATTACATTCATAGTTGTATTTCTGATTTGCAAATAAAAAATGGTGCAGTTAATATAGATGAATACATTTGCATCTCCTGGATAAGGTTCTGTGTACTGCAGTGTGGCTTTATAATGCTATAGCCATGCTTTATGTTCAACTCTTGCCTCCAGTTTTACTTCACAATTCTATTACAACAGTTTTTGCTAATGCCTGTAGTGCTGCAATTCTGCCCATGACTTTAGATTCTCTATGGTAAATATGTTGTATTTATGACACATTTCTCCCCATATAGGTCAAATTGTAAGATTATGTCACTATACATGTCATTTACATAATTAATACATCATTTTGGACTGCAAATTGTTACTCTTTTTTATTTCTATGAAACATTAGATTACAAAGATTAGTGCAACAGGAAGGGTGTAGCCCTGGACCAGCCCTCTGAACGTGTTTGTGAGCAAAGGGATGGAATGAGTTATCTCATAATACAAACAGTGCATGCCATGTGTCTGTCAAGCTTTACAGTAAGCCATCAGGAGGCATTTTATTCCAGTCTCATTAACACAATAAATATACAGTATAGATATCATGAAAGGATACACTGAAAAACATTAGAATTTGTGTCCTGCTTATCCACTGAACTATATCATAGTGCTCTGCACAGTTACAGATCCCTGGAGACTGTGGGCAACAGAATGACCAATCAGGAAAGACAGAAAAGCATGCTTCACGACTTCCTACAAAATACACACTACACATTGCCCCACAATCATGCTCAATCTAAAAGTATTTGGTGTCTGATTATTACTTTATCAATAAGCAGACCTTGTTAAGAGTCCAGCTTGTTTACATAGCCCAGTTGTAGATGTATCTGTAGTTCCACACATGTCCCCCACTTTTAAGCCTGCTGTGGGCCAAATGCTACTGTGAACACCTGCAGCAGTAGGAGGTTATAAGTAAGATCTCTGTAATAACTCAGGAAGCGAAATGAAAAAGGGAGGGTTTTTGTGACACATCCAACAGGAAACGGCGGTTTCTGGAATCTTCAGCAGGATGTTTCCACATTACCCACTGGAAAGTGAATGAACCACTGTTGTGTTGTTTTTGTTTTGAAAGCTGCTTCCTCCCACTGAGAAAGCGCAGCCGAAGAAGGTGCCCCCGGTGCAGGTGCTGGAGTACGGAGAGGCCCTGGCCAGGTTCAACTTCACTGGAGACACAGTGGTGGAGATGTCCTTCAGGAAGGTACAGAGCCACATTTAAACACCGTCACACTGTGTCACACTGTTCCAACCTTTACGTTTATAGCAATACAAAACGAAACTTAATACATTCAATGACAAATGTTTCGACTGGAAGTCTTTTTCAGTGTTGAAGACTTCTAGTCGAATCATTTGTCATTAAATTGATCTTTTGAGTGCTTATTGAATGTTTATATTTAACAATATTATCATGACAAGACCTCTGGCACATTAAATGACTCAGTAAAATGACATAGCCATAGACACTGATAAGGTCATGCCATCGAAACTGAATATTTAAAATTAAAATCATTAACAATAATTATTTAGGATAAGCTTTGTTTTTTTACACTGAAACTATATGTAAAATATAAAGACAGTCTTAATAATCCTTGGTATCATTCAAACCAAATGAATGGAGATAAATCAATCTAAAGACTTGCAACTATCTACCAGTAGAGGGCAGCAGTGCACCAGTATAGTGCACAGTGCACCACTTTAGGTTCCTTTCGTAAATAGTGTGGTGTATTTATGGCACATTTCTAAGTCGTAAGATGATTTCACTGTAATTTAAGTACATCATTTTGTACTGCACGCTGTTAAATTTAATTAAACTAAACCATGAGTGTTATGTTTAAAACCCCCTATATTTTAATAATTCCTGCTCTTTTAAAAGTAATTGTAATTATTCCATTAATATACTTGTTTTGAACTTCCATTAGCTACATAGGTATTACATTTGCAGTTAAAAAAAAAAAAATACACACATACATTTTCAACTTTAAAATGATAATCTGGCACTACTTTTGGTTTAATACAGTTCTCAGGTTCTAAGCATTTTTCACTTCCTGGTTTATTAAACCTCAACCTTTAAAATTGGACATTTGAAACACATATAATGCGTAGAAGTGCATAGCAGATAAGCTGCACTCACTTTAATCCTGGAAACATTCATGTAACAGGAAGGTCTTGGGCTGTTACCTTTTGAACTTGTTTGTGCTCAAATGGGCATTAGAATAACATTGACAGTGGAGTGCAGAGGGGCGGAATGAGTTATCTCATTATAAAAACAGTGCATTCCATGAGTCTGTTCAGGTTTGCATAGTTTAATGTTGTTGTGTCTTTGTTTGTTCTCAATTGAACAAATGCTGTTTGACTTTTTTTTCCCCCCATCAGACGGAGTAAAATAAATACCTCACAATGTAATCATGTTTGTATACCTTATGTGAAAAAAATGACTTGGTTACTTTTTATTACATTTAAAGAAACAAAAGGACTACAGCTAATGCACAGCATGGACATCAATGAAACCTTACATGCTTTTCATATCATTTGCTACAAACTGCATCGGAGGAGGGTTTGAAAATAATATTTCGAGCTGCAGACTGACCAAATCAAAAAAAAAATCTCTGTAAAATGTAAACTGTGACTTAAGTAAATCGTGGTAACTGTAACTATTTTTTTTAAAGTAATAAATTACAGTAACTAGTTACAATTTTGTTCAAGCAAATTACTTTTTAAAAATAACTTCCTCAACCCTACATGTAACTCGGGATGTGAATAGCGATAGACGTACTCCATTGTGGCAAATTTCAAATTGAAAAACACAATGATAAAGTTGTTATGCTAATAAGTGATAAGATGTTTTTAGGTAATAGCCGGCTCATTTAAAATATTTATTAAAAATCAAAAATTGGCAGGGGAGAATGTTAATGATAATGACCTGTAAGAAAATGTGTTTTAAAACCTTGGTTTCGGTGCTCACCCTCACCCTGACACTGCTGCACCACTGTTCCATCACCAGGGGGAGAGGATCACACTGATCCGCAGAGTAGATGAGAACTGGTATGAGGGCAAGATCTCGGGCACCAGCCGCCAGGGCATCTTCCCAGTCACCTACATCGAGGTCCTGAAGCGGCCTCGCGTCAAGAATGCTGTGGAGTACCCAGACCCGCCTGCGAGCCACTCTCCAGACCGCAGCTCCACGGCCTCGCCACAGGTAAGCTGCTGTGTGATGAGATCCCAGCACCACTGCCCCAAGGGAATGGAAACTTAACCCAGGTTAGGAAAGGGGCTCGCACAAACTTACCAGGCGCAGTAAACATTTTCAGGCCCGCTAAAAAAGGGAGTTTGAATCCAGCTCAGGTCAAGACTGTATGCTGAAAGAGCTACTCTGAGGAGTAGAGCTCCCCCTAGACTAACAGCACGGGACTGACTCTATTATTCTACACCGATCAGGAGCACTCACCGTAGCTTGCAGGAGATAATCTGATTGGAAAAATCCTGGAACCTGAAGTTTGTTTGGTTTGTTTATTTACACATATTTTTCATTTTTTTTTAAATCGGTCTTTCTGTTCTTTTGGTTTCTGTTAAAAAACTTTCTTCCCATCCGTTAGGTTGTTTCCTTCTTTTCTTCATTCTTTTTTTTCCACCTCTCTTTTTTTTCTTTCTCTCTCCCCCAAGTGTGTCCACGACAGGCTCCACACTCCGACCCCCCCTCCTCCTCCGCCCATGCGCAGGGCAGTCTCCCCCGAAGTGCAGGCCATCACCTCGGAGTGGCTGGCCCTGACTATGGGGGTGTCTCGCAGCAGTACCCCGGCAGTCACCCCCCCTCTCCCGCCGCTGCCTGAGGGCTTCTACTCCTGCGGGGACTATCTGTCTCCATCCGCCGCGGCCAGCCCAACTCCCTCGGTCAGCCTCCCTCATTACAGCCTCTCCGGCAGCTCCACCCCACGCTCAGCCACCTCCCCCATGCCTGTCTATCCACCTCGCCCCCACTCCACCGCCCCCAGCCTCACCTTCACCCCTCCTCAGGGAGAGGAACGCCTGCTGTGCTCTCCCTCGCCCACCTTCCCTGCCTTCCCCTCCACCCCACCGCCCACACTGGGCAGCCCCCTGGCGCTCTCCCCTGACCTCCACAGAAGTAGCCCAGCCAGGGCCCTGAGCCCCGAGGATCGGCTGCTCACTAGAGAGCCGGAAGAGAGCCAGCTGTGTCAGGAGCTGCTCAGTATTGTGCAGGGTACAGAAGGAGGCAGTGATAACAGAGGGTGGCAGAGTAGCCAAAAAAAGGTATCCCCTGCATGAGTGTGCTGGAGTGTACTGTAGCTGCATGAACAAGGCCAGCACTGAGCAGTTGGTTTTAGAAGTGTGCCTGCAAGACCTATTCTATACTCCTATATAGGACCGTGTAGTATCAAATCTATATTTTTCCTTTGTATTTTTATATTTTATATTTTTATTACTTCATGATTCATCTTTTAACTATAGGTGCCCTATTTACAAATTCTATATGAGAGTATACTTTAGGAAGTGTTTAAGAAGCAATAAACTTTACAATTAGTGGCAGTTCACAAGAATAATGGTTGAAGTATGCATGATGTGTGGGTTTGGAATGATAAAAAGAAGTTATATTTTAGTTCATGTAGAGTTCATGCCACTTGTTGGAAATTGTTATGCCAACAACTTGTTAGGTTTGCCACTCCCCAGAGCATTTTGAAAACGTGTAGAACTTTCCTGTGTGGCCTGTGTCAGAATCTGTCTCTCCTCCACTGCTCTTCACATTATAGCTTTTGTACATGCTGTTTGAAACACCCACTGAAAACCTCTTTTCAGGGATCAAATAAGAAGTGAAAATCCAACCTTTCAATACCCATAGTGAATGCTTTACTACAGCAGGCTCAGAAGGGAGCCAATAGACACTCTGTTTTCAGTTTAATACATATGGAAACCTCTTGAGCTGGTATGACCTTCTATTTACTTTGTTTTTGTTTAAAGAGTTCAGACCATAGTAGATCAGTCCATAGCCCTGCTCTTCCATCTGCCCCTGTCTCCTCCCCATCTCTCTCCCCCCCTCCTGCTGTCCCGGCCAGGCCTCCGCCCCCACTCAGGGCCCTGGGCAGCGGGACCCAGGTAATACTGCCACCGCAACTCTGCCTGCACTAAAAGCCTGTGTGTGCCTCACAAACCAGACCTCTCTGCTAACATCAGTGTCTTTTTGGGATGTGTATTATTAACATGTTTCAAGAATAGTTTTTGTATTGTTTTTTCTATAGCAAACTACTTTTTGAGGTAACCAGACCCTACCTGCATCCTCCTGTTTTGTGTGTGTGTGTGTGTGTGTGTGTGTTTATGGTATATCTTTGTATGGGTAGCATATTATCTGCACCTGTCAGAAAAGGGCCAAGCTAGATTGGTTAGATGTTCCACAAACAGCCCTATGCTGATCAATTAAATAGACCCTATGTCTAAATAATATTTTAGCTTGATCTACAGACATCAGTATAATTGTAGAATTACACATCAATCCTCAATTGCAAGGTTCATGACGTGACTGTGAATTTAGTTTCAGCTTCTTGAGAGCAGAATGACTTGCTCAAAGTATAATCTTTTTATGTAAAGCAGGATCCACCATCATCACTGAAAGATAATGCAAACCCTTAGCCAGAATATTGAGATACTACAGCGAGCTAACCCACGCATGTTCCCCACTGCTACGTCCCTGCCTGTTACCTAAAGAGTCCCTCACACTGGCCAGTGTTTTGCCAGCTTGTACTATGTGGACTTCGGGAGTGTTTCGCTATCCTTTACTCTCTAGATGTTTGCTGTAGGGGTTAGAGGGGCCATTTACTCACTCACACACCTCTGTGTTTGCACTAAGCGTATTTAAAGGGAATATTCATTTTACAAAAAATTGTGCAACTGCTCTCCGTTCAGTTTACAGTACTGTTTTTTTTTTTTTTGTTTGTTTTTTTTTTTAGCTCTTGAAGAATGAAATTGGATACCAAGGAATGACTTCAAGACATCCTATGTTGCCTTCTGACATCGCAGCTAACCTGAATGCCAACTCCTTTGCGGTAAGCCCCAGCACAGATTGGTAACTCAGTATGTGGAGTTGATTTGTGCAAAATTGAAACAATTTCAAATGGAATTCTAGTTTTTTTTTTCTGCCCTCATGCCTTTTTAAGATGTTGACAATCGCTCTGAGTGCTGTTTCTTAAATAAAAAGCTTAAGAGATCTGTTTGTATGTAAGGTGCATCTCTGACTCAAGTCGCCGTCATTCTATTCTGTTGATTGGCGTACATGTCCAGCAGAAGTACTACTTTGACAAATAGTTACCGTAAAAAACGTTGTATAAGTTGATTTTCTAGGCATTTTTGCGGGGCCCTTAAAAGGGGGGAGCGACTAATACACCGGTGCGACGTATGCGCCAATGTGTCTAATATTAAACTACTGTACCAGTGCCACAATGGGATTACTACAGGCATGGTTATGGCTCACACAAACTTAACCGTCAACAACCTGAGTTAATTTTTTCAGGATCTACGGCAGTCCGGTCATGTTGCTAGGTAGATACACAAAACCACTGCTCTAATTAAAAGTTTTAATTTGTTACTCTCAATACCCATAATCATTTTGAATGTTAAACGCAAGCTTTCAGACCTTGACTGACCTCCTCTCGAAAACGTCACAGCTATACTGCTTCACTGTTAACACAGTAGCTGTCAGTCTCTATGAATTTCCTTATTCCCACCCTCCTGAGCCATTGATTTGTCAACATTCAGACTGAACCCGCCCCTGGGATACGTAGCAAAGAGCTATTGGTTAAAAAGCCAAGTTTGTAAACTTTAAGTCTTCTGTTCATTGCAACTGCAATGCTGTAATAATTCAGGTGATTTTGAGACTGGATAAAGTAGGACAGTCAGAAAAAAATGAAAATGCTACTCAACAGGTTTTAAATTGTGCGTTGTTGAATTTGCTGTTATTAATCGCAATGCTGATAAAAACAGGTACGTGACTGGAGACGAAACAAAGATCAACTTAAAATGGTGAAAGAAAAATGAGCTGATAGGAGGAAAGTGTTTATGGCCCGATGTAGAAAACATTTTGTTTGAATGGCGTACTTTGAATGACTTTAATACAAACTGTAACTTGTTCTACATGTCAGTGCAATGCAGTGGTGCACTTGTAAAGTATGGTTATGGTTCTGAATAACAAAACAAAATGAATGTGTTTGTACAGCTGGAAATGGAATGCAATTATACTGCACCGTATGCAATGCTAAAATGTTTTGTTTACTGGTTATTAGATGGCGGTCTGTTTAGTTTATTGTTTTTTTTTTGTTTGTTTGTTTTTTGTTTTTTAATTGGTGTAGCAGTACTGTTTAATACTTTTCTTTTAAATTTGAGTTAAAATAATGCATTTGTAAAAACCAATGCAGCGGGAACTATTGTCTAAGTATGGTTTTGGAAAGAAATGTTCAGTAAAGCAAAGAAAATATGTTCTTGAACTTGTTTGGGTACTTGATACGCTAAAATAAAGTACCTGTAGGTTAATATAGATGTAATGTGGTATGTATAACATGATTTTACGCTCTGTTAATTATTACTTTTAAATTTTGAAAAACTGAATAGTTTCTAGCAGGTTAATTCAAACTAAACCTGTGCATCTTTCTTTATTTATCAGTGTTGAGCATGTAGGGAAAAAATCAATTGTAAAAAAAATATATTTTAAAACACAAAAAAGTGTTTTCCTAAAATTAAAGTCTCAAAAAGGGAGGGGGGGGGACTTTTATCCCAGTGCGACCTATAAAACGATTTTTACGGTAATGTCAAAATAGCCGAATAGGTTGACCAGTCATAGCTTTAAAAAAACAAAACAAATATATAAATTATTGATTTGATGCTGCCTGGTGTTCTCTTTGTGAACATTCTGTAACAAAGCATTAATATGGACTTTTCTCAGTGTTTTATCCCATACGTTTGTTCAGTAATATAATATTATAATCACCTTAGCCTCCATATCTTGCATTTGCCTATGGCGTGCAAATACTTAAGGAAACAGAACTTTTTAAATTTATAACGATGAACTTAAATATAATAAACCTAAAATATAAAAAATACAGCACATGTATTTTAAAAACTATAAGGTTGACTGCATATTTAAATAGCTACACTTCAATATACATAAATATAAATAATTATGTTAAACCAGGTAGTTAAAGGAACAGATGATTAACTAGTGATATTTTTCCCATTTTAACATTCAAATCACGGAATCCAAAGGTAAAACGACAAGAAACTAGGTCACTTTAGAAAGTAAGTCCACTAGTGCCTTCTTCAGTGTACTAGCCAAAACATGGGTTGCACTTGACCTAGTTTCTTATAGTTTTACCACCTGCATTTTGAAGCTATGGAAGAATGTTATAAAGATTGTAAAAAAATGGAAACAGGAAAATTATGATGCATTTAATATCTTCATAGCTATTTAAGTGTCTTTTAACATAATAATTAAAGACATTGAAATAGCCATCAAGGACTGATATTAAATGTTTCCTTTTTAAAAAAAAATATGTTTCTTTAATCCGGTGTATATAGAAGGCATTTTTTATTTTGCTGAATACTGTACCAGTTTTTAACTGGCTGTTAATTTGTATAAGTATATCCAGCTATCATGTACTTGTTCCATTCACTGATCCATGCTACCATGTTTTTCTGCTATTTATCACACACTATATTCCCCTATAACTCCCCAGTCTGTCCTGTAGCCTGCTACTTTCCCCTGTCTTTATCTTTCTTACCTCAGCATGCATTGTGGTAGGGCTGCCTTTCCCTGTGTCAGTAATTGCCAGAAGCTAGTACCTGTCTTTCCACTCCTTCCCCACGTAACCCACTCCCATACAATAATACCTGATGTGCTTCTTTCATTGGGACCAATAACACTTGCTAAACTTGTCTCCTTATAATTTGCCTGGTGACCACAGCCTTCCCATCATTCATTGCGAACAGGACCAGAACTTACTGACTCTGAAAAGTGTTATGTGGTAAGGATGTAGTTCATGATGTTTGTTATTACCCTCTGTGGGGTGCCTGTAAAGCGCAAGCACAGTTTGCATACTGTGAACTGTTGGACGGCAGTTCCCTGCTTTCTTCAGGAATGAAAGTTAGAATCAAGCTAGAAATATTTACCATTAGCATGTCTCAAAGCTTTCAGTAAGCAGCTGTTTTATTATTATTATTATTTATTATTATTATTATTATTATTATTATTATTATTATTATTATTATTATTATTATCATTATTGCATTACTGCTGTGATATGTTTAATAAAAAGTTGGAGATCTTGATCTGACAAGGTACACAAGTATTTTTCCGGTTTGATACCTTTGAAACTTTAGTTCTATGGCTACTATTTTAAACCATTTAGTCACTGAACTTGAGATAACATCTTTGAAAGCTGTGTAGGATATCTTAATCTGAACAGAATATACATTATTGATGCTCGACTTACTGTAAATCTACAGGCAGCTCAAATACATGCACTAGCCATGTTCCAATAGCATCACTATTTCATGATCAGTTGAATTTGCTCCCATGATTTTCTGTTTAGCCGCTATGCTTCTAAAACAAGCTTCTGACCATGCTTCCAAGTAGTTTAAATAATGACAGTAATGTGGGGAAGCCAGTGGGCATGCTTGTCGTTTTCTCTTTGCTTGATTAATAATCTCACTGACTATTCTGAAGTGACCTAAACAGCAATTGTCTATGTAACTCACTAACTGCAATTCCTTGTATGCTGCACTTTTTAAATATTTTTTGTGTGGTAATAAACGTTCAATTCTTCTGTATCTCACCTGTTTTTCCACGCTTGCCTTTGGATTCCTTCTCCACCTGTCCTGGTTTTATTGGCTCTCACTGGACTCGCTGCACAATGCATCTGGAATGCTCCTCCTCCTCCCTGTCTCTCTCTCGTGTTGGGGTTTGGGGGGATGGTGCTGCCAACCTCCTCTGTGTACTGTGCTGTGCCTGATCCCAGGAAGCTGTCTGCAATGAGATCATTAGCATTGCAGAAAAGTCTGTCCATTACTGCAGCGCTCTGTCCCATCCCCTTGACTCTCGGCACAAGCTGCCTTCTAATCACAGTAAACGATCTTTCATCATTTCCCAGCAACCGCAGGCTCATCAACGAGGAAGCGCCCCTGAGCAGAGTCAGCCCAGCAGTGATGTGTGAGTATATACCCTCCAGTTTCTGAACAGTCTAAGTAAAAGCTATCCTGTTGAAAGTCAGTGTTTGTATGTGCACTCGGAAAGCTGAATTTTGAATTCCAGGACTTTTGGTTTGTAAGAAGTGTCATAAAATGATTAAAAAATAAATAAAAAAAGGCGGCGTCAGTTGACGACTAGGATGCAGTGACTGACGAAGCCACAGTTTTCTAACTAATCCAGGTTTCTAACTAATCCACGTTTTCTTGATAAATCCACAGTTTTCAGTTGAATTAGAAAATGGATAATTTAAAAGTCCAAAGTTTGATGTCATAAAAATTAAAAACACATCAATTATAGTACAGGACTACTTACAAACCCCTGAATTAAATATGAAAGTTGTTTATTTGCCTTTTCCTTTCTTACAAAAGGGGACTATTTGGTGTAGAAATCTTTGAAAAGCAAGCCTCTGGTGTGTCACAAGAAGATATAACATAATTTCATTTAAATTCTTATTTCATAATTTATAACCAAATACAAGATGAAAAGACTTGGACATGAAGGTGTTTTTGAGACATTAGAAGACTAATAACATGATTAGGTCTGTTATGTGCACTGAATATACTGAAGCATTAAAGAAAACTGGACAGGATTTAACCCAGTGTAAAAAATATGGTAAAACAAAATAGCAACACTGTAAAATTTGATTACCCAGTACACTAATTTAAGGGATCATTCATACAAAATAGAATAGATGTTGAATGCTGGTTCATTAAAAATGTTCTGTAATCGTTTGATCTTCTTTTAGTGTATGAATCCTACAGCTGAATACTCCTCTGAGAAACCACAGTAGCCAACTCCAACTCATTCCAAGTTCTCCAACTGAGTCCACTTAATTAGAAAGTTACAATATATTTATTTCTTACGGTTATAAACAACTTCAAAAGCACCAAACCACTGATTAATTCCACATGTCATGCATGGCACTAGAAACTTGTGGAGCCCATGTGATTACGAGTAGCATTGTGGTAACATTAGACCAATTTCAGTTCTGTTTGCGCCAGTGTAAATATGATTTCTGTTTTTTAGGAAACTAAATACATTTTTAGGCCAGCAGACAAAACACTTAAACAAACTGTGAAGAAAAGACATTGTGTGTTTATTGTGTGTTTAGCTATGGATGAACCTCCTCCATTTACTACTGAATTGATAAACACGATATTAATATTCTAAAACTAGCAATAAAGAACTTGAGTACCTGAAGGAGCAGTAAAATACCTTTTCCAATTGATTTCTTGCTAGTTTAGTATCATTAAAATAGTTTTATTGGGGGACAAACGTTACTCTTGTGCAACAGAACAGAGATCTGTTCCAAGGTGGGTTAATGTATGCAGGGTAGCTGTGTGTTCATTTGTATTGTGTATATTTTATTAATTCCAACAGGGATAACAATGTGTTACTTGCTTAGCAAAAAACACGAATTTACAGCTAGTCCATGTAGAGCAGGAATAGATTTAAACAGATCATATTAGTATTTGTTTGTTTGTTTTACCAAAACATACTTTCTGCTCTTTATCCAAATCCATGTACAAAAAAACAATAAAAAGAGGTGAGCTAGAGAATTCAAAGTTACAAAAAATACCAATCACCATTAACTAGGCTACTTAACCAATACACACAATCCACTACTTCCTAGTGATTAAGCTATTATATGGGTGTAACAGCAGAGTGGTGTGTCCTCTCCTCACAGCTTCCAAGCCCTGTACAGCTACGTGCCACAGAACGAGGATGAGCTGGAGCTCCGGGAAGGGGATGTTGTCAAGGTGATGGAGAAGTGCGACGACGGCTGGTTTGTGGGTACGTACGCCTGGAGGCCTCTAGACTTCCTTAAACTTTATTATTATTGATTTTTGTTTGGTGTCGAGTCTGAGTCTGCTTAGCGTAGCGCCCGTTTTCATCCTGGTGGCTTTTGAATTGTCTAAACATATTTAAACAGAGCCCTACCAGTGGCAGTTCAGAGAGAGACAAGTGGATATTTTTTGCAACAGAACAGGACAAGTGGAAAAAGAAATGGTCCGATCTTTAGCAATATACATATACAGACACGAGCCATGTGTACCAGTATCAAAATGGACAAATATGTACATATTAACAATAAACTGGACTAAACTTTCTTTTAGAAATGTTATAAAGCCATTATTCTTATGTAAACGCTCTGTAAAATTTAATTAACTAACTTTTTAAAACATATGTGAGCAAATATAAAAAATGGAGGATGAAGACTAATTGTGTTCCAACTTGGACATTTTTATTTAATTCAAAATTGACATAATAAGACCTTTAGCTAGCTGCCTGGAAGAGGGGCGGTCCGTTTAGCCACGGATTCCCAGAGGTTTCATTTCACCTACTAACCTGCTTAGGGAGGTTTTGTTTATGGACCACGCTGGCACCATAGCGAGCGAGCATAGGTGGGCCAAATGGCCTTTTCTCGTTCAAGAATTGCTCTTATGGGTTCTTATGAGATCTCAGAAACTGTTTTAGATGCAAACTTCATATTTACGATGGGCTGCAGCCAATCTGTGAGGTCAGAATTGTGACACCAATGTAACAGGGTGGGAGCTGGGGATGAACTGGCAAACCAACATACCACAAGCAAGCATCTTAACCACTATACAGGAGAGTTAGAATTCATAATGGAAGTGCATCACACAACATTGACTGTTGCCCTGTTATGGCAACAGAAATTACTTTGATGCATGGCTGCTTTGAGAATACGTATAGTTAAAGCTCCCTATTCATTTATTAACCCAATTTATTTGACATTTGAACCCTTACCTTGTGTACAGGTTTGATAGAGCGGGGTTAGTGAACAGTTTCTTTTCTTTTCCAGGTACTTCCAGGAGAACAAAACAGTTTGGCACCTTCCCCGGCAATTACGTCAAGCGCCTTCACCTGTAAATGTTTCATCCAAACAGACTCTATTTAACAACACAGCATCCCCGACAGAGGATTGAACAAAGCCTGTTGTTAACACATTTCATTTAAAAAAAAAAAAAAAAAAAAAAAAAAAAGACAAAAAAAATCACGCCTTTCTTTACTGTTGTGTTCGAGGAATGGCAAGCGTTACTATGATAAGAGAAAATGTGCGAGGTATGTGAATTTATGGTAAGAGGTTCTGAAAAAAGCGCAGCCATTGTCTCAATGTCAGCTATGAACAAGAAAACAGGACTGCAGAGAGAGAGAGAGAGAGAGGTCCTGCGTACACATGTCTGTTTGATGCACACTGTCACCAAGTCTCGACACCTGTTTCACTTTGTGCTATCCACAAATGTAGAAGAAAGCAGCTGAAGTGATGCCAGTAGGATTTAAGGACGTACGTTTAAGATGGGATCCGCGGTACTGATTTAGATTTAACCAGGAGTGCTTTCACTACTGGAGCTGCCAAACCGCTCCACTGCTTGAATATCAGGCAGACCCCTGCACGTCTTTCCTGGTTAAAATTGAATTGTTTTTTTGAAGTGAAATGATAGAAAGTCCAACATTGCAAGAAAGGTTTGCCACATGATCACCAGCTGTAAGCATGGCGTTCTCAGTGCTCCCCTCCCCACCTAATCCTTGCCTGGATCCCCAGACTAACCAATGCCTTTCATTATAACTATCTTCAACTGCAACAAAAAACATATAGGATAAGGTTTAGACTGCTATTTTTGTCATAATGGATTGATAAAATTAATACAAAATATTAAAAAGCCTATTTTTATGCAGATGCCTTTTTTTAGAGAGAATTTATTTAACAGGAATTTGTTAATCTATTAACAGACTATATAAGCATGTCCTGCTGCAACACACTTTGTAACATGCTCCGTGCAACTGCTGGCACAGCCCCGGTTAGTGAGGAGAAAAACATGTTTGACTAAAGTATAATGTAAATATGTATATTTTGATTTTTGTACAGAATGTGTACCTGTATAGAAAATTATTTAATAGAGAGAGGGATTTAAATGACAGAAAAAAAGTTGAAGGCAGTTATTGAGCTCTTTACCTAGAGGATTTTAGTAAAGCACACGACACAATATGTTCAGCACAGAAAAACCACATGCACTAAAGAACCAATTTGACTCTACCACCTTGCGGGGATCCCAGGCCCTGGTCAGACTTATTGAATGAAATTTGCAGCGTTTTTGTTTTGCCTTTGCTGTTCTCTGTAATTTTAGAAATACCCCTAGAATTGTATAACTCACCCCATAGCAGTGTATTACAAACACATTTTAATATGCCTAATAATGAAGTTTACAGTATGCTGACTGTGTATAACCAGTGCTTCCAGTACATTTTTATTTACCATTTCTGTGTGCTGCAGTTCATTATAAACACATCTTGCAGCATGTTGCGTTTCAATGTTTTATTTTTATTGCAGTGCTTTATGATTTGACAACATTAATTAACAAAGAGCATCTATTTACTGCTGTGGTTGCTAAATGCAGTATTATGCAATATTTAATAAACTTTATTCAACCCTGTCTGTGTGATTTGTGTTTTTATTAGAATACATTACACCCCCAAGTGACAGACTGCCACTTTTCACAAAATAATCAAGAGGTGAGGCCACAGAGAGTTTGCTTAAATTTTAGCTAGTGGATAGATTATAACGTTAGCCTATCATGAAGGTGCAACACTTCCCAGGGTTTTATCACAGGGTGTATGTGAAGCCTATGTTTGTGCTGTATGGCAGTCTGGTATTGAGTGTGCAATGTGTGCCGAGTGGTTGCTTCCAACAGGGAGAACAATTTACATGTTGATCAGTTGAGATGCAGAAATTGGGACTTTACCTTTAAAGCGGTTGTATTAACAAAATAACTGAATACATTTATTTTATGCACTTTCATTCCCAGCAGAGGTCTCAAATGTGCAGTTTTGAAAGAAACACAAGTTATAGCAAGCATATATTTTAATTGTAATACTGTTATGTAATTGTGATAATGTTCTCAGTTTGCTTACCTTTAAGGAAGTCTGTTACTGCTTCACTTCCCAGGTCATTTCATCTCAGCTGTGTCTTAGGGGGTTAAATCATCTTACTGGCTGCAAAGCTTGTCAGCTGGTTGGTTAGTGACAGGAAAGTAGGGACAATTTCACTCTCCAGGTGTAATGACTAAGGAAATGCAATGTGAAAGCAAGGCTTGCAAACAGAGCTTTCTTTAACCCAGTGCAGTCCCAGATATCAAGTTTTAAAATGAAAATGCATGTTTGTTAAAAAAGCACATTTGAGACCTATAGTGAATGGAGCAGGGCATTTTAAGGAAGAGGTAGCGACCCCAGAATACCAAACAGTTCAGTTTTACAATCTATGACAACGGCTCAATAGTTTTTAAATACTTTTTCTCAAATTTGAAGTTGAGAGGGGTTTTTTTGCATGCGAGTATCTAAATCCTAAAACAAAAAATACAGTTTATACAATAACATGAATGTTTGTTCACATTGTCATTTTTTAATTATGCTATCGTCATGTTGCAGTTTGTTCTAGAAGGCCCACTTGATTCTGTTATACACAGCTGCAGTTTGTGATCAAAGCTGCAGTTCATTTGTGGTCTTGAGATGCAAAAAAAGACAATTGCACAGAGGAATAATGTAATTCTAATAAGACTAGAAATACATTATCAATCACAATACTTGAACCGCTCTGTTCTTGCAGCTGCAGTTTCTGTTTTGCTAATTGTACAGTATGCTACAGCAAATGGTTTATCCCTTATCCCATCAAAGTCTTCTCATCCAGTCACATGTATCCTATTCTTGACATTATAATTCTGCATTTGTACTGCATTAAAAATACAATGTGGAAACCTGTATAATTGTGAACAGATAATTTGTATTACTACTGGTTTAAAATCGCATTTCTCAGTCTCACATGTAATTACACATTGCAGCTGCCATCTTGATCCTATAAACTATAGAACTGTCGCTCACAATGACAGATGAGTTAAGAACAGCAGGAGAAGCATGACGTAACTGACCTTTCATTGATCTGGTGACCTGAAAGACATCCAAACTGACCTTCATATGGTTATCCTTGTTTTATTGATGAGGTTCTTTAAGTGCTGTCAAAAAATCCCTATGAGTTTTCTGATTGGCTAACCTTTTCATGTGCTCTAATAATAAGGCTCAGTTTTTTAGGGCTGTTTTGCAGTTTGGTTCAAGTCTGAGGTAGCATTATTTTATTCTCTCCATAAAAAAACAAATAAATAAAACGTTTTCTTTTAGAGTTTTTGTTTATTTTGTACATGAAATGGCACTAGCAAAATGTTCATTACTCTTATAATCACTACGACTAATGTAATCATTACACACCCCTAAGCATGGCGTATAAACATAACGATTCACTGAAAGAGAAGATGACCGCCAATGATACTTTTGGTATATGCCTGCTTGTCAGGTATTCGCTGAGCATTTCATATCAAAGCTGCCGATAGGCCCCTCCACGGAGTGACGTCCTCGGTCCCGCCTCACCGAGGTAATAAATAGTCACTGCGCGGAGACTTCAGTCTCTTTTGCATTGAACCCACGAATGCGAGTGATGCAACCTCATAAGGTTGGCGGTCATCGTCTCTTTCAGGGAACCAGGGTTACATCCGTAACCTATCGTTCTCTTTCAATTCGAAGATGAACGCCAATGATACTTTTGGGAAAGTATACCAGAGCCGTCATGAGAATGAGCGGACAGCATCTGAGGGGCATCTCGCTACCGCCACATATATCGGTCAATGAGGCACCGCTGAAGAGGGCCCATGACGTAGACACGCCTCTGGTTGAGTGCACAGCCACCCTCCCAGGTGATGCAATCGAAACCGTGTCCACAATCCAATGGGACAGTCGCTGCTTACAGAGGGCTTGACCATGGCAAACAAAGAGCTCTCGTTATATTCACATAGTATCTCAATGCCCAAACTGGGCAGAGGGAATTTAATCTCCTATCCGACTCCTGCAGCATTGGCCGTTAGGACATACAGGATCCTTGGACGGGCCTCCCACTGGGGGAGATCGAACTAAGGCCGCTATGATAGAGACCACTGGAGAGAACTGTGCGAGCCCTACCACCTCTGCTCCCTCCATGGAGGCAAGTGCGGCTGCACTGACACGCTGGGTGCTGAGGCTGGGTATTGCCAAGAGGATTTAACCTCCTCCAGGAAGTCTGGGAATGCCGGAAAAGGCTGGGGGGTTGAAGTCTGCGCTGGTCTGAAGACAGACCTGTGCTGCTCGGAACTTGTCTTCCAGGGTACCTGGAGGAAGTTGGTGGCCCTCTCTATTAGTGCCCAAACCGAGTTCGAGGGAGCGGAATCTCATGCTCCGAGGCGAGCTCAGAGCTGGGGACTGTTACCTGAGTCTCCATCTGCAAGAAGGACTCCTCATCCCAGGAAGCCGCTCGGGAGAGCGCATCCTGTTCCTCCTCGCTCATCACCACGTCCTGCTGATCAACCTCTGCAGCAACCACTGGCGAAGCCGGGGTATGCTCTGCTGGAGCTGGGGCAGACGCAGGGGGAACCTGCTGCCTGCTTAAGTGGTCAAGTATCTGGGCCATTTAGCCCTTTAGCTCGGCAATATACCTTGCCTGGTCCGCATTTCTAGATCTCTTCCTGCCCCTTGAGGGAGCTCTAGAGTGATTGCGGCGGCGCTGTGGAGCCTACGCACAACAAATACTTTGTGTAGGGCTGGTGGGGAGGAGAGGCCTGGGATCCCGAGACCGACAACGGCTCTCCTAGGCTGGCTGCAAGGTTCTTGTCTGAGAACAGCACCATTCTTTTTTGCAGGGTGCTATCTTTGAACCCGGCGCAAAAAGAGGACGACCTGGCTGCCAAGGCAGCAGATGCGTACTCAATGCCCAGGCACCTCACACACAGGGTGTGTTTGTCCTGCGGGGGCAATTTCTGCCAGCAGGACGTGCACAGGTGGAAATTCATCTCTGAAAGGCAAAAGAGACTGATGTCTCCTCACAGTGACTATTTATTATCTCGGTGAGGCGGGACTGAGGACGTCACTCAGCAGAGGGGCCTATCAGCAGCTTTGATATAAAATGCTCAGCGAATACCTGACGAGCAGGCATATCCCAAAAGTATCATTGACGGTTATCTTAGAATTGAAAGGGAACCTTTTTTTTTTATCTTACACGTTGTAACTAGTGACAAAACAGGCAGTTAAAAAAAGAAAACATCAATAATAATAATAATAATAATAATAATAACACAACTTGGCAATGATATGTTAATGATTAGGAAATGTAATATTTCATTTTAATATAACACACTGATAAACTTAAACTACAAATGAAACTTGAATAAAAGTGCACTCACCAAATGACCAAAAAATAAAAAAACAACTTTAGCTTGTATCCAAACGAACTCAGTCCCTTTGCTTGAGTGTGAACAGCAAGCAAATTGATACATTGTTTCAAACTAAACTAACCAGACTGAGTCAGTTTGAAACAGACCCACTCTAATACTCTCAATAATGTATCCTAAATAATATTAAAACCAGGTTTTATTACAATTGTGTTTCCAGATGTATGTATATATACATACATCATACATTGTGTTTCCAGATGTATGTATATATATATATATATATATATATATATATATATATATATATATATATATATATATATATATATATATATATATATATATATAAACTTGGCTATGCTACTCCTCTGCCTGTTAATAAAACAGTTTGGACACACACACACACCTCAAATGGAGTCTACAAGGTGCTGGAAGGCTTCCTGTGGAAGTATCACCAATCATCTTCCCACGTGTAGAGTCAAAATAACTAGAGATGGGATGTCCAAAGTTGGCTCATCCACTCCTGGTCTTTGAACCAGTTCAGTTCTAAATAGTTTAATTGGTCCAATTAAACCTCCATCCAGACCCTTAAGTAGTCAATTTTACCTGTTAAACCTGGAGTGGAATAACCCTCCGTGACTGTGATTGGTCACTGAACTTGGCCGTTTTCAAAACCCCTGTTGTTTACCTCAGTCAGTGTATATCTGTTACTTCACAGGAGGAAGTTGACTTGACAGAAACGTTAGTACATCATCTGTATTAAACTTTTCAGTATCTGTACAGAAATGATAGTCATTCTATTTGTTTTACTAAGGGGAAGTTCCAAGAAATCAGAGTTATTTTACCAGACCATTTTGTGATGCATTTCAAAACTGGTTATCATGAGGAAAAATCCCCCTACTCTATTGTCAAAAAAATGAAAAGTGTGTGTTTGTGAGTGAGTTTGTGAATTTAATTATTTATATGGTACAATGCCACACACACACCCATTATATATATATATATATATATATATATATATATATATATATATATATATATATATATATAAATTTCTGTGTGGCCATAACAAAATAATTCAATCTATCGATGTGTTCATTTATGTAATTGGTTAATGGTCTTGCATTACATTTGTTTTAGTATTTTTACTCTATACTATTTGCGCTTTAAAAAATCTTAAGTAATACTAATAGGTCGAGATGCATATATATATATATATATATATATATATATATATATATATATATATATATATATATATATATATATATATATTTATGTTGGTTTGTGACAGATAGATGTTTTAAGTCAGTCGCCTCTAATAATAACCGTAAGGCAGTTCTCAGGAAAGCAGGAATGCGAGTCAAAGGAACGGGACATTCCACATCCATTCAATCACCTCTACCATACATGGTAATGCTTGTAAGAAGGTGACGTGTTAGCACAATCCCTAAAACAAACATAGGAAATCAGCTCAGTGAAAACGAGCTGCCTGGACAAGTTCTACGCAGTTCCACAGACTTCACTGGCTGTGTGGGGACACCCTCTGAACATAATACACCACCTTCCGGATTTTGTACTGCACTGCACTTTTCTTTCTAATAAACATTGCAGACAAAGGTCTTGTGAATCCAAACTTCAGCCGTGTCTCTTCTCGACAGGACAGTGTGTATAATAAACGTTTTCAAAAACTCACTTTCCATAGTTTGAAAACATGACTCAAAACATACGAGCTGTTGTGAAAGGTCCCGGGCCATGGGGATTCAGACTGGTTGGAGGGAAGGATTTCGAGCAGCCTTTAACGATTTCTCGGGTAAGAGAATATTTATTGTCACTTTCCAGAGCAAACACACTGTTTAATACTATGTGAAGAATTTGAGGCAGCGCGTGATTACTCTGTACAGGCTCGCTTTTCGGCTTCAGCGTGTTGTCTGTCTGTTACAGTGGTAGGGGCGGACGGGATATGACAGCCTTTATCTCTTGCAGTTTGTGGGGATGAAGACTAAACGTTCTGTGACGCGGAAAAATAACTTAAAAATGATTTTTTTTTTTTTTTTTTTTTTTTTTTTAAATAAGCAGTTTATATTTCACGTCCACATACGGCAGACGGACTGCATTTTATTTTAAACATATTTATATAGCAAGGATTTCAAATTTAGGTTGTGCATGGTGTACACCTTAAACATGCATGTTTTTGTTTTGATTTTGAAAAAAATAAATAAAAGAATATGAAACCTTTATGGGTGCAGCAAGGTTTTGTAACGTATTACGGTAGTGGTTAAAATGTGTGTGCATCCATTTTGAGTTTTTTTACTTTTTCAGAAATGAGACACACAAACACATTAAATTCAAACAGCATTTATTGCCAGTATGCCTTCCAAGCACCAACCAAACACTGTCTAAGAGCAATGCATAAATCAACTGTATTCTAAATAATCTCAAAACTTTATCAAGTCAGGTCTTGAAGAATCCCAAAAAATCAACATCAGTATCATGGCTAGGTAACCCCTTCCATACACCCACCACTCTGTGTGGAGAAGTACTGTAGGTATCCCCTACCATCTTAAATCCGTCTCCACTTCATTCTGAACTGTGCCCTCTGGTTATTGGTAAGGGTTAACTTGTGAGGTCCTTTTAAGATCTGAAAGACCTTATATTAAGGGCACCCAATTCTGCTTTGATCTTTCTAGGCTAAATAGATTAAGTTTCCTCAGTCTATCTTCACAGCTCATTTTCTGACTCATTAAAGCTGTCTGAAGGCATCAGTAAAAATATTCTGTCTTCAGGGTTTTGTCCATTATATGGTCAATGTCCAAATGAATTGATTATGATATCAAACAAACTGTGATGTACCAACTACCTGTGCATTCTGCTGTGTTTACCTATTGTAGGCCTTGTGTGACTGGGTAACTTGTGACATGTAGGATTGGGACGAGAGAAGCAGGCCAACAGTCTTTAATGGTGTCTCCTTCAAATGTGACAAATGTATTGAATCGGTAATGCCATAATATGGTTATTATTTTGATTAGTTCTTCAGTTTGGCCTTTACTTGTATTGGACAAAAGTGAATCTCTAAAGAATATATGACTTTGTATATCATTCATCTCTGTTGGGGCAATTAAATATTATTATTATTATTATTATTATTATTATTATTAATAATAATAATAATAATAATAATAATAATAATTTATATTGACTTCTAAAGAGGTTTTTAGCATGTCACACATTGCCATCTGCTGGAGAAATGCTGTAATTGTGGCAGTGATCTTAAAGGGAATGTCGATTTTTATCTGTGTATGTAGTTAACAAGATATTATTATCCAATGCTGGAATTCAAAGTGTTTGTCTACTGTAAAAACATGTTTAAGTTAAAACAAGGGAAAGTTAAAATAAAATAAAAATAAATAAAAAATAAAACTTGCTGTTATTTAAAAAATTCTGTGTTTTAATAATGTGCTCCATTTATTTTCTTGACCATTCCAGCTTATGATGCTTTAATTGTTTAATAACAATATTTCCATTTATTCTGAGACATCCTAGGCCTAAGAAGTCAACAAATCAATGTCCCGTAGCTTAAAATTTCCCTGTCCCGGTCCCACTCTCTGTCTCATTTCGATATGGACTTGGATAACCTATAAATACTGTGCACAGCTACAACTTTGTAAACATGTCTGCCAGTTATGATCTTGTTCAGTTTGAAGTGAGAGCCACACCTTGGAATTGCCTTGCTGTCTTTGTAGGGTGTGGCACTCCATGCTTCAGTGCCTACCTCACCCTCCTGTGATGTCACCTTCCTTTACCTCACCCTCAGTAATGCTACACCCCCAAAGGCCTGTTTGCTCTTATGATAAGCTCAAACCTTGTTCTGTTTTCCATTTAATGCTTAAAACCACATTTATTTTTCTGTCAATTCCCTGTCTGTAACATAGCAACACGGAATCAGCTAAGACCAGAACCTGAACACAATCAGTGGGAAGAAGCATAAAGCATAGTAAACTGAAACACGTCAGGAGGTTAAAACAACTGCGGCCACTGAACAGATATAGGATGTACTGGATGAATTACAGAATTGTTAAGCCTAGTTTCACATTTCCATAATCAGACCTAACTTTTGTGAACTGATTTACAAGACAATATTTCAAAGTATGCAGAGAATATGGAAATAGAAGTGTCACAAATAGCGGTGCAAGTTCAGGTTATTAAAGTTTGTGAGACCATTTTATAAAATCTTAAGGGGCACTACCATTATTTTTGGTATCTAATGCACACAGCATGTTTTGTATAACGTACATCCTGTCAAAAATAACATGGTAAACTATATAGAAAACTACAACTTGGGTATACTGTGCACCTATAACTTGTCACACATGCAATTTCTCTCCAAATTTGTAAAAGTGTACATGTTTTATATTACAAAAATTCTGGCAGACTTTGAATTAGTTTATTGTAACTTTTCCCCAGATGAAACCAATTTCACCTTCAAAGGCCACTCATAAATCATCCCATTGGGAAGTATATTGTAAGATTTCATTTTGGTTGTCTTGAAAAAATTAAGTCATACACAGTTCTAATCATTTCAATTAATTGTTTTACCTTAATAAAAGCAGGATTGAAATACAAAGATTAAAGTTTCACTTAATATATTTAATATACCTTTTTGGTTTATTCCGAAGTTAGAAAATTCAATACAAAAATATTATATTATTATTTGTTTATTTAGCAGACGCCTTTATCCAAGGCGATTTACAGAGACTAGGGTGTGTGAACTATGCATCAGCTGCAGAGTCACTTACAATTACATCTCACCCAAAAGACGGAGCACAAGGAGGTTAAGTGACTTGCTCAGGGTCACACAATGGGCTTGTGTTCATTTCTACTGCTGGAGTCGTACTAGCGAGGATGTAGCTGCTGGGCTTGTGTTCATTTCTACTGCTGGAGTCGTACTAGCGAGGGTGTAGCTGCTGGGCTTTTACAAGGTTTACAAAAAAAAACTTCCCTAAGCAATGTAAACCAACTGGACTGCAAACTTCCTACATTCTTGAGTGTAAGTACAGTTGAGGGGAGAATGTATTAGACTCCCCAATGGAATAGTATAGGATCAAAATCATTGTGGGACAATATTATGTATTTAGCAGACACCTTTATCCAAGGCGACTTACAGAAACCATGGTGTGTGAACTGTGCATCAGCTGCAGAGTCACTTACAACAACGTCTCACCTGAAAGATGGAGTACAAGGAGGTTAAGTGACTTTCTCAGGGTCACACAGTGAGTCAGTGGCTGAGGTGGGATTTGAACCGGGGACCTCCTGGTTACAAGCCCTTTGCTTTAACCACTGGACCACACAGCCTCCTCCTATGGGCATTATTAGAACTGGCATTCAGAATATATTCAAAGATGTAGTAATAACACATTTAAACAAAATTAATGTCATGTTTTATACACAGTTAAATTCAGTAAAATGCATAGTTACCATCCCTATTGAAGATGCGAGTCAGTTCCAGTGCAGTTTAGATGAAAACAATGAAGCGATGATCTTTGTCCAGATTTTGCAGAAATGAACACCTTAGCTGTTTTGAAGATTTGAACTTGAAGAAAGTTGTCTGAAGTACTTTGTCTTCAAGCAGATAAAGGATTCTTTTTCCAGCGGTTGCTGGTTTACAGTTATTAAGTTGCATTTTTTACTAACGTTTATATCAAAGTGATTATAACATTGTGACTTTTCTTGTCAAAATAGCAAGTTATATTTAGGCTACTTTTCAATTGTAATCGGTAGAGCTTGTTAACACTTGAACCGCACTCCGTGTCAATTTGAATTTAAAATGTTAATTACTTTTCCGTTGTAAATTGTATGTGCATGTCCGTTTTTGACTTTTGCTAAATATATGAATTAAGTATCCAGATGCCGTTTGATAACCAGAATTGCAAAAATTATAAAGTTATAAACTACCTAGAACCGCCACGTGGGTCAATGTGACCCATGCATTTATTTATTTATTTATTTCTTAGCAGACGCCCTTATCCAGGGCGACTTACAATCGTAAGCAAATACATTAAGTGTTACAATACAAGTAATACAATAAGAGCAGGAAATACAATAACTTTTGTTCAAGCAAAGTACAAGTGTGACAAACCACAATTCAATAATACAGCAGATAATAGTGATAGTTACATCAGGATATGATTAAATAGTGATAGTTACATCAGGATGTGATTAAATACAAAGTACTACAGGTTAAACACTTGGCAGATTACAGTATTCTGAAGTACAGGATTAAATGCAGTAAAATAGGGGGCAGATAAGAGCAAAATAAAGCACATTTAAATGAAGGGTGATAGTGTCCCAGGATACAAACAGAGGAGTTCTACAGGTGCTGTTTGAAGAGGTGAGTCTTAAGGAGGCGCTGGAATGTGGTCAGGGGCTGGGCAGTCCTGACATCTGTAGGAAGGTCATTCCACCACTGCGGAGCAAGGGTGGAGAAGGAGCGGGCTCTGGAGGCAGGGGAGCGTAGCGGAGGTAGAGCTAGTCTTCTAGTGCAGGCGGAGCGGAGAGGTCGAGTGGGGGTGTAGGGAGAGATGAGGGTCTGGAGGTAGCTGGGTGCAGTCTGGTCAAGGCATCTGTAGGCTAGTACAAGAGTCCTGAACTGGATGCGAGCGGTGATCGGGAGCCAGTGGAGTGAGCGGAGTAGTGGAGTTGCGTGGGAGAAGCGAGGCAGAGAGAACACCAGGCGGGCAGCAGATTTCTGGATGAACTGGAGCGGACGGGTGGCGGACGCAGGGAGGCCAGCCAGGAGGGAGTTACAGTAGTCTAGGCGGGAGAGTACCAGGGCCTGGACCAGGAGCTGGGTAGCATAGTTGGTGAGGAAGGGTCGGATTCTTCGGATGTTGCTCAGGAAGAATCGGCAAGTGCGTGCCAGAGTGGAGATGTGCTGGGAATAAGAGAGGCAGGGGTCCAGGGTGACTCCGAGGTTCTTAGCGGAGGAAGAGGGAGAGAGTGTGGTAGATTCCAGAGGAACAGAGATAGAGAGATCAGAGGAGGGGGAGGAGGAGGGAAAGAAAAGGAGGTCAGATTTAGAGAGGTTGAGTTTGAGGTGATGCGAGTGCATCCAGGAGGAAATAGCAGACAGACAGGTAGAGATACGGGAGGAGATGGTGGAGTCAGAGGTGGGGAAGGAGAGGAAAATCTGAGCATCATCAGCATAGAAATGGTATGAGAAACCATAGGATGCGATGAGGGGGCCCAGGGAGCGTGTGTAGAGAGAGAATAGGAGAGGACCCAAGACTGACCCTTGGGGGACTCCAGTTAAGAGAGGGTGAGGTGTGGAGGTTGCTCCACGCCAGGTTACCTGGCAAGTGCGGTTGGAGAGGTAGGAGGAGAACCAGGCCAGAGCAGTGCCAGAGATCCCCAGGTCAGCGAGAGATGATAGTAGAATAGAGTGATCAACAGTGTCAAAGGCAGCAGAGAGGTCGAGGAGAATTAGGACAGAGGAGAGAGAGGCAGCTCGGGCACACTTTAGTGAGTTGGTGACAGACAGGAGGGTGGTTTCAGTGGAGTGAGCAGAGCGGAAGCCAGATTGGAGCGGGTCAAGCAGAGAGTGGTTGGACAGGAAAGCAGAGAGCTGGTGGTGTACAGTCCACTCAAGGGTTTTGGAGAGGAAGGGTAGGAGGGAGGTGGGTAGGTTTTTTAGGAGGGGAGTGATGGAGGCTTTTTTGAAGGCAGAGGGAAAGATACCAGAAAGTAGAGAGGTGTTGAGGAGGGAGGAGATGAAGGGGAGTAGAGCAGGAGCAGTAGCTTGAAAGAGGTGAGTGGGGAGGGGGTCCAAGGCGCACGTGGTGGGTTTGTGACCCTGGAGCAGGGAGGAGAGGTCAGAGTCTGAGAGGGGCAAGAAGGTGGAGAAGGAGGGTGAGTTAGTAGGGGATGTAGTGGGTGTAGGGGTTGGAGCAGGAGGGGGTGCGGGTGAGGGAGAGGTGTTAAAGAGTTTGCGGATATCTGAGATTTTAGAAGAGAAGAAGGAGGCGAAGTCACCAGGGGAGATAGAGGAGGGGGGAGGGTTTAGGAGGGAGGAGAAGGTAGAGAATAGTTTACGTGGGTTGTTAATGGAGGCTTGGATTACAGATTGGAAATAAGCACATTTAGCAGAGGAGAGAGTAGAGGAGAAGGAGGAGAGGAGAGTGCGGTAAAGGTCTAGGGCAGCAGGGAGTTTGGTTCTCTTCCATTTCTTTTCAGCAGATCGCAGTGCGATTCTTACCGAGCGGAGCGCCGAGGAGAGCCAGGGATGGGGAGGGGAGGGGCGAGCAGGTCGGGAGGTGAGGGGACAGAGGGAGTCAAGGGAGGAGGTGAGTGAGGAGAAGAGGGTGGAGGTAGCAGAGTCTACGGAGAGTTGTGAAAAGGAGTCGATAGGAGGGAGGTGAGAGAGAGCAGTGGAGGCAAGGACAGAGGGGGAGATCGGAGGTTACGGTGAGAGGTGACAGTGGGGGTAGGAGGAGCAGGAAGAGGGGGGGAGAGAAAGAGAAAAAGAGATGAAATAGTGATCAGAGAGTCCAGGGGGGTGACAGAGAGGGTGGAGGGGCAGCAGGTCCTGGAGAAGGTGAGATCCAGTTGACGGCCAGCTTTGTGGGTAGGAGGGGACGGAGAGAGACAGAAGTCGAAGGAGTGGAGGAAGGGGGGAATCCAGCAGAGTGGCTGGGGTTGGAGAGATGGATGTTGAAGTCACCCAACAGGACAGTCGGGGTAGACAGAGAGGGGAGGGAGGAGAGTAGATAGTCGAGTTCATCCAGAAAGTGAGTGAGAGGCCCAGGGGGGCGATACAGAACAATGAGCAGGAGTTGACAGGGAGAGGTTAGTTGGACTGCATGAAATTCAAAGGTATTGACAGAGAGTGAGGAGAGATCGGAGGGGACAGAAAAGAGTAAGGAGGGAGAGAGGAGAAGACATGTCTTTTTTTTTTAATATATAAGGCAAGATATTAATTTTTTTTTTTGGAAATGCAGCAAACAAGACACGCCCCCTCCTCCTAGCACACGTTTTTTTTTTTTTATTATTATTATTTCAAGCCTTTCTTTGTTCGTAGACTGACTAGGAGACAAATATTGCTATGATTGTGGATTTGTCAAGATGCAAACTCAGTGAAAGCCTAGTTGCTTATTTTTCAATGTACCTGGAGACAACAATCCTTCGTTTTGTTCCACAAATGCAACTGGGAATATATCAGAAGGAAATACTTACTCTTGAAAGTAGTCATTTTGATTGGAATACGGCAAGCTGCACTCAGATCCATACAACAAACTGAAATGACAGCTAGGATAACAACTTATGTGCCTAATATGAAAAGTATGTTATATATTCTTTTTTTATATTACTATTAGAAAAAAAAAGCATTTTGGTTTTACAGGTTTGTATGTACCAGATTACATGTGTTTACACAATAGTGTTCAGTGGAACCGAGTCTGTTTACAACACAGCTCCTGGATGCAGGTACAGTCAGCTGGCAGACGCGTACACTCCAACATACAATGTAGGTGTCATACTGGAAGTAGTGTTATATTTTCGTTTTATGTAGTATTATAAACAATGATTTTGGTTTTATAGTTTTGTGTGTACATGTACCCGTTTACACCTGTACACGGCTATATGTACATACCCGTTTCTTTTGAAATGTATATTTTATTATAGTTTTTCACTGTTTGTAGTCGTGTTGTATATGTGCTCATTTTGAAAATAAAGCCTTTATGTTTAATTTTCCATTTAAATATAGTGTTTCTGCGATGCAAATGTTAGATATGATGTTCATGAATAAAACTTTTCAGTTGTATCCGATAGTAGGTCTTTAATTTTCATAATGAAGCATTTAAAAAATGTAAGGGTCACAGTGACCCACATGGCGGTTCTAGGTAGTTCGAAAATCCGGCGATGCTAGTGTTAAACGTCGAATTCCCAAAAAATGTGAGTTCGACTGAAAGAAATAAAGGGGTTTCTCTAAATTAGACGTTTCTCAGTGGCATAAAAAGTCTGATTATTTTTTTAAGTATAAAGGTCGATTTCACCAATGCTCTGCTTGAATTTAAAAATTAAAGATTGAAAAAAAAAGGTAAATTCTTTCAAAAATAAACGTCAATATTAATCGTCGATTTTGGCAAAAAAATAAAAATCGAATAGTAGCAAGCCTAGTTATATTCAAAGACAGAAATAGGATGTAACTAGTTTATAGCCAATTACATAAGTAACAATTAACAGGTTGCTTTCCCAACTCCTCATGGTTTGCTTATTATTACCATATTCTCAAATGGTTGGTTAGTCCGTAAATAAAGGCGGGCTGGCAACTTCCGTAGGGCTCCTGATTTTCCATTTTGGGAAATAGCAAATTCTGTTTTTCAAAAATGACCAATTCCAATGTTTTTTTTTTTATCAACTTATTTATAATTAAGCATGACATTTGAACATAAATATAACTCGTTCTAGTTAAAATAAGTAAATAAAAAATATATATTACCACAATTTTTTTTTTTAATTAGTCAAGATTTTTAATAAGACTCTTGTCGCAGTATTATTATTATTTATTTCTTAGCAGACGTCCTTATCCAGGGCGACTTACAATTGTTACAAGATATCACATAATTTTTATATACAATTACTCATTTATACAGTTGGGTTTTTACTGGAGCAATCTAGGTAAAGTATGCTTACCTATGCGTTACCATTCTTTCACTATGCTTTGTAACACTTTGTCATACTTTTACTATAAGAAACTGTTAAAAGAACAACTGCGTTTATACCTAGAACAACCATGAGCGGTCTATTCAGACGGCTGTGACAGGATGGCTAGAGTGGTGCATGTGGGTGGGGACATCAGACCAGGAAATGAAACAATAGCAATGAACGTACGGGGCTAAACTGAATGCAAGAGCGCTCAGCTTTTTATTAAACAAAAATAAACAAACGGTTTAAACAAAACACAAAATAAAAGGCTTAATTACCCGTTAATACAATAATTACCTTAAGGCTCCAGCCACATTCCGACGAGAGTTCTAGGGAAGGGGTTTTAAGCCCATCTTCACTGACTACACATTATAGGACTGGCATTTTCACCGGTCTCAAACAGTAAACAATAAAAGACGGACGGTGCTCGACCACCCGCACAAAACACAATAATAATGATTAGGACGGACGGCTTCATCCACCCGCCTACAAATACAATATTAATAATAATAATAACAACAACAATAAAAATATAACACAAATAATAATACATAAATAATAAAAGGGGCGGGCACCTTGCCACACCAGCGTATTAAAAACAACATAAATTGTAATGTTTTCGCACGTACTTGGTGACTCGTGACCTTTTAGTATATTTTTCTCCTGTTGAACTGTAAGTTGATTGAGACCGTAGGCACCTAACCCATAGTGCACAGGGAGGAGGCAAACTATATATTTTGCCCCTCTACTTTTTTTGCTCTGTGTAAACACATTATTATTCGTTATGGTTTTGCCTGTAAACGGTTTAAAATGTTAAAAAGTTAAGACGCCATAAGTCCAACATTAAAAATAACTAAATAAAAGCCTACAATGAAATGGCCCCTACACGATCATTGATTTGACACACCATAGTCCACTCTGCACTATTCAGCAGCTAACGTTAGCAGCGGTGTGACTGCAACAGAAGATGCTGGGCAGTTTGGATACTACAAAAAATGATTAATTAAATATAGGCTAGTTTAATTGTTAGTTTTGTTTTGTTTTGTTCTCTATTAATTAAATTAAATAAAATGTTACTGCTATTAAGCACTGGTAATAATCTGAAGCAGTGGTATTGCAAAATAACAGAATCCAGTTTTTACTTTAGTTTTTTTTTTCATTAAAAACTTGTCGTTCCTTATTAAAATTAATTTTCAGCTTTCATATTGAAGCTTGTTGTGTACTGCTCATTCAAGTCTGTATCTTAAACACACGCGCTGTAATTTTAAATTTAAATTCCAAAAACTGTCAAAATGACCGCCTTGGTCGTTTCTAATGTTAAGGGCATATTGTCTCCATGCCTCTTTGGCCTATTTAAAATGTCTGCTGTCTGTTGACAGCCGAATCTAATCTTTTTCTACAATTCATTGGGAAAGTGTTTTGCCTTGTGGTTTCCTGGCTGCAAGGATCTATTAAACTCACATAATCATATACAATGACTTGCCAAAAAACTATCTTGCACACGTGTCCTAATGATTTGCCAAAAAATTTGAGAATGTATATAAGATCGGAAAATCCCAAAGTCGCATGTATATTTATGTGGTAAAGTGATATCATGTGATTATTATTTATTTCTTAGCAGTCACCCTTATCCAGGGCGACTTACAATTGTTACAAGATATCACATTATTTTTTACATACGATTACATTATTTTTTACACATTCTTTTTACATACAATTACCCGTTTATACAGTTGGGTTTTTACTGGAGCAATCTAGGTAAAGTACTTTGCTCAAGGGTACAGCAGCAGTGTCCCCCACCTGGGATTGAACCCACGACCCTCTGGTCAAGAGTCCAGAGCCCTAACCACTACTCCATACTGCTGCCCATGTGATCCACTAGACCTATACAAGCTGTGTGAGAGTTGTGCACAACTATTCAGCAACAATCATGGGAAAGAAGAAGGATGTCGGTGAATTCACAAGGAATGTGATGGTGGGTTCCTCAGTGAAGTGGATGTACAGTATTAGCCAACGTGTTCATTACGACAGTCTCCTGGGAGTTCCTGGAATGGTCAGGTTGGCTGAAAGCCACCAATGGAAAGAAAGCAAAACTCTTGTTGCAAGCGTATGCAAGCTCTCTTGATAACACTTCAACCCTGGACAAGACACACCCAGTAAGCCATTTTCTAATTTCTATGTCAGCCAAAGAATTGCAAAATCTTGGCTTGGTTTTCAAAAATAGAAGTGGACTTGCGCAGGAGTAAGCTCTATAAACCTGAACATATGTGGTCCAGTGTAACAGTCTTTTTCTAGAAAATACAAATGGACAGTTTTGATTTCCACAAATTTGTAGGCTTTCATGATTTACTACTGTAAGTTATTTTTGTAGTGATGTGTCCACGATATATGTGTTGACAAGACCTACAATGACCCAGACCAGATAATATCAACTATTTGGCAACAACACAGAGGAAGAAAACATTTACTAGGCGTGCCTGTCGATCCCGATTTTTGCCATCTGATAAACCAATGTGCTACCGCCATGGGTTTCTGTTTTTCCTTTGTTGCATCCTGTGGTGTGCATATTCGTTGTATACAAGTTTAACAGTGTGGTGGTACAGTGATGCAGTATGCACAGGCTTGTGTGCAATAATGAGCCAGGCTCTTTTGAGTAGTTTGCTGGTTCGTGCCCAGCCTCTGCCTTGTAACACAAACGTAGAGCCCAAAACAAACTAATAACACATTCGTAAATTCTGACGAACAGAATAAAAATGTAGTAATTATTAATAGGGTATTTTGGCCATATTGGTTCAGTTTACTTTATTCACCAGACAGAACCAGCTGGACAGCTTTGTTTTTAATTGTTGTTCCCATTACCTAATACAGGTGTTTTGGACCCAGATTTGTACTATATGTATTATATAAGGTAAGAGTGTGTAATGAAAGTGTGTAGAAGATCTCTGAAAATAAGACAGTTATCCTGTTCCCCACTTACAGTGAAAGGCACAGATGGGGACAATGATGACCTAGAAGTGACAGATCTTATCACTGTCTTAAAACTCTTAAACCTACTTATTTCCACTGTATTTTTCATTTGGGAGTAACTATAAATCTTGATAAAGTTAAATGCTGCCAGTATTTAGATCATGAATGTATTTTAGTTATGTGTTTTATTTTTATATGTAGACTGTATTTTACACTGGAGAACAAGCTTAATCAATCTGCCCCACTAACCTTCATAATGATTGCTGTTCCAACTCTCTGTGCAGAGTTCAGGACACTCCACCCTTCCTGTGGTGAAGGTGGGTCCTCAGATGCAGTTATGTCATGAGGCTTGGCTCAGGGTTTCTGAAGCGATCTGATCAAATTAACGTAAGGTCCCATGAGAGACACCCATAGCTCTGTTCCTGTTTGATAAAATGTCAATATTTTTAGCTTTTTGTACATATTCTAATTTACAGTTTGTTCAAATACAATCTCGCCCCTGGCAGAAATAATTATTCATATTGGGATATTGTGCTTTTTAGGCAGATCATGAGTGATCTCCTTATAGGGATGCATAACCCGGTTGACAGGGATATAGTGGAGACATCTGTACAGTATGTATATCCCACTGTGCATACACTACCTGGCCACTTTATTTTGATCTGTCTACCCGTTTTGATTTGGAATCACCCTGAATTAGATATGGAATTGGGGTTGATCACGTGATGTGACATGTGGTCCCTGCAGCACTACAAAGCTGTGGGAGTGGCACAGTTGCAAACAGTTGCATACCAGAATGGGGAAAGGCAAATATCTAACAGCACAGGCATGATAGCAGGTGCAACGGTATTAAGGACAGTCGTGATGGGAGGTTGCTCCGAGACAAACCTGAATCAATACATGGCAAAAAGAAGGGGAAGTGGTTGCCAAAAGAAACAGCTGTGGCTGCAAACAGTTAGTGATATCCAGAGGAAAAATACAGTTAGATAGGCTTTAAATGTTAAGGTCTGAAATACAACTGCCTAAATGGATTTGCAGCACTCAAGACATTTGCCAACACCTTGTGGAGACTGTGCCACATCGGGTCAAGGCTTTGATCAGGGCAAATGGTAGGCCAAACTGATATCTGGTACATGTCCTAATAAAGTGGCCAGGCAGTTCTTGGGAACTCTTAATTGTGATGAAACTTGGTTAGGTTGTCCTTTAGCCCAAGTTATTGAGAGTATCAGAATGTCTTACATGTAGCTGGGGGTGAATATTACTAATTGTTAAATTTAGGTAACTACAGAACACTACACAGTAACCACTGCTGTTAAAGACCCATGACAAATGTTCAAGCACTTAGTTGGCCTTTTTCAGTAATTTCCGCACAACATCAAAACAATTTTGAACTCAGCTATTGGTGAAAACTGATTAAAAACAGTTGCCTGAATGTTAGTGTAGTCCTGCATGTCTTTTTATATGGGTTATGAAGAATATTTTTTTGCCCTTTGTGCTTTGTGCTTGGTTTTCTCTCTTCCTTCACTTCCTTTGTTATGGCTAATAGGAGCCCTCCTGGCCAGACATGAACCAACAATCACTACTGTAGGTTGCAGTCGAGTGCTAATCACACTGCATGACGTGGCAGCTTGTTGGCTTGTCAAGATTTGCATACAGAATTCTTGGATACATAGCCAAATATATAGATAAAAGTGTAGTGCACAAATGCAAGGAGGTTATGCTGAGGTTATATAATGCATTGGTGGGAGTGCACTACTGTCTGTACTGTGTCCAGTTCTTGTCACCACAGTATCAAAGGGACATTGTGGCCCTGGAGAGAGTCCAATGAAGAGCAACCAGACTAATCCTGGACTTAAAGGAATGAGCTACAGTACGAAGATAGGCTGAATGAACTGAATCTATTCATCTTAGAACAAAGAATTAGGGACAATTCAAGTATTTAAAGTCTTAAAAGGGAGTTGACATAGTTAACCCTAACCAGTACTTTTAAGCAGAGTACAGAAACCAGGACCAGAGGATACAGCTGGAAATAAACATAATGATAGCTAACAAAATATTCCATAAATCTTAGCCCTTTTTCCCTCCCATTAGCTTCATATGTCTCAAATGTGCAGTTTTAAAACACATTTTATAGCACACAGGTATTTTCATTTTAAAACATGATATCTGGTACTACTTTAGTTTAGTTTCAAATCTGTTTGCACTTCCTGGGGTGTTTCACCTCCACAGTGTATTTTGGGTCAAAGCATGTTACTTTGAAGGCTGTCAAGAAAATTGCTTCTTAGAAATTCTTCAGTGTGAAAACAAGTCTTCACATTTTATGTAATGTTGTGCTGCTGGTCTAAATGCTGTACATATTATTACTTATCACTGTAAAACAATCATTAGTTTGCCTTTCGCATCTTGCTGGTGGTCTTAACTTGCTTTATAGGCCAATGTGTCTGTGTCCTGTTACTGCACAAGATTCTAAAAGCTCTTTGCCACAAATGACCACTTAGCATGATGTCTTTCAAAAGGGAAAAATACTCCCAATAAAATTACTATTAACATTTAAATGTGTGTGTGTGTGTGTGTGTGTTTGTTTTTCCTTTTCAGAATAAAATTTGCAGTTTGATAATAGTAAATACTTAATAAGTTTTGTAGTAAAGATCAGCAGATGAAATGAAGAGTTGAGCTCGGCTACATTAATAAACATAAGAATTGTTTAGGAATTCAGTCTCGCTTATGGTTTAAAGATCCCTGTGGTGTGTAATTTAAAACCCTATGAGTGAGGGTGTTATTTTAAACATGCGTTGTATTCTTTACACTGTGTCGCCTAATAATAATAAGCTGCTAGAAACTATGGTTTCTAGTGTTAGTTCATTTAAGGTACTGCAGTTCATTATATATTATTATGTGTCTTTTGAAAAGATTATCAACGGTTTTCAGGAATAAATGAAAATATTATTTTGAGAATGCACTTTTATTTCAAACTAACATCTCTCTTAGGCCACATTTGGAAGATTATTCATTCCTAACTGCAGTGAAGGTTAAGTGTGTTTTGTGATCAATATAGTATTGAAAGCTACACGGTCTGGAGTCAAAATGCCCTCTGTGGGGGTTCAAAAACATGTCTGCTGTCATCACAGCTGCCTTGATTAGTAATTGTGGTCCTGTCAGCAGCTACACTGTCCTTTGTGCAAAGCTGGGAAGTTGTAATTCTATCCCTTAGTGGGTTCAGCACTTTAGACATTTGTTATCACGTGTTTCATGTGACTGCCAAAGAACAGAGAAGAAACGACACAGGAATCCATGGGATTGATGCACCGTGCAGTGCAGTGACACACAGTCTAACCATGAAAGGATACATTCTGTATGGGAAGATCATTCTGCACTAAAATTAGTGCCAGTCCTGTGATTAGCACACAGTGCATTGTGCCTGAGGTACCTCATCATGCTGAAGCGCATTCAATGCTCAACACTGAATTGTTTAGCTTCCTATTAAAACCTGGCTGACTCTTGAGTCAGTGTAATCCAGTGTTGGGTGCCCCTTGTATCGTATACCTAACCCATATATGCTCCTGAGCAATCGTGGTGAAACGTGGTATATTCTTTTGCACAATGAAAGTATCAGAAACAAGGGTATACACTGGTTTTTAGTGTACATAGCAGTCTGTGTACAGTGTAGGCCAATTTTATTTTATGTTCAATGTTTCTTCCATATACAATCAAATGCTACACATACAGTCTTATACACAAATGCACATTGCAGTCATTTATAAAATAGTGATGGAGGGCTTCTTATGATGGTTTCTCTGGCTAAATTGAAATGTTAATTTATTATTATTATTATTATTATTATTATTTATTTCTTAGCAGACGCCCTTATCCAGGGCGACTTACAATTGTTACAAGATATCGCATTATTTTTACATACAATTACCCATTTATATAGTTGTTTTTTTTTTTTTTACTGGAGCAATCTAGGTAAAGTACCTTGCTCAAGGGTATAGCAGCAGTGTCCCCCACCTGGGATTGAACCCACAACCCTTCGGTCAAGAGTCCAGCGCCCTAACCACTACTCCACACTGCTGCCTTAAACAGAAACTAATACCCTTAATACCATTTCAGACATGTACCAAGTAAAGTTGTTCTTGGATTAATCAAGGTGGATGTATTATAGAAGTTAGCTCTAATTCCATAGTTATGTTGATTTCTGTTGTGACATTTTGAGTTTAAATCTGAGGACCTGGATTGTTTTTGTTCAGTGTGGTGAAACCTGTGATTGGACTAATGATATGTCACTCGCATATTTGTTTAAAGGTGTGAAGGTAAGCATAGCTGCAGAAACCTAAAACATCTGAATTTGCTTAAGATGAATAAATGTCATGAGCATGTTTGCTGAACTAGAGTACACAATTCTGCTTAATCTCTCCATTCTTTTTAAGAATGCTGTCACTGTTTAATACATACAACTTGAAATGGAATTTCCTTGTCATGCTGTGGGCTTTAACATTGTTGCAAGATGTTATGGAAAACCTAGTATATTTATGCATTTTTTGCTCTGTGCTGTAAGATACAGAAATAGGGAAATATCATTCTCATACATGACAGCAAAGGGATTTCTTCTTATTCTGCTTAGCTCAGGGGACAATCTTCTCACAGCTAGGAGCAAGTCAGTTATTCGGACACATATATCATGGTATAGTGAAACTGATACTCATATATTCGTCCATATTCATCAGACACACAAAGCGTTTTCCCATAAATGTATACATTGTATGTACATGTATAAAATATATATACATCCCACCTTGGGCTGCCAGGACAGCAATCATTCGAAATACAAAGTGTTTAAATTGTTCTGGATGGATAGGGAGATATTATTCAGTATGGGGTGGGCAGAAGGCATAGTCTGTGATTTAATTAAATGCCTAGTGCTTTCAACCACCATGTTACAAAATGCTAAGTAAAATAACATGGCACTTTGGTAAATTGTCTTTCTGGATGCATTTGAATCACCCTACAACATATTTAGTAAGGAAGCCATGTCACACAAGTATAGTTGTACTCTCAAATATTCTCCTTTTTCTAGGAAAGCAGCGTGATGGGGAGTTTGTTGCCCGATAACCCTGCTCGGATTTCATGCTTATAAAGATTTTATTATTATTATTATTATTATTATTCATTTCTTAGCAGACGCCCTTATCCAGGGCGACTTACAATTGTTACAAGATATCACATTATACATTATTTCACATTATACAGTTATCACATTATTTTTACATACAATTGCCCATTTATACAGTTGGGTTTTTACTGGAGCAATCTAGGTAAAGTACCTTGCTCAAGGGTACAACAGCAGTGTCCCCCACTGGGGATTGAACCCACAACCCTCCGGTCAAGAGTCCAGTGCCCTAACCACTACTCCACACTGCTGCTTTTAATGAGCAGTCTGTCCCACAGGTGCAGTGGTACCTCAAATATGATTCACGTACTACTAATGTGAAATGACTGGGCCTGAGATTTTCTTTTTAAATTACCCTCATATAGGTTTTTGCTAAGGGCTCTATAATACCAATACTTTAAGCGCAGTACAGAAACCAGGACCAGAGGACACAGATGGAAATGAAGTGCAGAAAGAGACACTTCTTTACACTGAGTGGTGAGGGTATGGAAGGGGCTACATAGACATGTTGTTGAGGCAGAAACACTTGAATACTTTAAGAGCTTAGATGGGCTGAGTGACCTCCCCTCGCTCGTACATTTTCTTATCTTTTTATATCTTATATTGAATATTGTACCAGTCTCAGCAGTCACAATTCAGGAAACGGATTCTTTGGATAAAAAAAAAAAAAAAAAACATTCCACCCAGTCCTTCAGCATTGGTAGTAAATGGATTATATCACGGTACCCTTGTGAGATTGAAGAAGAGATGATGATCTATTCAGGAATACCAAGATATTTAGTGTGCAAGTAAACTGAGTGGGGTTATCGGGCAGACCCCTCCTATCTAGTTGTACTGCTTTCCAAAAGGAGAACATTTTGGTTACCATTATACTTTTGAGAGAGCAATGATCTATTCAGGGATACCAAGATATTCAGTAAGTAAGGGGAATATGGGACAGTCTTTCTGTAATTTAGAGCCTGTGTGTTTTGCAAATACGGAATAAAACGAAACTATATATATATATATATATATATATATATATATATATATATATATATATTAAATGAAATTCAAATATAAAAATAAATAAAATGAAAAATCATTATAAAGCAAACATAGAATGACATTTTTAAATTGGGAGGTCTGTACAGAAAATACTAAATAAATACTTGCAATCGTAGTTGTCAAGGCTCAGCCGTTACCATTGACACGGTGTGAAGGGAAATGGAAGCTCTGAGAAGTTGGAGAGAGTCGTTTTGGGAACTAAAATTGTGATGGAAGAGAAGAGACTTTTGTTTGTAAAATGTCTCACCTGTTCATAAACAACACTGCAAAGAATTTGAGCATGAGTGGGATGTATGCAGCTGACAATGATGTGCAGATTTTGCAACATTCGGCTTGAACAGGAGTCAAAAGATACCATTGTTAAGCATCATTAGCTGTGTATTTCTTTTGGTGGAAAATATGGATTGTTTGCTTGTACAGATGAACCTGCTTTATATCATGATTGCCGTGCAGGCATAATTCGTGATGTAAAGCGGGTCATGAACACCTTATGTGTGCAAGAAAAAAAAACAGTGAATTAAACAGCAATATTTTTATACTGGACAAATACATTTTGTATCATTAACTGTTGTGTTTTTTTGTGTGCATTTGTATAAGACTGACTGTTAAAATTTGGTGACGTTGGTGTAACTGAACTGTATCCCGCTAAGACCGCCCACTCAGCATTTAACAGGCTGCACAAAATGTCAGTTTATCAGCCGAGATGATTATTGGTTTTATTTTAAGTGGTGCAAACTGCACTGGAGCAAATGCTGTTTTGGATTTGAATGGATTTGAATGAATGAATCTGCTTTGCTTCGTGTTTTAAATACTGAGAAACCCCAAGCTTGTTGTATACTGCTTGAGTGCAATGGGATTGAAATACAAATCCTATCGTGTGTGTGTGTGGTGTGTTGTGGTTGTTTTTATTTTTTATTTTTATATAAATGTGTAGATTGCTGTATGTGTAAATGACAGACCCACAATAGTAGGGCAGTGTAAATATATATTTGATCTTTTTGTATTTTTATGGAGGGCATGGGCAGTATTTACTGTAAATAGGCAGTTCATTAAAAAGAAGGGGGGACTGTATCTTACCATTACTGCTGCTAATGAGAAATTATGGTAACTAAATTATTTTTATGTCAATGTTTTTTAAAAAAGCAGAAAATGTTTAATAAATATATTTATGTAGTTAAAACATGATGTGTACTGTACTATTATTGATCTAGTTGAGTTGTTTTATTAATGTGTATTTGTAATAAAACAACATTTGTGAAAAATACAATGACATTTGTGAAATATAAAATGAAAAAATGATAAAAAATGAAAATAATTTCACGGGGCTCTAGACATAGGTCTATATATATCTGTGCTTGCCCCAGTTTATCGTGAAGCATTATCAGTAAATTACAGCTGTCTGTATTTGTTGCAGAACTCCTTCCTGTCATTATAGCTTTCAGGAGACTTATTTTGTTCGACAACTGCATTCCATTCATGCTTAGATCCAGTTTTGTAGCCAGGTTTATTTAATCGGGGGCTGTTTTTAATCGGCTTGTATTTTAACGGCTCAAACTACACATTTAGCAGTGCAGTTTGTCTCTGAATATCACCGTCCATCCCGCTGTCCATCTGGTATACAAAGGGAGTCCAGCAGGACTGGCTTGGTTTCTCTGCAGGTTACCACTGGCAAGTCATTTGATCTGCTATTTAGCTGACAGTAGTTTATGCTGCTGCCCAGTTAAGTATACGTTAATGTGTTGTGCAGAATAACCTCTCTTTGTACAACAATTATAAACCTCACCTTGTCTTGACTGGTCATTATCCCACAGGCCACTGCACACTGAAAGCTAACAGGACTTTAGAATCTTGAAACTTGCTTTAGACAGTGAAATACATTTCAAGTCGACTAATGATGATAAATGTTACTTTTAAACCAGTTAGGTAGTAGGTGACCATAGCTACAGTGTTGCCCGTACCACAGTTTTATATTTTTAAACCCATTTCTGACTTTTTTTTTTTTTAATCACACAGCATGGATCATAAATATATTTCTCAACATTTACTCGGGAGCATTTGCCAGGAGAAAGACAGACAGAATTTCTCTGATTGCAGTGTATCCAGATCATGCTCCCTCCTGCAACACGCATTCTCTTTCTTCCGAGTGACCAAAAATATCAATCAGTATTATGTTGAAAAATATATTGCTGTGGTATGGACAACACTGGATACAGTAGAAGTAATGTGCTTCTTGTAAACACTGCAAGGTGTTCTGGCAAGACCACATCAGTTTTGGTCTCCACACTGCAGGAGAATAAGAGGAAACAAAACTAGACTAAAGTTTATGGATTGGTTTAAGGGACCTGAATCAATTTAACCTAGAAAACAGAAGGTGAATGGGCTCCCGAGTGGCGCATCCTGTAAAGGCGCTCCGCGTGGAGTGCAGGATGCGCTCTATTGCCTGGACGTCACCGATTCGAGTCGAGGCTATTCCACAGCCGACCGTGGACGGGAGCTCCCAGGGGGCGGCGCACAATTGGGCGAGTGTCGCCCGGGGGGAAGGAGGGTTAGGTCGGCCAGAGTCCTCGGCTCACCGTGCACCAGCGACCTCTGTAGTCTGGCCGGGCACCTGTGGGCTTGCCTGTAAGCTGCCCAAGAGCTGCGTTGTCCTCCGACGCTGTAGCTCTTGGGTGGTTGCATGGTGAGTCTGCAGTGTGAAATAAAAGCGGTCGTAGCGGTGAGCTGAGCCTAAAAAATAATTGGCCATTCTAAATTGGGAGAAAATAATAAAAAATAATTGGCAACGACTAAATTAAAAAAAAAGAGAAAAACATAAGGTGAACGAGGAGATTTGAAGTTTTCAAAATCCTAAAAGGCCAACCCAAATCGCCCTTAGAAACGTAGCACAAAGCCTTGAGCACAATTGAGTAGAGACAGTTTCAGGACAGGGGGTAGGAGGCAAGTTTTGTTCTGCATTCAGAGTGCATGGAATGGGTTTTTTAAGCCATGTTGCTGCTGATCCACTGGGATCCTCCCATTAAAGCTGTCTGGATTCTTTAATCAATTACAGTATCAATTATGACAAGCAACAAGGGTCGAATGACCTCCTCTTGTCCGTCTTTTCTTCTTTATCTGAACTTGTTAGCATAGAAGCTGTCTCTGAGCCCCAGAGAAACCACTATCTTCGCTTGCTACAAAACCTTAGTACAATTATATCTATCAAATAGGGTTTTAGTTTAGACTAATAAAACAGAAAGCTCAAGGAAGTAAATGTAAGCAGCTCTTGTTCTGTAACAATCTAGTGGAGAAGTGGTTGGTTTCAGCCATTTTAAAACAGTTTTTACAGATGTTAATAATTTCAGTACTTTGTGATCTTCATTGTGTTGATGTTCTATGGTGTAAAAGTGGTTTCTGTTATGTTAAAGATCTACTAAATGCTAAATGTGTTTAATGTTGTGTGCCTTTGCTATTGTCTAAGATGTGTTGCGTTTATTTCAGTTATGTTTCATTGTCAAATACAGGATGTGCTTATTATTTTAGTCGGCAACCAACTACAATAAAATAATAATGCTAGTTTATATTGTGCTAGGTTGGGGGTAAAAATAGGAAAAAAAAACAAGTTTGAATAGCATTGTAAACCCTAAATCTCTACTTATTTTTGTAACGGTTGTCTGTCTACAAAATAAGTTATGAACATCTATGTAAATCATTGAGCACATATTCACAAAACCTCCCCTGAACCACTTTCTGGTTGTATTAGTTTCAGTGAAAGGGCAAACCTAGTCCAGATCAATATTTACACGTGTAACCATGGCTGCCATGTTGGCTGCAGCCAGGCACATAGGCAGGAATTTCAACTTTGTATGCAAAGCTGCTAACATGTTGCAGCATATAAAATAAACTAATGGGCTAATGGGGAAAACTTTCAAAACGTACCAGAATGCAATGGGTTGTGAAAAGCCTGAACTATCCAGCTGAACACAGAGCCATACGGTCACCTTACTACAGGTATAACAATTGTTTTATTGCTTCCTTTGCACTTGCTTCAAATAGGCCCTTGTGCGAAAAGGGTGTTCTTTTAAGGGTTCAGTACCTCCACACAGAAAAGTGGAGGAACTATTTTCTACTGTACAGCTTTGTAATGAGCTGCCCCTGTTGTATCCTCCAGGTAACCCCTGGCAGCAAGGCAGCACAAGCTAACCTGTGCATAGGAGACATGATCACAGCCATCGATGGAGAAAAAACTGAGCACATGACCCACTTGGAGGCCCAGAACAAGATCAAAGGCTGCGTAGGGGAGATGGTTCTTACACTGAACAGGTAAATAATGATATTGATTTTATTTTAGGCATTTTGAAAACCGCTCAGAAGAAACACCTCCTCCTATCCATTGGCCAATGGTAGTATCTTTCGTCTTCTGAATCTTGGTATGAGTAATGCTGTGTACTGATGGCCATTAATTCATGTAGCGCTACCCTCCTAAAAATGTGGACCATAAAATTCTAAATGTTCCCATCCACAGAAAAAAAAAAAAAAGATTAAACAAGTACATCCCTCGGCTAGCAGCACTTTCAAAAAGTCTGCTATCTGCTTTCAAAACCCATTTTTCCAAAACAGGAAACGGAGGAATTTTGCTGATAGGAACAACCGAGGAAAACAGCTCGGAGATCAACAGGGCTGCCGTTTATAGAAAGCAGATAGAACAGGAACTGGCACATTCCTACCATTTTAATACATTTTTTTTTTATGTCTAGAGTTGAGAAATACAAATTTGAGTAAAAAATAACTGAAAGCCTTCAACTCCAAAAAAAAAAAACGGCACTAAAATATTGTATCCACCAATTAAGCCACATGTGCAGGTATTGTATAACTTCTATTTTATTGAAACTGAATTGCTTGTTTTAACGTTTACAGCAGTCATTGGTACTGTAATACTGATGGAAGGGGCTGATATTAAATACTGATATGTATCCGAGATTTCCAGGGTATTGACAGCGTCACTCTCAATATTTTGGACTTTGCTCAGAAAAGTATTGAATCTGTGAAGTAATTGACCACTTTGTGCATAATAAAATCAAAAGATATCTATTGATCCTGAACTAAGAGCCCTGAGCCAGCAGAACCAATGCTGTTATTGCTGTAGAAACAGCAGAAACATTCTGTCTGGACTGCTGACTGTGGTTTTGAAGAGCTGCTATTGAAGTGCAATGAGTTTGTGATCATGGCAGTGGTTGACACTGCAGTTATGCCACTGTCTAGTATGAAGCCCCTTAAAAATGAGAGCGTGCATTTCACCTGCTGTATTCTAACACATCACGAAGAAAGCCAATTCATGGCATCAAACCTACCACTTAGCTACCAGTTTTTACCATGCTGCATTCTCCTTATCAGCACGGTTGACGTAATTTAAAAAATAATAATAATAATAATAATAATAATAATAATAATAATAATACCTGAGGCACCTCACAGAATTCCATTCAAGTCTATTGAAAATGGTAACATCACAATCTGCAGCATACCTCAGCCACTTATTGTCTTCCTCAACATTTTCCCTCTTTTCAATGAAATTGACAGTGGACTAAAAAAAGGGTGGCATTGATTGGAAAATAAATATAGCTGGATTTTGTAATTTGCATATTAATAGTAAAGCGAGTGTCTGTGTGGGTTATGGCGACACGTAAACAGACCTACTTTCAGCCTCAAACCATTCACTTTTACTTATGCCAATATGATCTACATAAACAGACATTCGTCATCCTAATGCTATTGCATTTACCTTGCTTTCTGAAAAGGCAATGGTTAAGGGCAGTTCATACACGGTATTGATTGAATGGAGTGGTACAGTAACATATGTTCCAAATCCATTATGTTGCAATTGCTGGCAGTACTGTGGTCTGGTTATGATTAGTGTTTTTTGGCATAACACAGGTATTTCCATCTATTGTTTTAACTTTTCTGTCCTATCGCAGAAGGGCATTGACAGCCATTGAGGACTAGTTATGAAGTAATGGAAATGCCCCCACCCTGTGGTTGGCTGAACATGATTAGCCAATGAGTGCGCTGTTCCAATTGTTATATGACCCTGTGCTTTATAGTTGTCCCCCAGGCATTATGCAGGAAATGTAGTTTTATAAGTCGGTTCATTAAAAAGCAGATGGTTAGATACAATCTAAATAAGAAGGAAGCTAGACACTGTAGATAATTACTGTTTCAAAGCAGCTACTCCCTAAGTTTAATTTGACTGTCATAATGTTTGCATTGCTAACACTGACATGTTAATTAATCCTTTCAGTCTTCAATTATTTTGTCAAGCTGAAGAATAAACTCTGTGGTATGGTGCCCTGGTCAGTGGTGGTCTGTTGCTATATATCTGACCCAGACTCGAGAAATGGCAGTTTAAGCACTTTGTGTACGTTTATTAAGTCCAAACAAAAAGGTTTAAACTAATTCGAGCACAGAACCAAAATGAACAAAGAAAATGCGAACTCCTCCGGAGCACTGACTACACCGTAGTGTTTAGTTTCACTGGAAATACAGCAGACCTTACTTGTAATTGTGTTTATTTTCTCTCTCTCTCCCTCTCCCTCTCCCTCTCTCTCTTTCTCTCTCTCTTCTCACCATCACTGCTCGAAGGCTCTCCTACTCAAAACCCACACGCGAGCCGGACATACCAAGTCTTTTTATACTGGTGGATTTAATTAGACAATTAAATGACCCATTATTCCATAAACAGTGAATTGAACATTAATGATCCTATTTGACTGTGTTTCAGGAGACCTCTAGTGGTAAAATGTGCCATGTCAGGGAATAATGCTCTTTTTATTCTCAAACTTATGTACCTCCCTTGAATTACTTTACCACAACTCCTTTATTGAGTATACGTGAGAACAGGACTATATATATATATATATATATATATATATATATATATATATATATATATATATATATATATATATATATTGGCATATATTTATACACTACCTGAACTGCAACCTGGAGTCCAGTGAGGTTCCATTGTGATTTCTGACGGCATTAACATACAGCGCTTTACCCTTTGACACCAGGTCGGCATGAAACACCACTCTCGGTCACATCTGTCTTGCTGTACCACCTCATGCATGTCTGCCAACTAGCATTTTCCTTGGCAGTTGTATTCCTGCAGAGGGTTCTGGGAACACATTCTGTTTAGCTTCCAGCTGACTATCTTTGGAAATTGGGCATTACAGACAAATCCAAAAACAGATGTGATGCAAGGACAAATTAATCACCTTTTTTTTTTTTTTTTATAGCTGGCCATGGTAATGGTAATCTGGAAAACTGCTTGTCCATTGTCATGAAACTTGGTATTAACATTATTTCACATAAAGTATTGATAATATCAGATTCTAGAGATATAGGGGGGTGTCTGTCTGTCTGTCTGTCTGTCTGTTAACCCGTCAATCTGTATGTCACACTTACATATTTACATACACTATCTGGTAAATTTGAATTGTCATGAAACTTGAGCTTCATCTATACTATTCTGTACATACTGCTGACAAACGTCATGACCATCCGTTTTTGACAGCTCTGATTTAAAATGTACAGTTGTGCAGCTAATTTATATTCCTGGTATATTCCTGTTTTAATTCTGCAGCTCGTACATAATTGTTAGTACATGTGTTTTATATAAAGCTGGAGAGTGTCAGTTGTTGCATCAATCAATTGAACTGGTAGAAAGTGAAAAATGTTTAAGCAGGTTTAAAGTCTTTGAATATACATTTTTTATGAATGTATTTCAGTAACTTGCGGGAATGTGATTGACAGGAAAAGTGGTTTTCCACTTCAGACATCAGTGATTTATAGGCACTATCCAGGTAAAGCATTATGATAGGATCGATAGGGAAAGACAGGTACAGTATGGGTTAAGATTGAACACAGTTCTAAGGGGAGTGTCGCTTTTGCTGATAGATCTCTTGTATAATGAATATACGTGTTGGAATCAAAGACACATGCCAGTCTGATTTGATCCTAACCACAAAGGTTTTAAGAATGAGGTGCTTTCAGGCACAGAAATGTGAGTCATGAATATAGGTGCTGTGCAAAGACGTACTGCGTATAGGGACACAGGAAAGACATGCTTTCTTTCTTGTTGTGGTCTTGCTGTATCTAGCCCAGGTGAATTCAAGGTAATAGGTCAGCTAGCAGGAGAGATGAAACAAGCATAAAACAATGTACTGATGATGATTCACTTTTTTAGAGCCGACATAGAGAAGAAATAGACTACAAATATACCCACAGTATGTACTATGTGCTATTGAAACATTGTACCGGATACAGAAGGTGCTGTTTTTAAGGAGTAAGTTCTATAGCTGCAAAAGTCCTTTTAATTGCTTATTTCCCCTTGCTATTTGTTGTTTGCAATACATCTGGGTTCTATTTCTCCAGTATTTATCATTCCCAAAAATAGTTAAGATGGTTTAAATAATTCTTTGAGTTTATGTGGAGAATTGTAAATCCCGTGACTACAACACTACAAGGGATATACAGTAGAAAGTAATTCGCCCAACCTGAATATTTCAATTAGGTTCTGGTATATTTTATTTATAAAAAATTTAAAAACACCTCAGATACAGGTCACCTATATTGACTGTTTTTTAGAACTGTATCATGTGCAGCAGTGTATCAGTTTTCACATTTAATTTAAAATGAAGTTGAATTTATTGCAGCAAATTATAGGCATGTGATTATTGATTCATGCCCCTCCTTCGCCATTGTTTCTTACTTGAAGCCCCCCTGCCACAATAGCGAGAAATATAAGTTATATTTAGACTTGCTGCTTTTCGATAAAGCTCGTAAACGTCAAATTCCCAAAAAATGAGAGTTCAACTGAAATAAATTTATATAGGATAAACGTCGGTAAAGTCACTCGCAATTTTTTTATTTTTGTACCAAATATAACAATTTAGAAATCCTCTATAGTTTGTTTAGTTTTTATGCTTACTGTCTGTCCCGTCTCCGTTCCACTCTGAATGGCTAGGGGTCGCTGTCAATCATCTCAGTGATCTGTTAGTATAGTTTCACTGTCACTGTCATTTCACCCAGTTCTGACAGATCTCGTTGACTGAAGCAGCGCTAGAATGCTCTCATTCGCTTAAACAACTGTCAATCATCAAAAACTGTACCGACTGTGCACTTTCATTTACCTGCTCAAGCGCCTGTCATTCAAAGCACCTACTTTTGATATTAGCGGGTTAAGGTGCAGGTAGGCTTTTGCTAGGTATACGCTGACAGTGGGACGCAAGAGGAAACACTTAGGGGTAGATGTACTAAAGTGTTGCATCTGTCGCAATTGTTGCAAACCAGCTGGAAGTGTAGCATGAAATGCACTAAACAAACACAACGCTGTTAGCATCATTTTAACGAATGCTTTGCAGCCGCAGTTCTTATTTGCACTTTAGCCTTAAATTAATATGTAATTCTGGGCATTCCTGCAGAAATTCACAAAAACGGGGTGGATCAAAAATATTGTAATGAGATGTACTAAAGCTGCGGGCAATTGTGACACTTACAATTGCATCAATTTGTTAAGAACTTTTGAAAGCATCTTTTAAACAGTCACAATCGTTGCTGGCATTTCTCAGTCCGCTTTTTCTCGTGTGTTACCAGGTGTGCTCAATGTATTTTTGAGATGAACACCCAAGTACCTAATTTTCACTAAAGTCAGGGTGTACTTACAAGCCTTGAAAACAAATTTCTATGACATTTCCTGTTTCCCCCAGCATGTTGGGAGCAGTAGACTGCACACATGTGCCACTAACCCCTCCAGCTCATTGTGTGTTAATTGTCTAGGCTACTAAGTAGACCAAGTTAAAAATAATGATAATTAAAATAAAATAAATTTAAAAAAAAACAATCATTTAGTTTCAATTTAAAATAATAATTTATTCGCATTGTAGACCAATACTACTATACTGTATAGGTCTACTGTACAGATTTATATTTTTACATAATGTAATGTGTAGCCTACCCAAAACACATTAGTGTTATTTCAGCGCAATTATTTATATTTAAAATACATCGAACTGTAAATGTATGTGTGTGCGATTTTATTGTATTGTTTTTAAACCGACACCTCCTTATGTTGGACAAACATGTCCGGTTTAGCGAGGGGCTACTGTATGATTATGAAAAGCTTTTTGGTGGGGAAGGTTGTGGCCCTATATCAGTATTAAAATAGATAAAAGGAAGATGGAACATTTAACAATGTTACTTTATTCTTAACGAAAATGCCAGAGCATGTGAGCGGAGTGGAGCTCACAGCTCAAACCCAGAGCATGTGAGCGGAGTGGAGCTCACAGCTCAAACCCAGAGCATGTGAGTGGAGTGGAGCTCATAGGTCTATTTCTCTTTGAATCCGCTTCACTCCATGGCTTTTATTTCTGCGGCCAGCTTCTCTCCATTGCTAGTGCAAATCGCTTCCAAAATGTGTATCTCACTATGCCTCATAATCTTCACTCTTCCTTCTTCTGTTTTATCTATAAATAACAACTCAAAATATTGTACTGGTATTTAGAACCTTTATACATAATGTAATGTGCATGTGATGTGAAATTCTATATCGTTAGCACCAAAAGATCAGCATCCGCCCCAATTTTACTCGTACATTTATGCTATAAAAGTTTGTGTAATACACTTTTATATGCTGTGTTTTCTACAGTTTATTTGAGACATTTTTTTTATTTGTGTAAGATCTTTTATCTTTACAATGTATAGCTGTGCTGTGACCAAATGTTATTTCAGTTAGAATGTTGGTTACCATGGTTTTGTTGTATGTTGAATATGATAAGGGGGCTTCGATAAATGAGACTTTTCTCAAAAGTCTTATGTTTAAAAACAAAAATACATACCTAGTATCTTTTTGTCATCGTTGGATCATCGTTAACTTAACTCTTTCTTAAAACTGATGAATTTGACACTATTTTCTCCGAACAAAATATTACCAAACTTATTGTTTTTCAGACGATGATGCACCTGCACAGTCTTTTTTCACACACCACAAAACCGATCCGTTTTATGTACAGTACCGAACAAGGGTACACTGACATTCCTCCCCTGGTTGAGAACCGCTATATTAAAACTATTTAGAGGAAACTCCATGACCTTACAATATCTTCCCTATACTGTCCAAACTAAAAACAGGGGATTCACTTTGCAATTCGAGATTCTACTGGTCAGTCAAGTATTTTATTACACCTTGTCACAATGACGACTGCAGTGGGTGACGTCAGACCAGAAACAGGCAGTAAAACACAGAGACTTGGGGTTTTGGTGAAGCTGAGCGCGTGATCGCGCTCAGCATTTAATAATTAAACAGAACAGAAAATAAAAGGTTTGCACACAAAACACAGGACACGGCACTTGAACCAAAATAAACAGACAAACAAAACGGATTAACACTACGGTGGACTAACAAACAAATGAACAAACACGGTGAGTGAAAACATATATTTACTTTTTCCTTGGTTTACTTTTTATTTTCTCCTTCTCCACACCCGTTCTCCACTCACCGAACACCCAACCCCAAGTGAGTGAAAACATGCTGCTTTTATGCAGTTGTACCGAGACTCGATTGCTAGTCAATCATTCAGTTGGAATCTCGGTACAACTTCACGTGAATTAATTAAAGTGCACTTTCCCGTGTTCACATACTAATACTTTAAATGCACGTGATGTGATGTGCCATCCTCGTGCCTAAATACAAAATATATAATTTTAAATCACTCGTGTTACACAGACCCATTTATATGCCGTGTACCAATGACTATACACCAACATTTACACACAACACGTAACATATAAACAAACTACGCACAAGGGCGTGGCCACATTGCCACACACCCACAATATTTTGTTTTTTTTTAAAGGAAAGGGATTCCAGTGATATATAAAACCGCATGGACCATCTGGATTCTGTTAGTATTTTAACTACAGTATCAGGACTTAGTTAATATATTGCAGCTTATTTTTTCAGTCAGGAACTTAAGTAAGAACCAAGGAATCCAGGGAGTCTGTTTTCTGAGCTCTGCTAGGCACTTGGCATGTGTTCAGGGCTTAAATGAATGAGCTATGAAGATCTGTAAGAACTGAATTATGTGTTACGACCGTAGTTTCCATTTTTTTGGCCCAACCCCTGTGTATCTAAGTTGTTGTGTAACCAAAAACTGTAGGGCAGGAGAACAAACACAGATGTAATAAAAATCAAGTTTACACAGAAACTAAATCCTGAAATCAAGTCTGAACACTCATCACTCATCATCAGACATAGAAGCATAGATGACTTTTTAAAACAAAATGCCTATAAAACACATGACGCAAATACATTGCAATTCTTTTGTAAGTCCAAAAAGATTTACCACATACAGACGGGGTACGGAAATGAGTTCAGTGCGATTTATTTGAGGTCAACCACAATACAAAAGAGCAACCTTGAACCTCTGATAAGTTTATTGAAGTCACTCCAAATCCTTTGGGCTGGAGTTAGTAATGCTATATAATGCTCTTAGGTAGAATAACTCATTTCACTAGCTGTTTTAGTACTACCCAAAGCATTTATAGTTCCCTCACCCTGAAACCACTCTTAGAGGAAGTGTGGAAGAGGAGGTGAAGTGTGGAAGAGGAGATGAGGAGGTGTGGAAGAGGAGATGAGGTGTGGAAGAGGAGGAGAGGTGTGGAAGAGGAGGAGATGAGGTGTGGAAGAGGAGGAGATGAGGTGTGGAAGAGGAGGAGATGAGGTGTGGAAGAGGAGGAGATGAGGTGTGGAAGAGAAGGTGGCAGTATTTACCTACACCACTTTGTAAACCATTAAAATAGGCAGCTCTTTAAAACAGACATTTTAAAGCATTAAAAAAAGACCCCTTGTGTTTTTAAATATCAAAAAGTTGTTTGCAACCCCTGCTACTAGAAACTGTTTCTAAAACAGTTTGTTCAGTATAGATAAATGTCATATAAAAACTACTAAAGCAGAAGCTTAGTAAAATGAGAACAATGTTAAAGGCTTGTGTTTCAAATAAATTAGTTGCTGTGTTAAACTGGATATAAGCACTGTGTATAACCTAGAAAGTAAAGTAGCTTCTAGGACAGGGAAAGCAGGATAATGTACACTCCGGTAGGCCTTTGCACATTATTGAAATGTCGCCTTCGTGTTTTGGAATAACTGAGAGCGGAAGAAATTTACACCAGGGTATTCTGCATTCCATACTGCTCTGAAGTTGAGTCAGAATGTTTCCAGACTTGGGCATGCATTGTAATTCCATGTAGAGCCTAAAGGCAGTTCCTGGTAAAACTGTGTTAACCATTAGTGCTTGGCGAATGAAAAAGAGAATATCATTTTGATACAAGTTAAACTAGATGAGCTTAACAGTTCTGTTTGGTTATCTTTTGCCACGCAAAGCAAGACGGAGTATACTAAAAGCTTTCCTCCAACCGTCTGTCCAACATCCTCTGTATCTCGTGAACAAAGAACGTTGTGGAGTTCATTGTCACACAGGTCAACTAACATCAACATTTGGGGTTCAGCTACAGAGTTAAGTTCAAACCGTTTTTCAATGGAGTTTGAAATAAATCCATGAAAAATAGCCCTCAAAAATGCAGTGCGGGTCCATCCTCTGTTTTTGCCTTTCCCAGAACCAATGATTCTATTTGTATAACTATTTGTTAGTAGGTTAGGTGCAAACTTCTATTTGTTTTCAAGGGAGTAGGTCATGTTCCGGTGCCATGACCATGATGAGGATACTTGTGTAATGAAATGGCTTCTTTCCTTTTAAACCTCTTCAGCTGGATTCAGCTGGAGATCTATGAGGTAAAATCCATTGGGCCATGTTTTCAAAGCGTGTACTGCAGTCTTTAATTAACTCCTATTGTGTTGAAAGATGTAAAACGCATGTTAATTTTACAAAACTAGAACCAAACAACTAAGGGGTATTATTATTATTATTATTATTATTATTATTATTATTATTATTATTATTATTATTATTATTATTATTATTAATAAGGGGTAGATGTACTAAGATGGGCCAGTCGCAGCGCAAACATTCTACAATTTGCATTTTCGTTGCGACAATTCGCAAAGTATATTTGTTAGAGAAAATGTTATGAAAAGAGCCGCAATATACTAATTAAAATATTTGTTGTGTCTTCTTAGCGAGATCTCTAGCATTGCGAGAGTCGTGCGACATTGTTTAAATAAATTGTGGGAGCTGAGTTATGGTTTGCTGCAGCAGAGGGTGCCCAAAGGATAATGTCTATACATGCAAGGGTGCAAGAATCAAAATAACATTAATAGAGAGGTCCCTCATGTTTACCTTTCACTACTATTTAGTAATTTCTGTTATGTGAATAATACGTTTTATAGAAATCTAGTGTCAGAAGATTTTCTCCCCAAACAAATTAGAAATTACAAACCAGAAGTAAAAAGGCAGACCCACAAAAACACATTCAAAAACAGTATCTTCGAAAACTGTGCAGTTTCAACCAGCATAAAAAGATGTGTATTTTTTTATTATATATATTATATTTATTTTAAGGCCTTAAATATATGTATGCTTGCTGTAACCTATCAACTTCACACATACCCAAATATTTTTTCATGCATTCTAGAAAATGTTTTCTCATATTTTGTATAACAATGAAGAAAACCACATTTCTCAATAGATAAACCCAAAACAGACAACCTTATAACTTTAAGTTGTACTTTTGTTTTAAAAAAAAAAAAAAACTCTAGTTACATTTTCAATGTATTCTAATTGACATGCTTGAATGTATTCAGTTTCTTTTAAATGTAGCATGTGTTTTATAGATAATGTTAAGAGTTATGGTTTTGCTACAGTACTGTGAATATCATCTGAAAAACCATAGCTGATATTGTCAACATAAGATTACAACTTGCATGAATACACAGTATCATTTGAATTACTTTAACAACACTGTTCGATGGTGTTTGCAGCTCTATATTGATAGAGACTGAGTACTTGGGCTAGGCGGGGCTGGCAGAGTTCAAAAGGTCACATGATTTTAATGGAAGGAATTCCTTGGACAAACTCAATGCAGCTGAAAGCCAGGGGATGTAAGATTTAAAGAAAAATGAAAAATGCCTCGTTATTAGAGAAACCGAATCCAATCCACTCCCAATGAATGCAAATACTGTAAAATACTAAGGAACATGTAGGAAAAAAAAAAATGTAAGAGACATTGGAAGCTGATTTAAATTGTAAAGTAAGTGTGTGAGGTGACTCAGATAATGGGCTGGGTGAAAGTATACCCTTAGGCCTCATACACACACACAGCATAAATGCGGTTGCGAGTTCACCATTTAATGCAGTTTAAGTACACACACAGTTTGGCTGCAATCCTGTTCGGAGCAAGTAGCGAGTTTGGTTATTAATTCTGTTCAGTTACTTAATGCGCAGCAACTGTGTGTGTGTGTGTGTGTGTTAAAACTGCACTTAAACAACCGCAGTAGGTGCTCGGTGGATTTATGCGCAAGTAATGATGTCAGCATTTATCAGACATTTCTGTGTGCTAAACATGACTAAAAAAATATATAGGTGCCTGATGAGCCAAATTGATTTTGTAATATTGATGAACATTAAATTCATGACAATAGTAAATAGTGCATACTTATAATATACTTTTTTTAATTTTATTTTTTATTTGAAGTACAGTTGTGTAATATTCTGTTGTAAGAAAAAAAATGTATTTTTGGTTTTGCAACTTAAATAAAACAATATGGGACAGTTCGTGTCCCCAAGCGCCACAGTGCGACCGAAACTAATTTTTCCACCAATACTGAATATCTCATTTGTGTGTTTTGGCACTCCTGGATAGGTGACAAAGATGTATATACGACTCCTTAGACATGCATTAATCCTGTCATTTGGAGACCACTCAAGTCATTCCCACCAGCCTTCTGGTCGGAAGATCGCCCAAATGCTTCGATCTACCGTCATGGTACTGCAAATCATCCCCACTCTATTTAGCAGTGCATAAAAAGCAAAACCGTCTCCGCTGGTTTTGCAGAAAAGAGCATAGCTGTGCTTGACGAGCTCTCAATCGATTTACGTACTGTACTTTCTTCCAAAAGCATAAACAAAAACACAGTCTCACAGGCTGCCGTCACACAAACCTAACAAATGCAATGGTGTTCCGAGTTAATTTGTTACTTTAAACAGGGAGTGCACTCACTTCAATAATGAAAGGCGTGTGTGCACAACACAGTATCATTTGAATTACTTTAACAACACTATTCAATGGTGTTTGCAGCTCTATATTGATAGAGACTGAGAGTACGAGTGTATGAGGTTTCAGCTCTTCACATAAATTAAGGTATGACTTCATTTTAAACCTGTCCCATTGCTTGAGGCGTACACTTTGCAGTGATACACTGTACTCTGTTCAATTGTTTATCTATCAATATCTATAACATTTCCTCAAACACCTGACAAATCATTAGAACCACAAGGTCAGTCTGGGTTTTAAAATGGTGTCTCTTAAAACAAGTAAAATCGTTTTCTAATACTGAAAGTGCCCTCTGGCTGCAGGCTCTGGTTGTGGACCTTGACTGGTGTTGCAGACTATCTAAGTCACTCGAACCAGAAATGGCTGCTAAACTCAAAGCGAGGAAGGGCATTTCTATAGTTTTTCTTTTGAACATCGCAGTGTATCCATTCAGCAGTGTTGCAGGGGGAGCATGATCTGGATACAGTGTGATCCTTAAAAGAGAAATCATTGTCCTTTTGGGAATGTTCCTGAGTAAATGTTGAGAAATGTATTCCCCAGTTGATTTATGATGTGTGATTTAAATACAACGTAAGAGAGTCAACAATATGTTTAAAAATACAACACTGCGCCATCGACACAGACAGCAAAGGTAACGTAATGTATATTGTAAACACTGCAGGGGGTTCTGTAACACAAAGTTAATGTTGCCAGATTGTATTCAAATCAGCTCATTTTAGTTATGGGTTGCAGTCACTCATCCAAAATGTCAAAAAAAATGGTCACAAACAAATTTGCTAAATTGCCACCAGTGACACCCAGTAGTCAAAAAATACTGTATGTCAGTTTGGCTCACTATATATAAATACTAATTTGCTCATTTCATTTTACTAGGTCTGAAACCAAACTATGGTCCCCTATGGTGGGTGATGAAGGAAAGACCAACCCATACAAGATGAACCTATCATCTGAACCACAGGTAGGGTATCAGGATTCAGACTGAGAATGGTTTACAAGAGAAGAATCTTAACAGAATTACCATAATTCTTAGAATATAATGCACATCATTTGCAAACAAATAGCTCTGATCAATGAGCTTTGTCAATGATGTTGCGTTGTAGACTTTTGTTGTGTCACCTTTTAATTACAGAAGTGTGTATCTATACTTAACTTTAAGAACGAACATAGAAAACTACAAAGCGGTAGATAATTCAATATGTTAACGTAACATTATTCAGCAGGTTTCATTCAACTTTATGAAGCACAATTTGTTAATTCTATAGGAGGATACAAAACCTTTGGCCACAGCTGTATATCTACATTTTTTTGTCATCTTGCCTAAAACAAAACCTTTTTTTTTATTTGATTTAGTTATATGAGTGAATGCTGTGCAATTACTGTACAAACAAAGGGTTCTTTGTCTTGAAGCCATGGATTACGTCATTGTTTATACAGACGTGCTCAAATTTGTTGGTACCCTTACACCTCATTGAAATAATGCTTCATTCCTCCTGAAAAGTGATGAAATTAAAAGCTATTTTATCATGTATACTTGCATGCCTTTGGTATGTCATAGAATAAAGCAAAGAAGCTGTGAAAAGAGATGAATTATTGCTTTTTCTACAAAGATATTCTAAAATGGCCTGGACACATTTGTTGGTACCCCTTAGAAAAGATAATAAATAATTGGATTATAGTGATATTTCAAACTAATTAGTTTCTTTAATTAGTATCACACATGTCTCCAATCTTGTAATCAGTCATTCAGCCTATTTAAATGGAGAAAAGTAGTCGCTGTGCTGTTTGGTATCATTGTGTGCACCACACTGAACATGGACCAGAGAAAGCAAAGGAGAGAGTTGTCTGAGGAGATCAGAAAGAAAATAATAGACAAGCATGGTAAAGGTAAAGGCTACAAGACCATCTCCAAGCAGCTTGATGTTCCTGTGACAACAGTTGCAAATATTATTAAGACTTTTAAGGTCCATGGGACTGTAGCCAACCTCCCTGGGCGCGGCCGCAAGAGGAAAATCGACCCCAGAATGAACAGAAGGATAGTGCGAATGGTAGAAAAAGAACCAAGGATAACTGCCAAAGAGATACAAGCTGAACTCCATGGTGAAGGTAAGTCAGTTTCTGATTGCACCATCCGTCGCTTTTTGAGCGAAAGTAAGGCTCCATGGAAGAAGACCCAGGAGGACTCCACTTTTGACAGAAAAACATAAAAAAGCCAGACTGGAATTTGCTAAAATGCAGATTGACAAGCCACAATCCTTCTGGGAGAATGTCCTTTGGACAGATGAGTCAAAACTGGAGCTTTTTGGCAAGTCACATCAGCTCTATGTTCACAGACGAAAAAATGAAGCTTTCAAAGAAAAGAACACCATACCTACAGTGAAACATGGAGGAGGCTCGGTTATGTTTTGGGGCTGCTTTGCTGCGCCTGGCACAGGGTGCCTTGAATCTGTGCAGGGCACAATGAAATCTCAAGACTATCAAGGCATTCTGGAGCGAAACGTACTACCCAGTGTCAGAAAGCTCTGTCTCAGTCACAGGTCATTGGTCCTCCAACAGGATAATGACCCAAAACACACAGCTAAAAGCACCCAAGAATGGATAAGAACAAAACATTGGACTATTCTGAAGTGGCCTTCTATGAGGCCTGATCTGAATCCTATCGAACATCTATGGAAAGAGCTGAAACTTGCAGTCTGGAGAAGGCACCCATCAAACCTGAGACAGCTGGAGCAGTTTGCTCAGGAAGAGTGGGCCAAACTACCTTCAGGTGCAGAAGTCTCATTGAGAGCTACAGAAAACATTTGATTGCAGTGATTGGCTCTAAAGGTTGTGCAACAAAATATTAGGTTAGCGGTCCCATCATTTTTGTCCATGCCATTTTCATTTGTTTTCTTATTTACAATATTATGTTGAATAAAAAATCAAAAGCAAAGTCTGATTTCTGTTAAATATGGAATAAACAATGGTGGATGCCAATTACTTTTGTCAGTTTCAAGTTATTTCAGAGAAAATTGTGGAGGGGTACCAACAAATTTGAGCACGTCTGTATTTAGGAAGACTGTTTCCTAGGAAATCGCACACCAGTAGGTGTGTTCAAGGACTTGCATGTCATCAAACAATAATGATTAAAAAAGAAAAAGCAGATGTATGTAGCCACGAGACTGTAGTAATTAACATTAATAAACGTGTTTAAATTGTTCTGGATGGATGCATGACCATTCCTCAATGGTAAGTGCCTGTTCTGTTCTGCAGAATGGCCCAGTAAAAGGCCAAGAGGGTGGGGGTCACGAGTATAAAGGAACACAATAGAATTTCAATTTCATCGCTCCTTTACTTTGTCATACAACAAAAGGGATAAACTTTTTAAACAGAAAACAAAACATGTGGTGCATTGACCATGTATACGTTTCCTTAATGTATTAAGTGGATATAGACCTTAAGTGGATATAGACACCGCAAGTGATCCTGCCACCTAGATCTAGTGGCTACAAGCCATATAGAAGCCCTTCCTATGGCAGGTAGGCAGAGCACACACAGACAAACTACACATCAATGTGCATTACTTGCAGTGTGTCCCAGTATATTTGCCTTCTGCTAAGCCAGCAGATGTACGGAGACCCTACACCCCATCACAGGCCCTCTGAGTCAGCACGTTTAATACTGTTTCTTGTGAACAACCATCAGCCCATCTGTCAAAGTCTGACCTGCTGTGTTGTCTATTGTGACTCAAACTGACTTGCAACAGTCAGTTTTATATAAAACATCTGTGGGACAACCTATTTACACAAGTTGGTAGATGTTTTAAATTCTCGGATCTAGGAAACCTCAATTAATACCAAGTGGTATTCTTCAAAAAAAAAAAAACTGACCTGTTTCGGATCTCATTACCGCATGTCCAAGGAATGATGTAAGACTGAAGTCAGCTTGTTCTCAAGATACATTGTGGAAAAACCCATTTACAATTCCTGTGTTGCTTCTGTAACTATAAATCTAGTTCTAGATTAGCGAGTTTGTGTTAAATTGGCAGTCATCTGAACAGAAGCAGTATTGTTACAGAAGAAATCTTATCATAAAGATAAAGCTTATTACATGACAGGTATATAAAGTGAAACGTACACTAAGAAGCTAGTGTTACTCCACTTCAGTTAACCATAAACTGTAGTGGAGGAAGTCATACGTAGGAAAGTTACACTTCACACATTTGTGCCTGTATCTGGAGATCTGCTTATCCAGTTGTCGTGAAACTTGGTATTAACGCTGTTTAGTTATTCACAATAGCAGATTATGGGTGTTTTTGTCTGTCTATACATCCGTCCATCTGTATGGCGCACTTACATTTTTGCATATATCTAGAGAATTGCTGATGAAACTGTGATTAAACATTTCAATGCCAAGTCTTCTATATCATGTCTCGCCTATAGTTTTACAAATCTAGAGAACCACTCATCCTATTGTGATAAAACCTGTACGGACATCTTTAGTATTTATTGAGTGTAGCAGAATGCAGGGGTACATGGAGGTGCTTCTCCATCCAGCTGTCACCTTACATTGTTGCATGTGCTTAACATAGAAACGCTTATTGAAGATGGATATTTAGCACAAGTTATTTATTGGGGCATCAACCTAGATATATCACACTCTACATGTTTACTTGTAGATACTGTGAATGCACAGTACTCCTGTTGATCTGTATCATACTCTTACCTGTAATTTTGTAATGATAGCCATGGTGTGGAATATGTGTGCTGCCCTCAATCCACTCCACCCCCCCAATATTACACTGCAAGCTCTGATGAATATTCATGATCATATCTGATGTGTTGTTGTAGTTAACCCTTTCTGCCTTAATCGCTGCAGTGAAGGATCAGATCTGTTTGGGTGAGTGTGTATAGAGCTATTAGTGAACATTAGTCTATACTCGCACATTAGGCCAATGCAGTATTCCAGGTGCGGTGATTCTAATGGTGTACATTCCCATGATGAGAGGTAGGAGTGTAAGGTTTGATTCCACTCTATTGAGCCATCATCACCACTGGCCCCTGCTTTTTGCTGGGCTGCGGGAATTCGCCACTTCTGCTCAGCTGCACAAGTTGTCTGTAAGAAGGCAGTCCATACTTTTTTTTTTTTTTTTTTACCAAGATCCATTTTCATCTAAGTTATAAAATATTTAGCAAAAAGTGATACTTTTTTTTAAAATATGTGTATTCATAACACTAAACAAAATGATCAGGTACAGATTTGAAATGCACTAGCAGCAACATCTTAAATGTTTTGAGAGAAGGTTTTGCATTTTAGTTATGAACCGGCATGCAACTAAAACATATTGGAATTTTCAAAATTGGAAACAAATATGAAAAGATGGTTTGGTTGCTAGTGTTTTTTAACACATCACAAAATATGTAGCAGGTTTCTAAAACCCTTGCTAAATGTTATGGACCAGACCTAGCATTTGAAATCCTGAAAAACTATGTGAGAATCTTTGCAATAATAAACATGCAGTCACAGCTCCCTGCTAACTTGCAAATGCTTAGCAGATTTTTGTTTGTTTGTTTGTTTGTTTGTTTGTTTGTTTGTTTGTTTTTTTGCTAAGCATTGGAGAAAGACTTCTAGGATCTCAAAATTTACAGTAATGCATAACAGATATGCAAAAAATGTGTTAAGGTAGGTTGTATAACAGGTCTGTTTTTCTGAATAAAATCAAGTTTGATATTCCTGGTTCTTTTACTGTTAACGAAACAACCAATAGTCCAGAGCAGTTTCAGGAATAGCAAACTTCATTTTATTCAGAACTCCTGAGTTTTAAAGCTTTTTCAATAGAGCCTTATATGTACAGTAGCAAGGAATATATACTTTTATTTAGAAGCCATCTATTAGCCAAGATTGTAAAAACATTTTCTTACCACTCGCAACTTGCTGCTTTTAGTTTTTCACTTTTGACTAAATTGAAATAGCACATTTATGCTGCCACCACCCTATAATGGAAGGGTTCATTTCACTACGCACTTCCTGTGTTCCAGATAATTAGACCCCACCTGACTCCTCATACTTCCTGTGTAAGGCGTAGGTAGGGTTCTAATAACGCAGGAAGTCAACTTATAATGCTGTAGCAGTAACAATTGGTTCCACGAGGGTAAAAAAGATCTGAAAGATGAAATACCAATATATTGTCATGCTAATGAGAGCTGGGCCTTGGCTGATACACACTCAAAGCTCACATTGTTGACAGAGTCCAGAGGGTTCGGTAGTGCTGCATGCTACATGGCTGTCGCTGTCACACGTGCATGAGGCCACGTCTCATTATCCTTTGCCCCCTTTGCATGCAGGAGGTGAAGCTCATAGGGAGCGCTCACAACCGGAGTGCTATGCCGTTTTCTCCTGGAGCTGCCGCCACCACTCCCAGCACTGGCTCCAAAGTAGTGACAAATCAGTACAACAACCCAGCAGGCCTGTACTCCAGCGAGAGCATTCAGAACTTCAACAGCACGCTGGAGTCCAAGACCAGCCCACCGGAGCCAAGCAAAGCGTAAGTTCAGCACACAGCCTTCCTGAACACTGCATTACAGCCTCACAGAATTGGGTTTTGTGCCGTTATTCTGTGTTTATATGTATTTTTTTAATCTTGACGATTATATTTCAGGATTGGTAAGTTACGTACAGGGTTATTAAAGCACCTAAAATATAGATATGCTGAATCAAATTCCTCCCTTTGGTTGGGGTGGTTGAGCCAGCTTTGATACCTTAACTGCTCCCGTGCCATTAACTTCTGTTGCATCAGAAGTACACAGTATCTGCACAGCAGTTGACACAAAAAAATGAAAAGGCGAGTTATATATAATATCTAGATTAAAAAAAAAAAACTGTTCACTTTCTTTTACTGCTTTAAAGTATTGAAATTGAATGAGCTGCATCCCTTATCATTGCCAAGGAGCCGTTTGCCACTCATCAGGTGAACAGGTAAGTGGACAGCCCTGTGCTACGCTTAGGGTTCTTTGCTGTAGTTTGTCAGGTGAACAGGTAAGTGGACAGCCCTGTGCTACACTTAGTGTTACTTGCTGTAGTTTGTGTCCTCATTGTGGCCTGCACTTGAAGACCCTGGGATTTCCTATATTGAACGGCCTGTCTGTGTTCCTCCCAGACAGGGGCCTATCCCAGTAACACTGCCTGTTTCTTTGTTCCCCAGAAACCCACCCATTTCCAACGTGCTGTCAGTCTGACCCAGCAGCCCTTAAAAACATCTTCATGTCAAAGCAGGTGCTTCTACTGTTCTCAGTGCTCTCCTCTAATGCATCCTTTCTCACACAAGGCATGCTTTTGATTTGAGGTTGTACAGTTGCTTGCTTTTAAAGACAGACTGAATGTGCTCATTTTAGTGCAACACGTTTTAGTGCATAGTTTTTATTTTAGACTTGGTACCTTCCACTAGTGCTGGGACAAATATCTGAATACTCCAGCAAACACTGGGGGAAATGTAGTCATGATGAATTTGTATTCATTCCTCAGACAGTTTTCACAAGTGATTATAAAAAAAGATACCGTGTATAAGGCTAATGAATAACACACATTCTATTGTACACACTGCTTTCTTTATAAGGTAATTTTTATGGAGGTGTGCCTTTTTTCTTTTTTTTTTTTTACTCCTCCCAAGATTGCTGTAATACGGGACTCATTTTTGATTTTTTTAAGCTATTTGATAATAAAAAAAAATATTCTAATGTTGAAATTTGAATTTAGATTGAATTTGAGTTTGAGAGAATTGTCCCATAACATGCATGTAAATGGCAAAATAATAATAGTAATAAAATACCAAAACCTATCACGGAAATGTTCAGTAAATTGCAATGGGCAAATGCAAATAGTTTTTTAATAGGGAACAATCATTTACACAGAACAATAATAAGAAGGCACAGACACTTGGCTGGCTGAGGTATTTAAAGCTTTATCTTGGGAAATAGTTACCTGAAACTTTGCATGGACTTTGCAGTTGCACATCTTATTTAGTCTTACAGTCCACCCCATCACAAATAAGCTACAAAACAACCCTCTGCGTGAGTAATGGAGCATGCATGCCCATTTTATAAAACCTGTTCAGCTTATCAAAGTGCTGTTTTAATGACGTGGTTAACCACTGACAATATTTCTTTGTGTTCTCTTCATGAATTCCCTCCCGGTGCTTGCTTGCTTGCTTGCGTGCTTTGAATTTCTCTATTCTGAACTCCCTCTGAACTTGCCCTGTATAACCCTGTGCCCTCTCCAGCCCTCTGTCCCCCACATGGGGGTACAAAGCTCCCTTTGCTTCTGTCTATGCTCCTCACAAGCCATTCTCCTCCTCCTCCTCCTCCTCCCCCACCTCCTCCTTCTCCGCCCCCCCTGTCCTGCAGAGGTGGCACAGCACGTCTTCCGTCAGCAGCCAGGTGCGCGTGGGCCCCGGAGAGCTGAAGCAGGCGGCTCGCTACTGCCCCAAAAGCCCGGTGGAGGTGGAGGTGCCGGGACTCAAAGTCTTACACATGCAATTTAACTCCCCTTTACAGCTCTATTCACAGGCCAACATTATGGATACGTTACAGGGCCAGATCTCCACAGTTAACCCTGATCTCGTCAGGTAACGGCACATCACTGTGTGCGTGTATGTGTGTGTGGACTATGTTGCAGTAGGCTTCAAAAATATTAGGACATTAGGAATTTCAGCATTAGGTGTTAGGAGGTATTAGTGTGATAAGGATTCTGGGTTCATGAAAAGGTGAAGTGAAATGTTTGATGGTCTGAACCTAGCCCCTAGTAGACATTGATGTAATACACATCACACCATGAACCCCACACAGTTTGGCATAGTTGTTTGTCTCCGCTTGAGAGGCCCAGGACTGAATGGGGGTGTTCAGGTCAGGACTGAGGTGCGAGTTGTGATGAAAAGCTCTCGTCTTGGTACCTGCCAGGTCTCTTATCCAGGGCCATTGTGACTACTATTTGCCATCTCGATGGCCCATTGTGCCCTACTGGGCTGGCCGCTGAATCAAAATTGTCTCAAAAATGCAATATGTAGGCAAAGGCAGGTTTACTTTGCCCGTGCAGCCTGCGATGTTGACATACTGTATTTCACTCCTGAAAATGTCCTAATATTTTAGAAGCCCACTGTATATTTTTAAACATGCCGTTTTCCACACTGGCTGCACACATCACTGCAAAAACAAATGTGTTACTTGACATTGGTATCACACTGTGATTATTATTATATATGCACCAGGTAATATTTAATGCAAAATGCATGATTTCACACCAAAATATTTGTATCTTGAAAAACACAATTAAACCAATCCTGTCTTTTTGATTTTGTTTTTCACCCATTTGTGAATCTCTCTCTTTTTTTTTTTAAGAATGTATTTTAATCTTTGATATGGGTCACAAGAACTTGAGGGGGGGTGTACTGGTAATTTCTTCCCCTCTGAAACAGTGAAGGGGAAGAGAATTACCAGCGCACATCCCCAATGGCTCACTAGAGGTAATATTGCTGGTGTAAAATAAATAAATAAATAAAATTACAAATTGAGAATACCTTTAACTGTACAAAAATGGCAATTCCACAGATATGGATAGTATGTCTTGAATTTATCTTGCATTGAAAAAAATATATAATAATTATATGGGTGAACATTTTTCACAGCAAGTTTATTTGGAGCAGTTAAACCAATGAGATTTTAAGGGACTCTAGAGATCTAGGAATATAGTTTGGTTTCACATTGAAACTCGCTAGAGATGCAGCATACTGGTAGGAAAGGGTCTAGCCTATCCAACTCCATTAGCAAATAAAGCCTCTTTTAGAAACCCATCATACATACTGTACTTGCAGAACTCAATTGTGAAAAGACCTAAAATATTTGCTAAAATATATGTTTTTTTGTTGTTGTTGTTTTTGATTTTACTGACACATTTCAAGTTAAAAACTGCATTAAAAAAAAAAATTAATTTATCCATTTTGGTCTAGCTTAATTGAACCAGCAAGTTTGGTTACTATTACTTACAGTTGTGTGTCTTTTGAAGTCCGGTTGTGTGAGCTTCTGAAACCTTGTGTAAACTGTATTTACAAAACTGTATAATACAGTAATACCATGGGGCCCCCCTTCCTACCGTTCACACTTGCATCAGAAAAAACTCTGTTGCCCGCTTCCACCCTGTTTTAAAATATTATGACTCCAGGACTGTGATTGGACACCCCTGATGTATATGGAGCTCTATATTGTCCAAATGTTGAAAAAGCACTTGTATTAAACCCTGTTCTCAGGGCACATGGCCAAAGAGACCCCTTCAAATTAAGTACAAGGGTTGTATTCGCCCCTTGACATGCCTGATATACTGTAATCCCAGTGGAGCTGAAAATTGTCAAAAATTGTGTTTGGAGGCTTACTGTGTAACATTTAAATGAAGGTGAATGTTTTAATAGTTCAACAGCAGCGTGTGTGTCTGCTCAAATCATTGTTTAGATACTTAAGGGTTACCCTTTATGGATATTGTAATTAAATGAGCTTAGCCAATTCTTGGTGTGTTAAGGGATGGCCCAAACAAGGCAATCTGAATTAATGTTTACTTTAGTGGAAGACACTGTATAGCACGAGAAGGGCAATGCGATCACTGTACATAAAATGTTCACACAGCTGTTCATATTAGGGCTGCAATTCAATCAATACCATAACAAGAATGAAACTTGGCACACTTCTTATTTGACTCCTTTTACTTGGCAGCAGTGTACCTGAAATCATAATTGGAAAACAAACTTGTGGTCCTTGGTTATCAAGATATCAAAGAAATAAAGAGTTTGGGGAACATGTTTTATACAAGTATATGATAGCTTTTATACAACCTTCACAGTAACCTTGTACCAGATTCAGTTCTGCATTTAGTATAAAGCACTGTGCAGCACATCTGTAAAGACACAAATACTGCTTTTAATGATGCAGAATACATTGTGTATGTTTGCATTCAAAATGGATCTGTACACGTCACTGTTGATGGGGGCCTACTGTATGTGCACTTTGAGCAGGCAAGAGAAAGTTTTTGCCATCCTTAAGAGCTGACACAATTCACATGTTCCATTCTGAAGCGCGTCAGGTGTTTTTAATAACGTATTATCTGTTTTATTGCCTTTTCAGCATAGAATCCCAGAAACCGACAGCTAAACTAGCAATAGACACCGAGTCAGAGGTTTATAAAATGCTGCAGGAGAATCAGGAGCCTGTGGAGCCTCCCAGACAGTCTGCCTCCTTCAAAGTCCTGCAGGAGATCCTGGAGACTGATGGTATGAGCCATATACTATAAGCAAGCCATGTAGAGCTGTGGCTAAAATTATGAGAAGCGAGAAACATCTTCTTAGTTTCATACTATTTGTTAATCTCTTCTAAGGTTACTTATAAACATTAAAGCTGCTTTATGTTTTCCCCATGCCAGCAAGGTCTGCTTTCTGACAGAGTGAGAACACCAATTAACAAAAGCAGAAATGAAACCGTTGTGGTTTTCCACAAATAAAGAAAACAGGAAGCACCGAAAGTTTAATGAAGCTCAGTTTCATCACTATTCATCCATAACTATTATACACTCAATGGTGCTGGATTAGGAAATACTGTACTGTAAGAAACTCAAATTCAATGACAAACGTTTAGTTTCGATGTCTTCAAAAGTAATTCTTTTTTTTACTTTTAGGGGATGTTGATAAGCCATCGGGATTCAGAAGTGTAAGAGCTCCTGCAACAAAGATAGGTTCCACTGTTGGGTATATTGAAAAGCTGCCCCTCTGTGATCAGTGTGGATCAGGCATTGTGTAAGTGTTCAGAATGGTCACTGAAATGGTGTGCATGTGTTTAGAATAACCAAGGCCTGAATTCAATCAAAGTATATGGCTTTGCCAAAGCAACACTTTTCATTGAATCCAGGGTTTTGTTTTGATGACTGTGTTTCCCAGCCCACTGCCCGGTTGTACATAGTGATCTTGTGCTGATTAACCAAAGATATATCTTATGCCTGCACAGAGTTTACACTGGCTGCTGGTGTATGTGATTCTCTATTTACTTAGTTACAGTTGTCACAGTTGAAGAGGGGGTTGAAATTGCAGTTGTACATCTGGCAATTTCTAAAACCACCTCACATCAGAAACATTCAACTTTTAAGAGTCATTTCAGAATTAGCCCCTGTGGTTGAAGATCTACATTAGTCTGCCTTGTAAGTCCTTGTAAGTAATGAAATAAGCAGAAACAACAATGGAAAAGTATACAAATCTCACATAATACATTTAACAGGTTAAAAAAAAAAGTTATATTCAGAAAATGTAGATATAAGTATCCATTAGAAATATCCGAATCATTTGACCTAATGTATTGTTCTTGTTGTTTTGATGCACTTTGTAGCATTTTCTGTTTGTCTGGTGACTTTTTCAAACTCTCTTTTAAAGCACATTGTTGCCTCCAGTATAGCTCCCAGAATCATGTCTAACCTCCATGTACTGATGTAATCATTACCCTCTCACTACAACCCCTAGTAGATATAAGAAATAATACTTTTGTTCTACGAGGTATTTCTTACTGATGTATTTGTGAAGAAGGTGGACTGGTTAATTGTGATGTACAGTACTTAAGAGTTAGACAGGAAGTTCATTTGAGATATCTCAAAATGAAATGAAGCTGTAATTAATTTAAAGACAAAATAAGTATTTAGGATATCTCAAAATATATTCTTAATTCTTAAAATGCATTGAAGGTATCTTATTTTGAAACTATATTTAAATATATCTCTAAATGTATTTAAATGTACTTAATGATTTTGAAGATATCTCTAATTATTTGAAGATATTGTTATATTTAAAGATATCTGTAAATATTTGAAGCTATCTACTGTAAATTCATTTGGTATTGGTCTAAATGATCACTTGGCATACCGTAAGTAAGCCGGCTGTGTGTTTTAATTCAGCTTTATATTGCTTTTGATTGATGGCATCTTTTATTTTTCTCAAGGGGGATGGTTGTTAAGCTGAGGGACAAGTTCCGTCACCCCGAATGCTACATGTGTACCGACTGCGGCATTAACCTGAAGCAGAAGGGACACTTCTTTGTGGAAGACAAGATCTACTGTGAGAAGCACGCCAGGGAGCGGGTCACCCCCCCAGAGGGGTACGACGTGGTCACCGTATTCCCAAAATAGACCGTCCCACTCCAGCTTGCTGAACACAAGCAAGTCACATTGGAAAATGAGCATTTACTCTTTTTTAGTTCAATTACAAAAACATATATACAATTGACTAAAGTGTGAGATTTTGATTGGCCTCCTTGTTTTGTGGTGTGATTTATCAATGCACTGGGTTCTCTACTAAAGATTGCGAATGTGTTGATTTGTTCCTTTTTGTTTGAGTAAGTGGACCATATCATTAATATGCGCTAAAATAAACTGCTCAACATGTTTTTGTTTTGTTTTGTTTTTTCAAATGGAGTTCAAGGTTATGAAATGATGTAATAAATATAACTTCTAACTAAGAAGCCAAAACAAGGTCTTACCTCTCATTAGCAAGTCCATGTATTAGGACCACCTAGGTCTTTGTAACAGTAAAAAGCAAGATAAAATTAGATAAAATACTAAGAGTGATTGCTTTTCCTTTTCAGTATTAAAGTTTGTTAGCAAATATTGTGTGGGGGAGGGTGGGGGGCATTTATAAAACACCTTTCTATTGTCTTGGCTAAATGGGTTCAGAAAAATAAAAATAACTCCAGGTATAGTCTAGGTGCTTGTCTCTCAACTTTCTCCAAAACCACAATGTCCTTTTATACTGTAGTGACCAAAACTGAACACAGGATTCTAAGTATGTAACAAATGTCACACCTTTTGTAAAAAAAAGTGCTGCGTAATAGGTACATCTGCTTAAGGTTAATGGCTTATAGTTGTATTGGACAATGTACTGTTATGTCAAGACCGCGATTTGTCTACAAATGAATCAGTCACGTGAGAGACCGCCCGTTTACACAAATGTAAATGTGTTTTTGTCTAACTGCATCTGTATGTAAAAGTTTTTCGTTAAAGTATGGGCTACTACACCTGAGCAAAACAACTGAATTACCTCCTGTTAGGTAAAACATCTTGTTATCATTGTTTACTTCCCATAGACCCAAAACCACACAATGGTGTCAGCACTATGAAAAATGGCATTGCACACTATTTTATCAACCCAAACGACATTACTCTTGAAGCCATTTTTATCTGGACACAGCATCTATAATTATTTGTAGCTTGACAATGTCTTTGTTGAAAAATGAACTCTAGTCTTGCTTCACCCTTGTCTTTGAAATCAGCCAGTATAAAAGCAGTGATATCTTATCCTGTTACTAAGCAACTCTGTTTGTAGAAATGCCTTCCTCAAATCTGATTCCTGAACTGCAGTTTAAGCTTTTCCCTTTCCACATGCATCCATCCATTATCTGTAACTGCTTAATCCTATAGAGGGTCGTGGTGAGCAGGAGCCTAACCCAGCAGACACAGGGCGCAAGGCAGGACTACATCCATTGTCATTTATTATTATTATTATTATTTATTTCTTAGCAGACGCCCTTATCCAGGGCGACTTACAATTGTTACAAGATATCACATTATTTTTACATACAATTACCCATTTATACAGTTGGGTTTTTACTGGAGCAATCTAGGTAAATCCAGAGCAATCAAGGGTACAGCAGCAGTGTCCCCTACCAGGGATTGAACCCACGACCCTCCGGTCAAGAGTCCAGAGCCCTAACCACTACTCCACACAGAAGCGTTAATACAACAACTATGCCTGCTTTGCTGTGGAACTTGCATGACGGACATAATTCCCATTGCCTCCCCATATGATCTAAGCAGGACATTTCACTGTGGTGAGAATAAGCTAAGAGAGGGATAAATGATACAAACATGTCAGCTGCTTAATGTTAGTTTCTAGTTTATGGATTAAACAGAGGAGTTCATAGATTTAAAGATGGCAGCCTTAGTGAATGTACGCTACAATGATTACACTATGTAACACAATTTTTGTTCCTGGGTAGTAAGTGTTATTTCCTAATTGCTTATGCCTCAAAAGTATAGAAAATGGCTATTATTATACTGTAAATCACTTTCACGAATCAGCCCCCAAATGTAGTCTCCCATCATGTTCTCGTTATACTGTCCTTGGTAGCGGCGTTCAAAGTCCAGAATATCCTGGTGGAAGCGCTCGCCTTGCTCCTCCGAGTACGCTCCCATGTTCTCCTTGAATTTATCAAGATGAGCATCAAGGATATGGACTTTGAGGGACAGCCCATTGTGCCGTAGTTCTTCACAGTATAATCGTAAATCTCAAAAAACTACTCACTTCTAAATCTTTTGTAGTCATTTTTGTATTACTTTAGTATAAATACATGTTAATTTGGATTCATATGTTGTTTTTTTCTGACTTTATGTGAACGAAAAGACACAAATTCGCCCGTTTTCTCATTGGAAATAGGTAAATTTCAAAATATCACTGTCCTGGTCACAAAAGCAAAGTTTGTGGGGAATAATAGCCATTTTCTATACTTTTGAGGCATAAGCAATTAGGAAATAACACTTACTACCCAGGAACAAAAAAAAAAAAAAACTTGTTACACAGTGTTATTTTGTCTTGAACCAGTTTTGTCTAGGAAGGGTATTTTTTTGGTTGCAGGTGTTTAATATGCACTGTATGCCTTTCCCTCAGTACTTTTCTGGTTTGCATTTTATTGGAAGGTGTGTTGGTCAGTTGCAGTAGCATGTAGTTATCACAATAACAATAATTCCAAATGACTGCCCTGGGTCTGAATGAAAGCTTACCCAGTCGAGTTTTTGCTCTAGGAACACAAAGTGCCTGCTGGAGGGCTCAGTACAGTCTGAAACTTCTAAAAAGGCCCTGGTATAAAGAGACCTGGAGTTCTTTCCATTGAAGCTGTTGGGACACCAGGATTTATTTTCCAGTCCATGATGTAATGGCAGGTAAAGTATGCAAACAACAATAAGTGATCAAGGCTGATAATTAAAGAACATACCAACATGTGTGCCAAAATTCATCTTCCAAAGACCCAAATCTCTGAAGAAAATTCAGATGCATAAATGTAGGTGTGTACCAAGGAAGGCTGACAGAAGTTACTGTCTTCCACATGATAGTGTAGCCTGTTAAACAATTGTGGTGTTACTGTGTTTTGAATTTTATTTTATTTCTTTTATTAAGGCTGTAAAAGTTGAAACTGTTTTATGAGGACTTTGCATTGGTTTTCACATTTTTCCCCAAAAAGCTGGAACTTTTCCAGTATCTTGAAGAGATGTCATTGATTTATTTTTGTTAAACTAGAGAGACCTTGAGGCCTGCGTTGGCACAGGCAGGCTTTCATGGACAGCTTGGAAAGTATTTCAGCCGTTGAACAACCAATAGGCTTGTTTTATTGTTGAAAAGCCATCGTGGCCCCTGGGGCTTTTTTGATAATTGCGCTCAAGTTACCATGGGAATGGTGGTTTAAACAGACTGAACAATGGTGTTGCTCAGAGAGCAGGCTGCACAGTTGTGTTGAGTGCATTTAGTAAAGATTGGGGACTCCAGCTCTGGTGAGTACTGTATTGACTTTGCAAGTTATTATATCACTGTCAACTATTTTTAGATGTGTGGCTGTTTAGTGTTTACATTTGCAAAATATTGTACTATATCTAGAAGGATGAGTCTAAACATTGTAGTTTTGTTTGGATGCCTCAAGAACTTTTCATACTGTTTCCAGATTGTTTCCATTCAGCATCGGAAACTGTTATTTGTAATAAGAAAGTTTAAATATATTTATTATTATTATTATTATTATTATTACACCCGATCTGATTAGAATCAGTTGACTGAATGGGATGTTATCAAGGAAAATCATCTCATAGGAATGGGCCGGTAGGTAACTACTAGCCTCCCAACAGGCAGAGTAAGTCCGGATCAAGCGATTTAATGGACGTCGGATGTAGTAGCCTCCTAATTATTTTCTTTTTTGTTCCAGGCTAAATAGATTCAGTTCTTTCAACCGCTTTAGGGCAGAATGCAATTTTTTATGTCTCCTTGTGTAGATGCTAAACTATTCATATATAACAATGACATTTTGGGTAATTTTGTGACGTAAAATAGAACAAAATAACACTTACGTTTGCTTTGCAGATGTTATTGCTTGAAGAGGTTTGGAATTTTCCAGAATGGAGGCAGAAGGCTGGATACCAGGTAACAACTATTAGTAAAACATGAAGACACTGACAAAATAACTTTCTCTTTACTCATGACCCATGCTCACACTCGGATTATTTTTATTTTACACTGTTGTACTCTTCATCACACATTTCTGATTGATAGTATTTTATAAGTACAGCCTATTATGAATTCCACTTAGGCATTATTTGTGATGATTTGGTCACCAAAATAATGTGAATAGGCCCATTCAAGAGCTTAGGGTTTGAGTGAATAATGTTCTTGACTTTGATATTCAAAACTTAAAACTACCCTTTTAAACATTACCACAGTCACATGCTGCTGTAAATCGTATTTAACGCTGGTATAATGAACACTTTACTACAGCATATACTGTAGAATACAGCAGTAAGTTTTTATGGGAGTAATTACCAAAGTCTAGTGTATGCAGCTCTGTGACTAGCCCCTGTTCTCAAACAGTGATGAATTGGGCCTGTGGTGTAAATTCCGTATGCCAGGCAAGGAGTGAATTCAGCTCCAGGTCTTCTCTATACTTTCAGATAATCCGATTGACACTCTGTTGGGACAGCAAGCTCAAGCCCAGTCTGTGATGAAGGTAATATTTACTTAGACCTGAAAATGTGTTCTAGGACATAAAAAAAACTGATGCTCCATATGAAGTTTTTACCATTTTTAGAAAATCTTGATTATCAATTACATTTTACAACCTCCTCTGTAATCCAACCACTGCCCTGGTAACCTGTCCCATTGTATGCTGTGTTCTTCTACCTAGTTGTCATAGAACATGCGCTAACCAGCTCTCTATCTGGTATTTACAGTACAGCTCAGAACTCCATTTAGGCTCAAACACAAGATGACAAGTATCAAACATTGCATTATTTTCTTGCTTGTTTAGATTGCTGTAGTCCACCTGTTTGCAGTCACATTTCTATTAAATAGAACCTGCTACACTACCCCTCCCTGCATTCAGCAGAAAAAAACACAATGGCTGGTTTTACATGCATGTGAAAATTGACTCTACAGTCATGACTGTGTGATGTTGTCACACTAATACATCGTGAAACAGCAAAAGAACGTCCTTTGTTAAGCGCGACTTTAAGGGCAGGGTCAATCACATTCTAACGATAAAAATAGCTGTAAAAACCCATGTAAACTGGAGCAGGAATCGTGCTTCTGTCTCATGAGATTTCAGCAGTCAAGATCCCGTTTAACTGGTAGAATCTCACGTTATTCCTCAGCAAAGCCGTACCAAACCACAAACGCACACAAGAACGAATGCAAAAGATGCTGCAAATGTTAACCTCTCGTATAGCCTATTATTAATGTTTGTATAAATGCATGTTGTTAAGCACAACTAACCAAACTTTTAGCCTCATATTATTATTATTAGTAGTAGTAGTTGTAGTAGTAGTATGTTCTTTCTATAATTCTTTTAAGATGTCCCAGGAACAACCGAGTTCCACCTCTTCTTCCACCGTACAGAACTGGAATGAATTGTTAGCATCACTTGGCATATTGTGTAATAAGTAATGGATATAGTTAACAAACAACATAAATGTACCATATAGCTTTAAATAAAGACTTTTGTTTGAATGTTTATAATATTACAAGACATCCACGTTACATTGTGTGTGTGTGTGTGTGTGTGTGTGTGTGTGTGTTTGTGTGTGTTAAGCGGATTCTGCGCCTGGCACTTTTACCGCAGCTGCAGAGCAGCAGTCACTGGTTTATCGGAACAGAGGCAGGGTATAGGGACCGGCAGATGTGTACAGGAACATTAGGATGCTCAGCCTGGTATTCCGCCTATAGAACTGCCAGTGCATGAAGCTGCTCAGGAACCTCGTATGTATTTTAACATATCCCCCTGTTCTCAATCTTATATTCATATAGGCCTAAGGATCATACTGTTTGTTTAATTAAATAAAACTTTTAGATGTTATGAATATCTATTTTTAAGTAGGAAAACTTGTACTTAGTAGAAGTTTTATTTTATATACTTGTGTGTGTGTGTGTGTGTGTTGGAAAGGTAACGAAACACAAACAAGTCATGTGTGATAATTCGGAATGTGTGCGACAAGTTCATTCTTTTCTATTAATTTTTTGTAATCTTCATGGCAACGCATGAAGCTCTCCTCACGATATTCAGAGTCGTTCTTACTAGGCAACTGCGGACATTTACATATCCCCTCCCCTAAATTAATATGAATTGAGTAATCAGAATTGTTACAGCTGACCTTTTTTCCTAAATCAGAACAGCATAGCAACACATTTCCTGAAAAGTACGGCATAAACATCATGAGGAAAACTGTCATGACTTGTCCATGTAAACTCAATGTTGTCTTTGCCCAAAACAAAATTCTTTGTCTCTCTTCTCCAGGACCTCCAAATTCAACTCCTGGCCTTCGATTCCCTGAGGAAGAAAACTCGGAGGAATGCCTGCCCTGTAAGTGCTATCTGTTGATGCTTAACAAACATTCAACAGCTTTATATGGCTTTGTCTCTGGAACACAACTCTATCTGTAGCGATGACTTCCTCAAGAAGACCTCGAAGGCCTTCTCAAAAAGTTAAAATAATTCCATCCATCTTACCTGTTGTGCACGCCCATTCATTATGTAGGTTTCAAATGTCAAGTTTTAAAAGAAACACTATAGTAACCAATTATTTTTTATTTAAAACACGAATAAATACATCTGTTTGCAAGACTTGCTTTTAGGTAATGTTGCACTACCTTGTTCATTTCACCTGAAGGGTGATAAACCTCAATGGTCATTAAATCATAACCAGTCACTGCTGAGGTGAAATGATCGAGGAAGTGGAAATGATTCCCTGTGAGAGAGGCACAGAAACTTAGCACATTCTTTAACCTAAAGTAGTACCAGATATAAAATGAAAATACATGTTTGCTGTAACATGTGTTTCTTTACAAAACTGCACATTTCAGACCTTTATAGGTAATGGAACGGCAAAACAGGTAAGATTTATGGAATGATTTAGTTTGTTAAAATAACTTTGAAGCAAAATTCAAAAATCACACAAACAAGAAATGTTTTAACTGCAAACAACTAGGGTAACTTCTGAGTAAAGCAAATACAGATGAATTAGAAGCAGATGGATTACTAGTGGTGTTGGACCACTGTGCAGTCAATCAGAAAGCAGAACACTTGTTCGTCTATATTTATTAGCCAGACTCGTCCATTCACTTGTTTGACTGTGTTTTTTCAGGGATGCCAAAGTCAGTCTCCCATCTGCTACCCAAAGACCACTACATCAGCTGATAAAGCCAGACACTTTGAGAATCTCAGTAATCTTCTCGTCAAGATGAACCAGAGCCTCAGTGACTCTGATCACCTGGAATCGTCTTTCCGTGCTTGTAAAATTAACAGCGACGCTGTCCTCACATGGCACAATGTCCTTCACAAAAATGTGGATGGATTACTCAAAGTGAACTTTATGGAATCTTCTGGTATGCCATCTGGAGTGTCTTCACCTGCAGCCTCAATGCTAAGATCAGTGTACTCCTCATCCCCAACTAAGAGCTGTCTAGATATGTCTACAGAGAAGGCAGACTGTAATGATGAGCTTTGGAAGATGTTGGACAGCATCAGTGATGCTGGAGAAAGGCTGAAAAATGAACTTGAAAAATCCCACAGAAGAGAGCTAGATCTAGCAGAGGAGCTCCAGATGTTATGGAACAATGCTCAGGCTTATCCTGGTGGGATTGCAAGTCACGTTAAAGACCCTTTTGAGTCCCGTAGTCCATCACCCGGGAGGCTTGTGATGAAAGGTTTATTGAAGAATGAAGAGGCTCAGGCGAGTCGGGTTCGGGAACTCGAAACTCAGGTTCAGAGACTGCAGAACGCCATGCTGTCTCTGGAGAAGGACAATTTAGACCTCCACAGACAACTCATGTCTGAAGGAGCTCCTGAAAGAAATTACGTTGTGGCACAAGCCCTGCTCGCTACCCTTCAGAGGGAGAACGAGCGGCTGAAGGAAATAGAAAAGGTCAAACTGGAAAAAGAAAGGGAGCACGAGGCCTCGTGTTTCATAAGGTTACAAAGCAAAGTGGAAGCCTCTACCAACACTGCCACTTGTATGTCTAACCTGGCCAAGGAGATCCAAGACCTGAAAGAAGAGCTGGAGGTGAAGGAGAAGCAGATCAGTGAGCTAGACAGAAGCATGCAGGAGAAAATACAGTTCCTTAAGGAAAGACACAGGGAAGAAGTTCAGTCTTTGAAAGAACAGCTGCAATCAAATGATTCAGATAGGCAGCAGATCATCAAGTTATTAAATGGGAAAGATGTCGAGATTAAAGAAGAAAGGAACAAGCTTATATCTAGAGAACTAGAAGTCCAGTCGCTAATGGAAATGCTAACACAAGAGAAAAGTAAAAATCAGGAGATGGTAGCAAACTTGGAAAAAGCCTGCAACTCTGCAAAGGTTACACTTTCACAAAGTGAAAACGAAAACAGGGTTCTTGTAAAAGAACTGAAACACCTCCTGCACAGATATGTCCGTGTCAAAAAGCAAGCACGTTCTGCTGAGGAGCAAATACGTCAAACCCTGATAGAAAAGCAAGATATCATTAAGCTTGTTGATTCTTTAAATGAGGAAAAACAAAGAATGTGTAATGAGCACAGCCTTCTAAAAGAAGAGAAAGAAGTGACTTTGCATAATTTAGGAACCTTAAAAGATGAAATAAGGCACTTGAAACAGGATAGGTATAGAAATGTTGAGGAGAAGCAGAGGTTGGAAGAGAAGGTTGCAGGCATGAAAGATGTAATCTTGGCATTGAAGCAAAAGCTTCAGGATGCAAACTCTGAAACTCAGAAAGCCATGGAATCACTCTCCATCAAGGATTCAGAGACGGAAGCATGCATGGACAGAATGCAAGAGTTAAAAGAGGAAAACGCTGTTCTAAAAATGAAAACAGAGGAATACATTGCTGGAAAAGAAGCCATGTCTTTTCAAATGGAAATGCTGAAGAAAGACAAGGTTACAATCCAAGAGGGACTGCAAGATCACATTAAGCAATTGCTATTCGAGCAGCAGGCCATGGAAAGGACAAGTGAAGATTTGCGTAAGGAGTGCAGCGCTTTGTCTAGAATGGTTGCAGACTTGAAAGAGGACAAGAGACAGCTGCAGGGAGAACTCAAGGAGCTGCTTCAGGAGAAGCGTTACTTGGAAGACAAAAACCGGAAACTCTGTGCTGAGGAGGAAAACTTCAGAGGCAGTGTTACAATACTGGAGAGGGAGCGGGACTTTCTGCAGATGGAACTTAGTGAGAGGCGTAAAGATTACCTGAATCTGAGTGACCGCATTGCTCTCAGGCTTAATGGAATATGTGAAGATAGCTATACACAGGAGGACCACATGTCCATTCAGAAACTGAAGTTAAGTGGCAATCAGAGTTCAACCAGCATAAATCAGCAAGCAAAGACCAGAGCGGATGGAAAAATTAATTAATTTGTATTGGAAAGGATTATGAAACCATGAATATTGATTGGAAACATCACTAAAATACTGATTGCTATTCATTTTTGTAAGAAGAATCATATTATACATTGCATTTAGACAAACCTTTTTTTAGACGAACCTTGTAAAAACAGACATAAGAAATCAATTGTCTACAGACATTCTGAATGGAATTCTGACTATCAAGACTGCTGTTAAAAACAACACCAGCTTCAGACCAATAAAGCAAATGATCCAGCCTGCAACTGTATCCATGTATGATCATAAGAAGTAAATAAGACCTAAAGAAATGTATTATAAATGTAGCCTGTTTTATAATGTCAGTAAATAAAATTGTCAGTAAAAAAATAAATAATAAAAAAAAGGCTGTATGGAAGTAAAAACATAATTGTAAGGTTGGCAACCCTGGCACACGTGTATATTAGACAGTTTCTCTAGGAAACGCAGCTCATTTTTGCCCAGAATTATGAATGGAATGTGTTCCACAGATATGTGAATGTTGATATTACATACAGACTGCTTCCTCAGCTAAAAATTATTCTTTACAAACCTGTAATTACTATAAAATGTTAACATATGATGAATAAAACACAAATAAAATGACCTAAACTGTGTTTTTCATTAACCCTTTATGCTCCTGTGTACTACATACCCATGTTCAACATGGAGATAAAAACACTTTTTTAACAATGAAAACAAAAACGCTGCTAATAATGCTAATAACAACAATAAGCAGTAAACAGTAATTATCAAATAAAAATCAAACAACATCAAAACATGTGCCATTATCGACTTGCTCTGTGTCAGTTATTGAAATGTTCAATACAACAGAACCGGGTGTTGCCGTCGCAACCACTACACATTTTTCTTGTGTCCTTTCTTTTGTTTTCATTTTCGTAGCACACCCTGCACCTTTTTTGCAGTCTCTGCTTCCCTTGTGTGGGAGGGATAATCACATTTGCGTGTACACAGCTACTTTGCGCTGGCATTGTGATGGATCTGGCTGGCGCAGACGCCTGCTTTATTCCACACTACTAGCACTGCCTTAGAGAATGAAACCTGAAATGCTAGACTGAGAAACCAATCACAGAATAGAATGGGAAACTTGACGTACGCAGGTACGGCATGGTACTGTAAGTGAGTTTTCATTTCACGTACGTCATGGTGTTGAAGTGGTTAAAAGTGATAGGGGAGGAGCAGGCAGGGTACAACTAAATTGTGGTGCATTTTAATGCACCTTCCAACAAAAATAATTGTTTTACCGACAGTAAGATCCTAGATTTAAGGAAAGAAAAGTTATGTTGGCTGCTGATGGATGACTCCCTTTGAGCACACGGCCAGCTTGTATTCAGAATACTTCACTCGCCATTCTTACTGAATCAGCATGGATAAATCATTAGAAGAGCAGTCTCAGAGACTGGTTTCCACAATGACATTTTGAGCAATAGAAAAACAAGTTACATTGAAAGTGACAAACATACTCTTATTAGAATGTTATGGATGTCAATAGAGCAATAAGCAAGTATTTTCCATTTGGGTACAAAGCTTTGAAACAAGCAATTTTAAAACAAAGAGAAAGGCCAGTTATATGGAGGCAAGTTAAAGCCCTTTGGCTTGGAACCACCCCAGTGCAACTGACCAGCCAACAATGATGGATGACAGGTAAACTGATTTTTATCTAAGTTCAGATTGATCCATCTACAGCTATGGCCAAAGGTTTTGCATCACCCTATAGAATTAACAAATTTTGCTTCATAAAGTCAAATGAAACCTACTAAACAATGTTACGTTAACATATTGAATTGCATACCGCTTTGTAGTTTTCCATATAGGTTACGAAAAAATGACAAATTGAACAATGTGACATTTCGAAATCTAACATAAAAAATAACGTACTACTATGATGGCTTCTGGTAGACTTTTTCATTTTGTAGTGTCTTTGATTACATGATGTTAAATAAAAAATAAATTATGCTCATTTGTCTCAATCCTAAAAGTCCAGGTATGCAAAACTTTTGCCCATAGCTATACAGGATCTTGTGGTCACCCAGCATCTCAGGTACACTGTAAATACACAACCATCGTGGATTTTCCATAGTCTTTAGTCCCTTTAGCACCAAGATTTACTGGGCCCAATACTGACCGTTACAGTAATAAGAATATAGTATGTTTTGTGACACACAGGCAGTGCTAGTTTCATACGAGATGAAAATCAGCAGACTTGTTAGTGTTTTCAATCACTTTAAAGAGCCTATCTTGTTCCTTCTTCATATTCTTCATTTGACCTATAATAACCAAGACACCAGTGAGAGGATGATCATAATATAGATTGCATTTGAAAAATCCATCAGGCTAAGAAAAATAAATAAATCTACAATAAGTTATAAGCTGCAATACCAAATATTGTATACAAGACATCTTAGGGTGACACGCATGCACTTCAAGTTGCTCATGTCAGTCATTCCTGGACTCCCATATTTTACATTTAGGTACAACAACAAAAAAACCTCTTTAAAAGCTTGTAACCGCAAAGTGTTTAATATTGCCTTCCTTACCAAGCAGGTCACTGCGATCCAGCAGTGTTTCCAGATCTTTATTACCGATGATGTTTTTTCCTCTTCCTTTCACCTCTCTGCAAGAAAAAAAAAACAAAGCATTAGGGGTGCATGTTTAAAAATGTATAAAAACAAAACTAAAATTCATATATTTAACCAATAGCTATGCAAATGTAGCAAGGTCAACACATGTGATTCCACCCTTACATTGAAACTTGCAACCGTAATAGGATCACATGACCAAGTTAGTTTCACTATTCACCACTAGACCGACTACTGGCTAGTTTGTAAGCAATAGCACAAAGAACCATTGTCCGCCAACATCAGTAATGAGTCAAAACACTACTGCTCGCAGACATTAAATGTTTAATAAAACATTGAAGTTTTAACCTTATTGTGCAAAATTGGTGCTCTTGATGCGTAACCACCAGCAAGCAGTCACTTTTACAACAATTTTTCCTCTACAATTTTTTACACTTATAAACTTGAATGTCTTTCAAAGCTATTTTCAAAATGTCTAGTGCACCGATAGTGTAAGGATTATTGCCCACATTGTCAAACAGATAACAAAGCAATAATCCCTGCATCCGCCACCCGTCCGCTACAGTTCATCCAGAACTCTGCTGCCCGCCTGGTGTTCTCTCTGCCTCGCTTCGCCCACACTACTCCACTACTCCGCTCGCTCCACTGGCTCCCGATCACCGCTCGCATCCAGTTCAAGACTCTTGTACTAGCCTACAGATGCCTTGACCAGACTGCACCCAGCTACCTCATCTCTCCCTACACCCCCACTCGACCTCTCCGCTCCGCCTGCACTAGAAGACTAGCTCTACCTCCGCTACGCTCCCCTGCCTCCAGAGCCCGTTCCTTCTCCACCCTTGCTCCGCAGTGGTGGAATGACCTTCCTACAGATGTCAGGACTGCCCAGTCCCTGACCACATTCCAGCGCCTCCTTAAGACTCACCTCTTCAAACAGCACCTGTAGAACTCCTCTGTTTGTATCCTGGGACACTATCACCCTTCATTTAAATGTGCTTTATTTTGCTCTTATCTGCCCCCTATTTTACTGCATTTAATCCTGTACTTCAGAATACTGTAATCTGCCAAGTGTTTAACCTGTAGTACTTTGTAGTTAATCACATCCTGATGTAACTATCACTATTTAATCATATCCTGATGTAACTATCACTATTATCTGCTGTATTATTGAATTGTGGTTTGTCACACTTGAACAAAAGTTATTGTATTTCTTGCTCTTGTTGTATTACTTGTATTGTAACACTTGAAATGTATTTGCTTACGATTGTAAGTCGCCCTGGATAAGGGCGTCTTCTAAGAAATAAATAAATAATAATAATGATGTGGTACGGAACAAAAAAGCCAGCACACTTAGGGTTTTTTTTTATTATTATTATTATTGCTTTTCTTGCAGTGATTTATAGAGGGCAGATATCAAACCCTAGTACACTAGAGATGACATTTTGAAAAGAGCTTTGAAACAGACTTTAAAGTTATAAGTGTAAACAGCTGTCAGGATGTTAAATGAAAAGAAATTACAGGCTTGTTCCACAGTTGCAGCAACACGTGGGGACATATAATGCTATATTTTTCGTAACCCTGCTACTTACTCTAATTCCAGTCAATATTGTATAATAATTACAACCCTAATTCAAATCGTAATCCTAAGGGTTGCTTCCATCTGCAAGGACACATGGCACCCAATATTACCTCTCATGGTCCCTGGATTTCAGCAGCTCCTTGAGCTCCTGGAGGTCTAAGCTGCCTGTAGACTCCTTCAGTCCTGACTTGCCACCTTTGAACTTATCTGGAGAAAACAATGTGTATTAAATAAGCCACACAAGACACGTTTAAACAGTGAACGTGCCACAATAAACCACTAACATTGAAATGTTGTTGGAACCACTGTTGGCGACCTGGTATACCCTTATATTTTCCTTTAAAAGCTTACCGTGACACACATTTTAGAAACAAAGGTAAATTATTCTGTATATTTAGGTTAATGTGTGGCATCTGCCTCAGTGGGTTAAATAAACGTGAACAGTTTGCTCATGTAAGAGACACATTAGACTGGACAGACTCCTTAAGTAAATGTATTCTTGCAAAAGGGATCAGTGCTGCCACCTGGTGCCAGTGTTTAAACCCTGGTAGCCCAAGTATAGTAATTTCCTCAAATCGAAGAGTTTCCATAGCTCATATAATATGAAGTCAGCATCTCATATGGTGTGATATATTAGTAGTATAAGTCATGGTGGCTGGGGTTTGACAAAAACACACATGTTTCACACAGGGATGCTTAACACCTTACTTTTATGAATGAAAATCTTCTCCAGTTTCCTTTTGGCAGCAGCCCTCTCTATAATCTTCTGGTCAATGGTGTTTGCAGTCACTAAGCGGTATACAACCACCGGTTTGGTCTTGCCGATTCTGTGACACCTGTCCTGGGCCTGGAGGTCAGCCTGTGGATTCTAAAAAAAAAAAAAAAAACATACAAGATACATTTCATAAAATCAGAATTATTTGTTGCGCAAACTTTTTAACCCTGGTTAGATTTTAGAAAACTGTCCCAACTTAAACCACAGATCAAGCCACCAGCATCTCAACACTGTTGGATGGAACCTGCACAGATCCGTTTGACAAATTTGTGGCTTTGAAAACCATGCAGCACTTACCCAATCACTGTCGAAAATAATGACAGTGTCAGCCGATGTGAGGTTTATCCCTAGACCCCCAGCTCTTGTGCTCAGCAGGAAGACGAAAACGTCTCATCTAAAATTTGGGAACATTAACATAAATTTAAGTAGCCGTTTGGCAAAACAGAAGCATCTAGCATTATAATTGGAGACATGGAATTCACTGTACTCCAGGTCAAGGTTCAAGTACTATACGCTAAAAGCAGCAGAGGCCCTTTTTAAAAATGTGACAAGCTGCGACTGGCTGCCATCTAATTAAATATACAATCAATGACACATAGATTTTATAGTACATTTCATAATAAGCAAACAGTAAACAGGTGGCTTAGACTGCAACTGCCTCTACAGTTAGAGCACTGAGGCTCTTGTTAAAAATGTGAACACCAAATACAGTAAACTAGACAAAACACTGCATTCTCCTCTCGCTCTATATAGGACATTGATCCATCCAGACGGCTGTATTTAAGTTCTCTGAGATAGCAGTAATCCATCAGCACATCCAGAATAGAGGTCATCTGAGAGCAGATTAGCACCTGCAACAAGCACAACATTACAATAGTACTTAATCCACCCTTCATAAAAAGTGTGCTGGTTGGGAACAGGAAGAGAGATATTGAGTATTCATATTAGTATTCATGAAGAACCTAGTGCCTACTACAAGAGATCTCCTAAAACATATTGATACTGTGACAGTGTGTAACCCACAAAAACAAGCGTGGTGTATAAAACGCATATAAAATAATCTTTTACAACATGTAAGATTGGGATTTAATTGTCATAGAAGTGTGTAAAATTGCAATGTATAGCATGGCATTAAAAAGGTTAAGAATATATATGTTTAAAATACATGACAATCATAACCAGAGGATCATTGTCCTGGACAGGATATTAGACAATGGGAAGGAGGCACAAAACAAAACAGATTTTTCCAGTTTGAAAGGCGTGGGCAAAATTAAAATATCAGTGTTGAAAACTATCATTTGTCTTCTTATACTGTGAAGCAACATTGACAGGGGCAACTTGTACAAGCACTTGTCTAATTTTATCACAAAGCCTCCAGCTGGCTAGTAAAACTAAATCACAACAGAACCTGCTAGCAATACTGTCTGTCCATTGATTAGTCACTTGTGTTAAATTACCTTGTGTCCCCTTTTCTGCAGTTCTGGCAGTATTCTATCAAGTATAAGGAACTTCCCTGAGCTCTGCACCAGCTGCTCATCAATCTGGACAGGAATAAAATCAATAAGTAAAGAGGCAGGTAGGCAGAGACGTTTCTTGTTAATTGCTCGATATACTACAGAAGTCTAGTTTGTGTGACATTAACAGTATAAAATCTGGAAACGACTAAAATTAAGGTCAACTGGGGCAAATTATTACCTTAAAATTCTGCGTGGCAGGGTCAAGTGGGTATTCAATAAGGTATGGGTGATTACAGCATCTCTTCAGCAACATCAAAACATTCTGGAGTTTTAGGTTGATCTCAGCAGCAACAGACACTTGCACATCTACCAAGGGTCTGCTGGAAGGGAAACAGATGATCAAGAGAATAGATTATAATCTTAGACCATTGCAGCAACTATGTATAATCCACGTGTATCCAAAAAGGTCTAGTTTAATAACAAACTAGATCTCACAAATTCTTCACACCACATTGCTCCACCAACTACACTGATAAATGAATGTGTATGTACTGCAGTAAAACAGAACAGAGCCTTAAGAAAAATTCAAAAAACATAAAAAAAACAGTTACCTTTCTGAAAAACACGGACAACATCAATACGACAAAAATGTTAAGCACACACCACTTTTAACAACACTGTACTTCCACTCAAACAAATACCTTGGCTGCTTGTCTGCTTCTTTCTGCAGTTTAGCGAGGTATCTCTCCAGTGCCAGTGTGCTCCCCAGCCAGCTCGTTATAGTTCACAGGGCCCTTGCTCCTTCTCTTTGGCCTCCCGGAGTCCGTCAACTCCACTGTTTTGACGTCCTGGAAAGGAGGGAGATAAAGTTGATGTTATAGTACTACTGTGCAATTATAAACAAAATAGGTTGGTTCAATACATCTCCCCAACAAAATTAAATAAAAAAAAAGAAAAAAGAAAAAGAGCCTTACCGGGCCCATCCTAAGCATTTTCTCAATGGTTTTGTTAACAATGGCAGTGTAGAAAGTCTCCTGCTTCTTGGTGAGAGGAGCGTAGACCACCACCTCTCGTTTAGGGGGCACTTCAAGTGTGACATCACACTTCAGTCTCCTCAGGAAGAATGGGGTTAGAATCTGAAACATCACAGGGTTCAAGCCAGCATAGGAGCATTTAGCCAAAACAGAGTCAAGTGGACAAGAAACACTACATGTTTCATACAAATTACACATACACAAAAATATTATTTGACCTGGTGAAGCATGTGCAAAATATTCTGCTCTCGTTCTTTAGTGATAAAGTTTTCTGCACCAGTAGTGACACTGGTAATATCAAACCAGGACTCAAAGCTGGGGGGTGAAAAAAACAAACTAAAAATATGACAACGTATTCTCGGATGCAATATTAATATTCATATTCTTTACATGCAATAGCTGAATGTTTATGTATGTGTGTGAAAAATCAGAATAAAAATGTTAAAATTAATATGTGTTTGTTACATATGTTTTTCAAACGCTCATGTACCTTTCTGTCCGTATGTACTACATATTCTCACAAAGCATGAAACGCGGGAGTGCAGAAATAAAGGAGATATATTACATTATACCTAAAAGCCCCGGGAGCAGTCACATTGACGGTCACACAAAAAACTATTGTATTTTGATATACAGAACGGTATTCTACTTTATTATTTTTATTTACCAGTCCTCAATGTGTTTAGCTGTAATCAGATTAGTCTCTACTCTCTGCCTGAGTGAATGACTGACAGTCTATTGTTTTCAATCAGCTTTTTGAAGGCTGGCGCCTGCTTGGTAGCTGCGCTGCTTTGGTCAGTTGGTATCGAGACTAGTGAAAATAAATACCAGAGACCGTGGAGTTTTACAACGCAACAAAATGTGGAGTTGATGTTTTGGATCAGATGGCACGGAAGTATTCTGTGAAAGCTGGCTCCAGACAGTGGCCTGTTCAGGTGTTTTACAATGTATTGGACCTAGCAGCCATCAGCTCCTGGCTACTTTACAAAGAATGCACGGAGAAGCATTTACCAAGGAGAGAATATATTTTACAGTTAGTACAGCAACTTCGCAAGAAGCATTTGGAACAGAGGGAGACTGCCACGCGTGTACCCACAGCTGAAGCTGACAACCCCGCTGAGAGTCGCAAGAGACGCCAATGCCAGGTTGGCAAGTGCAATAAAAATAAAACTTCGGACAGCTGTGCCCTGTGCAGAAAGGCGGCGTGGAGAAGCGCATTATCTGTGTTGATTGTGAACAGACATAGACTCAAGGTAAAGGAATACCCTTTTGTCGAAAAAAAGAAAAATAAATTAGACTTTTTTTATAACTTCTTGTGCTGTGTGCTTCTGTAAAAAAAAATGTTCTAAGTTTATTTATCTATGTTGTTCAGTTGCTTTTGCTCATCTAATAATAAACCAATTGCTGTTGAAAAGTAAAAAATGTATTGTTATCGTTTCAGTTTTGTAAATATGTATTTTGTAAACCGATGTCTATTCAGATGCTTATTTATTTACATGTTCTTGTTTTGTAAAGTAAATGTTCATATATATATATATATATATATATATATATATATATATATATATATATATATATATAATGTGTGTGTGTGTGTGCTTCGGTTGTTCAGGTGTTTATGTAACGTACTTAGTAAAAAAAATTAAAAATAAAAATAATTATATCCAACTGTTTATCATTTCGTTTTACTACTACAGTGTTTTGAATTTAGCTGTCTGAAATACTGCTTCAGGGCTTCTAGGTATGAGTATATCTCCGGTCCTTCTAGTGTTAAAGCTGCTTCAATATCATAGTGTAACAATAAATAACAGGAATTCATGGGATGCTGAAATGTCTTCAAAGGTCAGGAGACAACTATGAGGTGGCAATATATTCCAATACTGTTTGGCACTACTATACAATCGACAGCAGTGTGGAGTAGTGGTTAGGGCTCTGGACTCTTGACCGGAGGGTCGTGTGGGACACTGCTGCTGTACCCTTGAGCAAGGTACTTTACCTAGATTGCTCCAGTAAAAACCCAACTGTATAAATGGGTAATTGTATGCAAAAATGATGTGATATCTTGTAACAATTGTAAGTCGCCCTGGATAAGGGTGTCTGCTAAGAAATAAATAATAATAATAATATGCCACTGTATACAAAAACAGCAACAAAATCTCATGACATCGACTAAAGCATTTCTGAAGCCTTATAATTGTTAACAGCTATATTTTATCCAAGTCACCCCCACACCTTAAATTCTACTTAGTCAATTGATTAGTAGGGTAAAAGAAATGACGATTCACGAACTACAATACTGATACCTTGTCTTAGTGTAGTTTGTAATTGTAAAAAAAAATAAAACATATTGTACATACATGCGGATGCTTATTCTCTCACCTCTCTCAGAGCCACTCTGCTCCACTGCTGTCCCCTCGGGATTGCCAGGCTCATTGGGTTTAGGGCAATGAGGAGACACACTCCTCTCACCGTTCACGAGGCTGAGGCAAGAAAAAACTTAATTAAACAGAATACATATGGTATTAATGTCCACTAATTAAAATGTATACAACAGAGGCGATGCAGTCACAAATAGCAATATTCATGCATTGAGTTTGCTGCAATAGTTACTGCAGCAAGTGACATAATCCAACGTCATACACGCATTTCAATCACACGTAAGAGTACTGAACACAAATGCATTACAGGGCTAATAAATAAATAAATAATATAAAATGCCGGTCCAGCATAACTCAAACACGTTTGGGAATACTAATTTTAAGCATAAAAATAAAAGGATATTTTTCAACTATGATTTCCTGTATACAAAATGTAGTTGTATATCATTCAGTACTATTGCATTTACTATTATTAATATATTATACAATTAATGATAATAATAATAATAATAATAATAATAATAATAATAATAATAATAATAATAATAATAATAATACACCTGCTCATTTTTACAAACAGGTGTTATGATGAATCCTGTACCCCCTCACCTGGAGAAACTAGCAGATGTCTTCCAGAGCTGCTTAGGGAGAGGTGAGAACCTAGACCTCACTCAAACACATTGGAAGGGTTTGCTTTTGAGGACCTGTCAGTGTGTATTCTCTTACACATGGTTTATAAGGATCAATGCAAAATAGCTGATAAGGTGTAAAGTGATTATTACTCATGGTTTTGGAAAACTAAAAATGTTTTATACCAGGGGTGTGCAAATGAATTTATTTTTTAGTTAACTTAGCATTGTGTGTGTGCAATACCTCATCTTTAAATACAACAGTTTCTGCCATGCTGCATTGAAAAAACAATATTTTTTTTTTCTTGAAATGCCTACTTGGGAGACTTTAAGATGGGCCTTTTCCTTAGGATATCCATAGGGTAGCTTCATAATTTGAAAAGGGCAGCCTACTATGATCATTCTAATTCAAACCATATTCAGAAAATCGCACTAGCAGTCCCAAAGGCAGAAGAAACATTTGTAGAACGCTGTGTTGTTTTGTACTGCATGCCAGCAAAAATTCAGCAGAAGGGTATAAGCTAATTAGTGTGGATGGAATGTTTTCCACTGGACAAGAGCAATGTCTGGATTGTGCTTTTGTACTTGAGCGGTTTGCATAGATTTGGTCCCCCTCTCTCTTGAGCTGATGCCTGGCGCTGTTGAGTCTCCATGGTGCTGTGGCGAGCTTAGCCTGCCCCGTTTGCCTGTCTAGTATACATTTGATACATTTCACATTCATACATTTGCTTTAAACTACCTTTTTTTAATGATGCAGATTAATATTTCCCTATTGTTGATATAATCCTGACTACTGTTCATCTGTTTATATCCTTGATGAACAATATTAAATTATCATGTCATATATTGTACCTAATCGGTTTAAAGCCTGTTCTATTTCAGGTTAAGGTTCCTGAAACTTTTGGACTAGTAGAGAAAGCTGACAACAAAATTGTATAAATCCTCGTCCACAATGGGTTGTAAAGGACAATTAGAACAGATTTCTAAAGCAGCCTAGATAAGTATTGACTCTTTCATAAGCAGTTACCTCCTAAGCCATGGAATTGCTACCATTCATCCAAGTTCAATTTGTTCAATTAAAAAAATCATCAAGTATCATTAAGTATATTGTTTTCCAGATATAGATTAGTTACAGTTATCTAAAATTGCACAGATGTGCCTGTGCTGGCCTTGTGGGAGCAAAGTGACTAAACTAAACTAAACTAAAAGATTATTTTATGGAAGTACACAGTTTGTTTAAGCATAGAACACACCATGGTTGAAACAGTACAAACAATTTCTTAATGAATAGCCTAAGTGGTTTCCTCATCGCTGTCTCACTATTTTCATTCTTGTGCTTTAAAATTCTGAACTTTACTGTGGTTGACAGAGCAGTCTTTTTTTTTATCATGATCTAAAAACTTTGCTGCAGACAATATAACAGATAGCGTCCATCAACATGGAGTATATATTTTCACAAATGTTTAACTTTATTGTCTGAATTGACCATGCTTTCTGCCATGCATCCTTCACTATAGAGGGGGTCCTGCCAGAGTTGATGTGGCTACTGGTTGCGATCAAACAGTAATATAACACAGAGACGCACGTCAACAGGAATCCTTTGAACTTTGTTGCTCAGTTTTTTTTTTTTTTCATTTTCAAGTACAAATTGAATTTTAAAAAGTCAAATACATTACATAACTTCAATTTATTTATTTGGAGATTATTTTCATAAAAAGTTATTTTTCACAAGCTTTTAAAAAGAATAGATATACTGTACTTACAAATTGTAAAAATTCCTCTAGAGTGCAATTACAATACCTGGGCAGCAGGGGGAACCAAACACATACGAAAATGCACTGTTCAAATTGTTTTCTGTATAATAAGATCGAGATGAATGGTAGTTCCTCGTGCCAAAGTTACAGAGAAGCACTAGAACTGCCAGTGACTATCTATACAGCATGGATACTTTATGTGTTTTCAGGGTATTGGCTCACCAAAAGTAAGTCAGCCAAAAGCACCATTTAAACCGACAGACTGGAGAATTGCAAACGTAATACCGATCCATAAAAAGGGAGACAAAACCGAACCAGGTAACTACAGACCAATAAGCCTGACTTCTATTATATGGAAACTTATGGAAACTTATAAGAAGATCCAAAATGGGAAATTACCTATATGGTAACAATATCCTGGGAGACAGTCAGCATGGTTTTAGGAAAGGGAGATCGTGTCTAACTAACCTGCTTGATTTTTTTGAGGATGCAACATCGACAATGGATAATTGCAAAGCATATGACATGGTTTATTTAGATTTCCAGAAAGCGTTTGACAAAGTCCTGCATAAAAGATTAATTCTCAAACTGAAGTCAGTAGGGATTCAAGGAAATGCATGCACATGGATTAGGGAGTGGTTAACATGTAGAAAACAGAAAGTACTGATTAGAGATAAAAATTGAGCGAGGGAACCAGTGGTGTACCACAGGGATCAGTATTAGGTCCTCTGCTATTCCTAATCTACATTAATGATTTAGATTCTGGTATAGTAAGCAAACTTGTTAAATTTTCAGAGGACACAAAAATAGGAGGAGTGGCAAACACTGTTGCAGCAGCAAAGGTCATTCAAAATGATCTAGACAGCATTCAGAACTTGGCAGACACATGGCAAATGACATTTAATAGAGAAAAGTGTACGGTACTGCACGCGGGCAATAAAAATTGTGCATTATAAATATCATATGGGAGATACTAAAATTGAAGAAGGAATCTATGAAAAAGACCTAGGAGTTTATGCTGACTCAGAAATGTCTTCATCTAGACAATGTGGGAAAGCAATAAAAAAAGGCCTACAAGATGCTCGGATATATTGTGAAAAGTGTTGAATTTAAATCAAGGCAAGTAATGTTAAAACTTTACAATGCATTAGTAAGACCTCGTCTAGAATATTGTGTTCAGTTCTTGTCAACTCGGGTTTAAAAGGCTTGTCGTATGCAGACAGGCTCAAAGAATTGAATTTGTTCTGTCTTGAACAAAGAAGACTATGCGGTGATCTGATTCAAGCATTCAAAATTCTAAAATGTATTGACAATATTGACCCAGGGGACTTTTTTGACCTGAAAAAAGAAACAAAGACCAGTGGTCACAAATGGAAATTAGATAAAGGGGCATCCAGAACAGAAAATAGGAGGCACTTTTTTACACAGAGAATTGTGAAGGTCTGGAACCAACTCCCTTCAAGATCCTTCAAGAAGCTGCTTGATGAGATTCTGAGATCAATCAGCTACTAACAACCAAACGAGCAAGATGGGCCGAATGGCCTACTCTCATTTGTAAACTTTCTTATGTTCTTCACTTTTAATTTGTAGTTCCCAACACTCTTAGGTAAAATGTAGAAAAAAAGACGATACCTGTCATACAGTAAGAGAAATAAGTCGCCAAAGTAAGGTAAAAATGTCCATCTTCTCCTCCTTTTTCTCCCAACGTATTTTTTGAAGACCCAGGCACTTTCATCCAATCATATGTATATTACAGGACATCCGATTTTAATGACAATATTGTCAACATGGAAATATACTAGGGAACGCACTTATTGTGACATCTATATCATTTATATTAAATTATTTATTTATGTTTTAAAATGGAACATTTGCCTGCAAAAAAATATTTGTTTATATAAATATTAAAAAAAGGTCTGGTATATGTGGGATTTGAACCTATAACCTTCAGTTTGCAAGCGTGGTGCTCAGAGGAGGAGTGAGATGAGGTCATCCAGGCGGTTGTCTAGTTGCCGCCAGAGAGGCCGCAGCCGGTGCCAGAGAGTCCCGCGCCGCCGGAGGGAGAGTACCCCATGCAGCCTAGGAGGGAGCGTCCTATGCTGCCAGCGCCAGAGCCCCAGAGACAGAGCCCAGCGTCTCCAGTGTCCTGCACTGCCTGGGAGAGAGTGTCCCGCGCTGCCCAAGATACAGTGTTAGTGTTAATGTATTGCTGTGAATAGAAGCGTGTTTTGTGTCTAGGCAGTGCTGGTGCGCTGTCTGGGGTGTCATGTGCACAGTGCAGCTGTATGTAGATAGGGGTCTGTGTTGGCTGCACTGTGATTTGTGTTCGGTTCCGCCAACCAGCTGTTTGCGCGGGACTGAGGGCCTGAGCGATTGGGCCTTGTGTATGTAAATGTACCCCTGTGTGTGTGTGAGCCGATAGGGCTCGGGGGGATCACTATTTAGGAGCTGCCTGCGTGCAGCTCAGGGTCGTGTTGTGGTTTTCGTGTAGTTGTGTGGGAATGTGTCCTGGAGCTGACTATCTGAGCTAAACCATTTAAGAGAACATCCATGTGCCTTCCGTTCCAACCTGTCAATAAAAATAGCAGTTTTCACTGCTATAAACTGCATCCTGTGTCGTCTCCATTTCTTCCTGCTCCGGACCAGATATGGTGCCGCGGCAATATATAGCAGATTGTTAAGTATCTGGAATGTGAATTGAATGCATTGATTGCGAGATTACTATTTCTAGTAATTGAATAATGGTGTTAAATGACAATGAGAACCGGGTGCATTTAATAGATTTAATGAGTCCTGCTTTTAATACGCTCTGATGAAGACAACATGTGTTGAAACAAGTCAGCGTACCTGCACACTGATGCACTCAGGTCTAATGGATTTAATCAAATATTGAAATGATGAAATACATAAAAGTAGCAACTAGTTGACCTACAGCAGGCTGTGTGGTCCAGTGGTTAAAGAAAAGGGCTTGTAACTAGGAGGTCCCTGGTTCAAATCATGTCTTACTCACTGAGTCACTGTGTCACTCTGAGCAAGTCACTTAACCTCCTTGTGCTCTGTCTTTCGGGCAAGATGTTCTTGTAAGTGATTCTGCAGCTGATGCATAGTTCACACACCCTAGGCGTCTGCTAAATTAAGAAATATTAATTAATATTATTACAGTATTCAACTATTTTTACCTCAAGTATTTGACCATTACAGATTATAACATATCTAATGCATTATCAGTAATCTTATAGTCTTTACAGTTCGATCCCCTTTCACATTTGATTCACTACAATACAGTTTTGTGTGGTTTATCCTTTCTACAGTTTCTACAGTCAAGAGTTTGTGAAGATACTTGGATACATTTACATATTTCTTTTTAAATTTGTGGTACTTCTTATTTAGGAAAAACACTGAAGTTTATTAAAAACTAATAATAGACATTCATCATGGCTTTTACAATGCTTGGTTTATCATGCCTGCCTGGTTATTACATATAGAACAAGCCTGTCAGTAACAGGCACCCAAGCCACAGCTGTAAATTCACAATCAGAGCTATCAATGTGATCTAAAAGTTCATGATGTATTCTCAAAACATTATGCTAAACAATGTGTGCACCAAATGTCACCACAATTCGAGAAGTGGCTCTTAAAATACATGTAAAAATGTGACATACAGATGGACAAATGATTTCAACCCTGCAAGCCTTAAGGAGGCACCGGAATGTGGTTGGGGACTGGGCAGTCCTGACATCTTATGATAAGGGCTTGCTGTAGCTTTCAATGACACATCAAAGATGTTCCACTTTGGCCCTTTCAGTTGTGGAGGCTTTGTGATTTAAGGACTACTTCCAAACTCCTACTAGCTGATCCCATACAAACTGGCTTATTGAGAACATGTGTTTAACTCACAGCGTCCTCATTGACCTCAGTGAATGTGCGTCATCATTCCTGGTTCCATAGATCAAGCTAGATCAACCATATAAACATGTTTCAGGTGTTAAAAATGTATTATTTATAAACACGAAGACTGAGCAGCATTTCTGTTGGATGCTCTCTTTCCAGTCTGAGTTTGACAAATAGTGTTTGCACTCATACAGTAGTAAAGCAAACAAGCAAAGCATGCAAGGTACACGGTCGTGGGTTCCACCTCACTAAGATAATGAGTTCCCTTTGGTGTTAACTGCTTCTTCTCCACTCTCAAAACAGCACCTTGGCTTCATCTCAACAGCTGAGTCTTGTCATGGCAGTAGACCACACAGGCTTTCCTAAGAACAAACCTACTCGAATACCTCTTGAAACTGTCCCGCAATCCAGCCTAGTATTTTACTAAACTCGTATTCATCAGAGTATTTACATAGTTTAAGATTCACGGGGAGCGGTAAAGAAAGATATCTCGATAGATGTGTACAGAGCCAGGGTTAACGGCAAAAGGACCAGTGCTGTGCTTCGGCATGTTCATGATCAAGGCCCCTCACATGGCCTGGCGTCGGGGCTAAGCATGACCACTTATGATGTCTCTTAAAGGGATGGGCTGTAGTATAAGTCACTCTTACAATAGGACTACGAGTGCCTGTGTATGGGTTATATGTACACTGAAGCAGGATTTCTTGAAAAAGCAACTATAAGTCTGACAGTCTCATCTAGTCAAATTGTACAGTATTAAGAACTACTTAATGCTCTCTGAATTTGCATTATAGTAGTATTTGTTTTATCTCATGACAATGGTAACACAGCAGTGTAATAGTGCAATTACAATTTTAGGTTACAAAATATAATTGAAGACAGATCATAACATTCAAGTACAAACTGCATTTAGCTTTTATTTTTCATTTCTGCACAGATTTTACTATTGATAATGTACAAGAAGTTTCATTTTGCATTGTTTGCCAAGCTCTACCTCTGTAAAACTACTTTTTATATAGGTAGTGCCACCAACATAGGATTACAATGAAAACGATATCGAATGAAACTGATCTCATCTTGAAATAGGCATTAAAAAGGTTCTGATGATGTTGTTTTGTTGTTACTCATTGTGACTGTATTTTTTATTTTATTCTGCACTTCATACATTCCTAATTGATTTGCTCAAGCTAGAATGGGTGCTACTAGTTGGATAATATGACATCAAAATGCTGTGACATCACTTCTTGTAGTCTGACTATAGTATGCTGTAATTGGTTGGATGAAATGACATCATAATGCAGTGAATCTGAATTCTAGAATGTTTAGCAACTTTACCAACAGTTTTGGCAATGTAGGCAAGAGATAAGTAATGTTTATTCACTGCTGTTACTGATTTTAAGATAATGTTATTATTAGAAATTAGAAATGTTATCTTTACCTAAAAAAGTATATTAATTAAAGTATTAATTTAACTAAGAAAAATATTTATTAGGATAATGAAGTAAGAGCCATTTTTAACTATTTTGTGTCCTTAAAAATAAAATAAATACTATTGTCAAATATTATAAACAAGACACACTTGCTGGAAATATGAATTAAAACAATAAATACACACTGCAATGTTTGAATGTGTTCCTGATAATTCTAACGACTTCACTCAAGTACTGCTTGAATAATTAGATTAAATCAAATAGCTATTAATATTAATACAATTAATACTATTAATGAAATCAAATAGCTATTCTCAAACAGTTAACTAGAAATAAAAAAAAAATTATATTAAACATTGGACTGAGGTTGCTGCTTATTCAGGGTTTATATCTTTCATAACATTGAAAATGACAAAGTCTTTGAATCTTCATCATGTAACCACATAATATTGCTATAAATGCCTTCCCTATAAAAAACAAAAGTGATTTTAATATTTACAGAACTGTGACATTATTTAAGTTAAAAGGGGACTGGTGTATTTGTATTGCTTGGTATTTACTGTAACACTGTATTGATGCATGACTGTCTGAAATAGTCTCTGGATATAGGTCATGATGTACATTTCATATCAAGAAAAACGTATCAAGAAAAAGAAGATAAGCAAAGGAAAAAACTGAACTAAGAAAAATGTAAGATAAAGTAAAGGAAAAACAGAAGAAACATGAATGATAAAAGAAAAGAAAAATAGAAAAGTAAATGAAAATACAGAAAAAAACAAATGAAAAATGAAGGAAATTGGAAGATAAAGCAAAGGAAAAAAGTGAAAAACAAAACCAAAAATTAAAAAACAGAAAAGCAAGACTATAAAGCAATGGAGAAACCTGGAAGAGAAAACAAACAGGTTAAAGCAAAGAAAAACATAAAAGAATGGAAATGAAAGATGAAGCAATGAAAAAAACATTAAAAAACGTGGAAGAAAAGAAAAACAAAAAAGCTAAATAAACTTAAGTTAAAGCAAAGAAAAACAGAACAGGGAGAAAATAAAACAAAGGAAAACAAAAGGAACATAAAGCAAAAGAAAAACAAATGACAGAAAAATAAAAGAAATGAAGGAAAAAAATGAAAATGGGAAGATCAAGCAAAGGAAAAAAGAAAAACAAAAGAAAATGGCAAGATAAAGCAATGGAAAAACTGAAACAAAGAAAAAGATTAAAACAGAAAAGCAATAATATAAAGCAATGGAAAATCCAGTAAAACAAAGACTGAAAAAAACTGGTAGAGAAAACAAAGAAAAAAATAGAAAAGAAAAAGAAAAAAACTAAAGAAAAACAGAAGTAAATGGATATAGAGAAAAATTGAAGAACATAGAAAATAAAGGAAAACAAAACAAAGATGGAAGATAAAACAAAGGAAAAAATAGAAAAAAGGAAGACAAGGGAATTTAAAAACAAATGACAGAAAAACAGAAGAAAAGATAATTTTAAAAACCCAGAAAATTGCAAGATAAAGCAAAGGAAAAAAAAACAGAAAAGCAAAAGAAAAAATAAAAGAAAGCAAAGAGAATAAACCAAAAAGCAAAATAAACTTGGAAGATAAAGCAAAGAAAAGCAAAATACAATTCCATAACAAGAAAAAAAACAGAAGTAAAGGAATATAGAGAAAAATTGAAGAAAACAGAAGATAAAGCAAAGGAAAAAACAGAAAAATAAAAGATTAAAAACAGAAAAGGGAGAAGATAAAAAAAGAGAAGACATAAAACAAAAACCAAGAGCTTAAAGTTACATTTTTCTTTTCTTTAATGTCCCCTTAACTTTGTATGACTTCCCAAACCATTCTGAGAATTCTTACTGCAGTAAATCAAATATTGTCTTTTTTTATTTCCAATCTGTCTGTGTTAAGGTGCTTTGAGACTGAGTTCAACAGCTGTTATTCCTTTCTAGTTGCCTGCCATAGATGCATAATGTAGGTTATATCAACCAAAGTGTCATAAGTGAACACCAGGTCCATCTTGTGAACTGCAGTGCGATGCCAGAAAATCAAAAGGCAATTGACCCAAAGGCTGCTCCTTCCCTCTGTAAAATACTGGAGGGTATATTTAATCCTCATGGTAGTCTACAAATGGAGCAAAAAAAACCCAAAACAGCCCTTTATTGAATGATATAAAAAGTATCCAGTCAAAATGCTTAGTACGGTATGTATCTGAATCCGAATTCCTCAGGGACAGTGCAAGGCTCTCACCAGTAGAATGTGGTTATATCTTTGTTGTAGTTGTTGTGGATTCAGTATACCAGTGGACCATATGAGTTCAACAAAGTTCTCAGTAGATGCTAATCCACCTGGGTATTTTTGTAATTTTTGAAACTTTGTTCTGTGAGTCTTGCAGCAAGTTGATGTTGCGTCTTTTTAAATGCTTTTGTTCGTCTAAAACAAATCTTGCTCAATGAATTAGGTTCAAGAGATTTTACTTCAACTCAACAGATGGCCGCTCAAGCCTGGTGCTGTCAGTAGCCTGCAGGAATAATATAGGAGATCACTGGCACGCGTTTCCTGCTATGCTAATTTAATACATTTTGGGGTACAAATGTGACTTTTTTTGTCCTTGATAGGTACCCATGATAGGCGCTATTTGAGGCTAGTGTACAATGAATTGCATCTTATTGCTAAGGGGCAGAAAAGTCTCGGCTTAAAGCAATCAGCTATATCTGATGACCAAACATGAAGATAACAAAAGTGTAAAGGATGGAAAAAATAGCTCTGTGCATTGCAAAGGGCTGCATTTTTTTTTAATTTGTAGTAGCTTCAGTATTTTTTTATAAACTCGTTTATAAAACAACTTAACTACAAAGCACTATCATTTGTTACGGCCTTAAGTTACAGTAGAAAGTTGTGCGAAGTTACATCACAAACAGGATCTTCACTGCGGAAGTCTTGTGAGCATAAGGTACAGCTTCTGACATGTTCCATGCAACAACAAAAAAAACAAAACTTAGTTTTCGGTCAATTCGCGTGACTTTTTAGTGTGAGAAGGCGATTTACCCACCCATTTTGGCCATACCATGTTTTGGCTGCACACTTCCTATAGCGTGAGGAATGTGTCTGGTATGTGCTGCTACGTCACATTCTCACAACAATGGAGAGAGAATTTGGAGTTTCTAACCTGCATGGAAACCCTGCCTATATTACATATATCTAAGTCTAAAACTGAAGCGCTGCACCACAACTAGAGAACCAGAGAGGGCTTCAAAATGGAGTATCTTTTACCATGATGTCATTCATGTTATTTAGTTTTATTCTTGTCTTATTTTTGTTTTTACGAGTTATTACAGCAGCAATAACTCAACTAGTGCATCACATTCCTCACACTATAGGAAGTGCTTGGGGGATCACCTCGTGCTAAAAGCTGAGCAAATTGACCAAAAGCTTTTTTTTTTTTTTGCATGGAAACAAGTCCAAAAGCCGTACCTTAATGTTCTCGAGACTTCAGCAGTGAAGATCCCGTTTGCAAACTTGCGAAAATTTCTACTATAACTAGACCATACCAAGCAATTCTTTATTAACATTATATCTGCTGGAAGAAGCCATGGCAGCTTTTTTAACCAAATAGGAAGAAATAAGCATGCAGTGCAAGGGTTTTTTTTTATATATAGGTGACACCATGTATTCAACGATTCAAATTATTGCCATTTGACTCATAAAATGATAGTGCTTTATAGTTGAGTTGTTTTATAAGCAAGGTTGTAAGAAATACTGAAAAACTACACAACTACAAAAAATGTAGCCCTTTGCAATGCATAAATAAACAAATACATACTGTAAATAACGAAGCCCTTTGCAAAGCACAGAAAGATATTTTTCCCATCCTTTACACTTTTGTTATCTTCGTGTTTGGTCATCGGATAGCTGATTGCTTTAAGCCGAGATTTTTCTGTCCCTTAGAAATAAGATGCAATTCATTGTATACTAACCTTAAGTAGCATCTATCATGGGTACCTACGAAGAACCAAAAAAGACTTGTTTGTAACCCAAAATGTATTAAATTAGCATAGCTTGGAATGTGTGACAGTGGTCTCCTGTATTATTGCTGCAGGCTAACAACAACAGCACCAGGTTTGAGCGACCACCTATAGAGTTGAAGAAAAATCTCTTAAACAATTTGGTTTAGTAGAACGAAAACATGAAAGAAACTGTTGGTTCAACGAATTTGATACAAGACTCACAGAACGAAGTTTCAGAAAAATACAAAAATGCCGTGTGGATTAGCATCTACTGAGAAATGTGTTGAGCTCATGTGGAGTACCGGTATACTGGATCCCTAATAACGACAACAACTACAACAACAACATTAAAGATATAACCACATTCTGCTGACGAGAGCCTTGCACTGCCCCTGCGGAATTCAGATTCAGATATTTATTATTAGAATATTAATATAATATTAAGAATATTATGTAGTGGGAAATGTGGGCAAGTAGGGTAGCAGAGTAGATGCAGAGTAGAGAGTAGAGTAGATGTACTACCAGTATTTTGAAAATGTACTGTACTAAGCTCAATGATATAAAAATTATCCAGTCAAAATGTTTAATTGCTGGATTTTAGCTCCGTTCATAGACTACCATGAGGATCAGAACTGCTGAAGCTAGGGCTCTATTGGAGAACTTGTAAATAATATACATGTATGGGTATAATAGGCTTATAATAAATATATATGCAGTCAAAAAATGTTTAGCAAGTAATACATGGATTGTACACAGCGCTTTCTTATGGAATGTTGGTATTTCTATTTATTTATTTATTTATTTATTTATTGTGTGTATTTGTGTAACGCTGTCTGAATTCTTGTGTTGTTTCCCTTGTTTGTTTTTTTGTTGGTGGCCAAATAAGGCAGGCAGGCCAGTGTGGTTCTTCAGCACAACTTAAAAGCAATGGCACAAGGCCAAATTAGAATGCAGAGAAAAACTTTTTAATATTAATTAGGTCATTTGCATTTAGAAGGAGAATTGCTCTCCCTAAAATAAAACTACATGGAAACCCAAATTACCCGAAAGGTATTACCAAAATAGCGTGAGAAAAAGGTGAGCTAGTTGAAATGGTTTTTAGCAGCTAGGCTTGTGGCAATCTCTTACTGAGCTTAAACTAAAAAAAAAAAAAAAAAAAAAGTTAAATTATGAGTAGAAGCATAATTTTTAAGTCCTTTCAATTCTACCTTTAATACAGACTTATCCAAAAATAGTATAATATCAAACAATTGCAACTGACAATAAAAGAACAAAAACTAAGATAATGAAATTTGAATCTACTTACTCTAGGTTTGCATTGTACAGAAATAAAAAAAAAGATTTAAAATGAAAAACATATCGTTCTTTCTTTAATGTCAACTTTTATCAGTATTCTGAAATGTGTTTGTCATGGTTAAAAAATAATGTGCTGTCTTTCTGAAGAGAAAGGATAAATAAAGCCATGATGTGGTCCATTCTGTTAAAACCGTAAGAACCCACAGCACCATTTTGAAGAAGGGCAGGACGTTTGTTAACATAAGTTGCAGAGGTCAGGTGCTGTAAGGCTTCAGTACCAGTGGGGAGAAATAGGTCTGACTGGCTAAGAGAGTATACACAGTATTATTACAAATGAAATCATTAATTGCCTATCAGCCCCATTCCCTACTAACATTCAGAAGCAGGATGCACTGCATACCAAAACACAAGGGCAGTGGTTCTCAATGCAAAATATTTGGTGGCCACAGAGTGCTGAGAGTTACTGGGGGTAGAGTTAGAAACTCACACTAGCCCACCACACTTCACCCAGTCCTGGGTTCTGGGACTCCACAGGTATGTTACTGCCAGGACTTTGAACAATCAGACCCCTGGCAAATTTTCTCTGAATTGATCCTTATCACAACATCAACAAGCATGTAAGTGACAGCCATTCCTCACCACCACTGCAAGATTCAGAGCCATTGTAACATGAAAAATTTTGGAATTACTATAACCACAATGCACCTGTACAAATATAAGTTTGACATACAACCAGTCAGATATCCAAATACTCAGAGCAATGATACATATATAACTTGTGATAAAGAAGGTCCAGACCAAGTTTTATTGGGCCAGTTTCCATGCGGTGCTATTTCCACGTGAAGTGACGATGCTCGTGCACGTTTGGGAGAATTACTTGTGTGAATCAGGTTTGTGGCTGAATAAACAGCCAAAGAGAGGGATAGGGTAAATCTCATTTACTCGTGTAAATGATGAAAAACACGGGAAAACCACGCCCATTTTCACATGGAAAACCGCATTTCACGTGAAAATGTAAATGAGCTGGTTTGTCCTTATGTGACACAGCTCTAAATATTGCAAGGGAACAGGTCAGCTGTTACTGTGGGTTCCAAGATGGCAGAAAATGGGCGGTTTTATGGTTAGCAGTGGTGTATTTTACCTTAATGATAATGCGGGCAGCTTTTTTTTATTGTTGTTTTTTACTGTGTATCTTTTCTGTCATGCTGTATATCTCAAGTGGGTGTACAGTTCTGTATAAAACCACTTAGAAATATACCATGAATTGCAGTGTACACTTGTTATAGTATTAAAGCAGCTGTTTGAGAATATCCTTGCTGTAAAAACTACGCTAAAGTTAAACACGAAGATCAAGTGAGCTGCTTAAATGTCTGTAACTGAATTAATTCCTGTGCTTTTTTTAATCCCAGCTATGTCCAAAGACAACACGTGTCCTCCCTCCATGTTGATAAATATAGTTGGTGAACTGGATGTCATGAGCCAGCTCGATCGTCCAAAACAGCACAACAAACATATATACCAACAAGTTGTTGATGACCTCTCAAAATTGTCCAAATAAAATTGCAAAGGAACATATTGATTGTGTTTTATTTGTTTGCATCATTAATATTTAACACAATGGTAAATCCATTGTGGTGCACAATGTACTGAGTGTTGCCCGGGTGGGGAGGGCTTAGGTCGGCCAGGGTGTCCTCAGCTCACCGTGCACCAGCGACCCCTGCAGACTGGCCGGGTGCCTGCGGGCTTGCCTGTAAGCTGCCCAGAGCTGCATTGTCCTCCGACGCTGTAGCTCTGAAGTGGCTGCATGGCGGGCCTGCAGAGTGAAAAAAAGCGGTCGGCTGACGGCACACATTTCGGAGGACAGCGTGTGTTCGTCTTCGCCGCTCCCGAGTCAAAAAAAAAACAACCAGGCACTAGGTATTTAGAAATCACAGCTTAGATTATCTCGTTTACCAGTTGTGTGTGCACATGGAAACAACATTTTCATGAGCCACCTGCGAAAACAGCACGAGAACTTTATGCATAGCTAATTTACATATCAACCCCCACCTTTCCCATTCATTTGCATGAAATCAGGTGAAAGGCCATGTTTTCTCGAGTAAAATAAACGGAGCAAATAGAAACCCGAAAAAGCATTTTGCACGAAACATTTTTCTCGCACAAATGTCTCAAGCTAAAAAAAAAAACATCTTCTCAGGCAAGCAGGGTGCCTCCATATATCCCCAGATTCTGATAATCTTCATAGATAGCACTAAAGAATGAGGCGGTCCTGCTAATTAACAAGAATGTACTATACCATTATGAACCTTTCTGATTTTTTTTCCTGTTTCCAGCAGACAGGGCAAGACAATTGTAACAAGCAATGTCTGCCGTTTACAGATTCTGTCCACTCTTGTGAGATGAGATGGGTTTCAAAGCTCTATAACCATGAATGCAGATGAGCCTGGATCTTTTACATAGTGGTTAAGATGCTCGCTTGCAGTGTGCAAGGTCATCAATTCGTGACCAGTCTCCGTCCTGTTACACAAGCACACAACCCACAGATAAATCAAAAACATAAATTAAGTAGGACCATTATTCATAATTGATATCCATTTGGAAAACAGGTTATTATCAGGAACATGTCTTGTCTTTCTGTTGCACGCATATTTTTGTATTAATGAGAAATTGTATTTTATTAATTGATAAGAGCAACTTGGAACTGATATATCACAGTTATCTTAACTAACGTATTCTTCTTGCTGTTTAGATTTACTTTGTAGATCATTTTCTGTTTCAGTCATCAAGTGTACCCCTTTAGTATCTTCTTTACATCTACTAAGGGCTGAAATTCAGGGGGACAAGAATCTTGAGACAACATTTTTTTTTAGCAATCACAGAAGTTAAATAAAGATTATATATGATGCACAACACAACACTAACCAAAATGCTGACACTTGCAAGTAATGAGATTATAATTTGGCTAAACTACTGATTTAAAATACTTGTGACTTACTAAGTGAATAACACTATTGTACTGTTCTATAAAAAGATACTTTTACTATCTTGCTTACAGCAGTAAACTGCCATAGTGTAATCAGCCACTGCAGTCACAGGACACTAACTGTGTACAGTTATATACTGTAGCTACACATATCAACAGGATACAAGCTGGAAATAATGTATGAGTTAACTGGGATGTATAAGATATGTAGAAATATATTTCAGGAGATGTATGACCACAGCTGCTTATACGTGCGAGGGTATCTCTCTGGCACACGAGGACCGTGCACCTCACTGACAGTAATCAAGAAAGTTTTTCCACACTGTTAAAACAAAAATTGTCCGTACTTACGACTTTGAAACACGAAATCAAAAACAATATACAGTATATAACAAATCAAGACAAGGCACATCAATCTCCTGTGAACTGCAGTTTGACGACATTCATGATGATGTCCTGTACTGCCTAGAGCAGACCAGCACAGCCCTGTTTCCTTGCCAGGACATTCCTTCTGACAAAAACAAACATGATGTATTGTTTCAGGCATACTGAGATTCACCTGCTTTTGTACACAACAGTCAGGGAACTAAACACAACACAGCAGACATTCTGTGCAAAGATTTCCTGACTCAGTTAAATGTGTCTGAAAAGTGGTGGTTTCACATCCCATCACAGACCCTAATCCATTGAAGGTGCTCCATTGATGGTAGGGCAGCGTCTAGCAAACAAAGTCCCAAAGACCAGGTTATTTGATTGTAGCCTGGGACAACAGGGTTTCATGGGTTTTACACCAAATAGAGAAAGCAGAGTAGAATGTAAGTCTGTAAACTAATCATTTTAGATATTGTGCCCTACAGCTGGGATTATATTTAGAAGATGAATCTTTAAATTATTATTATTCATTTCTTAGCAGACGCCCTTATCCAGGGCGACTTACAATTGTTACAAGATATCACATTATACATTATTTCACATTATACAGTTATCACATTATTTTTACATACAATTGCCCATTTATACAGTTGGGTTTTTACTGGAGCAATCTAGGTAAAGTACCTTGCTCAAGGGTACAACAGCAGTGTCCCCCACTGGGGATTGAACCCACAACCCTCTGGTCAAGAGTCCAGTGCCCTAACCACTACTCCACACTGCTGCCCATGGGAAAGGTTTGATTGAGGTAGATTTAAAATGATTGGAATGCTGGTGAAATGATGCAGAACTGTGTTTATTATATCTGCCTTTGTTATTATTTTGAGATACAGCTGAGGTCTTGATGCTTTCCCAGTGGGCTACATTCCTTTTCTTTGTTTTTTCAGTCTGGGCAGGGGTCTTGACCTAGGGTCCTTCTGAAATCCTTCAAACTTGATAACAATGGATCCATTTTCAAACAGCTTTTACAAAGAGACAAGACCTTGCTGACTTGAGTTTCTGCAACCTTCTTGTTCATGTTGCAATTCTTATCATCTTTTTATCAGCACCCAACTGCATACTCACCATTTACTGTTGCTTTCAGTGTCATTGTAACTTTGCAGAGGCAGTTTCTTACACAAAATAAAATAAGTTCCTGTTTGTTCAGTTTTTTTTTTAAGTTGGTGACCTTGCTAGTATTTGTGGGTAGAAATATGTGAGGTATGCATTACTAGTGTCATTGGTCTTTTACAGTCTCGAGTTTATGTAAGAAACTTTTGCAGCCAATGTATATATCAGGAACTACAGCAAATGCACTTTATTTATTTTGTAACGTTGTAAAGATAACCACATCATCAGATTCTAAAGGAAACACATTTCTCAACATACATTTCCACAAGAAATGTATATTTATTTATGTTTTATTTATTTAAAAAAAGAAAACACCCATGCTTACCACTGACTGTCCTTTATAGGTTTACCAATCCAATTAGCTTTCCAGTCACAAGCTTTACTCAGACTGTGTGCAACATTATTAGAAGAGATAGAGAAAATCTATCTGACTATCTTTTGGATAGGTGACAGCTGTGGCCCACCCACACATGGCAATGCTAAGTGCTAATTGGGTTGTACAAATGGTTGGTACCGCAGTCTTACATTATTGCAGGCAATGTATTTCAACCTTGTTCTCGCATAAACTAATGATAACTAGAAAATCTGGGTACGTTTCTGCTCCACCAGCAACCCCTACTTCTTGCGTCCTTGTATATACAGTATATGAAACGAATAACAATAGAGAAACCTTCATGGTGATTAAAAACCTGTTCAAGGACTGTGTGCATCCAGAGACCCATTTTGGGGGATACAATTGAAAGTATAAAAGGGATCCTTATTTAAAATATACTTCAGATATGCGTTTTAACATCCATGCAACCAGTACAGTACATTTGTAATCCACAAAGCCATTAGCTTGCCTTAGCTTCAGCATTCTCTGGTAAGGAAGCTTCTTGCTCTGAGGAGCTATTATTTAGTCTTTTAAGATCAGGAAGGATGTGAGATTTATTTAGGACAGTTCCTGTTGTCTAGAAACAGCTAAGGATACTCAGCCTTACTCAGACAGTGCCACAGTTAGGGCCAGACAGGACAAACCGCTGCAGATGCCAAATCCTTACTGGCAGTACTTCCTTTTCACTAAGAAACATGAAAGATCCTTCATAAAACATTTGATAAGAGACTGCCCTGGGCCCTCTTGATGTTAGGGTAATAGGAACAGGAGTTGGACCACAAAATACAGGTCCAGTATAATCTCTAGTAAAAAAAATGTTAGGCCTATATTTCAACAAGCCAGGACACAAATTTTAAAAGCTCAGTGTTATCGCCATCATTTCCACAAGTGTTGTCAAAACGCCTCTGTGTAACTTCATGTAATGTGTGTGGGGAATATTGGGTTGGCAGGGAGGAGGTTAAATTCCTCCCTGCCAGAACACACTTTGGAATGTGGTTGGGGTCATAATAGAATAATTGATGATTAATTAGGCTCCAGCCACAGGTGTATAAAAACGGAAATAGATGTTTGTTTGGGGTTGGTGTGTAGGTGAGTGGAACCATTGGAGATATACTGTGGTGAGAGTTTATAGTGAAGGCGAATGTCCAAGTGTTTTTGTTGTTTAGGCCACTGCGCCTATTTGTTTATCTGTGTGTTTTGTTTGTCGTTGTTTTGTGTAACAAACATGCGCAATAGCGCTTAAACTGCAGCTTCTTGAATCTGAGTCTCTCTCCCTGATGGAAACAAGCAATGCTAGTGACGCTACCCTTTCACAAGGACTCTTATAAAAGTTTACCACTGTAAATTTGTACTGTAATTTCGCAATTTACCCCCATGCTTTTCCCATGGTTATACTATGATTTGATTTATATATATATATATATATATATATATATATATATATATATATATATATATATATATATATATATATTCATTACCATACCCCCTTAATCTTTATTACACTGAGCTACTATTTACAATAGTAAACTTTTATAAGGGCAAAATGCAGCAACCATGTACAACTTTATTTTTTGTAAGGGCACATTTTGTTAGATTAGAAAAAAAAAAAATGTGGCCCTTTTACCTGGACTGTAATAACACCACACTGAAACATGTGTCTAACTGACTTTCTTTCAGTTGTCCTTATCTTTACAGTAATTATAATGTGAGCAACATTACCATGTAGATGTACGATGATAAACTTGAAAAAGGGAGTTTTACTTAACAAACAGGGACACCTGCTATATTTAAGACAGGATCATTTCAATAGAAAGTGTAAAGAATGTAACACAACAAAGCATTGTTCAGAAACTCTTTCAAACCTGACACGGAAGTGAAGCAACTCCTGTACTGACATAAACCCCCTAGTGCTTTAAACCAATGTACAGCTTGAGAAATAAAAACTGTTCAACATTGTAGTGCTCCCAAGATTAGTAATGAACTTATTAGAAGATATTTTAGTTAGTTGGCTCTTTGCACATTGAATCTGCCACAGGGTGACCTGAAGATGGAGAGATAGATTAGGAAAAAGGGGAGTCGTCTGTTTGATTATCAGGATATATTGTGGACTTGTTTTAAGGCTTGTTCCAACATTTTGAATGTTTTGTTATGGTACATTTGTAAGTGCTTTGAGTTTGTTAAATGTATATTCTATATCATCAATATTTGAATGGTCAAGACACTATGGTAAAAATGTTTCGTTTCCAACGTGATTCTTTCCTGGATAAATAAAACTTTATAAATAAATACATATTAAAAGTTCAAGCCAGGCATCCCTAAACCTGTTAACCAACTACAGTTAACAATCAACTAGAAATAAACAAATATATATATAACACTTTCTCAATGAAGTCTTTGTCTTGTTTTGAGTTTGGCTCGCCTCACTGTCTGGAGGAGGAGAGCAGTCAGACTGACTCTCTGGCTCTACCAGCAGAGGAAAGTTTCAAACTACATAAGAATATTCTTTTTGTTTTCCCTGTTTAATTTTGTGTTATTTGTTATTTGTATAATTCTCTATAGTTGCTTTTAGAATCCATTTGGGTTCAGAATCCGTAACAGCAGTGTATCACACAATACTGCCCATAAGGTGCAACTAACTGTGAGTTAGCAGATGGAAAATGGAAAATTGCTATAGAAAACCAGGGGACCAGGGGAGGGGACGAAACAGTTAAATATTATGAAAATGAAGATTGTATACACTGTTTCACTAATGCACTATATATGTAATAATACAAATAACATATCCTAACTGAACAAACATTTATAGAATATTTATAAGCCTCTTCAAACTATTAGCAGAAGCTACACTTATAATCTTGCTGAGAGTGTAGATCTCACATTCAGAATGTCAATGATAAAGCATTCTAAATGTTTTAACCACAATAGGTGCTGTATAAACAGATTAAATGCATTAAAAATCAATTTTTTTAAGATTTAACAAATTATACAGTAACATGTTTATATGTGTTCGGTGGCTACCTCTTATCAAGTTGAGAGTGTATTTTCTCTTGCACTGTTTGTATGACTGACACAGCAAAGGGTGCCACTGAACACATAAATATACATTCAAGAACTTACAACTGATGATATTGAGAAATACCTCTAGTTGAAACATTGAATTTGAATAGTTATTTATTTGACCTAAACTTCTGAGATTTTAACCCCCTGATCTTCTTGCATTTTCTGTATTTATCTATTTATTTATGCATTTATCAATTTTACTTTATACTTTCCAACTAACTGGGGATTTGTTGAACAGATATCAGTTCATCAAGGACTGTGCTAATACCCTCACTGGCAACCAGAAGATATTTTTCAGTCAGCGCTGATCTGGGCTGAAATCCAGCCAGCAACCTTGAACTCCTTGAACTTGTATTTTCTGAAATGACCGTGGGGTTCTGTTCCTGCTGATTACTGATCAGGGAAAGGTATGGTATGAAAATAATAATAATAATAATAATAATCTTAATCTTCTTCTTCTTCTTCTTCTTCTTCTTCTTCTTCTTCTTCTTCTTCTTCTTCTTCTTCTTCTTCTTCTTCTTCTATGCAAATACTGCATAGTTCTTATTTTGATTTTAAAAAATTTGATATGTAGTAGGGTGAGCTCCAAACAGTAAAACGTGATAGTTGACGTCAGAAACTGGTAGTTGACTAATTGTACACTTCATTTTTGACGCAGCAGAAGCAATATAGGAAGGTTTTTGCATGCTTAAAGTTTATACTAGTAGCGAACCAGTATGAGACGCTGTTAGGGACATAATTCATCCTTGCTTTTGCACATACATCATATATTGAAACGCATACACTACACTGTAAAACAAAACCCTGTAAATATAATGGTCAAATGACTGAAAGCAGTGTTGCCAGTCAAATACCTTCAAAATAACTGGTGTGACCATATAAACTGAATTACAGCAAATGACTTAAATGCAATATATGCTCACACTTTATAAACTGATTTACAGCAAGTAACCGTAAAGCAATACATACGGTCACACTGTATATACTAAATTATGGTAAATGACTGTGAAGCAATATACTGTCATAGCATAAACATGAACAAGTTTACAGTCTGACCGTACCTCAAATAACGGTAATCTGTTTACTATAATGTTTACAATATAAATAAAAATAAGAGTTTCATATCTTACAGCAGCACTACAAGCACTGAACTCGGCACAGGACAAACAGACGGGAAAGGGGGTAGCCCACTCTGGGTCCTGACTCCCAGAACAGGGGTGACCACACACAACATAAAGGCTGAGGGGACACAAAGAACATGCACATTTACAAATAACCGTGTAACTGCACAGCACATTTAACACATATTAACACAAATAACACTGTAAAGTACAACTATGTACTATTTACGCAATGGATTCTGGAATTCCAGTTTTAATGTGATTAGATGTCATATCTAATTTAACTGTAAACTGTGTATAATGTATTTTACACTTTTTTTAATGTAAAAACATTTTTAAAGGAAATTGGTCAGATTAAACAACTGTAAATATCTGTCTTAAGGTTTAATGGAATGTATCTGTCATAATTACGGTAAGTAGCTGTAATTTAAAATAATGCTGTTCCGTGTTTTGTCAATGTCCTAAGTGGCTGTTCATGTGAGCGAGTGTGCCGGTGGGGTGGGGTGGGGGGGGGCAGCGTGATCGAATTCTGGTCCCAATGTGCTTGTGAATGTTGTCCAATAACGTGTCTTGGTATGTCTAAATGTTACATGGGGGTATAAAGGGGCAGCTTGCATGCTGCTGTGGGCTGTGTCGTGGTGTGTTGACCTCAATAAAACCTGAATGAGATCTTGCTGCGGTCGTCTGCCTCCCTTTTGTTTACCCCAGGAACTACAGTATGGTGGCGATTTTGGTTAACGCAGAAAGGCGCATCACTGCTTGCGTTGCAGGAGCATATATCGGGCTTATGTCTTTGTGTGTGGTTACGTCACCTACCAGCCCTGTTGCTACCTTCCCCGTGCACGCTACAGCATTTGTTGTAGCTCCTTTTACCATACTATATATATTTTTCTTTTAAATTTTATAATTCAAATATTTGCAATATTATTATGTAAAAAAATATTACCTAAAGCTTTTTTTTGGTTATTTACCCTTCTTTACTGACTTTTTGTAAAGTGTTGTTTTGTGGTTTAACATTAGCCTAAAGTTATTACATGATATATATATTACATTAATTTGATATGGTTATTTAACCTTCAACTTTACAGACAGTTTGTAAAATGTTGTTTGATGATCATATGCCGTCATATTTACAGTGATGTAACATTAAAGTTTAAAAAATATATTTTTCCTTCGTTTTTATAGTGATTTAACCTTCACATTTACGGACATTTTTTATAGAAACGCATACACCCACTACCCAGCTTTGTAATGTTTTGACTACAGTGCTATCTCAAAACCCCTTACTCAGCTAAGTGTTGGCGACTAGACAAGGCTGGTACCAATTCAGATCTTGGGAATTCTCTGCTGTAAATCAAACTGGTAATGCTGCATGTTTCATACAAGCTAGATACAAGAGATAAATACAAGGAACACATGCCACTTAGAAGTTGAGAGGAAGTCGCTGATTCATGCTGTACTGTAGCAAACCTCTTTGTAAGAGATTCCAATCTTTAACTTTAAAGAAGGACATGCCTAAATTGCCTGTCATAGCGAGATTAGAGCACCAGTCACTGTTTCAACTACTAACTGCAATTATTTTATGCTTTACCGCAATGCATTTTATGGATGTCATAGACTTCTGAGCACTATTTGAACCCTCTAACTTACCTGTACTTAGAAATACTAGAAAGAAACTTAATAAGTTCAATGGCAGATGTTTCTTTTTCAATGAATTAAAATGTTGAAATGGTTTGAGATTCACCATATGTACTATTTTGGAGTGTGGACTCCACCCCTGATTTATATAGTGTGAATGGTCTCTTAATGGTCACATTAAGAGACGTATGTGTGTGCTAAATATCAAAGGATGGGAAATTAAGCTTCCAGAGGTGGGAGTTGCAAGTTAGCCAAGTTGACAAGATTGGATAAGAGAAGGGAAAAGAAATAGTAATAAATAAATAACATAAAATAAGGATATGAAAAATAAAAACTCCACACTCCAAAATAGTATATATAATGCAAATCTCAAACCATTCCAACATTTGAAGACTTCTAGTTGAAACATTTGTCATTGAATGTAAGTTTATTTTTGTATTTCTAAATTCAGTGTTTAATAGTTGGATAATTTACCAGCGCATACTAGACATACTGTACAGTGTGGAAGAGTCACTGGTAATAGAAACTAATTGTAAAAGAGACTGAACTTGCCTAGATTTCTTTTTTCAAAAACATGCAGAATGTTATCCATGACAAAAATCCCAAGTTGTAGGTATCTTGGCTGAACAACTTGTTAGAAATGTGCCAATAATCTTTGTGGGATTAACCCTTTCCCTCCCTCCTTGTTAATGAATGTGGTGTCTCCTAAACCATTTTAGGAAGACATTTCTTCAAATACTCACATCAAAGTTATTAAAGAGTTTCAACTTAACTCTAATGTCTTTTTTATTAAAACACCTGGAATTACATTTTTTGTTCCCCTAGTAGGAACCTCAGAACACAACCACACTGTGCTTTTAGACTGTTGCACTACTGCTGGTACTGCTGCTCAGTTTTATATACTTTTGCATGAAACCAACATTATTATTCTACATTGTATGTTGGGTATTAATATCTTAATTACATTTACGAGGATCCTATAGTGCAGCATGCAAAAGGGTTGCTTCTTTTATTTGAAACTGTTTAGAGGAAGTTGTTAAGGGAACAAAAGATTAAATGAAGGGGACCCTTTTGACTGCTGCACCCTCTCTGCTCTCAGCTTTATCGATAGATGAAAATGAATGATTAAAACTACTCTTTAAGTCAAACAAACATGGTACTTGGACTCCATGTAGGGGATAACTTATTTAAGCGAATTATTAACAAATTGCTTAATTGCTTAATTAATTGAATAATTTAATTCAATATACATTCAGGGTTACCACATGACTCTGTGTACACTTTGGCACAGTTCAGGATTTTAGGTTCCACGTACCTTTCACAGCAGGACTACACTTACCAGGATGCATTGGGGTGTGAAAAGCCTGAACTGTCCCAAACTGTCCTCATGTACATGAGGTCAAATGGTAGCCCTACACTGTTCTAGACCTAAAACTAAAAAAAAAAGATGGATTTGTGTATTTCTTATGTAGAATCGTCTATACTGTTTTTTTTTTTGGTTATACCTTTTAATAGGATCAGCTGAATGTTTTTATAATGTGTGTACCTGAAGAGGGACAAGCTTTATCTTTAGTTTCCAGTTCTCACATGAAAGCTAGTGGGAGGCTGTGTGGTCTAGTGGTTAAAGAAAAGAGCTTGTAACTAGGAGGCCCCCCGGTTCAAATCCCACCTTAGCCACTGACTCATTGTGTGACCCTGACCAAGTCACTTAACCTCCTTGTGCTCTTCAGGTGAGATGTAGTTGTAAGTGACTGTGCAGCTGATGCATAGTTCACACACCCTAGTCTCTGTAAGTCGCCTTGGATAAAGGTGTTTGCTAAATACAAGGTAGTGTATTTCTATACATATGTAGCTGATCCTATTAAAAATGTATTTTGGGAAAAAAAAGTACTTTACAGAACACCTCTTTTTCTGTTTATCAGATGACATCTCTTCAAGTTGACTGATTTGTGTATATATATATATATATCTTGGAAGCAGTGCTACATTAGCTGTGTGACTAAAATAGTAACAAAAAACAAAAAAAAACAGTTGGCTTGTTTACATTCAAGGAACTCACTTGCTGCGGTTGCATTTTAATTGTAAACCACATTTTCCGTGATACGTAAATTGTGTATAATTTAAGAGGGGATGTTTATACCGGAGATAGCTGCCCAGTCATATGGGATCCAACAGTGACGCATAATTGCAGATAGGATTTCAATAGAGTTGGCACGTAAATCGCACATCTTGCTTTTCTGAAAGATTTTTATCTAAGAACTGGCAACTTTTCATTTTCTGTTTGGTATGGTTATGTTGGTTAAAAAGGAAGACCAGGTTGGCTGGTTGGGTCTGTGTTTTGTCAATGAAGCTGGTTGCTGGGGGTGTGTATTATTGGGTCCTGGTGGTCTGGTTTTTATTGTACTTTGGTCAGCATCACAACTGGCTCAAATATGCCCCTTTTGAGTGGCATATTTGAGTGGACAGATCCCCCAGGACAAGCTACAGGCACCTTGGTGAAGAATTAGTTGTTTATTTTTTTTTAGATTTACAAATGTTATTGATTAAAAAAAAAAAATATGAATAAATTATTATTATATATTTTTTTTCACTCAGAAAATAGGCATTGGTATTTTTTTCCTATTTTGGGAGTGGGGTTATGGAAAGAAAAAACACAGAAAAAAATAAATGTTATATTCATTATTTGAATAGCACTTTCCTCAGAATACATTTCTGAAGCTCTGCTGTTAAGATAGAGTGTCAATTGGCACATCTTTTTTCTCTAAATACTTTATTTTCCGCCCTGTTTGAAGCTTGAAGCTACATTGATAATGCTTGCTTGATGTTGAAGAACAATCAACTACAGTTGCTCTGTGCTGGTGCTTGCCATCAATTCTATAACGCATACCAGAAGCAAATTATACTTAATGGGTTATTCTTGGGTTAGCTATCGCATTGTTTCTTTAAACTAATGCCAGTAATTGTTTCTGAATGCTCCAAAGGAAATTATGATGTTAATCCAAGATACAAAGCAGGATGTTTTTGTTCATTCGGTCAAACAGGGGAAAAAAAAATTTGCAGTGCAATGGAAAATCTTATATATTTGGTTAAGACAAAGTAGGGGTCTATCCCTGTGTGGCTATTTCCCAGTACTTCTTAATCCTACCTCAGATAATTCTTTGTACTGAGACTTGCTTTGATAGGCGTGATATCTGTGCAGTGTTTTAATCTGTGCCTGTGTGGTCAGATTGATGGGTTGTGTTGATACATTTTAGGGGTTTATCTGGTCTGTCTTCTTTGCCAGGTCCCTCTTGTAAATGAGATTTCAATCTCAATGGTACTTCCTGGGTCAATCAGGGATAATGATATATCACTTCAAAGGGGTGAACATGCTAAAGACAAGCATGTCAAGTGTGCCAAAACCTGCATTGAGTCATATCAGGCTAACTAGGGAGAGTGGTGCTTGGTGAAAACTCAATCTATTGGAGACATACTGTACTTTCTTCTTCTTAATTAATTAATTCAATTAATAAGACATCCATATATATATATATATATATATATATATATATATATATATATATATATATAAAGTTAAGTTAGTTACATTTTATATAAATGTATACAACACTCCAATCAGAGCACAGATAGGCATATATTATGCACCAACAGCACGATTAATGTACTGTGTGATGTGTAATTATAGCCATGTAGTTATACTACAATCCCAGCATTTATGTGCCTTGGTTCAGTTTAAACACAGCACATCTAAAGTTTCATACCCCGTCATCTCTGACTGCGCTGGAGCAGCTGCAGCCGAGCGCATATCTGTTATTCCCTCGGTAACAAGATGAGTAAGCGACTTAACCACTGTGCTGAGGAGCCAGGCTTGTCTGCATTTGTGGTTATAGAACTTTTAATCTTTTAATATCCAGTCTAGGAGATCCGGGTCACGGCACCAATGAAACAGGGTGGAGGCTGGGTGTGAACTAGCTAACACGCACACCACAAGCAGACAACTAAACCAGTGCCTGTCTGCATTCGTGGTTTTAGAGATTTGAATCACATCTCACCAGCAGGTCTGAATTCAGAATGGCAGTGCATCCCACTGCTCTTTACACTAGCTTCTGAGGGAGATTCCTCTTGTTCCTGTTCATTCATACATGGATGATCCTACAGGGGTGTCCTACCAGTTATTACTTCTGAAAATATTCTTAGAGTCCACCTTACTAAATACACTGTTTATCCAGATATTTGAAAATAAACCAGATGAAATACTTATATTCAAATGTAACATTTTAATAAACGTTTTTCTTTAATAATACAGATTGTGTATATATATATTTAAAGCTGACCAATTATAAAAATACATCTTGTGAATGAAAGTAAAACATGAATTAACCAGGCACCAAAATAGCTGAACATCTGTGGCTGCTTAAGTCTGATGGCTGTTTATTCTAAATGTTTTAGTGGTTGGTAACAGCAGGTGACCATAAAGACAGATTATATTTTATAAATGCAATATGAAACGTAAGGGAGCTCCTTGTACCCCATGTGTGGTAGTATTATACACTCCTGCACACACTGTCGCGTCTTACTGCTCAAGTGTTCTGGGTTTGAAGACGAGCCATGGCAATGCTTTCCAGAGCTGAAGCCACTGACAGCTGGTCCTCATCCATCTGACAGGCGCTGTTTACTTCACAGTTAGATTTGCTCTGTCTCTAAGACTCTCCCTTAATCAGCACCTCAGGGTTCAGAACCACTTCAGCTGGTATCGAGGTACTCTTTGATACTTTAAATGGCAGACAGAAAAGACTTGTGTTAGTGAGCATCCCTTTACAAGGGGAATGCTCACTAACTAAAAATACACATTGTATTATAAAACAGTACTGTAGTATTTTCTTTTAAAGCAGCTAAGAAAATAGAAATCTCTGTTTACAAGCCATGCTTTTAGACTGCCTTGTACTTTGTAGATCATTTCACCTGGAGAGTGAAATTGTCCCCACCCCTTCACTGGCTTATTTCCTGTCAATAACCAATCAGCCACTACCCCTGTTGACTTACAGGCTTTCATCCAGTAATATGCTTTGACCTGAATGCTGGTAAGAACCTGTTCTATGACAACAGTGCAGAAGAGCTTTGCGCACACGGGACAAGTTACCAGGGGGCTGTTCGGATAGCAGAGGTGTTTACTGTATGTTTACTGTAAATTCATTTGACCGAATAACAAAAACTATTTGGAAAAGACCATTAAACAGTCATTTGACCAAATGTCCAAAATGGTCAGACTTCTGGTCAAATGACTACATATAAGAACTCAATGATCAGTTTTTCTTTCAGACAAATTATAGTGCAATAGTGCAACACTTTTCCCTTGCTTATGCTAGCAAGTATATGAGTCAGACAGTATTTCAAAAGTCCACCTGCTTTACCTCACAGTACTCACTGTAACCTAGATGATATCTGTGAAGATAAATACCTGTCGTTAAATTCTTAAATACAGTCATTTGACCAAAAGCCTGAAATTCAAATTAATTTGGTCAACAGCAACAATATGTAATATTAACAGATATACAGGTAGTGAACAAAAAAATGGAAACACCAATGTAAAGTCACTTAATAGGGCATGGGCCACTATAGTATCCCGCTCTGTGGTGTTCTCAGCGGACAGTTTTTGATGAAACTGGTTGCTCACGCCCCAGGTTGAAATTTGCAGTCAATTGATCTGCAGTTGCTCGCCTGTTTTGCCTTGCACTTCGAATTAATGCACGGATATCACGATCCTGGAGTATGCGCTTCCGTCCATTATTGCCCTTTGCTGATGATGTATTTCCCTTGGAGTTACATGCCGACATCACCTTGGACACCGTTGCTTGTGAAACATCAGCAAGTTGAGCTGTCTTGGTCACTGAAGCTCCTGCCAAACGCACCCCAACAATCACCCCTCTTTCAAAGTCACTGAGGTCTCCTCTTGCAGCCATGCTAGACATAATTATAGGCAACCAGGCCTGTCCAGCATTTTTATACATGACCCTAAGCATTCTGGGATGTTATTTGCTTTATTAACGCATGAGCCACACCTGTGTGGAAGCTCTTGATTTCAATATACTTGGTGTCCCTCATTTACCCAGATGTTTCCATTTTTTTGTCCACTACCTGTATATAGTTGGGTAGAATGATTACTAATTTGAGTCAAACAGTCAAGGAAAAACAGCTGACTAGTCGACTTGTCAACACAAATAATTTATTAATGCTCTAAAATGTAATTTATGTTACTCGCTTATTGCATCCATCAGAAACTGCACGCTTCACAATTACTTTCCATTTCAAGTCAAACAGCTAAATACAATTAAAATATTGACATTGCCTATTTGCTTTTAGTATACAATTTAATACTACTGTATTTTTGTTAAATTTGTAGTTTTACTGGTAGAAAAATGCTGTGATTGGTATAAGCTAGACATAGCAATCATTGCTTTTCCTATGGCTAACATGTTCCAGTGTCGACTCTTTAATACACTATAGCACTTTTCCATATGGCCACACAGTCTGTGTGTGTGTTCTGCATTATTCCTAGTTTTGGCCACCTGTGCATTTTGAACAGTACCCTGGAGGATGCAGCTGTCCACACAATGCCCGGAACAGAGGAGCTGAGTAGGTCTGCTGAAGGAGGGAGCAATGAGTAAAGGAAGCTGATTCATTTACCAGCACAGGCTGAGTAAGACACTTTCCTGATGATATTTAATCCCCAGGCCCTCTCAAGCAAACATGCAGCTCCCTTCATCACAGTGGAGCCAATCTAGCTGTTTGTAAGTATTTATAGACTGGTACCATCTCTGAACCAACACAATTGCTACATTCCAGAGATGGGCAAAATAGCTTCTGAAACGGTCTGAACTAGAAGCAGTAAAGAAATTAGGGACCCAAACATACCTTTCAGGAGTAAGGTTTTCATTAACGTCATTGTGAACATTAATACAAGCTCTAGTTGTGCTGTGCAAGTATAAGGCTGGCAACCAGAACTGAAGAGCAGGTCCTGATTGAAGCCCCTTAACATAGTCTAGTTACTTGGTAAACCTGCACACAAAACCAATGCAAGAACTTGAGCAAAGGGGACTGGTGATAATGCTGTTACCACTAGCAAGTGGTAAGACTGTTGATTTTAAATTCTCTTTTAACACTTCAGCCTTTCATAAAGGCTCCTAAAATATAGTAAAATAGTAGGCAGGTAAACCGGTCTTGTAGCACTTTGTTCTGTAAGGGGAGAGGCCACAGCATAAAAATAAAACAATCATAGCGAGACACAGGCTTGAGGCATGCATGCTGAATTATGAAGTGTGTAAGTGCTTGTCATTTAAAGGGTTTCATTCATTTTTTTTGTTTTTAAGATGTTTGCCCTCATTCTGAATGGAAAGTCACAATACCCATGATCAAGAACCAGGATAGACAGAATGAGCAGCTTAACCACTATGCAAAAAAAGACAGGCTCCTCTGCATTCGTGATTAGAGCTTTTAACCTTTTTTGAAGCTCTGTTCACGGGATAGACTGGTACATCAGCTTCTGAGGGTCAAGGGCTGGTAATCCCATTTGATGACTGATTAATGGGAAGGCTGCCATGTTAAAACCAACAGCAGCAAATGGAATGGCAAGACTTTAACAATAAGAAGAGAAAGCTGTGAATTTGGGGAGTGTCAAATATGGCCTATCTGGGAATTAACTGAATTTCTGAGTGAAAAAAGTGGTATGTATTAATTACAAACAAAGAAATGAATGCAGGAAGGGACATTTCTAGAACATGCACTGCCTTCACATTGAGTGAGGATTCAACAGCATTATGGACAAAGTCTTTTTTTATTTTATTTATTTATTTATTTTAAACTGTGTACAAAATATCTCCTGGTTCTGAGAGTTTAAATATGAAACCCATAGTAATACACCCTTATTGTTGTTGTTGTACAGTTCCATTCACTATAGATGTCTCAAATGTCCAGTTTTGAAAGCAACATGCTATCGTAAGCATGATATCTGGTACTACGCTTGGTTAAAGAAACCTCTGTTTGATTTCAATGCTTTCAGATAGTGTTGCACTTGTTTGGTTATTTCACCTGGAGGGTGAAATGGTCTTCATCCCTTCAATGGCTTCTTCCGGTCAATAACCAATCAGCTTCTTCCTCTATTGACTGACATGCTTTCACAAAAACAATGTGCCACCCACAATCACATTTGCAATGTTTGCGTAATAACAATAACTACCATGGAATATATATATTTATGTAATGTAGGTACACACAAATGTGAATAATTTATTAAAACTTCTGTTATATCAGGACTCTTCAGACTTGGAAGGAAAAAGCAGTGATGCAAACAAGCACTTGTAGTCTGAAATAAGGAGTACCTATAGCGGTTGTAGTGCTTCAGTAAACTATGTACTGAATACCTAGTGTAAAAGACAATGTAAGAGATGTGCTATGGTAGAATATGTTTGAAACATACAAAATATATGCTAACACTAACAATTTTAATTTCGAAACTGCTCCCTAAAACTGCTGACACTTGTGCTGCAATGCTACAGCTTGCCCAAATAATAATAATAATAATAATAATAATAATAATAATAATAATAATAATAATTATTATTATTATTATTATTATTATTATTATTATTATTATTATCATTATTAATAATAATAATATTTTTAGTAGTCGTAAAATGTGACTGTGACTGATAACCTGCATGGACCAGTGACTGTTAAATAAGTTTGTTTTGCTGCAGTTAGTGTCCGCTGCAGTTAGTGCTGCTGCAATGCAAGCTTACTCGCAAGCAGCATCAATTACGTGTAAATAAACAATGTGTATTTTTATTTTTATTTAAATTATAAAAACATGATTACTGTTCTATATGCAAGCAATAAGGCACGACAGGTTGTGGTATATACTCTAATATCCACATGCCCCTGGTGTATTATAAGTCACAAGGATAATTATTTGGCCTAACCCCATCATCAAGGGCAATGCCATTAATTATTTTCACATTTCTCCTAGCATGATACAGGGTGGGGTCTTGTGCCTGCGCAGTCCTGAAGTTAATGGAAGATATTGCTAGGTCTGGTAAGTCGATTTCAATGGGGTTGTTTCCCTCACTACTGGTTCTGGGCCTGTGTTCATCATTAGTTATCCCAGGGTTTGGGTCACTACTGCTACTGATGTCAGTATTTCCGTCTTCCCCTACTAACATTTTCTCTGTGGTTTTTCAACCTCCCATTCCCTTTTTAGCTTCAGTTGCGGAACTAAGGCTGTGTGCTGTCTGCTTTGAAGGCCAATTTCACCCTCTACAGTTTTGGCGGGCGGTTCCAAATTGCCCTCTTTTACCCAACTTCGTAAAATTTGGGAAGTATCGGCCTAATGTTACTTGGTATGGCATGTTGGGCACGACACCGACCTGGTATTCAAGGGACCCCACGTTCCGTTTCTATATCAACCATGGCGGTGGGGTAATGGCGTGTGTCTCCATGTATACAAGTAATATTCATACCATGACACTTGTCCAATTTGGTGGTCGGTACTAATGTTTCTGTGACCAAGGTAACCATGGTCCCTGAATCAAGCAAAGCCGTCACCTCTTTTCCATCAACATTAACCTTACAAACATGTCTGTGTTTGGGAGCTTCTCCCACAGAAACTGCAATGACTACTGGACAGGAATATAGTATATCATGATTACCACCATTATCATTTCCCAAGGTACATTGCATGGGCTCTTCTTTAAATGGACAATGAACATCAGTGTCCGATTTTATCACAGTTGTAACAAATTATGAGTCAGCTAGGTGACCCTCTACGCCCACTGTCCCTTAGTTTCTTCTTAGTTGTTCTTCATCCCCCAAGTTCTTTAGAACAGTCTTACTCTGTCCGCTGGTTCGCCAGGACCTGGGGAACTGGGATCGCTCCGCTCTGGGTTGCTCACTGGATTCTGCAGTGAAATACCATTCAACCAGCCCAACAAGAAGATCTCCGGTGCAGGCCTCAATTTGTCTGACCCAACGACGTACCTCCTTGGGAAAGTTTCTCTGGTAGCGGTCGAGGACAATGGTTTCAACAGTGTCGGTCGATGAACTGGTCTCTGGGCGTAACCACTTCCTGGCAAGTTGAATGAGTTCGAACATCTGGGAGCGGGGTGGTTGTTCTGTCTGGTATGTCCACTGGTGAAAGCGGTGTGCATGCACAGCACTGGTAACTCCGAGCCTGGAAAGTATCTCAGCCTTTAGTTGGTCATAATCCTTGGTGTCTTCAGGTTACAAATTGAAATAAGCCTTTTGGGCATCTCGTGACAAATAAGGAGTGATTAACCCTGCCCACTGGTCTTTTGGCCATTTTTCTCTTTCAGGCGTTCGTTCAAAAGTCGTCAAGGAAGCTTCCACATCATCTTGTTTTGTCAACTTTTGTAAATAATAGTTTGTACGTTTTGGCTGTGCTGACATCTGGGATGTTGTCCCAGTTCTTTTAGACAACTCCTGGATACTTTCTCGTATCTCTCTGGTTTCTTGTTTCTCTCGAAACAGTCAGTTCGTTGCATGCTGAACCCTCAGTGCTTCCTGATGCACTCGTGTCGCATCTTGTGCAATCTGTTGCACCCTGGTTGCTTCTTGCTGGGCTGTCACACGTCCATTTATCTTCTTGTACCAAAAAATAATTTTTGCTGATGTTGTCTAGCTTATGTCTAGAATGTTTTATTATGCTGTGTGTATTATGTTTTCTGTAAAGCACCTTGGGGTCTATGACATAAGGTGCTATATAAATTAAATGAAATAAATAAATATGCCCACATTCTCTACCAGGTGTGACAAACTGACCCTCTACTCAGTTTGGTCTTGTCACAATATTCCGCTTGGACAACACATTGGACACCACACAATTATTGTTGTTTAAACAGGATAGCGCCTGTGTCTTTAATTCAGTCTACAGTTCAATACTTGTAATCCTATGTCCATTCCTGTAATCGGGTACTCACAGAAATCCAAGTTACAGAAGCCAAACAGGAAGGTCGTACACAAGGAGCAGGTCATACACAGGTTTTCCAAATGTTAAAAAAAGTTTTTTCCACACAGCGGTGATCTCCTACCATTCCCTTTCTCCCCCATCTATGTGGTGTGTAAGCTACCTCCTATAAAGGGCTGTTAATTTGGCTTATTTATTTGTGGGGTCATGAAACCCATGTGGGGTCATGAAACCCAACTATTTCCTTTCCAGTGGACACCCCAAAATGGGAAAAACCTTCTATATACGTGCAAATTAGCATTGTAGTCATTAAATAAACTTAGTACATTTTAATGACAAACTTTATGACATAAATGACAAACATGTTTTAACATGTTATGGATGAGAAACAATATTGAACAAGTCAGCATGTCTCCTCCAACAAGTAAAACAAAGCAACATTTTGGCCAGACGACCTACATCAAGCTGCAAAACACTAATAATAAATCCTGTTTCTAATGGCAATAATACCCTGATTTCTGGGGATTACTTTGGTAGTTGCCTGTACGGCCTACCTTCCTGAAGCAGCCCTCTACAGTCCCAGACAGAAATGCCCTCTAATCAGAGTTCTCTTGCTTAATTATTGCCTTCTATTGCGGACAAGATGAAGCATTCTGGGTACCATGTGTATCCAACTTTAAACCACAGCCAAGTTGTGCTTCAACTTGTGTTATGAATAGCTAGCTTCAGTTTGGTTTATGATTCCGAGTGAATCAGAAATGGGAGGGTTTGCTTGTCTGAAGCGACCACTTCTGTTTTCCCAAATCTCTAACCATAAATCGCATTTTTTTACTTAAGCACTGTAACACCTAGCAAGGTAGGAAAACGAACATGCATGTCAGGGGAGTCGTTTTCAGTCGAGACAGCTCTGAAACTAAACAGCAGCTTCATCAAAGTGATTTAAACCACAGAGACATGGGAAGGGACGGAATGCAGAATGTATGTAACTCTGTCTGCCCATTAACAGACTTCGTCTGGGGCGAGTGGCTAATGTCTGGAGAGCTGCTCAATTCATCTAATGGGTTTATGTCAGGAAAACAGATGAAGATACAAACAGTGGCTATAGTAGTGCTTAATGGGCTATTGCTTTGTATGTTTTTTTTAACTGCACTGCAAGATTTATCTGGATTAGCACTTAGATAAATTCACAACACACTATAGTGATAGAGAATGAGAATCGAACACCAGTTTCCAGATTGAGAGATAAGCCATTTTACTTGAAGTAATTGGAGCTGGCGAAATATTCCTTAAATCCTACCTGTTGTACACTTCCATTCGTTATACAGGACAATTCAGAATTCACACAACATTGGCGGAGCATCACGAAAACTGGAGGGTGTACATGGAGGATGATTTGCAAAGGAAAAATGTCTATGACAGAGACACCCTGTGATGTACCGTTTGACAACCAGAGAGTTGTTCAATTATGTGGACATTTAAGTAAATAAGTAAGAACAATGCAAAATGTTGCTAGAATTATGAATTGCCCTGTTTATGTCCCAAATGTCAGGTTTTAAAGAAACACATGTTATTGTAAACATGTATTTTTATTTTAACACATGATGTCTGGTATTACAGATAGTGTGTTGCACTTGCTTGGTGTGTTATGGTGCTTTCCCCAGAGGTAAGGTTATAGTTATAAAGCTTTTTAATAGAAGTAAGAGCCAGCACAATCCAGTGACTTTGGTTCAAGTTTCCTTTTATTTTGCTGGCAATACACAGTAGTGCTCTAGATGGTGCTGGCACTTACTAAACTTAGTGGCACATTGCTGATCTATCTTATGTCTGTGGCAAGAAACTAGAACTGAAGAGCAGCTCCTGAACTCATAGCCAAAGCACCTTTTCCACATTATCTTAGGAATTCCAATAAAAGACACTCATTTACCTACCACTTACTAATACAACAGCAGACAAGTCTAACAATCATTAGTTATCCCAGGGTTTGGGTCACTACTAGTGTTGATGTCAATATTTCAGTCTTCCCCTACTAACATGTTCTCTGTGGTTTTTCAACCTCCCAATCCCTTTTTAGCTTCAGTTGCCAATTTCACCCTCTATAGTTTTGTAAAAGGAAAAATTATTGACTGTTGTTTTCTTTTTAATATATCATCGAAAAATCTTGACACACATTTCTGCCATTTAAAATAACACAAGGTTCAAGCTTTGGCATTTTTTCCCATGACCGATGCATTTTCAATGTAGAGTATGTTCTTCATGTGAACACTTGAAGTAGAATGCGGTGATCTGGAGGTGTAGCACTGAATTTTCTTCACCAATAGCATCAAAAAATACTTCAAATAATTGTCACCTTTTCCATAATGTGTGCATCTTTTTATAAAAAGAAAATGTGAGACTAAAAAAAGATGGTGATTCATATAAGCTTTACTGGGATAATTTAGTACTTTAACTGCAGGCACACAGGCCTCCACCTTAAATCAGTATTAAGTTTTTCAAAAGCAATTCTTACAATTTAATAATTGTTTCAGCATTGTTGCTGGCGCCCTCTCTTGTGTTGAAGTTCCTTTATTAATTACATTTATTTTATACTTTTCAAGTACGCTGTAGAGAACTGGTACTCAACTCCGGCCCTTGAGATCTATTCCAGTCCTGGTCTTTATTCCAAGCAGGTCCTAAATTAGTTAATTGTCTCTTAACAGCTTCAATTAACTACATTAGAACCTGCTTGGAGTAAACACTTGGACTGGATTGGTAATTAATAATTTTCCTGGTATCATCACTTCCTGTCACATGACCTGACTGCAGTTATGGCACAGGATGTAATTTTGGACCAGGAAGTAGCAGCGACTTTTTGTTTGAAATATCTTCACATTCCAGATTTAACTATAAAATTCAAGTGAAAAACAAAAGATCTCAGCGAGCTAATGCCAACAAGAGCTAGGACATTTTTTTAAACTTTGGTACTCCTTTAAGACCCTACTGTCATGTTGTCTCAATTATAAACAGGCTGACATACCTGTAAAACAGCATTTCTGTTGTTTTTATCTATTGTGGTGTACCAGTACTTAAATAATATTTATAGTCTAAGTTAAAAAACAAACAAACAAATACCATAAATATTTGTTCACAATATTTATATAAAATAACAAACTGATTTTAAACGTCTTAGCCTTAGGCATCATTCCTCTTAAAGTGTTTCTCTTAAAACACCTTAAATGTGAGTTTTTACATGAAGCCTTTAGTTAGTTTGCCATTTGCAATACCTTAGTTTACCATGCTTTTAAAAAGTGCTAATACACTTTTTAAAAGCATTTTATCATGTTGTAACAGCAAAGCAGGCAGTGGTACTTACAGGTCAAACAAAAGGGACCTAGAACAAAACCTGCCTGCTGTTAGGAATCTGAAGAAGGGCTGCAGGGAGCTGGTTTGTGTTGGTAGAAAATGTGCAGAGGTTAATTGGTTGATTCCTGAAATTCTCTTGCTTTCAGTGGGAAGGGGTAGGAGAATTAAATGAATCAATTATCATGTTCAGACATATTACTTGGACATTTGCTGAAAATCCATGAAGAGTGAGGTACTTGAGTGAATGGTCTGGAAATGTAAACCTACACAACTGTATTAATAGCATTATGAAGATTGCTGTATCTGTGCCTAGGGAAAAGCTTATTTGTTGTAAATGAGTATAATGATGAAAAGGGCTTTATTTGCTGTGTGGGCTGGTTATTTAATTTTAGACTAAGCCACATTAATCTTTTGTTATGATAGTGCTTTTTCACAGTCCTGTTTTATCGTTTTTTATATTTTTATATATAACCATTGTTGCTGTGAAAAATAGCCTGCGTGATCTGGAATATCTAGGTTATAATTAATAAAAATCATGCCTAACCAGCATTTTAGCCTGACACCTCCAGTGGCTCTCTGCTTTCGGTGTATCACAGTATCTGAGAGTCAGGTCAAATACAACATTGTTTTTCGATGTCAAAATGTTACAAAGTAAACAGACAGCAAAAGAATATATTCCCATTTTTAAATAGCCCTATATTAATAATTTGATTCCTATTCTATCTTAAAACATTCTGAACCCAGCATTCACATAGAGTACACTGCTTAATCCAAGCTTCTAGTGTCCTGTGTGTTCTTACAATTTGGCCATTCGACCTCCCCTGTAAATATTTCAATTCAGCACATGATGATTTTTACAGACAAGCGTTTGTCTGAAAATGAGATGTATATCTCAAGGGTTCTATCCTGGTTAAATAAATACGTTTGAAATCCGAATTTGGGAGGTTGATAACTTAGGTAACTGCAACCCATCAAGCCCCATCCACTACCCACCCTGATTTCTTACCTTGGCTTATTAACTGGCATTCCACAGGGCTGCTCCCTTTATAAATCCCTACTGGCTGTTTGCCATTCACAGTTCAGCAAGCAACCTCAGAAAAGCAGAGCTGAGCAGCAGAGGGCTCAGTTCCCTCAGACGCTCGCACAGCACAGGACAGCACACTGCAGGGACTGGTAGCTCACAAGCCTGTGGACTGCTGAAGGATACAGAATGCAAATGAATATTTGTATTTGGACAACAGTAAAAACATACTGTTTTGACGTGACTGGGAGGGCTTTAGAATTCTAAGCTGGCTAAACCAAGTTTAATCTTTTAGCAGAAGATACTGAAGTGATTGAGATTATCCCCATTTACATTAGAGAAAGGCTCTGTGCTGCTGAAGAGTTTGCTGTCACTGAATTGTACTAACATTGCAGAGGACCAAGTTTGAAAGGATTATACAAATGAACCGGAGACACAAAAGAGCCAGCGTGATGTTCGGCTGGCATAAAACATTCACTAGTCTGGCTCCATGGAGAAAAGGTATGTCATTAAATACTGTTTACAGTACATAGCCTTGACTTCACTGTTGATACATGCCTTCAGACGCTTCATCAGTTGTCTGAGCTTCAATTACAGTATGTTTCTTCAGAGCTTACAGAAAGACTAGATGTTGTATATTTTGTCATTTTGTTCAAAGCTGAGGGTGTGTGCAAAATGTGAATGTTGCATTTACTTTATAAGAGACATGTAAAGGTACATTTTGGTCAAGGAGGAACATGTTAAGGCTTTTGAACTAAAGTGTATTTTAATAAAGTGCTTTTCTCATTTTTTTTTAAATTAAAATTAAAATACATACTGTCATAAACATTTCACAAAATTTTAACTCACACTTTTCTGCAAAGCCCAGAGATGTCTGGTAAAGCATGTTAATAAACATGCCAAACTATGATAAATGCATAGTATAATTGTGGTAAAACTATAACATTACTGTGTAAATGTACTGTGGTAAACTTTTTTTGGGGTCTTTTATATTGTAGATTAAACCTAATTGATAAACAATCCCATTCTAAATGTTAATTAGCTAAATACTACCTACATTCTAACTACTGCCCTCTTGTGGTAGCAACATCCTAAATAACAGAGACTGAGGCTAGTTTCCAAACTGACCAATTAGAGCCGGACAAAATATTTTGAAACGCTTGATATATGTAGTACACACTTTTTGGTCTGTCCCTTGCTTGACTGATTAATTTGTTATGCAAATGCCTGACATGCATAAAATATGTATCTCCCTGTTGTAAGTCGGTTTTAGTCAAGATAGGCAAGACAGCAGTTCTGACAAGCTTGATAGGGGGCTGACAGTAGGCACTCGGGTGGCAGGTATACAGTACTTGAGAGTTCAAATAGAAGGACAGCAAGGCTGCTTGAATGGCATGAGCTATGAGGACAGGTTAAAAGAATGAAATCTCTCCGCAGGGTTGTGGTCAACATTTGTTTTTCAATTCCAATTCCATTTCCAATTTCTTTTAAAAATCAATTCTCAATTCCAATGCCAATTTTCATTCCCTTTTAATCAGTTCCATCAGATCATTAATCAAAATTGCAATTAGCAGTATTCTGTTAAAATTAGCTTCTCACAGTGGCAACAATAAGGAATTGACCCCAACCCTGTCTCTCCAGCTTAAAGAGGATGAGAGAGGAATTAATTAGTTTATAAAATCCTCAATGGCATAGATAAACCCAAGTGACTACTTCAAGCATAGCACAGAAAGTAGGACGAGAGAGCATACATGGAAGCTGAGTAAAAGAAAGTTCTGAACAGAAAGTAGAAAGCACTTATTTTTAGTTATAAATGCATGGAATAGCCTACCAGGCTAAGTAGTTGGATCTAAAACAATCAGACCGTCTTGTTAAATTCCATACACTTGGGGGGGGGGGGGGGGGGGAGGCCACTTATTATTCCAAACGCTTATTTATTTCAAAAGGCAGTACAAATTACTAGGATCAGTCTCATATCCCTCCAGCACCCTAAAGCCTCACGTGCACCCTATTGACAGTGTTATGGCAGGTGTTCCTAATTTATGTCTCATCCCAGCGTTTTACACATAATAACATTTCTACTGCAAATCTACTGCATTTTGTTGAAATGATTTGGAAAGAGGAAAGGAAATACAGACCTTCACACCTTTGTTGTTTCTTTAAGGCAGCCCCAGGTGAGAAATGAATGTTTGCCTAAACATAACAAACAATCAATCCTGCTTATCCACTCAAGGGACTATCTTCGAGTCTGAAGTGATTTAACATGGGAAATGTGTACCTGGTGGTCTAGCAAGGTGGTCCTGCTATACTATGTCGCTTCTAAAACTAACAACCAACAATGTGTGAGATTTGCAAATAGCCTGTGAATGGGAAATGTTTATAGAAATGTATATGGTTCTACACGACAATGTACAACTCCAGTGTGTGATATCTCCAGTCAGTCATGCATGTTGTATTTTGGTCCTTATAGATGTTGCGTGTATTATTATGGTATGATGTCTTTATGTACATTTTGTAACTACAGTTTATCAAATAATAGGTGTGCTTAGATTATTAGCAGCAGTTTTCTTTTGCAATCTAATTCTTTTGTATGGTATACATGGATTAGGGAGTGGTTAACATGTAGAAAACAGTAGAAAGTACTGATTAGAGGAGAAACCTCAAAATGGAGCAAGGTAACCAGTGGTGTGCCACATGGATCAGTATTAGGTCCTCTGCTATTCCTAATCTACATTAATGATTTAGATTCTGGTATAGTAAGCAAACTTGTTAAATTTGCAGAGGACACAAAAATAGGAGGAGTGGCAAACACTGTTGCAGCATCAAAGGTCATTCAAATGATCTAGACAGCATTCAGACCTGGGCAGACACATGGCAAATGACATTTAATAGAGAAAAGTGTAAGGACTGCACGCTGGCAATAAAAATGTGCATTATAAATATCATATGGGAGATACTGAAATTGAAGAAGAAATCTATGAAAAAGACCTAGGAGTTTATGTTGACTCAGAAATGTCTTCATCTAGACAATGTGGGGAAGCTACAAAAAAGTCCAACAAGATGCTCGGATATATTGTGAAAAGTGTTGAATTTAAATCAAGAGAAGTAATGTTAAAACTTTACAATGCATTAGTAAGACCTCATCTAGACGATTGTGTTCAGTTCTGGTCTCCTTGTTACAAAAAGTATATTGCTGCAATGGGTATTGACAATGTCGACCCAGGGGACTTTTTTAACCTGAAAAAAGAAATAAGGACCAGGGGTCACAAATGGAGATTAGATAAAGGGGCATTCAGAACAGAAAATAGGAGGCACTTTTTTACACAGAGAATTGTGAGGGTCTGGAACCAACTCCCCAGTAATGTTGTTGAAGCTGACACCCTGGGATCCTTCAAGAAGCTGCTTGATGAGATTCTGGGATCAATAAGCTACTAACAACCAAACGGGCAAGATGGGCCAAAAGGCCTCCTCTCATTTGTAAACTTTCTTACGTTCTTATGTTCTTATAAACTTTGCTGGGACCTCGAGGGGGGCGTCACATTAGCCCTGACCCTCCCGGAGTGGGGGATGGGAAACCGGCAGGGATTGCTTCTCCTCATCGTGCAACAGTGAACCCTACTGGTCAGACACCGAGCACATTCAGAGCGGATAAGAGGCAGGGCTGGTCTCTGTTCTCCGGGATACGAAGCCACCTCCACCTCTCCTCTGGATTGCTTAGCGTAAAAGCGATTCTGGCTTTAGATCGGAGGACTCTCACACGCCCTCAGAACGTCTGTGCTGTGTGGGGACTCACTGTGGTGAGGAGAAAAAACATAACTGGACATTCCTAATTGGGGGAAAATGAATAAAAATAATAATTGGTCACTCTAAATTAAAAATAAATAAATACAAATAAAATCTCAGTATAATTAAAGATCATGAATATTGCTCTGAAGGGGCGGACATATATATTATATGTATGGTATATTCTGTTTTAATCACAATTCTCTAAGCTCAAAAAAGACATGAGGTTGGGTTTTTGTTAAGGCTGTACATTTACAGATTAACCCTTAAAACTTTTGGTGTATGGTTTCTTATAGTTTTATTATTTCAAATTCCCCACTCATTTCCACACTCAGTATTAATGTACAATGGTGCACATGAGTATCAAGTGATATATTTCAATGAAAAACCAATGCAAGACCCTCATACATCAGTACATTTTCAGTTAAATGTCTAGTGCCATTTAGGATTTCTGTTTACCAGTTAGACATTTAAACTTTTCACCTTTAGTTTTTTATGAGTATTGTCTTCTTCCTGAGCCCCTCAATAGAAGCTGATGATGCGGTAGCTGTCATTAACCAGCACACCACTGAACTATACAACAGTTTTAAGCATAGTCTGCATGACTTGTCTACTGAAAAACTCCCTTACTGATCCTGACCTGCTTTGAACATTTTCTCATAGAAGTGCCAATGCCTCCACAGACCCTTTTAAAGACACTGATCCCCAAATATTTGCAAGTTCAGCGCTCACTGCAATATGGCAAAAGCATTGTAAAGGAGAGTAAAGCATGATGCAGTAGCTATGCATGGTTAATCCTGTTGGTTTTAGGGTTTAATGTTAGACAGCTTTGCACAACTGAACAGTGTGTAGCTACTCTTATCTAGGCAGCACATTTCAGAACATTCCAGAACATGTTGTCTCGTGCATTGTAGACTGCTAGCTGAGAAAGTCTAAAGACATGGCTAACAGCATTAACTATGTATATTGTTCTTTTTAATTAAAACGTTCTGTATAATACGCTTGTGTACAGTGGCCCCTATCTCTTATGGTATAGGAGCACTTTGGGCGACAGAAACCTCACCCATAGGGCTTATAAGACACTCTTATACCATAAGAGACAGGGTCAACTGTACATAAACGTATATAATATGTAATATACAAACTACAGGGATATGGAAACGTAGGGTAACCGTCTTATTTCTATAAGTGTTTTTTCTTCTGCTTGGGTTCAGATGCATTGTATTTCACTTCTTAAATGTTTCTGTGTTTGCAAGGATTTGTTAATTCTGCCTCCATCTTTCCCTGTTGTTAGTTTTCTGTAGCCCACATTCCAAGTCTATCTTCCTTTCCTCAGCATGTCCTTGTTCATTTCCCAGTTGACTGATGCTGTCCAGAAACCAAGATTCTGCCTTGTCTTCACCTTAACGTGTGTTTTTACAGTCAACGAAATGAGATTCAAGTTGGATTCAAGTTAATCCAATTTATTAGAGGCACTATTTTCATGGTCAAAGAAATGAGATGCAAGTTGGATCCATGTATTATATTATGAGATATCACAATTCCACACGAATGTCAATGATAAGCTGAACGTGTCCTGAGTTTTCTTGCATTGTCCTTCCTGTAGCTTGCTATGATTCTTTCCCAAAACATATACAGTAACAATACACAATTAGTGCCATGATTTCGAATGCAGTTACATTTAACTAAAATTAGTATTTCCTATTGAAATGTAATTAAGTAATCCTCAGTTTGTGACATACTCTGGAAGTTATGCACTGAATCTTCAGTGCACACTGAGTATTCTCCCATGTATAGAACAACTTATCCCACTGAGAATTATCGCATGATAGAATAAGCTTAGTACAATATTCATTACAAAATTGGGCTTTGTTTTCATCAAAACTCTGACTTTTCTTAAGAGGTTTTAGAGTATGTTGGACTCAATTTCACAAAACTAAAGACTGTTTGAAGGAATGTTTTTTAATGTGTTTATTAATGTTCTCTCTGGTTAAACAGGGCTTTAAAAATGAGAATAAACCAATAAAACAGTCCTTCCCAAAACATTCCTTAAGAAAGTCCTCAAGGTTTTGTGAACAGGACCTAGTATCATGTTTCAGAACGCTACCTTAGATTCATTTTGAAGATGTTCTTTAAAAAAAATAGGACCCCCATCACATGCAGTACATTCCTTATTTATTTTCGGTATTGGTTAATAACATCATTATTCTGACTCTCAACTGATATGAATCACCACTTGTTTTTAAGTGTTACCAGACATATTGCTGACACTACAGATGGAAAAAAGCATTTCTGTCAAAACATTTGTCTACTTGACCCAGTTTCTTATAGCTCTGTGTATATTTTTACAATCTAACATAGACCTCATTCCACTGCCTTTTTTATTGTAATGTTAAGAAGTAGGTCAAAAGATCTTTTGAGTAAAACACAAGACAGATTCATACAGTTCAAGTGTGGTATTTAGATCATTAAAATAAACGCCCTAAGCATTTAAACTTACTGGAGGTACTGCATTAAGACAATTATACGAGACTCTCTCATCAGCATAAACTTTTTTTTTTTTTTTTGTTTTGCTTTTTAGTTTTCCGAACTTATTTATTTTCATTTTGCCTTATAAAAGTTTACCAGTAGTAAAATCATAATAAAGCATATTAAAAGCTTGGTAAAGCATAGATAAGCATTGCAAAGCTCAGGTATAGTAAAGCATATTTAAATTCAATGGAAAACAGCAAAATTGCGTTTTATGAGTTTGCTTGCCAGCACCCTATAGATTTGTATTGGAACCCTGTCTGAAATGCAAAACTCCCTTTGCTGCACATATGACATAATGACAAGGGGTAAGAAAAGGCAACAACATGTTTTTCAGGCCTTGGTTGGTTAATATCCCTACACAATTAAGTTATCTTACCTCTTGTAGATAATTATACAATTACAAAAGAAGCGAAAAAAGCAATGCTATCCAAAGTAGTAATCCTGAAACAAACCTTGCAGGGATAGAATTGGAGTTAATAGTGTTTAAACAGAAGTTGAGTCATGCATTCCAGAGATAAAACATTTAGCATCAGGAAGCAGATTTCGACATTTCACATTGAACTCATTTAAGAAACAAAGTATACGTATCACCCTCCACGTTTACAAATACAAAATCAGTCAGTAAACATGAAATATGCATTAGAACCTGCATGCCTATCATCTATATAAGTATATATCATGCATAGCTTTATTATATGTGATTCTCAAGATATAGCTATCTATAGCTCAGGCAGGCAGCTGTCAACACCATGAAAATGTGACCTACTTTCATGAGACCATCAATGTATAAGTACGTCACTGTGACTTAGATTCTGATACTCTTAAAGAGCAACTTGGTATGGAAATATCACGGTTTTATATCATGCATAACCATGCTATTTGCTATGATATTCCTGTATTTGCAATCTAATACATTGTGGTATAGTTCAGTTACACAGCAGCGGCACAGCGGTTAGAGTACTGTAACAGCACTGTGAAAGCAAAGGGAAGTCACACACACAAAAAAGGTGAAATGCACAGTAAAACCAGGCAGAAAGCTTGATAACAGCACAGCTATTGTGTACATTTTCCAGGGTAAACTCAAATTCAGTTATAGGTATACTGCAGTTTAACTACATTATGCTGCTATTTGGAATTATTATTTGTTTATTTAGCAGACACCTTTATCCAGAGCAACTTACAGAGACTAGGGTGTGTGAACTATGCATCAGCTGCAGAGTCACTTACAACAACATCTCACCCGAAAGACGGAGCACAAGGAGGTGATTTGCTCTGGGTCACATAGTGAGCCAGCGAGCGAGCCAGGATTTGAACCAGGGACTTCCTGGTTACAAGCCCTTTTCATTAACCACTGGACCACACAGCCTCCTATATCACTGAATAGTCTTTTACAAGATTTGGAGACATTGAAAACGACTTCTAGATGAAGCATTTGTGTATATTCAGCACCAAATAGTCAAATAATAAAGTGACAGCCGTGCGGTTTCAGCGTGCGGTTTTAGAACATTAATAAATACAGTAGTTTAAAAAAATTCCAAGCAGTTTTAAACTATAATGTACCAACAGCAAAATGTTAGGTTATAGTACTTTCACAAACAGAGCACAAGACATTAAAAAATACATATTTAATAACATGTTGGAGACTAGTCAACCTCTTTGACTATTGTTACCTCAATTATTTGTCAGATTAGTAGTGGTTTATAACCCTGTTGGAATATACCATTGCATTGTCACTGTAGCTTGTCATTTGTGTCCTACTGTAGGATCTCCATTACGTTTATACAACCTCTTGACCTGAAATACCGAGATCTAAGCAGCTAAACAAACACAATACCAAGATGTTCAGGATCATGAGCACACTACTCTATCGCTCTACAAGATACTAAAGCTGAGGGAACACAAAGCCACTTTCAGGAAGTGTGTCTTGAAACCTGGTTCCAGGAGACCAGGAGACCTAGTTTGAGGCAACTTTGCTGTATCAAACCCCAAGTCTCCCCTGGTTAGCCATGTATTGGCCCGAAACCCAGTCTCCTGAAACCGTTCCAAGACACAAAGTGGCACCGTGGTCCCTCAGCTTAACGCATTATGTAGTTGGCAGAATACTTCAACTTAAACTGCTTTGGTAGAAATATTTTTTACTTATTTGTAACTTATTTATCTAAGCTTATTTATGTAGAGGAGATTTCATTTGTTTTGAATATCAAGAAAAGTCCCAGAGGCTCAGCAAACAAACAGTATAGAACCACTTTCAATTAACAGAATCTAAAATTACAACCGTCTCAATTAAAACAAACAAATCAGTCACAGGTATCAAGTTTTACACTGGTATGTATGGACGTCTGTCTCTTAAATGTTTCTCCCTCTATATATTTTAACATGTAATTTAAATATAAAATAAACTATCACTGTAAATTCTGGTACTAAAAAACATTGTGAATGTGAATACTATATTTAAAGTTTATTTTGCCCGAGGAGTTTGTAATGGGTTGATGATACTGACATCAGCAAAAGACCCGTACTTTTGACTACACAGCTTGCTCTTCAGTTGATGCTTGTCTTTGAATTGTATGGTTTGCGGTAAGCATCCAGCCCTTCTATTCAGTTCAGTGGGTTGAGATGCCCATTCATTTTGAGTTGATTGCCACTCTCTTCTATACAGACTTTAACATAACATATAGTCTGGCAGCAGTGTGGAGTAGTGGTTAGGGCTCTGGACTCTTGACCGAAGGGTTGTGGGTTCAATCCCCAGTGGGGGACACTGCTGTTGTACCCTTGAGCAAGGTACTTTACCTAGATTGCTCCAGTAAAAACCTAACTGTATAAATGGGTAATTGTATGTAAAATAATATGATATCTGTATAATGTGAAATAATGTATAATGTAATATCTTGTAACAATTGTAAGTCGCCCTGGATAAGGGCGTCTGCTAAGAAATAAATAATAATAATAATAATAATTAACTACGAGCAGCTATAAAGCCGTGTCTTTGAGGCCTCAACAGCTCATTCAGCATTGTATTATATCATCTAGTGATGTAAAGTCAATGAACCTTCAAAGATATGCAGTTTTAAAAACAAATCTTTACATGAGAAGTTTGACAGCAACAATTTATAAGATAAAAAAACTCCTTTGTAAGGAATTCTGGAGATCTGAGTCAAGTAAATGTTTGACAATTCTTTCAATTCCTTTCAGATAGAAGTTTGCACAGTTTAATCATTTGTAAATATTACTGTATAGTCAATGTGTACACTGTCAAAAAAGTAATATTTAACAGCAGCTGGCTGCCAACTTTAACACTGTATGTACTGGATTTTAAGCATATAATATTGGAAAATATACATGGGAATGTGCACAAATTAGCAACCTGATACCTGAACCACACCGAATATTACATCTCAAGGACCATGTATCAGTACCGAGCCCTACTGAAATAGTGGAGCTTGTGAAAACCATGTACAACAGTAAAAGCAATACCAGACCCACCTACAGAAGATAAGTCCTATAGTACCTCCACAGTCTCTATAGAGGACACTGTTTATTATAATAAATAGGGGTGTGCTGCTACTCGCTACTCATACACACTCACACATTTTTTGGCAGGTATTCAATTAATCAATTAATTAATGTGTTAATTTCAAAACAAGAAAAGCTGTCCTTCCCTCAGTTTACAATTGAGTATCCATCAATGGCAATTAACTTCCGCATTGGCGGTTTTAAAAGCCGATGGGAAGATTATTTTCCTCTTTTCCGGGGCGCTGACATTTTTACTGCTTCACTGGCGTACCGAGGCTGTAAACTTAGTGAAACTGTGAGAGAGCTTTAAGTTCAACAGGGAGAGATGTAGTCCTAATGCTGAGCTGATTCTTATATCAAGCTGGTCTGAAGGAGGGAGTTTACTGTAACTCTCAAAACGAGTTTAAAATAGCATGTTTATGAAATGTGGAATTGTGTGAGGAACGCCACAATCAAAGCTTAGTGTACATGGGCTTTGTTCTCTTGATAAATGTAAAATCTAAACTTTTTTACATGCCAGCTGGAATTTCCGATGTAACCACCAAAGTTTAAAATGAAAAGGCTGTTAAAAAAATGTACTGATTTTCAAGTATGATAAAAAGAAAATGACAAATATTACATTATTATAAAACAGAAGCCATATGTACTGATTTTCAAGTATGATAAAAAGAAAATGACAAATATTACATTATTATTATAAAACAGAAGCCATTTTTCACTCTCAGTACAAGCACATTACTAGAAAAAAATAACTTAAAATAAAACATGGAAATTCACCTGGGGAATGAATATTGTATATAAATGACAGAAAAATTCAAAGAAACTGTGTAAAAAGCCGTATTTATTTTAGTGAACAAGGTTTGGGGAAAAACAGACATTTTTCTGTTTTAAGAAACAAAGAATATGTAAAAAATAAATTGTATGTGTGTCACAAAGACGGCCGGAGTGGGTGGCGTCAGACCAGAAGCAGGAAATAAACAGACAGGGAGGGGTGGTTTGGTGAAGCTGAGCGAATGCTTTCGATCAGCATTTAATTAAACAGAACAGAAAATAAAAGGTTTTAACACAAAACACGGGACACGGCACTTCACGACAAAAATAAAGAGACAAACAAAACGGACTATACAGTAAACAGACGGACAGACACACAAACAAACACGGTGAGTTTTAAATAAACAAGTATCGTGCTGGTCCTACCAGCACGTAATAGCAATTGATATTTAACCTAACTTTTATTTCTCCTTCTCTCTCACCCGTTCTCCACTCACGAACACCGAACCCTGAGTGAATGATGATGTGTCTATATATACTGTTGTGCTGGGATTCAATTACTAATTAATTATTCACTTGAATCCCAGCACGTGAATTAATTCTGTGCAACCCCGTGCTCACATATTACATTTAACCAGCACGTGAAGTGATTTGTGCCCTCCTCGTGCCTAAATACAAATCTACATTTTCAAATCACACGTGAAACACAGACCCATTTATATCCTGTGTACCAATGACTATACACCAACATTAACACACGCACGCAACATACAACACATAATATGCACACAGGGGCGGGGCACATTGCCACAATGTGTCAAAAATATTATCATCACAATAATATATGTCACTCATTGGTTTTGGATTGGTAATGGTAATTACAGCCCAAAAATAAACTCTAGACATACGATTGTGTGAATATATATTCAGAACCGTAAATTATTATGTTTGTATTATAGGATTCTTGGTCAAGAAAGTAAAGTAGAAATTGTACATCTTTTATATGCTGTCCAGTGAAATAATGTCTGTAAATAAGCCTGAAAACAAGTTTGCGAGCAGTAAACGTGAATTGTTGATTTTGGCTTACTCCTAGCACTGCCTGCTAAGCCTAAACAATCAAGGATATGGAAAAAACAGACACCCATTGTTTTCAGTAGACAATTACCAACACCCAGACAAAATAAAAAAAATTTAACTTAATGAGAAAAAATACAAGCATTGTTTTACACAATACCTACCAATTTCAATGCCGGTTTTCAAACTGTAATTTCCCATTAGATCATTGAGTGTACATTCAGTTTGAGGAAAGATGATAAACTCATTATATGGCACCCATTTATCCAGTCCTATATTTAATCTGGAAGCTGTGTAGTTACAAAGCACTTTACAAAGCACAGTTTTAAAGGTAGAATAAATACTGTAAGGTGTACAAAATTGAATTATTCTCTAACCCTTGGTGTTATTTGGTTTCCAGTACTTGTATTGTTTCTGTTTTTCATCACATCATTGAAACTAGCTCAGTACAGTTCAAAGCAACATGTTCTCTACTAAAGACCATTAGAAGAAGCTTCTAGTTCAGGGGGGGCCAGCCGCAGGGTGTTCTGGTTTCCGTTCCACCTGAGTTCTCAAATACTTTACTGAACCAATTATATTCTTAATTGGTCAACAATAATAATAAAAAAAAATTACAGGTCTTACCTGTTGATGATTGAAAGATACCCAGAAAATCTTCTGGATTGTGGCTCTTCAGGATCAGGGTAGGCCACACCTCTTGTTGGTTCCCCACAAAGGCTTTGTGCACCATTAATGTGAGACTGAGGTACGGGAGAGAGACTAGTTTCATTATTAGTCTCGCTTTCTACACCTGTGCAAGCTTCCCTGTTGACTGGTGATGCACAAGTTGAGTTGTTTGCTGCTGTTAGCTCATTCAGTACTAAATACACTTTTCTTTGAAAAAAATCAGAGCACATTCTGTATTTATGTACTTTTTATACATTACATTTAGACTCTATGGTATACTTAGGTCTCTCTTTGTATGTGTGCTGCACTATTGAGGTGTACCTGTACTGGCCCTGTGGGCACAAAGTGAATAAACTAGGTATACAATATCTGTAATAGGCTTTGATCTTCCATTTGACTATTGCATTGACAGTCAAGAACAGGTTTGCTGTGTGTAAGAAAAAGTAGTTGTTTTAACTCTGAGCTCACATTTTGCAACACCATTCACTGTTACCCATGTGGAAAAACAATGTACATGAAGGTTGCCTAAAATCCACATATTCAATTTTCTTCCTGTAGTCTGTCGGCAGTTGTGTAATAATATCTTATCCCTCAAATAAACTTCTGCGTGCTTTAAGTTCACAAGGCTTTAGGGTTTTGATTTTAAAGTTATAAAAGCAGTAACCACAATTTAAAGATCAATTTAAGGTGCATCTCAGTTGTTTGTTACTAGTTTTCTCAGCTTGTAATAATACTAAAAGAGACATAAAATCCCAAGTTTCAACAACACGTTTTTCTCCTTGTCTTCATTGTTTAAATTAGTTTTGGTTTACATTCTCATGTTCGAGGGTTTGGAGGTCTCCACCCCACATGATAAAGTGCAAAAATCTTTCAATGGTCAGATTAAGACCCACACATTAGACATTGACCTTATAAATGTTTGGACAGTACACTACTCCCTCGTTATTTCACGAGTCGATAATTCTCAAATTTGGCTAATTCATGATTAGACCATGTTGACTGAAAATTGTACATGTACTATACTCCCCAGTATAAGAGCTCTACATTAATTTACTGTTCTTAATATTTCACTATTTTGGCGTTTCACTAACACTGTATTAGTTTTGTAATAAGTAATAAAAAAGTACCCCCACCACCCCCCCCCCCCCCCCCAAAAAAAAATGATGCAATAAATCTTGATAATCGTGCCCCTGGATTGTTAGCTAACATTTTGTTATTGCACTTCCTGATAAAAGACAAAAGAGGGTTTGATAGAATGGAGTATAAACTGGTCTGATGAGTAATGGGAGACAGATTAAAAAGCTGCGCGTGATTTCCAATAATCAGAATACATGCTGTGATTGACACTCAGGGTATCGGGTGCCAGGCTGCAAGAAAGAGGAGATGTTCCATATGACTGCACTCCATATTGATATTAAACTGGAAAGCTGATCAAAGCGGGACTGTCAGTTTTGGGCCTTCGATAGTGACAGCCTGTGCTTACCCAGTGCTGCATGTTCCCATTCCTGGTAGCTCTATTACACCACCTGGTTGGAAGGAAGCGGTGATTGTACAGGAGATATCCTTGGAATGCAAAACCAAATTATTCCCATTTTCAAGCAAGATTCAATACCAGGGGTTGAAACACTTTGGTTTTGGTCTCCGTCTGATGTGTGGGGTCTATAGAAATAGTAAAAGTTAATCGTCAAACGTTTCGACTACAAGTCTTTATCAGTGTCTCTGACGTTCTTTGCAGATAGAAAAGAAAGGGTTGAGTGAGGGGTATTGCAGATGTCCGTGTCTTTATATTGAGTGGATCGGGTGATGCTGTAGGTACAGTGCCTATAGAAAGTCTACACCCCCTTTCAAAATGTTCACCTTTTGTTGCCTTATAGCCTGGAATTAAAATGCATTAAAATAGTTTTTTTTTTAAATTTATCTACACATCCTACCCCACAACTTACAAGTGAAAAGAATATTCTAGAAATTTATAGAAAATTAATTAAAAATAAAAACTGAAATAGCTTGGTTGGATAAGTGTCCACCCCCCTTGTAATAGCAATCCTAAATTAGCTCAGGTGTAACCAATCGCCTTCAAAATCACACACCAAGTTAAGTGGCCTCCACCTGTGTTAAATTGTAGTGATTCACATGATTTCAGGATAAATTCAGCAGTTCCTGTAGGTTCCCTCTGCTGGGTAGTGCATTCCAAAGCAAAGACTCAACCATGAGCACCAAGGTGCTTTCAAAAGAACTCCGGGACAAAGTTGTTGAAAGGCACAGATCAGGGGATGGGTATAAAAAAATATCAAAGGCCTTGAATATCCCTTGGAGCACGGTCAAGACGATTATTAAGAAGTGGAAGGTGTATGGCACCACCAAGACCCTGCCTAGATCAGGCCGTCCCTCCAAACTGGATGACCGAGCAAGAATGAGACTGATCAGAGAGGCTACCAAGAGGCCAATGGCAACTTTGCAAGAGCTACAGGCTTTTATGGCCAAGGCTGGTCAAAGTGTGCATGTGAAAACAATATCCCAAGCACTCCACAAATTTGACCTGTATGGTAGGGTGGCAAGGAAGCCATTACTCAAGAAAGCCCACCTTGAATTCCATTTGAAGTATGCAAAAAAACTCCTAGGAGATTGTGTAGCCATGTGGCAAAAAGGTTGGTGGTCTGACAAAACAAAAATGGAACTTTTTGGCCTAAATGCAAAGAGTTATGTTTGGCGCAAACCCAACACAGCACATCACCCAAAGAACACCATATCTACTGTGAAGCATGGTGGTGGCAACATCATGTTATGGGGATGTTTCTCATCGGCAGGGACTGGGGCACTTGTCAGGATAGAAGGGAAAATGAATGGAGCAAAGTACAGAGAAGTCCTTGAGAAAAACCTGCTGCCCTCTGCAAGAAAGCTGAAACTGGGACAGAAATTCACCTTTCAAAATGACAACGACCCAAAGCACACAGCCAAAGCTACACTGGAGTGGCTAAGGAACAAAAAGGTAAATGTCCTTGAGTGGCCCAGTCAGAGCCCTGACCTAAATCCAATCGAAAATTTGTGGCATGACTTCAAGATTGCTGTCCATCAACGCTCCCCAAGGAACTTGACAGAGCTTGAACAGTTTTGTAAAGAAGAATGGTCAAATATTGCCAAATCTAGGTGTGCAAAGTTGGTAGAGACCTATCCCAACAGACTCACAGCTGTAATTGCTGCCAAAGGTGCTTCCACCAAGTATTAACTCAGGGGGGTGGAGACTTATCCAATTATGATCTTTCAGTTTTGTATTTTTAATATATAATTTTTTCTCAATAAAAACTTTTTTCCCCTTAACAGTGTGGAGTATGGTGTGTAGATAAGTGGAAAAAATCCTCATTTAAATGCATGAAACTCTGAGGCACTGACACAACAAAATGTGAAAAACGTTCAAGGGGGTGTAGACTTTCTATAGGCACTGTATATCATCTGTACCTATTATTAAACAAAATAGTGTTGGATTTAGAAATACTAAAAGAAACGTACGACGTTCAGTGATAAACGCTGAAAAAATAAATCAAGTCAAAGTGTTTGTCTTAGAACGGGTTCTCTGAAAGTTACTGGGTTTGGATTTTATAAAGAACCATTCCTATACAATGGATTCATTAAAAAAAAAAAACTACATAGATTGTGGCAAAGATGGCTCGTAGATGACATCAGACCAGGAAATTAATCTAAACAAACAACGTACTGGCAGGTTGAATGAGCCACTGGCTGCGCTCAGTATTTATTTTAACAGTATTTCAAATAACAAAAGAAAACGGCACGATGGCCAAAATAAACAAACACAAACAAACAAAGGATACGAGTACCTTCAGTTTGGTTCAAATTAAGTAGCATTTGTTTGGTTCCTTTGTAGGTTACATGCAACATGTCTCTTTCTAACTCAGTTTAACACACTACCTGTGCAGCCAAACTGCAGGTCGTTTATATTATGGCTGAGGGGTTAACTATTAATTATCTTATTACACCTCAGTCATGGTCTGCACAAGTTTCATAATCTGCGTGCCAGCCAGTTCAACCAGTACAGTATCTGACAGTCACGAATTCTTACTAGGTATTTTTTAAAATAACAAAACAATAACAAATAATGGCAGATGGCACCTCGCTCGTCCTGCCAAATATAATACATACTAATACCAGCTTTTCTGCCGTCATATATAAAATACATAAATCATAATAATAAACACATACAAAATAATACAAGACATGCACAGGGGCCGGTAGTACCCCGTCACACACACCCATTAGGGTTTCTCTAATTTATATTTGATAATCACCCTTAATGCAGAATTTACATACATCTTGAGAATTACTTTTAATAAAGAAATGTTTATGCTTACAGCTAGTTTCAATTTTCGTAACCCATATTTATATATGACTGGAACTAGAAATTAGTGTTTTTATAAGGGTAATCTAATTGAATGGTTTGCAAACAGAAAGTAAAATGGATAGTGTTTGAAAGTGGAGCAATTATATGTGAAGTATAAATATGGCTTGAGGCTTAAACCATCCCACTGTAATTAACAACCTCAATGACACTCTGGCATTCGCAACACGCCACTAAAGCATGGGGAAATAATGACATCCTGACATTCATTCCCTCCCAGTGAAGCAGTCTATTTACTATCCTCTTAGTATACTGTAAATAATGATGTTATCTTGCCTTGGCAAAAACATGGAAATACAACTCCAACGGGTTAGTGTTTACATTACTTCCCTATCTTGGTAGTTTTCTATTGTGTAGCTCTTTGGTTTTAGGGCCCAGGGTACATTCTAACTGCTAGAATGCTGTTTCAGAGCAGAAGACATCTTTCTACAGGAAAGGTGAAGGCAAGTATGTAGGTCATCAACAACACAACTCTGTGGTATGTGGTCAGGAACGTGGCAATGTATAACACAGATAATGCCAAAAATGGGTGTGACATTTAATAAAATGTGTTAGGCGGATGCTCTAGAGGCGTGCCAAACACAATTCAAGCACAAAATTCGGACTAAGTCCCAATTAAGTACATGAGTAGACAGGGACGTGGGAAGTGGAGGTGCTGGAGGTGCAGTAGCACCCCCACATGCCGAGGGAGGGACTGGCAACTTTTCTCGTTAACTTTAGTTTATGAATGAGCATTTGCACTGCCTAAAAGAAAGTCATGTTTCAACTGTTTTAACCAATTAGTATTGCCGTGTGGGTGCTGGCATTTAGTGTTTGAACCAATTAGCACTAAGCATTGCTATGCCAGGGCAACATTCATTGTTCCAACTTATCACTGATAGTATCAGCACCAAGCACTGTCATGCGAGAGAGTCAGCGTTTACTCACAAATATGTCCTGACCTAGCAGCTGGTTTTGCTGTGATATGATATGTTAAACAATGTGAGATGCCAAAACATTAGAAATTAATCTCTGTAATTTCCAGAACCACATTTAAACAGTCGAGAACAAAGGATATTGAACTGTTAACATGTGTCAATATAACCTTCCTGCATTTCTTTTTACTAGTAGTAAGGACCAGTCCACGTTCTTTATGCCACTTATTTTAATTTAATTAAAAAAAAATCATACTTATTTTTAGTGGAGCTGTCTTCTCTGTCATGTTTTTATATATTTTTTATTCACTATGCCCTTTTGTGACTGGTACTTCAACACAGGCCAGTGAGGCACGATAATTTCCATTAGTAGGCTCATACTAATACTATATTTGGAATTTGAGACTTTTTTTTTAGTATGGATTCAAGTAGAAAGTGACATTTTATGTTTCTGGTAAAAACTCAGAAGAGACGTTCAATCGTTAAGGAAGGCAGATTAACAAGGTAAATTTGTTAATCTGCACCCCTTTTAATACAAACACATAAGATAATTAATACTTCAAGTCGTTTCTTTGTTAATTCTACGTTTTTGTTATTTGTTAAGTTTAACAAGCTGTGTGTATCTATTTTACGAGCGGTGTGTAGTAGTGACTACATCCTCCTTACAGTGAGAGGAAAGCCACCAGTTTTCATTAAAGGAATGTTGAGCTACAAAATATTTGAGCTCGATTTAATCCAGCCCATGGTTAAACGATGCTAATTACATCTTTAAAGACAGGTAGAGAGAACAGAAATAAATGTAACAATCTACCAACCCTATATTAATGAGTAACAGTTGCTACCAAATGACAAGCAGTCATGCACTGCCTTTAAAATTGTAACTTTGTTTCCCAATGCGTCCACACAACGAATGTACGAAAGGCGGAACTTTCCTGATTAGCATTGGTGTCTGTAACATGTTTTCAAGTCTTATCTGTTACGAGAGACCAGCGCAATTTACAATGTGTGAATAGACCTATTAAACGTGTCGAATAGAATGAAAGCATTTTAGTGCCGAAGATTAATGTATTTTATTTGTATTTATTTTAAAAAGACATCTAAGGACACTACATCTAATTTGCAACGTAGTTAATACCTTGTCTTGTTGCTTTGAATCTTACATAAATATTTTTACACTTTGTGCCGCTGTGTCTTATTCCTTATGAAACTCACTTGGTCTGTGTATATTTTGATGGTGAAATGCACACAAAATGACTATTTTGTATATATTTAAATATTGCCCGAAGGTGCCTCCCCACCCCCACCCCCTACCGCCTACTGTTCTCAAATAACAGAGTTTTCCTTTATAATAACCATATGTCATCATTTGTCTACGATGCAATTTTATTTAAGACACCTTTGGAATAAGTACGATAGGATTTCAGTTTGCCAGTATGAAACCAATTGGTTCATCGAATTGAATGAAATTTGGTTCAAACGGGTACTTAATTTCAATTGAGTTCGGCACGCCTGTGGAGCATCCATCTGAAACTGTCCTTACTTCTCTCCTTTGACCTATTTTTAGCTGCATACTTTTATCTATGTGTAGCACCATGAACAAGCCCCTTCACAGCCATTCCGATGTGACGACAGCTTTGTTCAATCTGGTGGTAATAATAATTATTAACAGAATCGCTGTCCTGCTTTTAGTTATGGTTTTCACTTCATCAAGGTGATACGGGCACTGTTGAATGATGTGGGCCACTCATTTCTGCTTGTTAAGGGTTAAGCCCTTTAAAGCAGTGATAGAACAAAACTATTACAACCAAAACTGTGAATAGGGTGTAGGGCCACCTTGAGGAACAAAGGCACTGATTCAGTATGCAATGGAGAGATACCTGGCCTTTACCTTAATGATTAACACCTTGAATTACAGTTACCTTTTCCAGTGAGTAAAAACAATAAAACAGACATCTGTATGGTCCATTTTATTTCCCATTGTGACTGAAACTTACATTTACAGAATACTATACATGACACAGGTCCTGCTGTATTTGCATATAAGTATGTGTTACATATAACTGTCCTACTCCTTCATACTGTATGTTACATGCTTTTTATGTGATGCACAATACGGTCATCGCCAGGCTTAAGTAAAGGCAGAGGTTATCTGAGGAGGCTAAACTCATGTTCATTTCTAATCTCCTGATAATCTTAATAGCTGGATTAGAAGGAAAAGGTGGTACCGTACTGTATTTCCAAAAAAGAGAATTAACAGTAAAGTTCATAACTCAGTTATCGCAATGACTGCTTTGGGCAGCTAGTGCAGAAGCTCCAGTTCTGCTTACTTTAGCTCATAAAGTATTGTCTTTGTCCAACATTGTTATCAGGGTTGTGAGTTCTCTATGCATCTCTTGCTTTTTCTTAGTCTCTCCAGCCTTTTCTAATCAAAACTCTGAGGTGTTCCTCTCACTCTCTTTCAATAAACTCATCCCAGTGCTCTATTTTGTGCCCGTGGCAACTGTATTAATGGCCAACTGAATGTCAGTGACTTCAATTACCATCAGTTTCAAACAGCTACAGGCTCCTGCCACAGACACAACTACAGTACAGGGGAGAGGCTGCAGACTGAATTACCTCTATTTCCAAACCCAAAATGCAAAATACAACCAATGTACAATATGCATTCTGTGCTGGGTCTACATACCTCGCCACAGCCACTCTTACATTTTTAAATAAACGGTATCTATAGGACCTCAGTTTGTTTGTTTGTTTGTTTGTTTGTTTGTTTAGAAATCAACAGTTTTTAAGATTAATAGCAAAACGTTGCCCAGGTCAGGTTTATTTATTTGGTTGCATTTCAAATACATTTGAAAGAAGAAAGAGTGATTCTGTACTTCTCTAAATCCAACCAAGCCAGTAGGAGGTTCTGTTCTTTGTGGCTATAGTAATCTCTTATCTCTGTTTCGTTGGCAGGGAAAAAGGATATGCCGTTGGAGAGCGAAGTGGTGCTGACCAAGATGAAGATCCTAACGAATAACATCCAAGCAGAGTTTGTGAGTGCTGAAGAGTCTCTCGCCAACGACTCCATTGCAGAGTCAGACATGCCCTCAGAGAGCCACGAGGAGCCGCACTCTCTACCAGGGCAAAGTCAGAACAAGCCCGGCTATTTGACACCATATTCTGACCTCAGCACTGAGGAATCCAAATGCAGCAGGCTGTCCAAGCTGTTCAAATTTGAATCGGAGGACTCTGGTGTGGAGCTGCCTAGTGGAGCCAATTCCCCGTCTACTCCTACAGGCTCGGAGCAGAGCTTCGTAGTCCACAGCAGGGGCTCCTCTTGTGATTCTGGGGATCTGAGCACTTCTCCTGCCTCCGGTCCAGTCATGGACCACATATTCCTGCTCAGCAAGTGCCCAGAGATGGAGGAGACAGACAATTCTGTTCAGCAAGCAGTCAGGGAGAAGAATATGGAGTCCAGTGAGCCTCCAAGCTCTGAAAATACCCCAACTGACTTCACTGAACGCCAGAAAACAGGTGGTTCTTTTTTTAACCACAGCCATGAGAACATTGTTGAGGAGACAGACAAGGATGTGGAAGAGGCTTCTAGACTGGAGGTTCCTACAGAAATTCCCATTGATGATACCAGGCCAGTTAGCAGTGGATTCAGGGAGGCTTTTGATGATATGACGGAAGGTGATCTTGAGGAACAGCGGTTACAGAAGTATTCCACTAGTGACAGTCTGGATGAATACATGGACGAGTGCTGTAGGTTAAGTGAGGTAAGCAATAAGAGCATTTACTGCATGTATGCAATGTACTATATATATATTAGAGAGTGTTAGAGAGAGTGTTGTAGTTCCTATCAGCTCTGTGTTGATTGTAGAAAGTGAGATAAACACTACAAAGCCTGCCCAGAAAACAGAGTTGTTATTGTGATTAACGTTCAGCTGTTTCTGTTTTTTATAACCTTTTTTTTCATCCTAACTTAGTCTAGTTTCCTTAAATGATTCAGTGAATCCATTAAAGACACTAACCCACACACAACAAAATACTTTTTGTTTTATAACCGGGTGTACTCTTATTTAAGCATGTGATATATTTTGAATGTAAGTTGCAGTGTCAAATTAAAAAAAAAAAAATTCTTAAGGTGTTACTGAACATCTTGCAAAGTTTTCAAGTGTTACATTACCTTTGCTGTGTCCCGTGTTGCCCGTATTGCAGTGTTATATTTATAAACATATTGCCAAATCCTTTGACATTTTTAATCACAAATGGTTCATAAATCAACTGTGGAATACTTTTCTTGACATTTACACAGGAGAAAGAAAAAGAGCACCAGCATTGTTACAGGAGGTAGCATGAACTGGATTAGAAGGAAATCTATTGTTCTAGGAAAATGTTCTAGAGTAAAAACAAGTGTTGCGATATGGACAACAGCAACTTTTACTATGCAACACTGTGTTTTTCAGTCAATCATTTTGAGTCAAAATTTCTTATTCTCAGTGCTCCAAAACATTTAATTGAATTGTATTAGCATTCAGAATTGAATAATTATTGTCTTCAGTCTATGTCTTTCTTGTATAGTGAGTAGTGCAGTGTACAGCATTTAAATCAGCTACAGATGGCTGTAGTCACCCTTATGGAACAAAAATATATTTAAATATCTATTGGCATATATTGTATAGTACATTTTGTAATATACTACATTATATTTCTCATATATTTCAGTATATTTTTGTTCCATAAGGGCAAGAAAATGGATTCTGTGTGTTTACAATATAGATATAAAAATACAAAATGTGATTATCCAAATTGATTATTGGCTTATACAAACACATGTCATGACTCCTTAAATCAAATTGAACCTACTAACACAATTAGACACATGTTTTGACATGAAGTGTTTGTCAGTGTGTTTTATGTTATTGACGAATATCAGTGCAGCTGCGATTCTTATTGGAGGGTAAATATACAAATGCCCCACATGGAAGTCTACAGAAATATGGCAGTGTGGCTCAATAGATAAAAATATATTGAGTGTTTAATAGTTAGGATGGCTCAGTATACAGTAGTAAACTAGCTGTGAAATGCATTCAGCCCGCATGTGTTGTTCATGGTTTACTGCTCTCCGATGTGAATGAAAGACAGTGACAAGTCTTTTTATTCAGCTGCTCATCAAGCAGCACCTATTCATCTGAACTGAATGAATCTACAGATGCTGTCAGTCATTTCTAATGAACCCCAACCACCTTGTGGTCTGCCTCACAGAGACCTGCATCACCAACCAAGAACAGATCATTAGCAAGCTTTATCACACAGGTGTAAAATTGTTTGAATTACTCGCATATTTAGCCTGATAAAGACTCTTTCATATAGCTGCTATTGTTTGCAGAGTATTGGCTAGATTTCAAGCCCCCTCCTCCCTCTTCCTAACTCTTCATGGCTAACATTAACGTGTAGTGCTGACAGGAAAGTCGGCATACAGGCTTGTAAATTCAAGCTTTATCATCACTTGTCACTGAAGCTAATAAGGTAATTCCTCGTGGAGTAAAATGAAGCTCTGTTACCCATACGTTTGGGTTTCTTCAAACATGGTTGGTTCAAAGACTTTCTACAATCTGATTTTTTTTCAGCTTAGACAATTGACTTGGAGGGACACACAGATGCATTTTTGTTATTAAACCTGTCATTTACTCTGGCAGGCTATCAGTGCGGCTACTACAAAGTAAACAACCCCCCCCCCCCCCCCAAAAAAAGGAAAACAAAAAACAGTTACTGTACCTTTCCACCTCCCTTCATCTTTAGTGCCCAATAAATAGTAGAGCTTCATAAAACACAGTTAGATTTGTAAGTATTTTTATTAAAATATCTAAAAGTGTGCTATCTGTTGTTTCAGAGAAGTTTCCTACTTTTCAGCACTATTTGTGGAATTATAGAGGAATGTATAAACGAATAAACGAAAATAAACGAAGTGGTCATTTTGCTGCCTACAAGGATATTGAACTGTGGAACAAATTCGGTTTTGAAGTGTCAAAACCTTCTGGTACTGAAGTGTGTACTACATAGGCAGTAAGACATTCATGCAATAATAGGCTAGTGTAAATGCTCAAATGTTACATTATAAAGTTTAAACGATTTCATATGCCCCCCCCCCCCCCCCCCATACTTACACACACAGCACAAAAGCTACAGTTACATTAAGTGCAATTTATTATAAGCATTAAATAGTGCCAATATGTAGCCAATATGAATTTAACTTTTGTTAGCATTGTTATAAATAGCTTGAAGAAGCTTTATTTATATACATGTTGGCAGCAGAAATGGCCCCTACAAAAAACTAGGAAAATAGTTAGGCAGTCACTGTATCGGTTAGGCTTACACTATGTAATAGTAACAACCCTTACCCCCGTGATGATGTAATGCTTGAAAGTTGCCCACCAAAGCAAACACTGAACTGAAGAGTTGAGTCCAAAAAGACAGAGGCAGGGGGAGGTTGAAATGGCTGACTACCAACATCAGATTATCAACAGCAGATTATCAATAGCAGACTATCAATAGCAGACTATCAAGAACAGGGCAGGTGCTAGTTGCTTGATTACAGATTGGTTATAAGTAAAACCCGGCTCTACCCCATGTAACCTGTTGTCCACTGCAGCCGTCACACTAATACTAGTTTTTCATTACATGCTTTTTTTAAGAGCTCCTGCTGTTCTGAGATTCGCATTAGTTTCCACAAGAAAATTATAGAAACAAGTGGCACGTCTATATTTTTAACCACAAAATGTTTTTTAGCCCACAATACAATAGCTTATACAGTAGGGTGCTAAATTCAGTCAGGGTTTCCTCATTTAGCACTGTACTCGTTATTCTAAACGCAACAGTTATGAACGATTAAAGAAAGTTATTCAAGATATTAAAGCATCACAGGTGTTGAGTACAAATCAAAGTCCACTTAATATTCTGTGTTCAGTTCTTGTCTCCTCAATACAAAAAAGACATTGGGCCATGGAGAGAGTCCAGCAAAGAGCAGCCTGGCTAATCCAAGCTTAGAGGAATGGAGGTTGAGGGCACTGAATTTATTTACCCTTGAACAAATAAGAATTAGGAGGTGCTTGATTGAAGTCTTAAAATATGAAAAGGACTTGACCAACCCTAGCCAACACTTCAGATGCAGCATAGAAACCAGGACCAGAGGAAGCTGGAAATTAAGTTTAAGATTTAGGAGAGAGAGTAGGAGACGTTTCTTTGCACATATAAGATATGGAATAGGTTACCCAGCCATGTTGTTGATTCTCAATTATTGGGATCCTTTAAGACCAGACTTGACAGTTTCGAGATCAACCAGCTAATGCGAACTGGGCAAACTTTGATGGGCTTAATGACCTATTCTAGTTCGTAGATATCCTTCTGTTCTTATGTAAATGTGAATTTTCTTAAAGCATTGCTAAAAATTTAGTTTTATTTCATGGTGAATCATGTAGGGCCTTCTAAAAATGGCAGAGAAAGTTTAACCAGTGTAATAGCTTTCCACTGTTTATAAACATGAATGATTGTCTGGTATGAATTACCTTAGAAGAAAAGTAATTTAATCATTCAACTTTCGAAATACCAGGTGGAATTCCATACAAAAGCTCAAGCCGAGTTGTGTAAACAGAAAATATGTGATTAATCACTGATGTGGTATTGGATTTCATCACAGCGGCCAGTGGGATCAGTGGAGAGGTTTGAAGATATGGGTCATGTACCCTACAATTTGAGTAAAAAAAAAAAATTGACACTTTGTTTTCAGCCAAGGCCAGCACAAAAATGCATGTAGGTATAATTGTACAGCAATTGTACACTCAAACAAATAAAAACTCCCACAGGGCAAAAAGCAAACAGCTACAGCAACAATAGGAATTTCAATCCCCAACATAACTAATCAGTGTTCATTGACAGAGTGAGATGCTAGAGTAAGTCAAGTTACAACAATACCTGCTGCCTCTCCTTTTACACAGGAATACATTCTGCACATTTTCTGTAACCCTAATATGCAAAGTGGGTAGGGCAATATGGAAAATATACAACAATTTCAAAAGTCCCAATGCGGTATACAGTATAAAACAATTAATAGCAGTCAGTAATGCTAGAATAACAAAGTTTGGCCATCCTGATAGTAGTTTTGTCTATGAATAGCCCCAGCCCATGCTAATGGTAGTAAATGACCTCAATTATTGTTCTTTAATTTTCCCCTCTATCGTATGACTCTTAGCAGGTGTGTCCTGTCAGCTTTACATCAGCACACAACCCATTTCCTTCTATACACATTTTGGCAAACACACTTTGGAAGACAATTACAATACAACTGGTGGATGCATCAACACCAATGTAGTTGGTTCATCCAGTAAGATGTGGCAATGACGCACCATTCTATTGGAATGCAATAATATACTATATCATAGTTAATTGGATGACAAGGAAGGAAATCCAGCAGCTGTTTCAAATCTTTAGTTTAATGTGTAGGCGAATGGGATCTATGACTTGCGTGGCATTGTTTCAATAATTAATAAAGAGACGAAGGCCCAGTCGAATGTTCAACAGCATGCGTTTGTCTTTACAGTATTTAGTGTAGAAACACAGCTACTTCGATTAATTGAATAGACCCCTTGTGAGAGACTCTATGTACCATAATATTATGGTCAATTGTATATTTAAGTCATTATTTAGTTAAAAGTACACAGGAAATACACCTTTAGTTTATAATTGAAAGTTTTGTTCCTCATGAATATAGATTGGAAAACCTAGTAGCAAGATTTGTGAAAAATTTGGTGTCAGTAGAAATTGAAGACAAGGTAAAATGTACCCTGCGAGTCATTCAGATTTAACTCACGCTTTATCTAACAGTGTTTCATTGAAGGAGAGTGGATAATCAAAGACGGGCAGAAGGCATAATCACTGAGAGTGAAAGTTCTAGGTTTTTGTACACTTTCCTCACTGATAGATATATCTTGAGTTACACCTTTAAAAACATTTTCTGTTGATGATTCTTGAAAATCAATATCATTTTTTGTTTTTTAAATTGAAATATGTTGTAATGTTTTGAATTATTTGGAGCACAAAAAAGCTTTTAACACCACCACACATTGAAACACGAGATAAACCCCAGACAGCTTATTTATACTGAACACAAAAAAAAAACAGTATTTGAACAAAGGCAATAATATAACAATAATATAATATATACCCTTCGTTCACTGTTTAATTTTAGAAATTTTAAAACAGTTTGTGTGGAGTTCGAGAAGTTGCCTTAACCGATACCTTGAAAAAACATATAGCGACTAGAGAGGTTATACAATACATTTGTGTAAGAAACTACATTCTCTCAGAAAACCCTTGTAAACTAAAATAAGCAAAGCTTACTAAAGTACTATACAGTAATGATTATTTTCTTTGTAAATAGCACTATAAATTGTATTTATTTTCCCTCCAGTACCTATGTTGCAATAAACACTATCGCTGTCACATGGTGTGTTTTTTTTTACTTAAATCTTAAAGCATTTTCCTGTAACTGTGTCACATTTTGCTTCATTCCTTACCAATAGTCAACTGAAGGTAATAGACAGAAACAGAAATAGGAATTGGAATTTTTAACTAAGAGTGAGGAGGGAGGGGGAGGATGTGAAGGGCGTTGTCAGGATGACCCTTTCCCTTCAACTTGATTCTTGGGGCGGGGGGCCCTAAGGAAGACTGATGAGAACTCTCTGCTCACACGTCACTTGCAGAAAACACTGGAATTTCTGCAAAGCCTTATCATCGACATGCTGATGCTCAGTCCCAGAAATGTATTTCCCCAATGATATCACGTATGTGCTACACAGTTACAAATTAAAATTCAGTGAGGCCTGTTTTTAACATTAACTTGGACATTTTTCGGTACTTGTGGTGTATTTTTCTCTAGTAAGTTCCCATTTCAAGTATTAACTGATTAATACACATCTGTCACAGTTCTACAGCATGTGCCATGCAATATGGTGTTTAGAGCTGTCAAGCCTTTTTGGCTTAAAGAGCCACACGACCTGCAGTAGGCCCTTAAAGAGCCACAAAATCTCAAACACAAATAGATTTTTGACTGGAACCTTAATTAGGTTTTGTTTACTTAATCTGACTGTATAGAAGAACTCATAAACAGTCTTAATAATTACCACCTCTAATTCACTGATCCACACTCCTCAAATACTACGTGACCACATGATTGCCATTCACTTCATTCACAATGCGCAAATTTACATTGTAAACCTTTATTTAAAATAAGCCTGCTTGCCATAGAATTCCCAGGGTCAGTTCCCAAGCCTTGATCTTGCCAGGGGGTGGCTGTCATTGATTCTTTTGGAGGAGAGGAGGTCGGATTCCTGTGATTGTGTGGCCATTAGAGTCAGAATTTGCAACTGCTGTAAATGGCCAGTGTGGCAAGCTATAGACTTTCCAAAACAGCACAAACACAAAGGAGAATCAATCATACCGTCCACTTCTCAATAGACTCTACAGACCATTCTGGGGAAAAGATCCTGCGTCAGATTTCCACTCCCTACTTCAATGAGGAGATGTCACGTATCCCTCCAGAACAATTTCAAGAATTTGGTTGCTCAGGGTGGCCCTACACCCATTGTTGTGGCAGGTGTCTCCTGAATATAAATAAAATCAGGAGCAAAAACAGGATCAAAGTTAAACAAAATTCAATTCACATTCAGTGTTGGGGAAGTCATTTTTAAAACTCAATACGTTACAGTTACAAGCTACTTGAACACAAATGCTACTTGTTACAATAATTTACTACTTTGACAAAAAAAACTCCGACTAGTTACAGTTACAAATAATTACTTCTCAGGCACAGTTTACATTTTACAGAGATGTTTTTTTTCTGTTTGGTCAGGTTGAAACCTTACTCTTTCTCTGACACCATTTTCTAGCAAGATGGTATAAAAAGCCCATTCATGTGACATGCAAGGTTTGACTTGCACTGTTGATGCACTTCTGTGTTATGCATTAGCTGTAGTCCTTTTTAATGTAACTAAAAGTAATTGTTATTTTTTCACATACCATATATAGCATTTCCACATTTTTTACCTCTCTGAAAAAGGAACCGTTACAGAAAAATGTAATCGATTACAGTATTGCGTTAATCTCCAACACTGTTCACATATAACAACTTGAAAGCTAAGAATGGTTCTTCCAGATTATCAGTGATCAGGAAAGGAAACCAAAGGGAACTGGAAGCTTTAGAAACAGCTTCCCTGCCTGTTTCACAACTGACCAAAAGATTGAAACCAGAAACCAAGTGAGAACAGAATTCCACACACAATTCTCATTAGACATCTCGTCATGTTTCTCTCCATTGTTCGGAGTTGGTTTCCACGAACTGCTTGTCACGGGGCTGAACGGACAGGAAGCCACATGACTTGGGCCATATGGAATTTGTGCTTTGGGAAACCAACCTGGTAGCACTTCCTGCTTTTGTTTGGAAATCTTTGGAATGCAATCATTATATAAATATTTGTTAAAATACCCCCTTTTGTTCTATTCTAAGAACATCTGTGGTGTAATCATTAACAGTTTAATACCTGTACCTTTCTTAAGCATGCGTTGTTACAACGTATTTGTGGTCTATTTTAATAATACAAACATTGTATACTGGCTTATCTGTGGTGTTATCTTAGGTTCAATTGAGGTGGTACTTTAAATATTATTTCACAAATCAGTATGACTAGGTAGGACAATTGTTCTTCGTTTTACCCACAAAATATAGTTTTTTGCCATGGTGATTGTCAAGAATGTGTTTTCTGTAGTGTACAGGCTTTCTTATTGTTGTGATTCATATATACAGTTTGTCACACTTTATAGTCAGAATCAGAACCTGACTACATATGCAGGTGCCTGTCTGTCTTTCTGTCATGCTTACATTTTTCTAGACAACTGCTTATACATTTGTGATGAAACTTGGGAAGTACGTTGCTTACTACCAGTGCTTACTGGTTCCAGTAAATGATTGATGCCCGAAAATAGTAAATGATTGATGCTAAAATGAAATGCTGACAAAGACGACAGCAGCAGTGCATCGACTACAACTGTGTGTTGAAATGAGATAAATGCATTACTGTACCTATTATATGTGTAACTAGAAGTTCAGTATACAAATACAATGTGAATTTGTATAATTATTATTTAAGAAAATCTATATTTTAGTGGCACTCTGGTGTCTTCAGATTTTACACTGCACCGCTGTTTAGCACAGGTTTATCAGTGTTTGTGGTCAAGCAAGTAGGAAAACTGCAGAAAACAGACACAGACATATTGAGGAGATTTTGGAAATTTCACCACGTTTAATAATATGTCCAAGCAATATCTGAGCCATCCTGTCTAATGGGGTGTCTTCCTTGTAAAGACAGGGAGTCTGATTGATTCCAAGCTTCTCTTCTGCAAAGGCAGACTAATGTTTGCCATTAACCTCAAATACTCTCAACGCATTCACTGAAAGCATGTGCAAATTAGTGCTGCCCCAGAAACCAGGATAGTATACCACTATACACTAGACATTAGTTATAAAACTTTACATCAAAGCACAGTGTACAGGATTCACTGTAGGGATATGTCCCCCATAATTGTTCCATTCACTGTCAACTGTAATTGATAAGACCATCAAAGATGCCACCAAAATAAACCAACAATGACTTCAGATAACCCCCTTTTCACTTGTATTTTAAGGGGTCAAGAAATCACTTCACTGTGATCAATTATATAGTTTAAAGTTAAGGCCCTGCTATATTTTCATACAGTAAATTCAGTAATATACACTCAATTACTAAGTTTAGATAAGAAACATGAGATACAAACGAGCCATCTGGCCCATCAAGTCTCATCTGGTTCCAGTAGATGATTGATGCCTGAAACTAAACAATGTGGCTTGGTCATCCTTTCCATACGCTCACCACGCTCCTTGTAAAAATTTTCCTCCTACCCTCTGTCCCAAAACTGTCTACACTACATTTAAAAAAAAAAAAAAACTTCAATAAGGTCTCCTTACACTGCTTTGTTTTCATAACTCTGTGGCAATGTGGTTAACAGTGTGCAGGTGCAGGAATGCAGCAGTGATCGATGAAAAGACAGACAACGGTAATCCAGGTGCAATGTTATTTATTTTTATAATCCAAAGTCTGATGACAAAACGGAAGTAAACAATAACAATGAGAAACAGGCAATACAGCGGTGTGTATTGCACTGTTTTAATCCACGGGTTGGTCCCGAAATAATAGTCCCAATCTTATACACCCACACGTAACACAAAACACAAGTCCGCAGTGAGTGCTAAAGTGCTTGTGGTGTAAATACAGTTATTCGTGAAACAAAGTGAAGAGTAGTCTGGGTTTGTGCCGGCCTCTGGCGACAGCTCCAGATCGTGTCAGCCGTCTAAATAACAACAAACAATATATTTAATAATGACAAAACAAACAAAACACTCATGATAATAACACACGTCTTTCCTTCTGGTTCAGCGTAACCATAACAAGGAACAGATCACTTCGCTACACCCCCTTTTGTACCGTCAATCATGACCCCTTGGTTAACTAGTGCAACTGCTCCTCCAATCCGCGGCTGCCACGTCGTTTCCCTTCCAGGTCGATGATTTAGTGTATCGTAGCTCCACCACCTTTCTAGATGATTGACTTCCTTCTAACCCTGGGAATGAATTGTCTGGCCATCCAGTCCAGGGTACTCTGTTCCCTTCACACAGTGCCCTCACAGGTCGGGAGAGAGATTTATCACCAATAAATTTATCTCTGTCGCAAACTCATACCTTTTACGCTTGGGATTAGTATGGTTGCTCTTCGCTGGACTCTCCAGGGCTGACAGTGATTCATGTCTGTTTTGTTCAGGTAGAGAAATGTTTAGATTTTAACTCTTTCATGCATGGCGACCAATATGGGGACAGATCCAAAAAAAAAAAAACATTCTTCTATCTTTATATGGGCACATGTGGAAGACTCAAATGCTTGATGACCTCGTATGAGGATGTTATTTCTTCCCAATATAAAGCAATTGAAAAAAAAATTTAAAAACATTTTTTTTCAGGTGTTTTCAATATTTCATACATGAAAGGGTTAAAACCCTGTTTGACATTTCCCTTGATAAAGAGGGTCCCGTTTTTAGGGAGTGGGGTCAGTTGTCATTGTTTTGATTAATCTCACCCAGTATTGCACCACAGTTCTTAAATTCAATGCAAAGAAAGTGGTGGGGAGTGAGTTTGTGAATTATGTTGCATAATGTGCTGCATGCCTGTCTCATAGAACACAATGCTGGTTTTGATTAAACACATTTTTTGGTCCAGAAGCTGTAAAACATTGGCAGGCAGCTGGAATTTGTCAGTGTAGGACTTCAACCTGCCTTCTAAAGATATCATGCTTTACTGTGTCCAGCTGTATTGAAGTTACTCTTCCAGAAAAGGTTGAAAAACACAATTTGGATACTATTATACTAGTGATTATCCTTCAGAATCCCGAGCGCTATTAGCAGTTGCAGACCACAACAGCAAAGGCAACACAATGGGTTTGGAACAAATATTGCACACTGATACTGACAAGGAACTGCAATGGATTACTAGTGTGTATGGATTCAAATCAATGTGATACTTGTGGTGTCTTGTCTTTTCCATGTCCATAAGCTACATTGGTCTCAAATGTGCAGTTTTGAAAGAAACACATATTACAGCAAACACGTATTTTCATTTTAAAACATATATTTCCGGTACTACATTAGATTAAAGGAAGTTCTCATTTTCCAAGCCTTACTCTCAGGAAATCTGTTACACTTCTATTTGGTAATTTCACTCAGCAGTGTTTTCTGTGTGTTGTTACTGGCTGAAAGCATGTCAGTCAATATGGGTAAGCAGCTGGTTGGTTAATGATAGGAAATAAGCGGTTGGGTAGGGAAATGACCAAGGAAGTACAACGCAATCTGAAAGCATGTTTTGCAAACATAGATTCCTTTAACCGAGTGTTTTACCAGATAGCGTGTTTTAAAATAAAAAAAAATACGTGTTTTCTGTAACATGTGTGATACCTTTAAAATGAACAGACGTGCACAACAGGCATGATTGATGGAATTATGTTGTAAGCGACAATCGCTTTAAAAAGCATGTGTGCCAGTTCTCCACCATTACCCCAAGTACTGAACTGTTGTACTGCCGTTGTGGTTGACGATTTTGTTACACTAATTGTAGCTAACAAATTAGTTCCACAGATGTTCTCTGCTATGCACATACATTCATTATACTGAATTAAACACTATTTAGCTATTAGAAGCGCAAGACAGGTAAGATTTCTGAAGTTATTTTGTTAGCTACAGTTACTGTAAGGCTGATCTCTTGTGTGGTTGCAGGTAAACCAGGGGAAGGTGAAGGCGCTCGGCTCTGGCCTGGGATACCTAGAGCATATCTGCCAGCTCATTGAGAAGATCGGCCAGCTCCAGGAGCACAACCTCAAACTCCAGAAACAAATCTGCGGCCTACACAAAGAGAGCAGGATGAAGCAAACGAAGGAGGTAGGAGTTGCTTTAACAGTCTCACTGCCATGAAAAATACGCCAACCTACCTGTGATGGTAAAAAATAGCAACTTTAAGAATTTCGATGTTATCAATTGTAATGGTTCGGCATCTTAGTCCATTAAATTGATTGTGTTATATAAAAAAAACACCTGTAGAAGCCCTAGAGAAGTGCACAACAGATAAGATTTTTAGGTATTTTTTTTTTAGCTACAATTACTTTAACTATACACATGTAAGAGTTAACATTTTGATACAATATATATATATATATATATATATATATATATATATATATATATATATATATATATATTTCTTGTTACCAGGGCTTTTACACATCAAACATGTTATCTTGAAAATATAACAAAGTAAAAGAATAATAAGAAATTGTCCAATATAGAGTGGGCCTGGTTCACCCAGCTTTTTTTCTTGAGGTTTTGATGGATAATTTCTTGTGGTTTTGATGGAATTAAAGGAAGTTGTGTAAGCATGAAACAATTTCTGACAAATCTCTAAGTAAATTGAATACATATGAAAATGAATTTAATTAAAAAAAAATGTTTTGAATGGTTAAAACTTTGTGAATAGGGCCTGCTTCCATGTTTATATTTTCATTTTAGTTTTGAAATAACTAGTTTCTCCAACATTAAGATTTGTGGAGCATTTTGAAATGCTGAGAACGTTGTATCCCTCTAGGCTCTCTCTGGTGTCCTGGAATATGCTCAAGACCTGTAGGGAAAGAATGTTGAAATTAATATTCGTTTCAGAGTGCTCTTTTTCCACACACATGTCAAAGCCCTATCTCTGAGTTCACAATGAGAAACAGATGATGTCCAGAGCATGGGATTGCCTCGTAAAGTTAATGGGTGTGTCCAGGCAAAGCAAATGTCTCCTGAACAGACTGCAAATCCATCTGATCAGCTTTGCTGTAAGAGGCTTGATGTGTGGGGGGGAGAGGCATGGTAAACATTCCTGGACAGATGTATAGAGAAGATTGGAGGAGCCCCGATATGTTTGCTAATAACGATTACACCCCTCTTCTTAAAACAAAAACAGCCTTCACATGTCATCTGGAACACATCAATTCCAAAAGCTACTAACATACTAGACATATACTCTAGTGAACACAATAAAAAAACATTTCTTACATTTTTTTTAAAGAGAGGCTAGTGATGTTAATTAGGGTTAGCCCATATATAATTATTCTGGACCAGGTGGTGCAGTGGGTTAATGCATGTGCCTCCTACCTCTATAGTACTACATTTAAGTTATAAAATACTTGGAAATGCTACTAAAACAAACAGCACAGTGTTTTGTTAAGATGTTCCGTAAAAAAAAGATATACTGTAATCTGGTTTTCTTGCAAACTCTAATTTTATTTTTTTGTATGTTTTCATTATTCCTTTATGTGGCAGGTATAATTAAGGTTTTGAAATCCATTGTCTAATTAGCACAAGCAAATATCACCACTGGTCCCCTTTTTCTTCGATTGTATTATAATTAAATTTAGAATATGCAGCTATCTGAAAGGCAACGCTTGAGAGGTAATGTTGCAGCCATTGTCTTGTACGAAATCACTTCCTGTGCTACTGGTTAGTTTCACTCTGCAATCGGGTTATTTGACCTTCAACACAGGAAGTGATAAGATACCACAAGGACACTTTTTTTTTTTTACTTGAAAAAAATCTGTAAATAACCCACATTTTAAGAATAAAAAGTAAGGAAAGATATCAAAGGGGACTTGTCTTCATGCTGCTAAACAATATATATTTCCAAACAGTTTGCAGTCTTTTAATACAACAACACCTGCAGCAGATATTGTTCCGACAGGGTAGTGCTGCTGGTATCTTGTTTTGGTACTGCAAAGTTGATTACAGTAAGTAGATTCGAATGTCATTTTAATTCTGAGCGGTTCTGGGTTCTGTTGCTTCAGTGTTGATTTATTATCATGCTTCTCTAAATCTGCCTTCACCTTGCCTTGAGCTGCTTTGATCTTGCCTGGAGAAATGCTGACACTCAACAGCCTTCCCCATTCCATTCAAATCATGTGACTGTGACCTTTAAACTCTGTCAGCTCCACATACTCTACATATGAGAGTAGGTGTGGCTGGGAGAGTCGAAGTCACGCTGTCACATGATTTGAACAGAACAACGAAGCTACTTACTCTTAAATCTGCTGGGAATGTTTTTTTTCTTTTGTATTGACTTTCTAATATATTTCTATGTATGGTAGTCCGGATATATAATTAATTATAAATGTAAACGTTTAGAAATATAAATGTTATGTTTGTTAAAAATGAATATGCTAATGAACATTTCCAGACAACATTTTGTAACCATCTATGTGGTTCGCTAAAGTAGGTTATATGATTTGGTATTAAAAAAAAAGCACAGCAGCGAAAGACAAACTCATTTAGTCTACACTTAAATCTTATTAAGGTAGTCCGTGAGAAGATAAAACCTGTTTTTCTTACAAACTGAGATTTTCTTATGTTTTCGTTATTTCCTTTATGTACCAGGTATAATCATTAGCACAAAAAAGGCATTACTCAACTAAAAAGAACAGATTACACATAACTTCATTTCAGTACATTGTGTTTTTCAACCTGCTAAAGTTCCACTTTCTTATCAACCCAAAGTGTTTAATGTTAGCTTGAACAGAATTCCAGATTCCACTGCCAAACTCTGACAAAGAGGGAATTACATTTTAAAGGAAGCGGAGATGAAACGAGGGAATTTCATTTGGCAAAGGCAGTGGGGCTGGTTAGTCATACTGTAGGCAGTGCTGGGGAAGTAAAAAATAATCAGTTACAGTTACAAGTCACTTGAACAAAATTGTAACAAGTTACAGTTACACTTACTTCTCAAGCACAGTTTATATTTTACATATATGTTTTTTTTCAGTTTGGTCGGGCTACAGAAATATTCTTCGAAGATCCAGCTATCGAAACGACTTGTTCTCTCCTTATAAACCATTTTTAGCATAATGATATAAATTGTGTGTTTGTAAGAGTACACTGTTGAAGCGCTTTCTGATTTCCATGTTATGCATTAGTCGTAGCCCTTTTTTTAATGTAACTAACTTTTAATAGTAACTACATTATTTTTTTCACGTAAAATGTAATGAGTTACCACATTTAGTTACCTATTTGAGAAAGGGGACCCATTGCCGTTACAAGCTACTGAAAAATGTAATCAGATTACAGTAATTAAAACATAAGAACACGAAAAATGTATAAACAAGAGGGGGCCATTTTGCCTTGTTAAACTTGTCTGGTTCCTAGTAGCTGATTGATCTCAGAACTTTGTCAAGGTGGGTCTTAAAGGATCCAAGAGATTCTGCCTCAACAACATGACTACTCCATGCTCTCACCACTCTCTGTGTGATGTTACTCCTCAAAACTGTCTGAAGTTCACATGAAACAAATGACATGTCTGATACAGCTATGATTATGTGATAGCTCTGTTTTTATAGTGATTGTAGCTATCAAATAATTGCATACATTTCCCACGCCATGTACCTCCATTCACGATATACTATAGGTCTCAAATGGCAAACATTTCATTTTAAAACAAGAGATCTGGTACTACACTAGGTTAAATAAATCTCTGTTTGCAGGTCTTGATTCTTGATTTCAGATAGCCTTGCACTTTCAGGAAGTGCAAGTGTAACAGATTTACTGGAGGGCAACGCAAGCACAAGGAGCCTTTCTTTTACCCAGTGTAATACCAGATGTCATCTTTTAAAATGAAATACACGTATACAAAATAAAATAAAAAGACTTCTCATTTCTGTGGAATTATTTTGTTAGCTACAGGCACTTTTAATCCAGTTAAAATGTTTGTGGTTAGGTCACAGGGAGTTCCGTTTTAGTGACAAAAGAGTTGAGAAAGAGTGTTCTGTGAAATGTTGACAGCAACAGAAACCTTTCACTCCTCCACATGAATGCTGGTTTAACTGAAGAATGTGAACTTCGCTGCAGTGATATATTTTCTCCTCTCAGTCAGAACAGCACTTTGAAATACAACAATAACTTCTTTTAAAGCTCACAAAACAATTTACTCAATTGCACCTGTTAAAGCAAACATGTATTTTAATTTTAAAACATCTAGCACTACACTAGGTTAAAGAAAGTTCACAGTTTCCTTGCCTTACTTTCCAGGAAGTCTGTTTCTGCTTTACTTCCTTGGTCATTTAACCCCACACAAGTTTTCTGGGTCAAAGCATCTTACTTGTAAACCAATTCAGTCACTAGGGGAAGCTGATGATTGGTTACAGACAGGAAAGAAGGCCCTGAAGAGGTGGAGACAATTTAGCTTTCCAGGTGAAGTGACCCAGGAAGTGCAAGACAGATATCTTTAACCTGGTGCGCCAAAAGTTAATTTCTACAAATATAGCCTATGTTAGTTTCATTAAAGGTGAAACAACTTGGTAACTGGCTGACTGGTCCCCTTTCAGTCTGTAACCCTTTCTCTTCTGTTGTCTCTCCTGATGTAGGAGTACTTCTTGCAGCACTGTTCCTGTGGAGCGGCCACCTTGGCATTTCAGGAGCTGAAAAGACATTCGATTCACAGGAGTGAGTTCCACAACCTGACGCCGTCCAACAGCACCCTGTCTGACCTGTCAACAATACCAGAAATAGCCAGAAGGCCTGACAGGTTGAGGAAGAAAGGTTAGTTAACAAGATATGCATGTTTCATTTTTGGTGTGGAAGTTGGTGAATTAGAAAAGCTATCTATTTAACCACAGAGATACAAGCAGCGGCAATGCTATTGTTCGCCTATGGCCCCTGGGGATGCTTCAAGCTTAGGCAGTTTCTGTTTCCATGGCTATCCAATCCTTTTTTGACTGTCTGCAAAACTGCCAGATAATTGTACCAAATTGTGTGGTGCCTTTGTAAGCTTAGAGATGGATTCAAGAAAAAATACCATTCCTGACTTAGACTTACACTTATATTAGTATTTTCAATTAGGGACTTATAAAATGCATTTTTGTTTACATAGTGGCATGTTGGGTGCCTGTCCTCTACTATTAATTTAACACTGTAACCCTGACCCTTCCTCTTCTCAGCAAAGCATTTATCTGTATGTCTAGGGAATGGGAGGTGTCTTCACTGTTGTTGGCTTGCATGGTGGCCCCAGGGCACTGAGATCCTGCAGCTCAGATTATCTCAGGGCTAATGACAGGGAGCGACATCTCACACCCCCCTCTGTAGGTTACAACTAAAAATAAACTAGGTGGACTTAGCTCGGCTCCTACAAGACATTGATCAAACAAAATTGACAGACAGGTTATTTCAACACAATTAATAACCTTCATTGAAGAAGGGCTGGTGAGTGAATGAGTCTTTATCAAAACAAGTGCATGTTGAGGGGTATTGAAGGTGTACAGTTGGGCTAGCACCAAGTAGTCAACTAGCTGACAACAAAAGTGACCTCAGATACTGGAAGTCTACTAATCACACGCTTGAATTCCAAAGCAGCAGCAGCAGCAACTTACTAGTGTTTTTGCATTTTTAAAGTTTATACTAGTAGTGAACTAGCAATGTAAATATTTTATTTATATTCAGCTATTTGAATTAAAGGGAAATTATTGTGAATTGTGTGGTTTCTGAAGGACGGAAGTATAGTTAGGCTGGCAATCCATTACATATTAAATTACGTTTTAGAACATAATAAATCCAAGCAGTGTGCAAATATAGTTCATGAACAGCAATGTGCTACAAAAATGTATGCACGCAAATAGAACACCTGCTATTATCAAATATGTGATTTAAAGTGGTGACTAGTTGACTATTTTTACTTTGACTGTTGGAGTAGTCATTCTGCCCCTAATATGCAGTAAGTGACTGGCATCTTCCTTTAGAAAAAATCTTTGTTGTTTTACTAAGGATTTAATGATTCATTAGGGTCATCAATGTGTCACAACATTTTCTTAAAAAAGTAACTTGATACTGTACAATACTTTGCTGACAATCCCTACATATCTACTATAGACTCTAATGAGGCTGACATGCTACCAGCAGCTCTGAAAACATATTTATATAACGCTGGTATAAATACACACTCCCCTTCATTAAATGCTCACCTTTTCACAAAATAGTCCCTTGCTATTGGTCATTTTTATCATAGTACATATATATGTTTATTTTTTTTAATGCAACAAGATTGAAACATTCCATCTTTCAGTTCTACTTGAGGGCTATTTTCGTTAATAATACAATAAAAATATTGGCATGAAAACTGGGTCAGGGGTTAGCAGAGCTACCCAGGGCCTGTGATTCTTGCACATGTTTTATCAGATTGTCCAACAACAAAAAAAGAATCTGCTCTTCTCTAAAGCTGCATGTGTTCCTCTCAAGAGACTGTATCTTCCTTCCTAGGGACTGACGCACAAGCAGAGCCGGGACATAATCCCCTGGCATCTGTACTGAGGAGGAGTCGAAGGAGCTGGGTGGAGACTGACCGGTGTGACAGTGAGGAGGCCCTGACCAGCACCCTCCCTCAGACCCAGACCATGAGACGGGTGAGTGATCCGCCTGACTGGAGAGACTTTCTCAAGTCTTTATCAAGTCTGGGGTGATTAGCAAGTGGCGACACAACTGAAATAACAAAAAGTGCCTTGTTGTTTCACTGTACAGAGGAGAACCCTAGCATCCTGATCCCCATATTCCATGGAGTATGGCATTCTAGCTGTCTTTAGTGCACTTTGCCTAGGTGGCATTCAGTTGTAAAAACAAGATTTCCTCTATGCTGTGAAGTGAGACAAATAAAGCAAGGTACTACTACAACTACGACTACTGCTACTGCTACTACTACTACTACAGCTGCTACTGCTTGTAGCAGTAAGAGGTTATGCATGACACATTCATGCTCAATTGTAGCTCAGGATGTCCATTCCACAAGAGAATCACAGTGACCATCCACAAGTGGGCTTACTCAGATTGAGTGAAGGAAAATCATTATCCTACATGGCACCCTATACCGGTACTATCGTTTTAGAATATATAGTTACATCAAAACAATTAAACAGTGTAGCAACTATTAATGTGACATCATCACTATCTGATACCAGCAATCTAATACAAGCCTTCGGATTTAAACCGATACAAAGAAATTCCAGATGGGTGTAACACATCAATATCAATGTCTACTATATACTGTATTATACAGGTGTATATAATAAAGAAGGTACTTTTTATTGTATCAATTAGTTGTACACAATTATTTTTTTAACTTTTCTGCAAATTGTATCTGATTAAAGGAGGTCCAATTTGCAAATCATTACTTGGAGGGCAGGAATTTCCCCATAAAGGAAAGACTTGTGTATATCAAATCATGATTAAGTAAAGGTCATTCCACCTTTATGCCCGGTAATCTTGAATTTACTGTAGCAGCTGTCAATCTAGAAATGCCTAAAGTATGTATAATCTCGACTACGACATCCAAAGTTTTATTTATTATACACAATGCTTTAAAAGATTGTACCACAAACAGATCAAAACACAGGTTGAATTCTATGTTGTTTAAATATAGAAATATGGATGTGCCTCCTACGAGAGAGAGAGAGAGAGAGAGAGAGAGAGAGAGAGAGAGAGAGAGAGAGAGAGAGAGACATCAAGCCCGATCACTCTCTAGTCCCCTCAGCCGCTCCACTGAATGATAGTCAAGCCCCAGCTGTGAGAAAGAGAAACACAAATAAATTGTGCACTCTAACAAAATAAACCTTTAAAGCAAGGCAAGCAGAATAAGAGAAAATAATCAGTGAAATACAAATCAAACAGTATACATACAAAGCATAAAATATCAGAATAACCCAAACAAAACACCAGACGTGACCAAGCCCAATGCAGAAACCAAGGGACAAGAGTGACTGCAATCGTGACTCTCTCTCTCTCTCACTCTCTCTCTCTCTCTCTCTCTCTCTCTCTCTCTCTCTCTCTCTCTCTCTGGGGTTGATTCACCTGTCCTGTCCTTTATACACTTATTCAACTTCTGTAGTACTTGAATGGAGAGTAATCACATCTGAAAAATGTGATTAAATGTCAGGATAAAGCTGTAACAAAACATGGGTAAAGCAAGAAAAAAATATTAGGTCAAACATCAAGATTTCCATAACACGAGAGTAGATGTTAAAACTTCATGCTGATTTGAACTCGGCTCTCGCCAAGATAAGCACCAACTAAGACGTAGCTTTACAGTAAACTAATGTGATCCATATGTGTCTCCACCCATTTACGTTTCCTTCCATATGATGATGTAGATATCCTTCTGTCTGGTGTTAATGGCTGAAGTGTAATGCTGGCTCCAGGGATCAGCTTATTTTGCCTCCCTGGCGCATCAGCACACACAACAGCTGCGATGCTGGCTCCGGGGATCAACCACAGTGCGGCCTCCCCAGCGCATCAGCATGACAACCGTCTGGATTGAGCTAAGTAGGGTACATCTCTGGGGTTTTCAAGTGGGCACCTTCCATCCTCAGTGTTTCGTCGACTAGCCCACGACACCTCAAGAGGCGTCCCAGCATCACCCCCCTCCGTCCCCCACTCAACTCAGCCCAGCTTACTTACCTGTACATCAGCGTTTCTTTCTTTCTATTGTGCTTGAGATCCCCAGCCAGAATCTTTCCGTCTCAACCACAGCCAGTTGCTGCTCCTCTCTGCTGCTTCAGATAAGTTCTTCACTGTGCGACGCAACTCTTGGCCACTGAATCCGACGTCTCTGAGAAACCGGGTTGTAGAGTGTGCCACAAATCCTCGACAACCCACTTCCACTGGGTAAACCCGAACTCTCCATCCTCGCTGTTCCACTTCAGTGGCTAGTTGAGCATACCGCAGTTTCTTCCTCATACGCCTCATCTACAGCATCCTCCCATGGCACTGTTAACTCTACCAGGTGAACAAGGCGTGCTGATCCAGACCACAAGACAATATCTGGTCGAAGGTTAGTGGTGGCAATCTCAGGTGGAAAAATAAGCCGTTGACCAACATCTGCCAGCATTTTCCAGTCTCTAGCAGCTTCCAGTTGTCCTGGGCGAGGATTGGTTTTAACACCTTTTCTTGGTGGTTGCTCTCCTGGGCGGAGGAATGTTGTCATTTGTGTGTAATGTTTTGATGGAACAGGTGACAACTTATTGGTCATGTTACGCTAGTCTTCCAATGCTAAGGCCAAACATCGCAGCACCTGGTCATGGCGCCAAGTAAACCGTCCTTGGCTAGAGCCACTTTACATCCTGTCAAAATGTGCCTTAATGTTGCAGGTGATGAACACAAAGGACATGAGGGATCCTCTCCTACCCAGAGGTTTAGGTTCTGTGGTGATGGGAGAACATCATATGTTGACCTGATGAGGAAACTGATCCTGCTCTGTTCCATTGACCATAGGTCTTGCCAGCCAATCTTGCGTTGTTCCACACTCTCCCATCTCATCCATTCTCCCTGCTTGGCCTGGGAAATGGCCTTTATACACCTCATCCTCTCCTCCTGCTTTTGCACCTCGTTGACTACCAGCTTCCTCCTTTGAGCTGGGGCTGCCTTGTACCATGTAGGAGGAGCTGAACTGAAACCAAGACCCCCTCTTCCTTGCTGAACTTGCCCCATGATATCACCAATTCGAAGGGCAGCCTTTGCATCTTCCACAGCTTTCTTTGCCGCCCACTTTCTTCCAGTTTTCAACACAGGTGCTGCCTCCCTTACGCATTTATCGCGTGACTCTACTAATGTCATTTCCAGTCTGACCTTGGTGCACTTAAACTCCTCGGTTAGAGCAGAGACTGGTAGCTGCAGTATTCCTTTACCATAAAGTCCCACTCTGCTGAGGCAGCATGGAACTCCCAACCATTTCCTGATGTATGAACTGATTAAAGCTTCCAGCTTCTCTACTGTTGTCAAAGAAACCTCGTACACAGTCAGTGGCCACAGCAACCTCGGCAGTAGACCAAACTGAAAGCACCAGAGTTTTAGTTTATCTGGTAGAGCGCAGCTGTCTATGCTCTTCAACCCTTCCACTGCTTGTTGTCTAACTTCTCCCACACGAACTGTGTCCTTTAGATCCCCGTTGTACCATCTCCCAAGACTCTTCACTGGCTTCTCAGACACTGTTGGTATTGCCTCACCATTAATGAAGAATGTTTTATCTACTACTTTGCCTTTAATTATAGAGATGCTCCTTGATTTAGTGGGCTTGAATTGCATTCGTGCCCATTCAATGTTATTGGTTAATTTGCCCAATAATCGATTAGTGCAGGCTACTGTTGTAGTCATGGTTGTCATGTCATCCATGTATGCTCGAATTGGTGGTAGTCGCATTCCAGAAGCCAAGCGCTCTCCTCCTACTACCCATTTTGATGCCCTAATGATTACTTCCATTGCCATGGTAAAAGCCAGTGGAGAAATGGTGCATCCTGCCATTATTCCAACCTCTAGGCATTGCCATGTAGTGCTGAATTCTGAAGTTGAAAAACTGAATTGCAAATCTCCAAAATAGGCTTTCACTAAATTTGTTATTGTCATCGGTACACTGAAAAAATCAAATGCTGCCCAAAGTAGTTCATGTGGCACTGAACCATATGCATTAGCCAAATCCAGGAATGTCACATGGAGCTCCTTCCTCTCCTTTTTAGCTGATTGAATTTGTTGCCAGATCACATTGATGTGTTCTAAGCAACCTGGGAAACCTGGAATGCCCGCTTTTTGTATTGAAGTGTCAATGAAGCAGTTATTTAATAGGTAAGCTGACAATCTCTGAGCAATAATGCTGAAGAAAATCTTGCCTTCTACGTTTAATAGGGAAATAGGACGAAACTGACTGATGCTTGTAGAATCTTTTTCTTTAGGTATAAAGACTCCACCTGCTCGGCGCCATGCTCTTGGTACAACCTGTTTTTCCCATGCCACTTTCATCAATTTCCATAGAATTCGTAGAACTCCTGAAGCACTTTTATACACTCTGTATGGAACTCCATTAGGCCCTGGAGATGATGAAGCCCTTGCTTTTTTCACAGCTTGCTCTACTTCTTTCCACTTAGGTGCACAGTCCTCCATTTGGTATTCTGGTGGATTGATAGGTGGGATGTCTGACGGAATTGACATAGGCTCCTGCCTTTTTGAATCTGTATGTGTTTCCTCCAAATATCTCTCCAGCTCAACCTTAGATGCTTTTAGTGTGCCATTCTTCTCACTGGTGAATAACTTCTTTACAAATTTGAATGGGTCTTTATAAAAGTTAGCTCTCGCACGCTCCTTCTTTTAGCGTTTCCATAGGCGCTCAGCTCTGCGCAATGTTGCAAGCTTATCTTTTATGACCCTTTGTAAGAGATTGAGTCCCTCCTTCTGACTTTGTTCTGCTCTTCTCCATTGCTTCCTCAGCTGTCTCCTTTCTCTAACTAAGCGTTCAATCTCCTGCTGCCGTCTAGACTTTCCAGGAATAGTTTGTACTTTTTCCTTCCTTTTTTCAACTCCAAACCTCTCACTTCCATATGCGTAGATGATGTCCCCAAATTTATCCAACTTCTTTTCAACTGTTTCACTTAATCTTTCCAATGCAACACAGAGATCTGTGTTTACTGTGTCCCATGCAGTTTTCTCACAAGCTCTTGGCCATTTAACTCCAGGCTTGTGCCCGTTGAGGTTCTTTTCTCTCTTATGCTGGTTTGTCTGACTGGGTTCACAAGGATCATTAGGTTCATCACTAACTGTGTCCATGCAAGTCCTCCTCACATCTATGACAGGGGTGCTGATATCCTGCGAACTGTGGTTTACTTCCTGTCGCTGGATTTCATTCGACTGACTTGAAAAGAACAGAACAGAGCACAACCATATCATCCTGCCGATAGAGAAATGTCACTAATATGTTGCTCTCATTGTCTTTCTAGAGTGAAAATCACCACTGGGGAAAAGTCAAGGACTTGGTGAAGAAGACAAAGCTTAGAAACCAGAGCAGACTGGGGCTGTCATCCAACGCACTGAAGAGATCCTGCCCACAGCTCTACAGGTAAGTCATTACAGTCAAACCTGTATAGAAGAACCATCTGCCTATAGGAACCGGAGAAGCCCAATACCCCATTACAATCTTACCTTGATTATTCAGACTTTGGTTTTATCTGTTATGCGAACAGCCCCCTGGAGACGTGTCACTCTTCTGCCCTGTTGTCATTGAAACCATGCTAACCAGCCGTCTGCGTCAGGTATTTACAGTGTGTGTTACGTTTTTAAAGGTAAAGGCGTTGTTTCTTAATTGGAAATGTGCTAGCAACATTTTACAGTATTAATTAGGCATGCCAGTAGGGCAGTGGTGCACAACTGGCACTTTATTCTAGTCCTGGTCTTGGTCAATTCATAATTGAAGATTAGCAGGTTGAGGTAACTAATTTAGGACCTGGTTGGAATAAAGACCTGGACTGGACTTAACAGTGTGCACCACACATGTGCACCAGGCATCAATAGTTACACACTTAAAAGGCCTTGAAACTTAAGGCTAGAGGCAATGGCTAGTTCTAGGTCTTTTGTAACAAATGGGGGTGATGGCTGAATATACTAAGATTTGCAGCTGTTCAGTTTTGGGAATTAATAAAACTAAATTCTCCAGTTAGATCCAGCTACTGTCCTGTATATTCAATATCAGCTTTCAAAATATTGTGCACTGCGTGCTGTAGTTGGAAAGGTTTGTGCTTTAATGGTCTGAAACCATACCGAGAGGGAAGTGTGAGGAAGTTTTTACATAACAGGATTCGTGACAGATGCCCAGTCCAAGCCAACAGCCAGGGCTAGCACAGATTGAGGGCATTTTCCAAACAAAAGAAGTTCTAATAAGAGACAAAGGCTTTTCTGATTCAGTGAGAGCTGGGTGTCTTCCAGCTGAGAATGCAATGGATATAGTTAAAAACAGCATTCCACATTTCCACATGATGCACTCACCTGTCAAATAAACCTGTTCCCCAGTGTGTCTGTTATCGGACTAAAAACATGCAAGTTAGAAAAAGGGAGAGGCTGTGTAAAGATATGATTTCTATGAAAAGGGAAAGTTACAAAAAAAGAGTCTGACAAAAGTTGTCCACCTTTTGAAAATTGGTGCTCACATATTAAAGATGGGAGGGGTAAGTTAGTTCTAATTCTGTCTTGTTTAAATTGGGCTTTATTCCACCAGGCTCTCTATTCCAACTCACATATCCACTGAGGCTATTTTTGTTGTGTGTTTAACCACGTACAGGTGAATTCTGTAACCGTAGGTGTGTGCCAAGTATTCAGATCATACAAGTAACCATTACTATTGATGCAATTGTTAAGATTATGAAAAGCCTATTACTAGTAACTGGTTGCACAATGTTTTTGTATGTAAAATACATTATATCAGTCTCAATTTGGCAGTGATGACTGTCACTCTTAAGATGTATTCCATGTGAGATGGAAGGACCAGCGCATCACAGATATTGCAATATAAAGAAGTGAAAGAAATACATATAATAACTGGTGAGCAATTTTTTCAATGGGCGCATCCAGTTAATATTTCCCGTAATACACAGCTGGTTTATACAGGGAAAACAGGTGCTCATTAACACCAGCAACAGAGTGCGACCCCAACGCGAGCTGCCAGGCGTAAAGGAATTCCAGACGTACCGCACATAGTTAGTGTCTTCTCTCGCTCGCTTCTCATGCCTCAGGGTTTATGCTGCATCCCACCCCTTGGGTGGGCATTCGATTCTCATATCACACACTACCCCATGCATTATTCTCTATGTTCAGTCAAAATTCTTTATTTAAGTACTAGCAGTTCATTTTGTTAATTTACTAGCTTTTCAGTTTTAGTCATGCCCTCTTCCTGTGATGTCTGAACCGAGTATTAGTATATGGTATCCTAGTATGTGTATGAATAAGAGTACGGGTAATGGGTTCTCTGCACACCCCTACAACATGACCTCAGTTTTAGGCTCCTAAGCCTCAGGCATTGGCCCATCTTGAAGAGACAGGGGCAGGTACACTCTGGTTACATCTGCCAAGCAGTGAAAACCCCACTCTGAAAATGGCAGGAAGTGTAAAAAGAATATCATTTTAATAACTTATAAAAAACAAAGATTAGCTTTTCAGAGTAGACATTTTTCTCCTGTGTACTTGTATTTACTTTATTTTATTTAATGAAAAACGTGAAATTGTGTTTTTCCATCCACAGCTGGCACACATGGTGTCGGTCATGACCCAGCCTCGAAACACAACACATATTTTGGCAGAGCATGCAGTGTTTCCAGTGTAAGCTGGTGAAAGGCACAGTGGGATAATAAAATAATAATAAAAAAACTGTGAAAAACATCAGGATGTTTAAAAAGCTGCTGATTAATAGGCATTGTTGTTTGGTCTCACGCAGGCCCGATCTGGGATCAGCTGACCTGCCAAGGAGAGACAGAAACTCCATGATCGCACTGGGGAATAAACATGAATACCTCTGGCCTCACTAGTGAGTTTTAATACTTTCAAGGATCTACTCTCCTCTCCATGCTACTTCAAAACCTCATTTGTCAACACAAAGCAGTTTCAACTTTGAAATCTATTTTGTGGTATCACATATCTCAAAAGTAAAAACATAAAGATAGTCAGCATGTTTACCATGGTAAACTATGTAAATGCATAGTATAACCATGGGGAAAGCACTCAATTACTGTGCAAATTTACAGTGGCAAACTTTTATAAGGGATGCTGCCTTTCAGAAGCCAATTATGATACACAAACTGGATTCCTTGTAATGTTACTCACTAAATTCACAAAATACCTTACAATAGCCAAAACATTCCAGGAGACCTATGTTCTAATCCCCCGCATGTTCTACATTCTTTCAGAGCCAAACATGCAGGAGTTCTGGGCAGTGAACGTAAGATGTGACAAGGCTGGACGGAGTGTGTCTGGGATAGGGGCTTGCTGAAGAAGATGGGAAATGGAAGAGAGAAGAGGTCTTTTGAAGGACGATAAATATGCACTACAGTTACAAAATAGCAGGCTTTCCAAATGGTGTTACAATGTGAGATAATGAATCACTGATCCGTACCGTTTTATAAGTGGACTTTACTGATGAAAATAAAAAGGGAAACAATGGCAATATTTAATATGTGATTCAAAGGTTTTGTTTATCATTCTGTTGTTCAGAAACAAGATATGCAACATACTCAAAACCAGAAGGGCTATACTACTTATAATAATATTAAAACAATAACAACAACAAAAAAAGCTTTATCAGTATTTTGATAATATTTTACTTAAAAAAAAGTAATCAATAGGTTACACTATTGGTAATATCTAACTCTTTCAATGTAATGGTATATAATCCTGTTTTAATATATATATATATATATATATATATATATATATATATATATATATATATATATATATATACACACACACACACAGTGTTTCTTTAGTTAAAATTCAGGTTTTATTACAGGTTCTTTTTTTTACAATTTTTTTTCTTCTGTTAAACAGTGTGAATAGGTTTTTTGTAATAAAAAGTTTATGGATAATGTGTAAACTAAATGTGAAAGCACTCCTTTTGTAAGATAATGTATATGCTTATATTTTGATGGAATGCTCAAATAGTATATAAGTATAATACAGTATGAAAAGATATATAGTTTTGAAAAAAAAGCAGTACCTGCTGTCTTCTAGCTTAACTGTATTTAAAAATGTACCTGACAAAAGCTTTACAGGCGTTAAATCCACTATGTCTTGGCTGTAAAAAGAAGCACTGATTGGTTGTAGGTTGATGCATGTAAAGGATGCTGCCTGTTGTATTCCCTGAAAATTCCTTATGTTGTGATTGGGTGTGAGTCATAAGTAGGAACCAATCAGAGGGCTATACGGAAATTAATTCCACAGACAGTCACCTTGGATCTGGTTAGAGTATAGTAGGTGTTCTTTGTGAAGGAAACAGGAAAGAATATATAGAATGCTGGAGCTTTAAGAGCAATATATTTTATATTAAAACCCAGTTACAGAAGCGGCAACAAGCTGACTGTTAATATCCCTTTGAAATAAATAGGTAAACAAACTCACCTTAAAGAGCTTTTAGTCACATTAATAAACAAATAATAATAATGTAAAATGTCCCTAATTTCCATATTAACCCCTCAAGCAGTACAGTAACTCAAAAATGAGTGCTGGATTTAGAGACAGGCAGATGAAACAAGGTTGATGTTGGATACATTTTAATAGTGTAACAGGAACACAGAAATAATACAGGGGCTGAATTGCTTATACCTGATGCATTGCTTGAGTCTGTGCAATAAACTTTAAATTGGTTTCTGCCAGGCTGCCTAGCAACTGTAAAACCAATGGAGCAGTAGTATTATAAAGCTGTTGTTTATCTTTCACAATTGGATGTTGCTAGGATTAGGTACTTAGCACGCAGGTATTAGCTTCAAATACTTTATAGCCTCAAATAATAATCTAATAAAACACATTTGTTTACTACAGCAAAATTAGCAGTCTCCACGCACAGCTATTAAAATATGTTGTTCAAAGAGTGTAAAATTGACTGATTTCCATGTTATTCAGTATATTAAAGTGGATGTCAAGAGGAATTCAGAGCCTTGCTAGCAGTCCTGTCTAAGTGTGAAGCAAATATTCCTTATTCAAGACATAAATGTTCCTTATTGCGGGACGGTTATTTTTCCTGTAACCATTTATACAGAATGTAAACAAACTGAACCTGGTGTGTCAATTTCAAAAAAGCAAAAGGGGGTTACAACTGTTACAAATGTTTTGCATTGGTAAGCACTGTTTAGTGAACTAAAAACTATTTTATTTCATGAAACTATTCCAATAAAAAAAACACCACTCCCATGCAAGTTGGAATGGACTGAACCAAAAGTTCTGTGCATTTCTTGTTTCGTTGTAATGTGCCTAATACTGTGTTTTTAAAACTCAGATGGTAATGAAGTGTACAGCGATTTGTTTTGTATTGACATAGTGAGTACAAGACCATACTCTCTGCAATATTATGTAAGTAGTTATAGGCTTCAAATGGGGAAATGGATTTCGCGGAAATTGGGAAATTGAGGGGTCACCATGAAATTCACCCCGAATTATAATATTAAAACATGTCCAAGCTGTTAATTACTTTAAGTAGCACTACACAACGCTTTTAAGCTGACAGTCTGAGATCCCTTCTATCATGGCAAAAAATAATTCCCCTCATACCATAAATAATTATACTGAGGATATACCAATTGCTGTATATATCAAAATTGTATCTCTGTCTGAAATATATGTAGACAATATTGCAGTAATCATTGCAGATATTTTTATATGCAAAATATTTTATAAAGCAATGTATTTCTTGTCCACTTTCATATATTATTTTAGTGATATTTTTCACATGAGAGAAGTTGAAACTCTTTAGCATTACCAAAATATTGAGGGGATATAAAAGTGAACAGTGTGTAGTAGTTACCATATGTACAGTACAATTTATACCTCTGTGTGTAATGCTTATTTTATGAATATATATATATATATATATATATATATATATATATATATATATATATATATATATATATATGTATATTGAAATGTTTCTATTTATAACATTTATGAAAAACTTTGTATTGTATTGCTCATCTTTGTTTGACTAAAATACCAATGTTTTCTAAACAAACCATTTCCAAATGTATGTTTCTTATAAATTATAAAGACTGTGGTTAAAATAAAACTATGGGAACACTATACCTGGTGTCCTGGGGAAACATATTGGCATGGTATAGGCTTCAGTGCACAGTGCTACAGTAATATGCTTCCCCACCTCACTTCCCCACAATCAGCCTGGAAGAGTATTTTCAGTAATTATATAACACTATATATAAATATATTTAAGCAGAAAAAAAGTACAGAATCATACAGAACTCATAATAGATATTAATAGGATTAATACAATATCAAGAAAGAAATGAAACATTTTAGCCACAAGACACAATATAGTACAACAATTCTTGCTGCCAGTATTGGATTATGGAGATGTTGTTTATCAGTTTGCTACTGCAGCTGCACTTTTTAACTTTGCAGATTTATACTGCAGTGTAATTCCAAGACACACCACTGTCCTGTGTGATAAAGTGGATTTGCTTGGTCTAATTTCAATTAGAAACCTTAAAATAATTTTTCAGTGTGCACAAAATCAAATGGCAGCCTCTCTGACTAGTCTGTTACAATGTTGTTCTAATAATTATAATGTTCAACAACTAGCCTAACTACAACATTGCATCTGTTAGGAGGTCCATTGGAAAGTGTTCCTTTGTTTATTTCGCTCCATCAGGCAGGAATAAGCTTCCTGCTGAAATAATTAATAATTAATACGTTATTGTAACGTTAAAAAAAAACAAAACCAAAAAAACACCTGTAATGGTTTTATAACTGTTCAGCTCATGGTGTGTGATTGTAGCATGTGTTTATTGTATGAATGAATGAATAAATGACAATTGTACCCTACCTGTGATCTTCTGGGACACCCTTGTTAACAAGATGTTCCATCTCAAGGTTCTATCCTGGACTGATTTTGGGAGGACGTTATTAGTTTTACATGGGAGGACGTTCTTAGTTTTTTACACACAGAACAATCTGAAAGGTAGTCTTGGTCTCAAACCATTATTTCTTGTCATTAACGAACCATCTGTTTTCTTTAATGACAGAAGGCTTTAATTACATGCTTTGACCTCAAAGACACTAAAATTAGAGCTTCCTTTAGCTATAATAAAATTTCATCATTCTTGAGAACTCAGTTCACATGCTCCAAATTAAATGGCTTGAAGTAGGGCTTTTGCTGAAGTAATTGCTGCTAACAAAACAATTCCATAAATGTTTGCCATTTTTTAAATTCTAGTAGCTACATATATATATATATATATAGATATAGTCTAACTTCACTATAACGAACCCTTCTTATAACGAACTTGCTTTTTTAACGATCCAAGTAGCAAGAAATATTTTTTTCAATGGAAATTAGCCCTATTAGAACGATCACTTTTACAAAATCTACCTGGATAAAATGATCTCTGTAGTGACTGGCATTAAACTTTCTCCAGTGTGAATGTGTTATTCTCTAAGTGAAAACAAAGACCTTGGTAGTTTAATTCGAAGATAAGTGTGTGTTTTTGTGTGTGATTATGTCACCTACCAGCCCTGCTACTGCCTTCCCCCGTCCATGCTACACTCTCCCCTGCCAGCCTCAAGTCCGCCCCGGACTTGCTCACCAGTCCGATGAGTTCGTGCCGGGGTACCTGCAACCCACTGCTGACACCAAATGTAGCGATCTCGGTTAACGCAGGCAGGCGCGTCACACAGGGCAAGACAAGCCACACACAGGCGGAGGGTGGGCATGAACCCGGGACCTCACGCATTAAAGCATATCGCCGATACCGCTGTACAAAAGAGCCACCTACCATCCCTGCTGCTGCCTACCCCCATGCACTCTACAATATGTTCTGGACCGTTGCCGAAAACGGGCAGTTGCCATAATGCCCGGGAAGTTGGCGAAGTGCCCAGCTGCAGCGGGCAGATGCTGAATTAGCTTTGAATTTTATGTCATTTCGGCATCTGCCTGGGCAGTTCGTCAACTGTCCACAGCCACTCGGGCTGATGGCAAAGAAAGACTTTTAACTTGCCGTAATGCCCAGGCAATTGGCGAAGTGCCCAGCTGCGGCAGGCAGATGCTGAATTAGGTTTGAATTTTATGTCATTTCGGCATCTGCCCTGGCTGGTCAACTGCCCGCAGCCACCCGGGCAAAGAAAGATTTTTAACAGATACAGTATAATACAAATAGAGAGTGAATTAACTTTGTTGCTTTTAAGCGCTAAAGCGCACTGCCACCAAGCCACCCATTGGAACTAAACAAAATATCAATGCACTGTTTATTTACATCATGGGTTAGATATAGAGGTTAGAGTGGGGGGGGGGGACCCAAGTCCAGAATAAAATGCAACAATGTTTTATTTTATTCTTATTGCAGCAATACAATACAAATTTCTGAGCAGAGTTGCGTTGTTTTAATGAGAGATAATTCAATATCAGCAAGTTAAGTTTAAACACGTAAAAGCCACCCAGTTAAATATAGTTACCTGGAGCTTAGGAAGAACGCAGTGCCAAAACTAATTTATCATAGCAATATTAATTAATCATTAATCAACATCATAAAGTTTGTATTTTTCTTAGTTAGAAATATGAATAACAATTTGACTCGTTTTCTTATAAAAAGTTTAGTTTCCATTCTGTAGAAAATATTTTTTACACATTCAAACAATATCATTTCATGTCTAAGACAATTAGACATTTGCCTCAGCATTTCATTAAAATAAATAAATAAAAATAAATATAAATGATTCAGTCAGTCTAATGATTAAATAAAGTTATTCGACTGACAAACTATTATTGAGAACTGCAGTAAATACCCAGAGGATGAACACTGCTGTGTTACTTTCCATTAGCCTTTCATTTGTTACAACAGGATGCACTATATATATATATATATATATATATATATATATATATATATATATATATATATATATATATATATATATCTTAATTACATTTAGTGTTGTTTATGCATTCCTACATGCAGATATTGCCATATTTTACCTAGGAGGAAACCTGAGCAATGTGGAATTTCTATAATGAGGCTGTATAACAATGACCGCTAGGGGAGAAATGTATTCAAAGATGCAGCTCTTGCTGTCGTCTGTCCTTTTGTTTACCCCGGAACGCTACAATATGTATGATTGTGGTGACACCTAATGGATATTAGGAGAACTGTACCAAATGCTCTTTCGTGTTCTCCGTTCATAGGATATTTGGTACTACTTGTCATGCCAATACATTATTTGGACTTGAACTTGAACTTGGTAAAAAAAGTTAAAAAGTGTACAGTACAGTATCATGTTATTACTTAGCACAAGAAATCAAGGCTTAACACATTTTACATCTACATTTAACTACACGAACTGTTACATTTAGACTGTATTTATACGGTCGTGTCAAAAATATATTATTTTGATTAAGTCATATTTTATTTTTAAACGTAGTTATTTTACACAGTTTTTTTACATATGGGTGAGTAGAGCAATTAAATGACAACATTTCACAAAAGGTTAGGTTCTCTATAGTTTTCTTTATGGTATTGTGCATTACATAATTATTTGTTGTCTAACGTCATATTATCATGTATAAGAGTTATCACATGTCCGAGCAAGGAACCGGGTGTTGTTTTGTTTCTCACCGCTCTCCGTAGCCCTATCCCGGATGTAGTGCCTGTGACTGGAGCAGCTCCTTCCTTTTAATTTTTTTACCGAGACGGTAGCACTTGTGTCCGTCTTTGGGAGCTCTCATCGGGTTAAAATGCCGGGAAAGATCCGCTTTGATAGTGACGAGATGGAAATGGAAGACAGTCTGGACTCCGTTACAGTAGAGAAAAAGAAACACAAGGTAAAGACAGTTGGTTTAAATCACTTTTAATACAGAAGCTTCGATACTGAACTCCACGTAAACAAAATAGAAAAAACATGGTTGCTTGCACGAGGTGAGTCCACGCACGTTGGGGCTTAAAGAGTTACTTACATAATTTTGCTTTGTTGTAACATATTATTGAAAAATGGTTGTTTATAATGCTAGCATTGTTGGTAGAACGCTTTAATGTTTTAAATACCGGTAATATAACGTAATGATAATTCAAGTTGCCGTAGCCTGTTATACTGTTTACCGGGGAGATCTTTCTAGAAAATATCAAGTTGTACGTATTTTCTTGTGTTGGATTTTCCCGCATTATTATTTAATCTGAATTCAAGTTATTTTCCAATATTATTTTTATGAATACAAACATCAATGTATAAACTGGACAGGGCACCTCGTGGCTATGTAAACAGATAATACAGCTGTCAAAAATGCTTACGACAGTCTTTTGTGTTTTGTGGTGTTAAAGTATAATTTACAGTACGCCTTTTGTACACTGAATTGTCTGCCTTTCTGGAAAACAAGATGCAGCGTGTCACAGCTGTCATTGTGAAGGAAGGTAACGGTACTAGATAGGTGTACTAGATTGCACACTTGTTGCAAGATCCCCAGATTAAAGGAATGAAAATGCCATCATTCTTTAACTGTGCACGTTTTATGTGATGCTCAATGTATTATCAAGGGTGATAGTTGCCAAGTACCCTGGCTCATGCCATGACTCGCCTTGTTCAGAAAATTCGAACAGGTTCTTAAGTGGAGGCTGGCTAATTTTAGAATATATTAAATACATAATTAACATATGACCATTCGAAAACATATGTAGCAAACGCATATTAATGTTTAACATTTTTATTATGATTTTTCAAACATACATAAACATTCAGTTATTGCATGTAAAGAATATGAATATTAATATTGCATCAGAGAATACATTGTGATATTGAAATAAATGAAGGATTTTTTTTCTATAGGCACGCTGTATTTATTTATTGAGTCATTTAGCAGATGCTTTTATCCAAAGCGACTTAGAGACTAGGGGGTACATCACAACTTTGTCCCTTTTTCCTTTTGTTGCGATTACACGTGCGCTGCCTTGTTGTTTTCCAGTTAAATGGTAGTCCAGACTATTGAAATGTGACTAATTGGCTTGTTAATGAACCTGAAAATCAATTGTCATTTCAATGAAATCAGTCATAAGCAGGAGTCGCAAAGGGCTTTTCCCTCTAAAATGCACCTTCTGAAAGTCAGGCTGTTAGTGTTTTAAAGAAACTTGTGCATCAATTAATCTTTCTTTACATGATTAATATGTAAAATTATACAGTTTAGGGATATACTTAAATGAATAACATACTGAATGAATTTAGTGGTTGAGTTCAGTTAAACGCTTACAGAATAAGCTGAGAAGTAGAAATTCAAAGCAGCTCCATGAGATCCTGCATGGCTGTTTTGAAAAGTCTGTTAACTGCTGGGTTTTTGTTCCTTTCAGAAGCATAAGAAGGAAAAGAAATCCAAGAACGAAGAGAAACCCAAGAAAAAGAAACAGGCTGCTGAGGAAGAGCAACCCGATGATGAGTGTGATCCACCTACTCCCAAAAAGAAAAAGAAAGATCGTGAAACATCCAATGGAGAGTCCGGAAAGAAAGGGAGACCCCAGGAAACCAATGGCTCCTTAAGCAACGGAACACCCCTAATGAAATCGCCCCAGGCCAGTGAAGAGTCCAACGCTGAATCTGACATTGAAAAAGAAAAGGTACAGAAATAAGTGAAACGGAGTATCTTATACAACCAGGGGTGAGATAGCTAGCATCGAATAACTTCTTCATTTTCGGGGGTCCTGAATTTCTTATCTGATCTAATTTTGGAATCCTGCATTCTTTGAAATACAATGACAGAATAGCCAGGCAAGTTGCACTGTTCTAGATTGTGTTGCGCTACTACAAGCAGACAGCATAATATTGTAAGTCGGTAAAGTTTAAGTTTATTCTTTGGAGGAGATGGCCAGGTTCACAGAGTGTACAAACAATGTCTTCCTTTTGTTTACTGAATTAAAATACAACGTCAATGATCAATGAAACTTGTACCAAGACAAGGTTGAGCAGCAATGTCACAAAGCATATCTTGTCTAATTTAAAGCTACAGTAGCATAATGCTGCGCAGTACAAAACAGAGTACCAAATAATCATTTTTTCTGTACTCAGAATAAAATAACAATTCTCATATAGCAACCTAAATATTATAACATTCAATAACCTGTAAATAATTCAAAACAAGGAACATACCCGGTTATACCTTTTAATGGTCAGTGCAACAGACATTGAACTGCAGTCCAGTTAAGGAATACTTCTAATTTCAATGTGTGACAGCCATAACAACGTCTGACTTGGGGTTTAAGACTGACTTTTAACACTTGTCCATAGTATAAATATACAGTACTGTGCAAAAGTTTTAGGCAGGTGTGAAAAAATGCTGTAAAGTAAGAATGCTTTCAAAAATAGACATGTTAATAGATTATATTTATCAATTAACTAAATGCAAAGTGAGTTAACAAAAGAAAAATCTAAATCAAATCCATGTTTGGTGTGACCACCCTTTGCCTTCAAAACAGCATCAATTCTAGGTACACTTGCACAGTCAGGGATTTTGTAGGCATATAGTCAGGTGTATGATTAAACAATTATACCAAACAGGTGCTAATGATCATCAATTCAATATGTAGGTTGAAACACAATCATTAACTGAAACAGAAACAGCTGTGTAGGAGGAATAAAACTGGGTGAGGAACAGCCAAACTCAGCTAACAAGGTGAGGTTGCTGAAGACAGTTTACTGTCAAAAGTCATACACCATGGCAAGACTGGGCACAGCAACAAGACACAAGGTAGTTATACTGCATCAGCAAGGTCTCTCCCAGGCAGAAATTTCAAGGCAGACAGGGGTTTCCAGATGTGCTGTCCAAGCTCTTTTGAAGAAGCACAAAGAAACGGGCAACGTTGAGGACCGTAGATGCAATGGTCGGCCTAGGAAACTTACTGCAGCAGATGAAAGACACATCATGCTTAGTCACCTTCACAATCGGAAGATGTCCAGCAGTGCCATCAGCTCAGAATTGGCAGAAAACAGTGGGACCCTGGTACACCCATCTACTGTCCGGGGAAGTCTGGTCAGAAGTGGCCTTCGTGGAAGACTTGCGGCCAAAAAGCCATACCTCCGACGTGGAAACAAGGCCAAGCGACTCAACTATGCATGAAAACACAGGAACTGGGGTGCAGAAAAATGGCAGCAGGTGCTCTGGACTGATGAGTCTAAATTTGAAATATTTGGCTGTAGCAGAAGGCAGTTTGTTCGCCAAAGGGCTGGAGAGCGGTACACGAATGAGTGTCTGCAGGCAACAGTGAAGCATGGTGGAGGTTCCTTGCAAGTTTGGTGCTGCATTTCTGCAAATGGAGTTGGGGATTTGGTCAGAATTAATGGTCTCCTCAATGCTGAGAAGTACAGGCAGATACTTATCCATCATGCAATACCATCAGGGAGGCATCTGATTGGCCCCAAATTTATTCTGCAGCATGACAACGACCCCAAACATACAGCGAAAGTCATTAAGAACTATCTTCAGCGTAAAGAAGAACAAGGAGTCCTGGAAGTGATGGTATGCCCCCCACAGAGCCCTGATCTCAACATCATCGAGTCTGTCTGGGATTACATGAAGAGAGAGAAGCAACTGAGGCTGCGTAAATCCACAGAAGAACTGTGGTTAGTTCTCCAAGATGTTTGGGTCAACCTACCTGCCGAGTTCCTTCAAAAACTGTGTGCAAGTGTACCTAGAAGAATTGATGCTGTTTTGAAGGCGAAGGGTGGTCACACAAATATTGATTTGATGTAGATTTTTCTGCTGTTCACTCACTTTGCATTTTGTTAATTGATAAATATAAACTATTAACATGTCTATTTTTGAAAGCATTCTTACTTTACAGCATTTTTTCACACCTGCCTAAAACTTTTGCACAGTACTGTATCTTCTCAAGCATTGTACTTGTTATATAGACAGAATAGTATGAGGATAGCCGTAAACTACAGTACTCTATCAGTTCATGGAGTATCCTCTAAACAAGGCGCCTTTCAGCAGTTCAGTTGAAAGATGATACTCAGGTCAGGATTGAGGGGCACCTGTAGAGTTGGAAGGGGAAGCTCTCATGGAGCCACACTGTTGCCAGTGCTATTGCCCCCAATTAATTGACAAGCTCCTAAATTAGGTATGAGGTATCTGTCAGCAGTAGGCTGTTTTAGTTCTGTTATTCTTATAACGAGTTTCAGACTGCAGTGCTTTGTTTCAAAGTGGATGATAAATTCTACTATTGTGTGGCTTCTGGTAAGAGTCCCCCCTCAAGTTGAAATCCATAGCTGTAATATTTGTTTTGGACAGCAGGTTGCAGCAAAGGATAACTTTTCTAAATCAGGCAGGGATTATACAGCTAACTTAAATTCCTGAATATAGGTGACAGATATTTAAATTGAGTTGTGTGGGTTTAGTGGATATTTAAAGATGAAAGTATGTAGAACCAAAACAAATCCACCCTTTGATCTTGTAGTTGAGGTTATCTACAAACCAGCTGCATTTTGGAATCTGTCAACTGTTTATTTCATGTTGGTGCTGAAATAGATTGTTCTCAAGCCTTGGGTACTCAGAAATGTTCACTGTTTCTGTGTAGTCCATTGTTTAATCTGTATATTTTGATGGGAGGCTTTGTCAGTAGCGCTGAGATTTTTTTTGTGGGAAGGTTTGTATAATTATTTTTGGCACTATTGTTTAGCCCTTATAAAAGGATTACAAGGCCTAATAAATTCTGTGCGTATTTCTTTATATTAGGAAATAATTCCAGAACTAACGCCGGAACAGAAAGAAGGAGCCTTCTCCAACTTCAGAATCTCCAAAGAGACCATCAATCTATTGAAAGGTATGTTCTAGTGTGGTGCCATAAACAAATGATTCATGGAAACGGCTGACTTGTCATTTCATAGTCCATATTCCCATTATGAAAAATAATCATTTGTGGTTCTACAGGAAATGTGATGAGATGTGTCCATTTCCCCTATAGAATCAATGGTAAAGCTAGATGGCCTAGCTTGGTTTCAATGCAGTGCTACAGAAAAGTGCATTAGATAGGCATCAGATTATTATTTTCTCTGAGGAAATATTTCTTTCTATCAGTTTAGGTGTTTAACATAAATTGTATTTGTCAAGCCATTGTTTTCCATATTGTATTTGTTGAGCCAGCCTTATTATGGAGGCAGTGTGGTCTGGTGGTTAAAGTCCAGGGCTTGTAACCAGAAGGTCACCGGTTCAAGTCCCACCTCTGCCACTGACTGAGTCAATGTGTGACCCTAAGCAAGTCACTTAACCTCCCTGTGCTCCCTGAGATGTTAAATCAATGTCCTATTGTAAGTGACTCTGCATATAATGCACAGTTCACAGCCTACCTCTGTAAAGTGCTTTGTGATGTTGGTCCACTATGAAAGGCATTATATAAAAATAAAGATTATTATTATTATTATTATTATTATTATTGTCATGATTGTCATGATTATTGTTATTGTTGACAAACGCCTACACAGACTAGTATTTACACTTGCTTATGCTTGGTTTGTCATTTCAGAAGTCTCTGCAATTGTTAATAAACGTGTCTCTCTTTTATTTTGTTAACCTTGGTAGAGACATTCCTACAGTGGCTTATTGATTGTATGTTATGATTACAGGGCTTGAAACTCAATCAAGCCCTGCTCCACCCAGTCCTGGCTTCCAAAACTAACTTGAATTAACTATATTGTTTAAATGATCAGGAGATGGATGGCAAACCAGTTGTTCATCCCATGTAACAGCATGAACAACTCCTATTAGTAAACATACAGACTCAGGTGTGACTTATTCATGCTGTGAGTTAGTATTCTGCTCGGAGCAGATTCAGTGCCTGATTGTTTAAACCTGGCACCTGGTCATTTTAATAATGTACCTAACAAGGGAAGAACTGAAATCCAAAACTGTGTGCAGGGCCAGCTCTTTAATTAGGATGCTTCCCCTTTGAATGTGCATGGTGAAACATTTGCATCAGGATTGTAACAAACTTGGCATAAGGGATAGGGAATCTAAATCTTGCATAGCTGCGACTCACTAGAGATGTGTGCCAGTCTGTCTGTTCCACTCCAATATTTAACGCTGTTGCTGTGTTTTGCAGGACGGGGTGTGACGTACTTGTTTGACATTCAATCTCGGACCTTCAACTCTGTGTACGATGGGAAGGATGTTGTAGCCCAAGCTCGCACAGGGACTGGGAAGACCTTCTCCTTTGCTATTCCCCTGATCGAGAAACTCCAGTCAGACCCTGTGGAAAGAAAGAAGGGGAGATCACCAAAGGTAGATCCACTTGGGCACTTCCCCCTGTCTCCCGCTGAGCAAATCCATTGATTTATTCCTTATGTATGTATGAGTTATTCCACATATACTCTACAGTAATGCTAAGTTGCTTAGCATCTCAGTTGCTTACCTGATGACTTGTTGCTCTTGAATACCACTTCTCCAGTTTTCGTGAAGCTATTCTGTCCCATTTTTTATTCTGTGCTGTTCTGTAAATTCTGCTGATGTACTTCATGTTCATCAATTTTTTCATATGACAGATGACTCTTTGAATTCACAGCTGTAGCTGATGGATTTTAGACTTTTAAACTGCATTCTGCTTTAAATAAATCTCTCAACCAATTCTGCTAACACAGGACAAAACAATGTGACTTGAGGAGACTTAGAGTTTTTGGCACGTGGAGGCATTCTTTGCAGTGTTTGAAGTGAAATAACTTTGGTAGCATTTCCCAAGTTGGTAATGACCCAGGCCGTGTGGATGCACATATACATACAATAAATAGAGTATTAAATCCATCTTTCTTTGTCCAGGTCCTGGTTCTCACCCCAACAAGGGAGTTGGCCATTCAAGTGTCCAGGGACTTCAAAGACGTCACACGAAAGCTTTCCGTTGCCTGCTTTTATGGTGGAACTGCCTACAATGGACAGTGTGAGTATTTTCTTTGTTTAAGCATGTAAGAGTACCAGGAGCTGATGTCTGAAAGTAATTGTTTTTGATGACCACCAGGTGGCATCAAAGGGCTGCATTTACACCAGTAAAGTATTTCAGGCATTTGGTTAAAAAATAATATAAATTGTCAGTTCTATGTTTTTTTTTTTACTGTGTAAAAAAATTTAAGTTCAACAAATGTACAATTTAATTAACAAGTAAACTGTTGCTAAGGTCTGGAATTCAAAGACAGTGTGCTGCAATTTGAATGTAGCATTGTTTTTTTGGTCAGCAGATGTAGATCACTAAGTCTTCATCTTTAAAGACCACTGTACTTTGCTGAAGGCCTGGCTTTGTTGGGTCCCCAGATTTCACTGGTTTATTTGAAGTTGGGAATGGCAAGGGGAGAAATCGTTATGATTGTAAAGTCTGCGATTGAAGATCTGGACACTGCTATCGGAACCTGGCTAACCGATGGCAAAAGTACATGCAAATATTGCAGTATTGAAAATGATTGTATGAAATAAGGTTTGCATTTACAAAATATAAAGCACAAGAAATGTAATACTTCCGTGAATAACAAAATTTAAAGACAATCTATTTGTGTTTGTAAAAATGGTGGTGGGGTAGGCTCCCACCAAAATAAGCGTGAAAACAAAAGTAGTGGTTTGAACACTTTCAAATGTTCCTTTCGAAAGCAAAAATTATTTTAGTTTTCCGTTTGCCTGCTTTTTATGGTGGATAACAAAATTTAAAGACCGATAAACGCATTTCATACCAACATTAATAAGCTATGACCTACTATATTGGGGTCATGTGACTTATTGGTTTCTGAATGATAGACTGAACACTTCATACGCGGTACACAATCGTATTCTGTGATTGTCAAATGTACAAGAGAAATTCAAACAGGCATATTTACTTTGTTTTAATGTGTGCCTTGATTTACATTCGCCCTATGCAAATACAATGCTGACAGTTCTACCCTATAGTATTGCTTGTGTTGTTTCCCCTAATCCCTTTTTTTTTTTTTTTTTTTTTTTTTTGCTCTCGATCTAAAGTTGATAGCATCCGTAATGGAATCGATGTCTTGGTGGGCACTCCTGGTCGTATTAAAGACCACCTCCAGAATAACAAGCTGGACCTGTCAAAGGTGAAGCATGTAGTGCTGGATGAAGTGGACCAGATGCTGGACATGGGCTTTGCTGAACAAGTAGAAGAAATCTTAGGAGCTTCCTATGAAAAGGGTAAGTCTTGTACAGTAATCTGGGTGGCTGTTGTGATGCAATACTTTAGAGTTTTTCTCATAAGCTTATTTTATCTTTTGTTATTTGAGTACATTTGTATAGCCCCTGTCTTTAAATCCAAACAGTGAGTGAATGCACTGTGTAATACTCTGGGATGCTTTGTTTTTATTCCCACATGTTTATAGCTTTTGATTCAGATGAGGAAACAAACCAAGATTATGTGTTAAAGGGTGACTCTACAGTCATAACTGTGTGATGTTGTCACGCGAATACATCGTGAAACAGCAAAAGAACGTCCTTTGGTCAGCGCGGCTTTAAGGGTGGGGTCAGTCGCTTTCTCAAGATAAAAATAGCTGTAAAAACTCATGTAAACTGGAGCAGGAATCGTGCTTGTGGCTCACGAGATTTCAGCAGTCAAGATCCCGTTTAACTGGTGGAATCTTGCGTTATTCTTCAGCAAAGCCGTACCAAACCACAAACGCACAGACAAGAAAGAATGCAAAAGACGCTGCAAGTTAATAATAGGCAAAACCTCTCATATATCCTATTATTATTGTTTGTATAAATGCATGTTGTTAAGCACAACTAACCAAACTTTTAGCATTAGTAGTAGTAGTAGTAGTCGTAGTAGTTGTAGTAATAGTAATCGCATTTTCTTTCTATAATTCTATTAAGATGTCCCAGGAACAACAGAGCTCCACCTCTTCTTCCACCGTACAAAACTGGAATGAATTGTTAGCATCTCTTGGCATATTGTGTAATAAGTAATGGATATAGGTAACAAACAACATAAATGTACCGTATCGCTTCAAATAAAGACTTTTGTTTGAATGTTTATAATATTACAAGACATCCACGTTTTATTATAATGTGTGAGTGTGTTAAGCGGATTCTGCGCCTGACATTTAAATATCCCCCTCCCCTAAATTGGTATGGCCGACTTTCGTTCCTAAATCAGAACAGCATAGCAATGCATTTCCTGAAAAGTACAGCAAAAACATTGTGAGGAAAACTGTCATGACTTGTCCATGTAAACGACGCCTATGATTGTGAAAAGCAGCTTTTAAACCTTGTAAGCAAAAGATAACAAAGACAGCCATGAATAGCAGATAATATTGTTTGGGCTGCAACTTTAAAATGCAAACGGCGGGGGGGTTGCGAGCAGTGAGCCGGGGATACAGATAATAATTGGGCATGCTAAATTGGGGTGAAAATCGGGGTAAAATAATTGGCGACGACTAAATTAAAAAAAAACAAAAAAAAAACATAAACATGTCCTGTTGTTATTTTTAATGTTTTTTGGGGGGGGGTTTATGTTAAGATTCCGAAGACAACCCACAGACCCTGCTGTTTTCTGCAACCTGTCCACATTGGGTGTATGATGTAGCCAAAAAATACATGCGGCCCAAATATGAACAGGTTGACCTCATCGGCAAAAAGACCCAAAAGGCTGCCACCACTGTTGAAGTAAGTACTGGTTACTTCAGAATTCATTTTCTTAGCGTAGGTAAAATACTGTTTGTTGCAAGTTCTCATTGGCTGAAATGGATATGGCTGGGTGTGGAAGTAAAGCACCAAAAGGTTGGCATGGATATTTTATCATTTCTCCCATTTGGCATTTATTTATTTATTTATTAGTTAAACATACGACTTATCAGTAGCTATTTATGGCCCATGAAATTACTACAGTAGTAGCCAAATCTTTTTTCATCAATTACATTATTTGGACCCATCCAGTCACTGTAATTTTCTGACCTAGACCAAGGTTTTAACAACCCAGCTGCCCCTTTTATTTTGGCAATTTCCATGTTAATTTTTTTTTTTTTTTTTTTTTTTTGCAGATTTAATTCTTAACCCTCTAAGTAATTTGGACAGTTTTCAAAACAATTTGTACCTTATTTTTTAAAATACACACTTTTTTTATTGTTATTATGAAAAGCGAAACTATGTTATATCAATAGAACTTTAACAAAATAACAACAATGTGTTTACAGTTGTAGCATTATAATATAGATCACAACATAACATTTTTTTTTTCCCCAATGGCAGCATCATGTAAGTATACGTAACATAATTTTTACAATGGCAGCATTATAATAACATTATAATACTTGTGCAGGCACATCACTTTTTAGAAATATTTTTTTGTGTGATGGATTTCAAAGCAACCCTCATCAATGCTAACGTCTTTATCTGGCACATATACATCAGAAAATTTGCATTACAAATTTTCAATCATGTGATATACAGTATCTACCCCAGTTCCTGGCACGGGTGTATACTGCTCTTATATGCATTATTATCTGAAGTAACACCAACAAATAAAAAAATTAAAAACTCCATTTTATTCTCTGTATATATACATAGGCATCTATTTTTCACTCACAGCTGGAAACAGATGACCCGATCTGTCAGTCGCATTTCTTAGGCACTACTGCCATCTGCCAGTGAAAGTCAGAACTGCAGACAACTTGAATCTATTGTCAACTTATTTATTAACTGAAGCACGTTAGACGTGTTAAACTTGTGCATATGTGCAGATGCACATATAAGCGCCTGCACGCTGTTCTTATGGGAGTGACAAATTTTGACTTGTTTTGCGCTCCACGTGGAAATTGCGGGATAAGCAGCTGGGTGGTTAAAATCAATTTTCTTACCTCTGAATTGAACTAGTAAGCAATATTCTCACTGGTCCCACCGTAATTATATTGAAAGCATAGGTGCAATCAGACCATATCTACAGCAAATGTAGCTGAATGCAGCTTACTTGAAACTTATTGAAAAAGTTTAGCAAGGTTCGTAGCAATATGTCCTCTACTAAAGACCATTAAAACATGCAATAATGAAAGATACAAACATACTGTGTACTAAGTTTAATTTTTTCAAGCAAATGAGGTCACTAAGGCCCTGTCCACACTATGCCTTTTAAACCACATGAGTTGCCTTTAAACCAGCTTAACAGTGCTAAATACAGTTGGCGTCTACACGCCACAGCATTAAATACAGGACTCGAGAACCGGGCTCGAGACCACCTCGGTGTAGTCTCGAGTCCGGTTCTAAATTAGATTGCATCAGATAGTGCGGTTTGTCAGAAGTGTCGACGCTGTAATTCCAAACTACATTTTTTGTGTATATCCTCCAATATCCCCAAATGCTTTCTGATATGTTTGGATAAAAATTCCGAACAGGCGCCTGAAGGACTTGCTATCCGTGTACTCTCAGCACTAGGTATTAACTTTTGTGCTTAAAAAAAAAAAAAAAAAAAAAGTGGGGACAATAACAAAAGAACAACATTAAATTAGGCAACTGCAAAAATTAAATGTGAGTTAAAAGTAGCATCGGTGATGAACAATTCATGTAATTTGTCAGCTCTGTTTGAAATAAAATTTAAGGGGACCAGAATTAGGCACAGGCAAGATATGAAGGTAAAAACAAAGATTGTTTTGTTATTAACAGCTTTTTCTGAGTAACTATGAAACAGAATCAGCTTGATTTGTCACCTGGATTAAAAATAAAACCCCAAAACTTCAAGCTGTACTTGTGTGTGTTCGCATTTACGTTTTCCAAAATGTGTATTTTTTCTTTTTAGCAATATGGACCTCTATTAATATGGGGCATAATAACACATTATTTTTAAATGAAATACAGTGCATGGTGGGATACGATCGTATTCATTTCCACTGTTCATTGTGCTGCTAGGAACTCTAACCAAACTATTCTAACAGTGTGTGGACGCATTAAGCCCGACTAAACATGAAATGGTACTTCAGTGTGGACGCTTTGAGCTGGATTAATTAGAATGGTTTCAAGTGTCTGCAATTGTCACTACTTAGACTGGTACCACATTGAATGTTGTGCAATTGGAGAAGTATGTATTGGGGATAAAATGAAGAACATCTATCCCACCTATATGGTCTGCATCAGTAAACACATGGCAGCACTACACCTTGAACTCCCCTGTTTTTAAAGACAATTTAAGACCCCTTGTGCGGAAGTTGTTTGCAGCTTTAATCGGTACTTTTGTTTGGGGAATGTGGTGGGTGGATTGTCAGGATGCAAGTTTGGTATGTTCGAGTTCCATGGAAGTGCTCTGTTTTCAGGGCTGGGTTATCTAGAGTCTTATCATTATTATACTATTCTGTATTGGCACTCAAAAGAAATGAGTCACTATTATAGCTTTGGATTATTGCACCACTTTGTATGTTTTCCACACTAATAAATAGAAATGCATAATTACATTTAAAAAAATAATAATTAATCCCCCCCATATTTGTGTGTGTGATTTCAAATCAGTCCTATTTGTTTCCATCAGAAGCAGACAGGTGAAGCTGGTTAGGACTGTCCAGATTACTATATGGCAGAACCTTTCTTCTGTCTCTCGCATTGAGTTTGTAATGTGATAGATGGCATCACATTAAAAAAGCTGGTGTTTAAACTTGTAGGGGGGCACAACAGAGGACATAATAGAAAAAAGGTGGATACATTTATAAATTACAAATATAAAACAACGTGGCGATTTGGGATGCAGATTAGATTGAACCAGCCAAAGTCAGACTTAAATTGAGAAAGTTTTACAGGCAAGTTTCATGGAGCAGAAGCACTGAAAACCAAGCTTAGGGTATTCATTATTACCACATTATTCTCATGCAGTTAAAGGAGACTCTACAATTTAAGTCTCAAGAGGAGCAAATCCATATTTAAAGCATTTATGAAATGCTTTAAATATATATATAATATAATTTTTTTAAAAACATCTGCTCTCTTTGTATTAAGATTTTCTTAATAACAAAATGGAGTACATCTTGTCAATTGATTTAGTGGAAAACACTTTGCAGGACCATTGACACGCCTTTTTATGTTTAAAGTATGCACTTGCATAGTTATTTATTTACTGGTATAAGACACTGACATTATTTGGTTATCCTTGAAGTTAAATAACCTATAAAACTTCACCAACTAAAAATAAAAATTGAATTCCAAAAATATATAAAGTACTTTTCTGGGTTTTCTCATTAAAATGTGCATTTCCTCAATACCTTGTGAGTGCCATGCTGTTTACCTGTCAACCACTTGTCTCTTCTCTTAAAGCACTTGGCGGTTTCATGCCACTGGTCCCAGCGAGCGGCAGTTATCGGAGATGTCGTCAGGGTCTACAGTGGAAGCCACGGGCGGACCATCGTCTTCTGTGAGACCAAGAAAGAAGCCAACGAACTGGCAATGAATGCCTCCATCAAACAGGTACAGACATCTGTCTGAATGTTTGATGTGCTTTTATTCCAAGTGCAAATATAGGAACAAAATCATTTGAATGGTATAGTTTATTGAAGCAATAATGGGGATTACCAGTGATAGGCATACACATCCTGCATAGTGGTGGTGTGCTGAAATTGGAGACAATTTACACCTTTAAACTTTCACAGGTAAGCTGTTTCGCTGCTCCTATACTGATGTATTGTGTGTTTTTGTTGGTCTGCAGGACACCCAATGTTTGCATGGAGACATTCCACAGAAACAGAGAGAGGTCACACTGAAGGGCTTCAGGAATGGGTCTTTTGAAGTCCTGGTTGCTACCAATGTAGCTGCTCGTGGGCTGGACATTCCAGAGGTTGACCTGGTTGTACAGTGCTCTCCTCCAAAGGTAGGAAAAGATTGTTTTTTTACAGTTGTGTATGTAAATTAACTGGGCTTTTCACTGACTTTTGTTAAACCTAATTAATTTTTATTTTATTTAAGTATGTCACCTTTTGTTTCTGTTAAAATTCTGTAATTCCAATGAACTGCTTTGTGGAATCTTAACTACAAGTATTGGAAGTAAAGCTTGTCATTTAGCTTATTTTAAGAGGCCTAATTCAGAAATATCATGTTGCATATATGTTATGTAAGAGCGTAGTCTCGGAAAATTGTACTATGCATGATAAAGACATGACATATTGGCTGCTTAACCTGTGCACAGCTATAGTCTAGGTCAACATTAACCCTTTTGTGGCAATAGTTTTACTGTTTGAGGTATTTACTTCATATTTTCAGGTTTATATATGCTAAAATGTCTGCCATATTGAAGTATTGTGAGTTGCGTTTCTGTGGGTATAAGAGAAACCTTTGATTTGTCAGTGTTAGACCTGTTTTTTATATTAATTTAGATCCACCACTGTTTTGTTCAATTCAATAGACCCCATTGTCTTCAATCACAAGTTTTATAACCGGCGTTGTACAGTCAAAATTCTAGATACATTTTTTTTCTTTTTTTTTCCACATATGCATTTTACTTTGTGTTTACAAACAGATGAGGAGGAGTAGTAGTAGTAGTAGTAGTAGTAGTAGTGTAGCTAGTGGCTGTACTAATTAGTAACCTGCCACGATATCTGGAAAGTCTCCTCGTCTGTGTAGTGTCGCTATGCTCAATTAAGCATTTCTAATATCCCACTCATGCCTGATGCATTGTCACAAATTCAGGTTTTTTCTTTACACACCTCGGCATGCTGTCAAGGAAATTTGATCATTTTGATATGGCAGCTTAATAGGAATACTAGGAAGTCTATTTGTATGACAGCAAACAATAAATAAGAAACGAGACAAGACAAGCTCCCATGATGAAGCCTGGTTGGTCAAGGTTTCGTAATTTTTTGTTCCCTTCTGTTAAATATAAACTCATATGCATCCAATATATTTGAACCCCATTGGGAATTGTATTTTGAATGTTCCAGTGGTCAGCTTTTGTTTCTAATAGAACTTCCTGATATAGTGGATGGTGGTGTGATGTTTATAATGAACGGACCCCTTTCTTTTCCTAAGGATGTGGAGTCCTACATCCATCGATCTGGGCGTACAGGCAGGGCAGGCCGCCCAGGGGTCTGCATCTGTTTCTTCCAGCGCAGGGAGGAAGAGCAGCTGCGCTTTGTGGAGCAGAGAGCCGTAAGTGATTAAACATTTTCCATTGGTTATTTATGGAAGCTAGTTTTGAAAGAGACGTATGTCTGGTACTGTAGAAGGGATTTCTACAAATGTGTTGAGAAAATTGTGTTCTTGATTTCAAAGACACTGAACTGATCTGCATGAATTCCTTTGGTCATAAGCGTTAAGGGCCAGTTTGCACAGACAAAAGGATACATTGGGCCCGCTTCCCAAAACACACGTTTATAAACATTCTTCTTGGTGAAATAGTGCGTTGTAAAATGAGAGTGCTAACCCTCTTTTAAAACACTATTTTTGTTACTATTAAAACTGCAGTAATCCATTTTGAAATCACAATTCTCCTGAGGGATACATTATATGACAAACAAGCACACTGCAGAGTGACTTATTGCTTCATTGTGTCTGAATGTGTGAACTTTGTTAATGCCATCCTCTTTGTTTTTCAGGGCATCACATTTAGGAGAGTTGGTGTTCCAACTGCAACTGACATTATTAAGGCCTCCAGCAAAGACGCAGTCAGGTACGTTTTGTTATTAATCATACGATTACCTTTGTACCCCTTTTTAAAGTACATTTAGCCCTCCACATGTGAAGTTGATCGTAAAGGCCTTTTTATTTTCCTGATTGAGTCTCGGTCAGAATTTTAAAATAAAAGTAGCCAATATCTGTAAAGTAATACAGGCACAGCTGCCAGGAGGATGAATTGGTTTGAAAGCAGATGTGAAAATGACCAGGGTTGATTTAAGACAGGGAGCCCACTTTGGGTTTGATTTAGCATTAGGCTTCCTATATTACTTAAAAGATTGTGAACCTAGCATGTTGTTATAGAGTGCTGAGTTTCACATATTGGATGTCAAGACCCCTCACAAACAAACCCCATTCATGACTTCTGCCGTACCTTATTGAGTATCCCGCCGCACCTACTACTGCCAATATTTCATACATTTAAGCTGGCATAATTACACTGTTGTGGAACTTGTTGCAAGGTAAATACAATAGTAGCCTTCACTTTGATCTGTGCTGCTTATACAGAATTGCCAAAGGCAAGGATGAAACTTTCCAAAAGAGATGACTGAAACATTCTAATACAATACAGTATTGAGATCTATAAGGCCGTTTGGTAATACACTGCCGTTCTCCCAAGGTTAACTAACAGTATTGTTTCTAGCCAGTATATCTCCAAGTAGTGCACACCAGCTTGCATTTAGCAGCCTGTTGTATTTTTGGATCTGTGCAATACAACCTTTAGAACATCATTAAAAGTTAGCCACCACCTGTTGACAAAGCAGTTGTTCATTAATTAAATGTATTTTTGTTTTTCAGTTATTCATTCAATTATTTTTTGTTTAAAACCCCAGGTTTTTGGATTCCGTCCCTGCCACTGCTATAGAGTATTTCCGCGTGGCGGCTGAGAAGCTGGTCGAGGAGCGAGGGGCAGTGGAGGCTTTGGCTGCTGCCTTGGCACACATCTCTGGAGCCACAGCTATTGAACAGCGCTCCTTGCTGAACTCCGATGCGGTATGTATGCACACCGGGCTATACCTTCAGGTTTTCTACTTGGTGCTAGGGAATCTTCAGTTTCTGTCTACCTTATTGGATCCACTTCCTCTGGACCCCCCAGTAAGTTTTGCAGTTAGATACAGGAGAATCGGTCATTAACAACCAAAAATCGTTTTTTTGTTCCACACACTTTCGATGAGACCTTATACTCAAGCATAATAACAATGAATGCATTGTGTCGAGTTATCCCACAAGATGTGAATTTTTTTTTTTTTTATGATGGGTAGCTAATCCAGCCTTTCTTTTTCCAGGGCTATGTAACAATGACATGTACCTGCTCTGTGGAAATGCACAACATTGGGTATGCCTGGAAGGCTCTAAAGGAACAGCTGGGTGAAGAAGTTGACCAGAAGGTGCAGAGAATGAACTTCTTGAAAGGAAAGACCGTAAGTCATTGGTGTACACATTGCTTCAGTGACCCTTTTGATTAACCTTGTATCTACATAATGTAAAAATTGAATAATGCAGTAACTTGGCGTATTCATCATAGACAAATGGAGGTCTAAAACTGAACTGATCATCTGTTTTGCAAGGTTTTAAGATCTCCCCCCCCCCCCCCCACACACACACACACACAAACAAACACACCTACTCTTGAGAACAAGACAAGTGATACAGATTCATTCTTTGTATATTCTGTTCCAATTTTTTTATTAGCATTTGCTTTGCATGCTACAAGCAAATTAAGAGCTTTACTACTGAATAGTAAAATAAATACATAAAATAATGCATGTATGTGTTCACTGTGTGTCTGTTTTTAAATTCTTTCCTTTTTTTCCAGGGTGTATGCTTTGATGTCCCAGCTGATTGTGTGAAGGAATATCAGGTACCTAATTGCATCTATAATATTACTACCATACAGTACTAAATGTTTAACCCTTTGCAGTCCATTTATTAACTGCGCGTCAGGCACGCCAGGTCTAATTAATTTTCACACGCGCAGTTAATTTTATACGCGCTGTTTAAAAGTATTTTTTTTCACAGTCAAACGGGTTTAAATGGCCCTGCATATCAACAAAGCACTCACTAGGCATCTCCAGCCCCGCCCCACCCTTTCGTTTGCTATAGCGTTCAGCTATGTAAGAAATAAATAATAATAATAATAGTCGTACATACCGATCGATCATCTCCGGATCACTCGTTTTATCACCAAACTCCTCAATAATGCGATCCAAGTCATTATTTTATTACTATAACATCTGAAAAAAGCTCTGCAAATGTCCATGATAGTTTCTGTGCGCTGACGCACTCAGCCAGCTTGTTTACTATGAACGGCCCATTATCTGATACCTGATACCATGTATGACTATTCATGAGATTTTTTTTTTTTTTCCCCCGACTTGTCTCGGCTCCTGTCGCTCCCACTCGGCATTTGAATGGTTTTCTCGGCTTTTTCCGGAGAATAAACGACTAAACACCCGTTTATTGCGTTGCTATAATGATGTCGGACCCAGTCCAACAAAGGACCTGTGAGGAATAATTGCAATGTCGGACCCAGTCCGACAATGGACTGCAAAGGGTTAAGCCAAAATGAAACATGTTGATTGTGCAACAAGTTTCAGATGCTTTGCCATTTCATGTGATCACTTTTAATTTAATTCTTGTATTTTATCATTTGCATTAAATTGTGGATGCTGACAGCATGCACAGTCACATTATACAATTCTTCAAAAAACTGGCTGGCTGGCGATTTTAAAATAAGTAAAAGTTAATATTGTAAAACAATTTAATGATTTAATTAATCGAACTGTTACGTAAAATGAATGCAGCCCATAAAATGGAACTGCCCAAAAATCTCTTGTAACTGAGCATGAGTTTACATGTAATCTGGAGGCTGTGTTAACCCCATCCCATACAGTATATTGTACAATTCAAAATGCGCCCTAGGGTCCCCAAGTGGCTCATCCAGTTAAAGCACTGCCGCTGAGCGCGCAGGATGAGTCACACAGCTTAGATGGCACCAGTTCGCGTCCAGGCTGTGCAAAGAGGCCGAACTTTGCTGGGGACCCCTGAGAGGGGTGTCGCATTGGCCCTGGCGCTCCCGGGGTGGGAGATGGGAAACCAGCAGGGATTGCATCTCATCGTGCAACAGTGAACCCTACTGACCAGACACATATTCAGAGTGGATAAGAGGCAGGGCTGGTCTCTGTTCTGATCGGTATCCTGCCCACCTCTGCTCTGGATTGCTTGGCGTAAAAGCGATTCTGGCTTTAGGCTTATGAGATCGAAGGATGCTCACACACCCTCAGAACGCCTGTGCTGTGTGGTTACTCTGCGATGAGGAGAAAAAAACATAATTGGACATTCCAAATTGGGGGTAAATTTACACAAAAATAATTGGTCACTCTAAAATGTAACAAATAAATAAAATGTGTCCTACAGACACCTAGTTTTGCAAAGTGCTACAGTATAGGACATGTGTGCTCATCTCAAACCACCAAATCGGTTTGATTCAGTCGGTAGCTTGAGAGGGGTTTGTTTTGATCATTGACTTGTCAAGCGCTTGCAGGGAAGCAGAGCACCAAAGCTTGTACAGGTATATAACCCTGAGTGATGTCAGTGTGTTGCATTTCACAACAGTTCATACAGCACGGGATGTTGAGAAGAGGCTTTGATATGTATCAACATGTGTGGCTTTGCTTGTTTGAGTGGGAATGGGGGTGGTATTCTTGTTCCCAGGTTTTTTTTTTTTTTTGTTTGTTTTTTTTCTAAAGGTTATATGAATCTGCATAAGAGCGTTTTTTCTAGATACTTGTTTCCTCAAGGTCTTGTAAATTAAGCTACTGTAGAGATTGTTTGTTTGACACCTTGATAAATCACAAGTTGTTTCATTTAACCCTTTGCGGTCCATTTATTAATTGCGCGTCAGGCACGCCAGGTCTAATTAATTTTCACATGTGCAGTTAATTTTAGACGCGCTGTTTAAAAGTATTTTTTTTCACAGTCAAACGGGTTTAAATGGCCCTGCATATCAACAAAGCACTCACTAGGCATCTCCAGCCCCGCCCCACCCTTTCGTTTGCTATAGCGTTCAGCTATGTAAGAAATGAATAATAATAATAATAGTCGTACATACCGATCGATCATCTCCGGATCACTCGTTTTATCACCAAACTCCTCAATAATGCAATCCAAGTCATTATTTTATTACTATAACATCTCAAAAAAGCTCTGCAAATGTCCGTGTTTTCTGTGCGCTGATTCAGTCAGCCAACTTGTTTACTTCAGACCGCCCCCGTTATCTGATACCTGATACTATGTATGATTATTCATGAGATACGCCTTTTTTTTTTTTTTGACTTGTCTCGGCTCCTGTCGCTCCCACTCGGCAATTGAATGGTTTTCTCTGCTTTTTCCGGCGAAAAAACGACTAAACACCCGTTTATTGCGTTGCTATAATGATGTCGGACCCAGTCCGACAAAGGACCTGTGAGGAATAATTGCAATGTCGGACCCAGTCCGACAATGGACCGCAAAGGGTTAATAGCATTCATCCAGTGGGGTCAGGCATTAGAAATGAAGTTCTATGGCCTCCCCAGTTCTATTCTTTGTTGCTTTTAGTAATTGTATAAAGATATCTGGCCAGACATGTTTTTCTGATGAGTCTGGCACTGCCACGAAAGATAAGTTTTGAATGAAAGTATAAATCACAGCATTGAGCTATAGGGTTAATAACCCTCTCACAACAGCATAGTGTCTATGTGCGGTATTATCTGTTGATGTGATTATAAAAATAAACTTGTTTTAACAGGAGAAATGGAGTGACTCCAGACGCTGGCAGCTGTCTGTAGCAGCCGAGCTTCCTGAACGGGAAGCGGTGATGCGTGAAGGAGGCTCAAGTTTCGGGAGAAAGCCTTTCGGCGGTGGTAGGGGTGGGGGAAGAGGTTTCAACAGGAATGACAGGTTTAACAACAACCACAGAGGCCAGAAAAGAAGCTTTGGCCGGGCATTCAATTACTAAACTGCTGCACTTGGAGGACCAAATTCCTGCCCCCCTGGAAACTGCCAGCTCATGGCACTGTCCAAGAAATGTTTTCATCTTTTCACATCAATGCTTATAAACAACGTTGTATAATCTTAGCTGTTCTTGGAAATTGATGAACGATTGGTTTTCATATGCATTCTTTTATGTATAAGCACGTTCACTGGAATGAACTCGGTTTCATTAAAGGTGTTACCCAATATATGTGTGTGTATTTATTGTTTTATTTATATCTTAAATTGTCAAAGTGACTAAAAAGGATTATTCAATAGAATCCTTATGTTACAATCACATAGGGGAAATTTAGTTGTAGTTCACAAATATGGAAGTTGGGACTGTTTCTCCTCATCGCGCCTGGTGAGCTGAAGCTGGTACCTGCTGGGTTGGCCTTTGCTCTCCAGAGGCTGGTAGAACCTTCAGTTTTCCTGAGCTGTTGTACGGAATTTTTGCAACGAGGGAACAGAATTGTACATTCTAAATTAGAGAGAAAATAGGGGGTCAGATATTTTATGAAAACAAAACTACTAATGCAGTATAGCAAGATGATGTGAGGACATGCACAAGCTCTGTACATTAATTTGGGTTGTGTACGAAATTGCAACTTCGGCATAAATATCAAGTTAACAGACCTGTATTCTGAATGTCAAGAAAAGATTACTCAAAATACAGATCACCATCACTAGAACTGGAAGACTAATAATCATTGTATTTAGGTATCGCAAAATATTCATGAAAGTCTTACCATAGCCTCATAGGCATTTTGGATTGCATTGTTAGAATCTGATAAACTGATTTTATAAAAATGTGTTTTAGTTTTACTTGATTATGAGGACCCCTGGTTTATTAACAAGACTGATTTTAAACTAGTTTCTGTCTAGTATTTTCTGTATAGTTACTTGGTGCTGAAAGGGTTGGTTGAAGTCGAGGCGAGAATAAAGTTCTTGCGCGTGTGTTAACAAGAAAGGCTTCAGCTCGTGAAAGCATCAATGCTTTGTAGGAAGCCTCTCAAGTGTCCTGTACAAGAAACAATGATCTTTCAGCTGTTAATTTTGCATGGAGCATTTATCATTTTATATTAAACACCAACAAGAAAATACCTGTACAGATTATCTCATTGTCTTTAATAGAATTCACATTATAATTGTCAATGGAGCCTGTTGAACAGCAATATAACTTTTAACTTGTGGTGTTCTGTGTAAACCAATTGTAAATCAGAATTGAATTGACCAATCATCCATAACTAGTATTAAATGCTCAATATTGTGCATTTAGAAATACTAAAAGAGAATGACAAATGTTGCAACTAGAAGGCTTTCTCAAAAACAATTCAAACAGCATGTATGTACAGTGCCCTCCATAAGTATTGGGACAGTGAAGTCAAAATTGCTATTTTTGCTGTACACTCAAGCAATATGAAACTACGAGAAAGATTAATATGAGGCAAAAGTACAGAATATCACCTTTTATTTCTGGTGGTTTCAAGACATACATGTTTTACCAACTAAGAATAACAGCACTTTTAGAGTTCCATCCCCCCATTTTATGTGAGTATAAGTATTGGGACAATTCAACTTAAAGCAAATATAAGTATAAAAGCTAGTATTTAGTCGCAAATCCCTTGCATGCAATAACAGCAGTGAGTCTGCGACCCCATTGACATCACCAAACTCTTGGTATCGTCCTTCTGGCTTTGCCAAGCCTTTACTGCAGCCATTTTCAGATGTTGCTTGTTTTGGAGAGTTTCTGACTTCAGTCTCCTCTTCAGCAAGTGAAATGCATGTTCAAATCGGATTTAAATCAGAAGATTGACTTGGCCAGTTTAAAACGTTCCACCTTTTTCCCCTGATGAACTCCTTGGTTGCGTTGGCAGTGTGTTTTGGGTCATTGTCCTGCTGCATTGTGAAGCGCTGCCCAATGAGTCTGGTGGCATTTTCTTGTACATTGGTAGCAAGATGCTTCTGTACACTTCTGAAGTCATTCTGCTGCTGCCATCATTCGTTACATCATCAATAAAGATGAGTGAGCCCGTTCCAGAGGCAGCCATGCATGCCCATGCCATGACACTACCTCCACCATGCTTCACAAATGAAGTGGTATGCTTTGGATCATCTGCAATTCCTTTTTTTCTCCACACTTTTGCCTTCCCATCACTTTGATAAAGGTTAATCTTGGTTAGTCTCATCTGTCCATAAAACTGTTCCAAAACTCTACTGGCTCATCTCTGTACTTTTTAGCAGATTCTAATCTGGCCTTTCTGTTTTTGGTGCTTATCAGAGGTTTGCATCTTGCAGTGTAGCCTTTGTAATTCTGCTGCCAAAGTCTTCCGCAAACAGTAGACTGTGACACTTTCACCCCAGCATTCTGGAGGTTGTTGGTGATTTCACTGACACTTATTTTAGGTTGTTTTTCACAGCTCTGGTCATTTTTTTCTCATCAACTGCTGTTGTTTTCCTTGGCCGACCTGGTCGTTGCCAATTGCTGAAGACACCAGTGGTTTCTTTCTTTTTTAGGACATTCCAAACTCTTGATTTGGCTATGCCCAACTTTTGTGCTATGGTTCTAATTGAGTTCCTCTTTTCTTTTAGCATCCAAATTGCTTGCTTTTCTTTCATAGACAGCTCCCTAGTCTTCATGTTGGATTATGCCTACTGACACCAAACGCAGACTCCAAAGGCAAAAGCAAAGGATAGAACTGAGACTACACATTCACAGCTCTTTTATGTGTGAACAATCAATGCAACAGGAAACACCTGATCAATTACAAACACCTGTGAGCCAAATGTCCCAATACTTACGCTCACATAAAATGGGGGGATGGAACTCTGAAAGTGCTGTTATTCTTAGTTGGTAAAACATATATGTGTTGAAACAGCCAGAAATAAAAGGTGATATTCTGTACTTTTGCCTCATATTCATCTTTTAATTGTATTTTCATATTGCTTGAGTGTACAGCAAAAATAGCAATTTTGGCTTCACTGTCCCAATACTTATGGAGGGCACTGTATGTCAGTCTTGTAAGGTATCAGAACTTTACAACATTAAAAGAACAGATAGGGATTAAACAAAATAATACTATTATACTAGAAATTATTTTCTAAGTAAGATAGTAACAAGCCTATGTCCTATCCATTCATCTTTTAACTTTCTTTACCTTCTAAAAATAGTTCTTATCTTAATTTTCCACAAAACATTGAAGACTTCTAGGTGAAGCATTTGTCAGATTTATTTTAGTATTTCTAAATTGAATTGCTCAACCAATCAATGGGGCTTCATTTATTTTTAAATAATCAAATATATAAACAAATACACTAAATAAATAGGTTACACAACAAAACATAAATGTTATTGTGCTCCATATCATATCAAAAGTTTGAGATCTGTTGATCTTTTTCATAGTTCACTCCAAAAAAAATATCTTGTATAGTGAAGAGGGGTGTTTTCTTTTTTTAACCAGTGCACGTCAGTTTGAAAGGTCCTCGTCATCGTCAAAATATTTGCACAAGCCAAGATAGACAGATGTGATCTGTGCTTAAAGTAGTTGAAGCTAATAAATAATCTCTTGACTCTTCCAAGTTGTGTACTTCAATCTGTTATAGAAGTTTCAAATGTAGTTTTGAAAGAAACACACTGGTATCTGGTACTACACTTGGGTAAATAAATCTCTGTTTGCCAGCTGTGTTTTCAGGTAGTGTTGCACTTGCTTGGTCACTTGGAGGGAGAAATTGTCCCAACCCCATTCAATGGCTTCTTTCCTGTCAATGTGCAACCAGCTGCTTCCCCTATTGACTGACCTACTTTCAGCCATTAGCATGCTTTGACCTAGAAGACACTGCTGAGGTGAAACGATCCAGGAAGTTTAAGTGCAAACAGATAACCCAAGAAAAAAGGTTATCTGTTTGCACTTATAGATTTTTTTTAAATGAAAATACATATATGCTATTACATGTGTTTCTTTCAAGCCTGCACACTTTGAGACCTATGTAGCCAATGGGAGTGCAAAGCAGGTAAGATTTATGGAATTACAAAAACAGAATGTAATAGAGTTAACAAACCAAGTTGTGCAATCTGCAGATGTAACTGCGTTCTTTGGAAAACAATCTGTCATATCCAAACAAAACCGGTCTTGATGACTAGGACTGCAGCCAGCACTGCTGTTCTCCAGAAGCACCCTGATGCCCGAGGACACTCAACCAGGTGCTTCTAGGTTAAACATTCCCTGCCAGGACATTTTCAATGATTCATTTCAGATCATGTTCTCAGTAAAAAAAAAGTCATTCCACATGGAGAGAAAGATACAAATCGCAAGTGTGTGTGAGTCTGAAGTTATGCTGTGTAGCTTGTTTTGCAATACAAGCTACACATGAGACTGTTTGTCGGTATGTAATTGTTATAAAACAGATAAGCCCAACCACAGTTTAAGATGCAGATGTATTTAAGGTTTTGTTGTGTAATTGAAGGCCAAGTACATACACTGCTGAGAGAAGTCAGATACGGATGCATTTCCGTGCTTTGTCTCCCTGCACCATTTGGTTACATTGAACGTCAAAAGCTTCAATATTTCATTCTCTTCTTAATAGCAGCATTTTGAGTAGTTTATACTACTTAAAAACCCTTTCAGTGAGGAAGCAATGGATTATTGTGCGATTTGGTGCCTGACAAATCCACAGTTCAGTATTCACAAACCTGTCACAAATCCAGTTTTCAGTTGAACTGCAAAATGAATCAAGTGTATGTTATATCCTAAGGCCATTTGTTCTGAAAATTACTGTACTATTATTTAAAAAATATTGTGGAACACACTGAATAGAGACTATTATGCCACATAAAGTATAAACATTTTAACCTTCAAAAAATCTAACACTGTTTTGTATGTTTTCAGTTGTGCAAAACCCTTTAAAAAGATCAATGGATGTCCCTCCTTTACGTCTTTAGGTTAACCTTACAATTTTCAGGCACCATGCTACAGAAAGGAGCTGTAGACCTGCATCAGCTGATTACTATCCCCAGGTGGGAGATTTAGAGGAAGCGGTTGTATGCATGTCAGTGTACTATAAGAATCTGGGGGTATATGGAGGCACCGTGTTTGTCACACTTAAGGTACATGCAAGCTGGAGATAGTTAATGCATTGAGTGTACTTGGAGACTAACATATAACTCTGAGGCTGTTAGACGTTTTTATTTTTCTTGTATGCTCAATACATATATTCCTCTGAATGCTGCAGCTTAGGGAGGCAGGGTGGTCCAGTGGTTAAAGGCCAGGGCTTTTAACCAGAAGATTACTGGTTCAAATCCCACCTCTGCCACTGACAGTCACCGGTTCAAATCCCACATCTGCCACTGACCAACTCACTGTGTAACCCGGAGCAAGTCACTTAACCTCCTTGTGCTCCATCCTGTGGATAAGATATTATAAGTGACTCTGCATATAATGCACAGCCTACCTCTGTGAAGCACTTTGTGATGGTGGTCCACTATGAAAGGCACTATATAAATATATTATTATTTATTATTATTTAATAGAATGCAATTGAAACACTAACCTTTGTCCTTTTGACAAAGAGATTCCTAGAACTGAACCCAACATTCTAAGCTCAGTATGGTTCACAGCTCTTCTATCTACTAAAGACTGTTAAAACATGCTTCTAGTTAGTTCCTCACATAGCTTTTTGCATTATCAAAGTGAGAAGATTAAGTGATTATTAGCCTCACCTTCAACACCTGTATGAGCTTCCCTGTAATGAAAAGAAGAAAAAGAAAAAAAAACATCAGACTCATTGCATCTCGCTAGCAGCAGTAAATAACTGAACTGGCCCATCCCAACGCGACTGTTAGCAAGGAAGCTCACACAGGCGTAGAAGGTGGGCAACAATCAAATTAGTCTCACATTGATGATGCAAAAAGCTAAGTTGTGGAACTACCCAGAAGAAGTTTTAATGGTCTTTATTGGAGAACATACTGTTATGAACCTTGCTGAGCTCAAATTTAAAAAGATTCAGGGATTTAATGTCAAACAAAAGCAATATAAGAATTGGAAACCAAACAATACGAATGATACTTGAGTAAAAATTGTAGTCTTAGTTCTTTTTCCAGTTCAGTGATGTTTTATTTTTAAACAGCAAAAATATTTAAAAACAGAGAATGTTCGATTAGAAGAATGTAGCCACAAGCCTCGTATTCTTGGCTTGCTCTTGTATCCAGAACATTTTCCTCCAGAAAAAAAAAATGACTGGCCTTACTATATGGAAAATGAGATGGGACCTTGAAATGGCCTCAGTGCATTTACTGAGGTGCTCAGTGCTGATTCTAAGCTAACCTCCGACAGGTTTTTAGATAACTCTCCACACAATGACAGTGAGTGTTACCTGATCTGCTTTGCATATTGATCACTGAGTGTGTGTTACGGTCTCACAAACCCAAAGCTGACTCATAATGCGAAATGGCCATTGGGTGCTGCATTAGTCTCTATGTGAGGTTGCTGAGCTAACCGGAATCCCAAAGTCCATAGTTTGTTGTAGCCTCAGGTATAAAAATAACCCCAAGAGGCAAGAGGATACTGAAGAGGAACAAAATCAGAAGAAGGCTGCATCACTGGCAAACACGTTTCAAAAAGCTGTCTATGAAAATCCATTCATGAACTTTGTTACCAAGGAGCTGCACACAAGCCACTCATTAGTGGTGCAAGGAACACTGACTGGATCAGTGAGAAGATGTGGGGATGAACCCTGGTATTGTTGAAAGTTGATGGAGGTGTCTGCACTGGGATCTGGCTTCATGCTGGTGAATGGTCTTTACTAATACATTTTGGGTATTTCTGACCTCTGTTTGGCCAGGCTGGTGCATACAATTCCCAGTTCTTGTTGGAAGTTAGTCCATATTCCAGTACAAAGTTACTTCCCCTGATTCCACAGGCTTGAGAATTCACTGTCGACATAAAGTTATTCTCTACCGTACAAACGCATTCAGCGCCTTCTCTGGTGTTACGTGCTGGAGATCATGGTTGAATGTGAGCATAAATGATCAGGAAATAAAGGCTTCTGTACTTCATTCCTCATAGAGAAGTCAGCTTGTGTCGAGTGTCCTGGCTGTCCGATCCCTTCATCTGTGTAAAAGGAAGGTACTTATTAATACATAACCATTCTACTGAACACGTGCTTAGATAGGTTGAATGTTCTTACTTTTTTATGTTGTAATCATAATACATTACCCATTTATTTTGATAAGCTCAGACACGTATCACATATCTATAAAGTAGGGCTTAACTAAAGTGACCATCGGTTTTAAATGCAGCCTAATTTGTTGAAAATACTTCCTTGAAATTCACTTTAAGCAGTGACTTGAATTTCAAGCAGTCCTTGTCAGCTCACGACATTTAACTGCTGCCGTGGTCAATTATCTAGCAGGCAAAGGGAGTTAATGAGCGAAATGTTACACTGTAGTGCTTTATGGTGGAATACATTTTTTCTAGCATTCCGAAACTCCATAACAGAGCATAAGCAGTGAAATATATCATTTTTTTTAAATGTATTTCATGATCTGATACTTACTGAAAAAAGGTGACAAAGGAATTGGAATTTTTACTGTTGCCATACGAATCGTTCCATTGATCCATATTTGTCAGGTGTTCGACTATCTGAATTAATAAAAAATAACTTGTCAGTAAAGAAGGCAGTTTATTTGTGGCCATTCACGAAGCGTTAGCCTAAGTTTTAAAACCACAGGATGATATGGTACCTCTTGCTTTCTGGATGCAGAATACTCCTGTTAAACAAACATTGTTAATATGTTCATAAGTTATATACAGTACAGTGCTTAACTTTGATGGAAGCTTGTTTAAACAATTGAACTAGATAATAAAAAGTATATATGAATATTGAAAATTAAAGTAGATGTCTTAGAAACATGGTAAACTATAGAAAAGCATTGGAAAGCTCAGAGAGGTATGGTAAAGCACATTAAAAGACATGGTAAAAGTGAAGTATAACCATGGGAAAAGCATGGGAAAAATGCAAAACTACTGTGAACATTTACCGCACTAACTTTTTTTCTATAAAAAGCTAATCTGAATAATTGTCATTGACTCTTTGCCAAACTATAAAGACAAGACAGACAGCATTCACTTAGTTTATATTATTAGAATTAGTATTTTTTAAAGTAATTAATTTAAAAAAGTATTTTTCATTTGAAAAATTAAAAGCATCTTTTCAAAGCTTATACTTCAGTCTTTAAAAACTAAACTAATAGAACTAAAGCACTCTTCAGTGCTCTCACCTTATTTGTTTCTCATCAAATGTAATGGATGTTTCCCCATAAAAAAGTAAGAGAAACGTAAAGGGTACATAAGGACCTTTTTATTTTATTGTGTTGCTACATCTTTTTATGTAAGGTGTGTGTATTGTTTTATTTTTATTTCTTTACATTTTGACCATTTTTTTAACTTTTAAATTGCATTCCCTACCTCAAGATGGCTTCCCATGTACCCGCATGGACCTCTCAGAACTACATTTCCCATCATCCTCCTGCTCACTGGTAAATCCATCTCAGTTACATATGTGAGCAGGGGATGATGGGAAATGTAGTTCTGAGAGGGCCATGCAGGTACATGGGAAGCCATCTTGAGGCAGGGATGTAAAAGTTTAAATTAAAACAATACACACACCTTATGTAAACAGTTGTAGCAACACATGGGAACATGTGACACAATAAAATTAAAATGTCCTTATATATCAACTTTGAAAAAATGTCCACCAAGAATATCAAATTAGCAGCTATTTCTCAAGATATTGTTCAAACTAGCTCACCTGCTGTATAGTGTCTGAATGTTCATCTTGAATGGAGGAACTCACTTTGTTGGCTGTAAAATATAAAGGGAAATTGTCATCAGTAATTCTGAACAATGCCAACAAAAATACAATTACTGTTTTTGTACTTCTTTTAACAGAAATCATCCAATGCCCTCAGTGACTTTGAAAGAGGGTAGATTGTTGGGGCATGTTTGGCAGGAGCTTCAGTGACCAAGACAGCTCAACTTGCTGATGTTTCACGAGCAACTGTGTCTAAGGTGATGTCGGCATGGAACTCCGAGGGAAAGACATCATCAGCAAAGGGCAACAGTGGGCGGAAGCGCATACTCTAGGATCGTGATATCCGTGCATTAAGTCGAAGTGCAAGGCAAAACAGGTGAGCAACTGCAGATCAATTGACTGCAAATTTCAACCTGGGGCGCGAGCAGCCAGTTTCTCGGTCCGCCGAGAACTCCACAGAGCGGGATACCATAGTGGCCCAATGCCCTATTAAGTGACTTTACATTGGTGTTTCCATTTATTTGTCCACTACCTGTACATTCATTTTAGAACATGAATAAAGAGTTTTAAAAAAATCCAAGCAGGTTTAAAATATAGAGCACAAACAGTGTTTCGAAACAATGCATTCCCAAACAGACATTATCAAAAACATGATTTATTCATATTTTTTATATCTTACAAGGGCTTTTTGCATCATCAATGTGAATCTAATTAGTCTCTTACAGTCCATATGGGAAAAAGGCAACTTAAAATGATCATCAGCAGCAAGGCTTGTGGCTATGAACTTTGCTGTGCTTAAACTTTTCAAAATAAGTCTCAGTAAGGTGATTGAAAGTGCGAGTGGTGTGGTGAACAAAGTGAATGTCCAAACAGTATTGTACTCGTCCAAAAACGCCCAGCGATGATATCAGGGGGGACACGGCTGGCTTGCAGACCACAAACAGAAACAATAACAACAACAGCAGCAGGTAATCCCCAATCCACAGTCCAGTGCACGAAAGTGTGCTTTCCAATCAGCGGGGTGGTGGTGAGTGCTGGTGTCGTGAGGTGAGGGTAGTGCTCAGTAGGTTGGGCTGGCTCCGTTTTTGAAGCCCTTGGCTCCATACTCCTCCTCTGCGATACACAAAAAGAAACGCCAACAAAACAAAACAAACAAGCAAAAGCTCAAGCCCTATGTTACGTTTCAGCACAAGGGGCTGTATTCACGCAACTGCATCCCCTTTGTACCACCAAACTCCGCCTTGCAATCAACCTGTTGCCATGGTTTATCCAATCATTGCCTGACCCATATCTGATCGCAATGGAGTTGTTTGGAGTACTTGCAGTTACACACTTTCCCCAAGATGGCCGATTTCCGGTTTCCGCCCACCGTCGAGTCAACCCGTCTATGGGGAAGTGTACTGCCAACCTTACCCGACGCCCTTTCCGATTGGGAGGGAGATTTACAGCATCGATTCTTTCTCTTTTTATCACAATGATGAAAAACAGCAACAAGACAAGAATTAGAAACCAATTAACATGAATGACACATGGGTAAGTGTGATAGAGAGCGAGTCAACAATCTCCCTCCTGACCTGTGTGGGCACTGTATAACAGGAACAGTGTGCCCCGTACTGGATGGTTTGGCAGTTCATTCTAGAGTCAGTCAGAAGTCAGCCATCCAGGAAGGGGGCGGAGTCAAAATACAAGAAGTCATTGCCTTAATACGGTAAGCGATGTGTTAGTCATGGATTGGAGGATACGTGATTGCACTAGCTATCGAATGGGGCATGACTAAGGGTATTTCAGGGGATGTGTGTTTCTTTGTTATGGTTACTGCAAGGACCTGTAAAGGAGAGTTAACTGTTGTTATTTGTCATTGTTAGACGCCTAACACTAACCGTGAGCTTTCGCTACAAGCCAGCACCAAACCCGGACTACACTGCACCACTGTTTCACAATCGTTGTCTTGTACCACACTGTTGGAGAGTGCAGCCAGCGGCTGATGTTGATTCGCAGGGAAGCACGCAGAGCACAGAGAAGTTTGGTGTAAAACCAATTATTTTTATTTAAGAACAATGATAAACAAAAAGCTAATTGAACCAAATATCAAACAACTTGAAGAAAGAAAAAGTGGAAACCAAAAATAACTATTTATAGTCACCTAGTCACAGGTACTGACTTCAATAACTGAGTCCAACCATAGAGCTGCAAAACTGCCCTCTGATCTACACAAAAGGAAGATCCTGACTGAACCAAATGACAGCCTTTATATCTTTCCAGGCCTACCCCTCCCCCCAGAATAAACCATTATGCAGGTGGTTATATAAGAACAAAACAGCAAACAGTTATCAATAATAAATAAAGTATTCAAAAAGAAACAAATCAATGAATATGTATATATACTAAACATTAATCTAACACATGCATTAATACTATGCTTTAAAACAAACAGAGGGAAACTTAATTAAAATCAACTATCCCCCCCTATCAATATCTTCTACAGGTACAGCCCTGCTACAGGAAGTCAGTACCGAGGGAAGTCAATAAAAGCTTTCCTCACCAACATGGCTGGTTCCCCACTTCCTGTCAAGATGGAGGACCATACCACCACACCCAACTCCGGTTGCCTAAACCACTGCATATCAAAAACATGCATATTAAAATAACTGTTGTTCATTTTAGCTTAACAATAGTACTGCAATACATTGTTCTGGAAGTGTGCACCCTTCCAAACCAACTGTCTAAACAGTACTCTTGATTATTACACACCTGCATAAAGAGCACTCGTTGTCTGGAGTCTGTATTGTGCGTTATTATTATTAGTGTCTTATTATTTCGGGACTGAAACTTGTTTTGCACGGAGCGATACACATTGCTGTGTAGAGCCGGTGCTTATTATTTAAGTGTTGTTGACACGCAACCCAGCCAAATAAAGCTGTTTAATTGTGAACTGTCTTGTGTCTGTCATTTCCGGAGCACTGCATCACCACTGCACCTGCGCACTGCAAACCACTTGTTCACAGTAAGATAATAATGCATGTTTTAAAACTTTTCCATTCTACCTTTAACCCTTTCATGCATGGTGACTTCATTATATGGGGACATATGGAAGATGCAAATGCATGATAGCCTCATATGATGATGCTGTTCCCCTCCCCCATTTAAAGCAATTGAAAAAAAATAATACATTTTCAATGAAAAACATAGTCCAAAACTTTTTTCAGCTATTTAAAATATATATATATATATATATTTCATGCATGAAAGGGTAATGCAGTATGTAGACATGCTCAGCGTTCCTTTGTGGTCCTCTAGACAAAACTGCACAAGATGTCATCTCTTCCAGCAATAAGAGACACCAAATACACAATGTATTATAATACCTCCTAGTTTATTTTTTTTTAAAAAAACCTCATACCTTCTTTGTCTGTGAAGCTGGAAGAAAGGCTCTGGCTGGCTGGAGATTGGGTTTTCATTGTTTGGATTGGGCAGTAGCTGTTTATGCTGTGGCAGGCGGCAGGATTGTATCTGCTTTGCATGTTTGAAGCATCCAAATATTTAGAGAAGGCCGCTGAAAGAAAGGAAGATACAAGTGTTATTGTTCACATACCTGTGCGTCATTGCATTTGGAAATGCGGATGGGTTTCAAGTTCCTTCCTTTATTTTATTTCATAAGTATGATAATTTTGCAACAAAAGTGTTGTGTCACCACATTGTGGAAAACCCATTGTGTTTGGTCTGTGGCAGCCTTTATGGAGATAACCACCCCCAGGACATACTGATTTTATACAGGAACAAAACAAAATGTGAAACACAAACAAAAAGTATTTTTATGATGAGTGACCAGTTACTACTGAAAGTATCTCACCATTAAATTCCTCCAGAGGGTGGCAGCAGTCCGTCCTGGGAATGTCTGATGGATAATATGAGCAGTCTTGTGCTGTTTGCATTTCACTATACATCTCTTCTTTCACAACTATAAGGCAATATGACAAACGAGTAAGCAGCTAAACCAGAGCTGTCAAACCTATTCAGCTGCTGTATCGATGAAGAGAGAGCCATAAGAAACCAAACAAAAAATAACAAAGGAAGCGTTCAACTGGACTACAAAACCTCTTCAGTATAGTTCATTACACGGGTTATACAGTACGTTTAATTTGTTTTTGCACTTTAACTTGCTTCTACCAAAAACTACCAATGTCCAGACATTACCTCTGAATCAATACATAGAGGCAGAACGACAACCAATTTGACAGAATAGCTGAGGTACAAGTAGTAGGCCGACTAGTTGCCTCTTAAAACATATCAATACATCTGAATTTGATCATTTCTGGTGTTCTCTTTGTGAAAGTTGTGTTTTGCTATATTTAAATGTATAAATGTTCTAAAATGTAATTTATATGTTATATGTGACCCTAAAACCTGACTTCCCTTGTACAAGGTGCGAGCACCTTTTTTGAGTGAAAGGTGTATGCGGCAGAGATGTATGGCTCTTTGATAGAAACAGCTTAATTTATTTGAAGTCCCACTGATGATGGGAATAAGAATGTAGAGATGGGAGCCCAGCTAACAGGATTTAAGTTTTTTGCAGGCATCAGGCTTTTAAAGACTGTCACCCACACCTGTGGTGGCTTTGACAGGCTCAATGAGAGCAGAAACTGACCCAAAACTGTCACCGCTACTGGAAGCAGGCTGATCTTTGGGATACAAATTGAACATCTGTGAAACTGCATGTGTGTTAAAATGTCATAATAACTGTACTGTGTTTTAAAGTCAGTAGAAATATTAAACAAATTGTTAAAACACACTATTCAGAAAAAATGTTATAATGTACTCTGTATTAGTCAATGAGAATATTGTAGGATACTATATTCCTGTTTATTCTAGTATAACAGTAGAAAATATTATTAGTGAATGAGTAAGGTCTGAAAAGAGAGCTCCTTGTATTAAAAGGTCAGGCCGACCTGCTGAAAGTGCCAAACCTCCCTTATCAAGCAAAAGCATCTTTTTAAATTAGACTCAGAGCCTCAAAACATTCAGATCCAGCGAGAACAGAATGGCAAACTCAATGGAGCACAGTTAATATGCCAGAAACAATTGAACTAAAATAGGTTCGTAGTTCTACTATAGCAAAAAAAAAGCAAGTATTTGAATAAATAGAAAACTGTGAGATTTAAAAAAAAAAATATATATATAATAACCTTAAGTAAATGCATGAGGATGTTAGTCTGTATCAAAGTATAGCAGTCCTAAATTTTAATATTCAAGGTTGCATTTGCTGCCAAGCAGGTGCCTAATTAAAATTAATCTCTTATCAATGGAGTAAAAAAAATTACAATTTATAAAGGAGACTGCTACATTGCTATGGTACTGTATCTGAATTAGAAATACATGTTATAAAATCAATTAAAGTTAAACTGTTATACGAATAAAATAATTATTGTTTAAAGAACATATTACAGTACTAACTGACAATATCAAAATATTGTAATAACTGTACTGTGTTTTAAAGAATATACAACCAGTAGAAATACTATTGTAGCAAATTATGAGCAGGATAACAGGATTTGAATTAAGAAAACTGAACAAATGTTAATGTTAGAAAAAAAGCTTGTCTGTGTGCCTTTGTTATTAGAGTGCATATAAACTCTTGGAAGCTGGTCAGACTTAAAAAAGGGCTTCCCCTATCTTTAAATTAATGAAGATTATTGCACGCGGAAGCCTGTAACCTTGGTCGAAGCAGGCATCTCAACTTGAAGATGAAGTCATAGTTTTTAAAGAACTAAACACAAGCCTTTTAGTATAGCAAAAGAAAAAAGCAACCTTTTGACATGATCATATTTGAAACTAAAACATAACAGTATTGCATCTATTTGAGTTTTATTGTAACAAGTAAACACTGTAAAGAAAGGGACCGAGTATCTACTTTGCTTGAGAGTGTATTCATAGTCAAGTCTCTTATTTAGAAAAGAAGTAAGCTTGATCTGAAAGTAGTCTAAGCTAAACACATGTATTTTAATCTAGTATAAGTGTAAATGTTTTATTATGACAGAGGAACTGTTAAGTTTGAATATAAGACCATAAGTGTAAACTGGATTTAATAACTGTACTATACAGTGGATCTACTAAAGAAATGTAATTAATTTGGTGACCTCTTCTTTACCTGCTTGTAGCAGAGCGGTGCTGGGCAGGGAAAGTGACCTCTTCTTTACCTGCTTGTAGCAGAGCAGTGCTGGGCATGGAAAGTGACCTCTTCTTTACCTGCTTGTAGCAGAGCGGTGCTGGGCATGGAAAGTGACCTCTTCTTTACCTGCTTGTAGCAGAGCGCTGCTGGGCAGGGGAAGTGCTTTTAGGCAGTCAAAGCGAGACTCGCTGGGCATTAGCAGTTTTGAATCCATGGTCTTTCTATAATGAGTAATCTTTTTAAAATGAACTAACGAAATACCTTTTGGTAACAGAATAAGGGAGTATATGGTGTAATGTCCGTTCACTTCATTATATTATAGAAATTTATGAAAACTTGGCAGCCGAAGCGAGCATTAGAAGAGTTGTCTACAGTATAAGTTCTTATCATTTAATTGGGATGATGTTTGTGAGCCAAAAATACAGAGGCTTTTGTATTACAAAAGAAAAAGCAACTGTTGGACAGAATTACATTTAAAACTAAAAAAGCCACAGTGTTGCATTTATTTTTAGTTTTACTGCAGTAATAAACAGAGGTATTTATTACAGGGAAACTGTAGAGTTTACAAGTGAAAGAAATAAAAGTCAGTCTCAGACACACAGTAGAATTCTGGAAGGGCATTAGATCTTCAAGAGATAAGGATTAGTTTTTGGCACTTCAAAGCAGGATTCATTGTTGGCTCTTCAAAGTGGGATTTGTATTTGCTGTGTATCAACCTTGCATGATAACCAATGGAAGGTGCTTTAAGAAAGACAAGAGTATGTACCTCATTATATTAAGAAAATAATGAGAGCTAAGTTATAAAAATTAGGGATGTAAGCTTTTTTCTTACTCGAAAAGATACCGGTCCGAGGCATGTCTTGAATCCAGCCAAAGCATGACTTCATGCGGTGAATTTGGAAAAGCGCTTACAGTAGAGTTTCATATTAATAAAAAAACTAGCCTTGGCAAGTAAACAGGGTGTCTGAAACCTGCTTGCGCAGGGGATTTTTTAGAAACAGAGAGAGAGGTCAGGCTTGGTCCAAGTATGGTATAGTTAATATGAGACTATTATATTTAACATGTTCATTATAGCCTGAATTTAAATGAAAATAACTGGATCAACAATTGCAGACTCAGAGGTTTGTCATGAACCTTTTAACAGTCTTTATCCAATATTATTGTGTTGACACACATCTATACATGAAGCAAATCCAACCTATTGAGGGAAATATATTTGAAACCTGGGTTGGAAAACATCTCTCTCTATGTATTCACTATATATAGTGAATACAAGCTGATGTGATCCATGCTCTGAGGATCTTTGAAAAAATTGGTTGCTATTTGGTCGTGTTCAGAAGTCTGCCTTTGAAGACAGCTCTTGCTTTTACGTTGTATTCTACAACTACACTTCCATATAGTGGAAAGTAAGAACAATTTTGAATTTATATCTCATTTATATTGATGCATTGCTATAAGGTATAGGAATTATATTTGGCGAGTGATATATTGTATGTTTTAGGATTTAGCGGTTGGCGTTTTAGCTTTTTGCATGGCTAGCCTAAGGGCTAATGATAACCATACCTGTATTACTGTATTGAAGTATTAATGCTGTTAAACCTGTAAAGGCACTGGAAATACCCAGACAACCTATTACTTGGGATTTGCTGTGGCCTGCAACCACCCAATCCACTTTTAAGCATTTAATAAACTGAAAGAGCACTATTCCTGTTCTGATTCGTTAAAACTTCTAATTAAATTAAGTCTTTGTGATTTTCTTGATTATTAAAAAGTTGTCTGGACATATTGTAAGCCTAGTGCATGAACAATCCACTTACAGGAGTTTAAAACATCTCTGTCCTCCTTAAACATCTCCCCTGAGTTTAAGAGCGTGCTCAGAGCAATAAAAGAAGTACGTGCAAATCTGACAATTGCAATCACAAACTGCGCATCGGTCCACCTGAAACCGCACACACAATTACTTCACAATCATGTGATGTGCCATTAGTCGACTGCCAGTTTCTGAGGTAGACTGTCACTTTTCTTTCCACTTGTTGACTATTCTGTGCTTATAGAGTGAAGGGCTATTCCTTGGACAGGCCTGAGCTCTCAGAACGTTTACTTTCCTGTTTAGAAACCGTGCTGCTGTAAGTGATTAGTGTTTCTAAAACCCTATTTATAGCTCTCACCTTTTCTCTTCTTGGGGATTTTAAAGGATGGCAACAGTAGGTAGACCCTAAAGGCATTGTTTCCTTTCTTGATACTCTTGTTGTGAAGTTCCTTCACATCTGGTAGTGAATTCAGAGCACATCTAAAGTTGGCTTTCCATGTCTTGGGGTCTGGATTGTCAATGCCTGGTTTGTATTTCCCTGAATAAAGAAACACAACATACTGACTTGTTCACATAAAGCAGGCCCTTTTTATTGGAACCCTATATAAATCAGAGGCTTGAGGTAATTAAATAGAAAGATACCTATGGGGCTTTTAAAGTCGATACAAAACAAATTGAATATGTTAAACATAAGATTGTTTATATGAATAAGTTACACATGTTTAATCCTAATGCAATTCATAGGTAAGTTAACATAACTGTCATTCATTATTATAAGAAATAACAAACCGAGTGTTTTTCAGCTCATCATCTCTTATCTTTAGTTTGCACTGCAGTCACTTTTAAAAGCAGCACAATCAGCTGCAGGATCTGTGCAGCCAGCTGGCTAGAGCTTTGTGTGACTTCATGCAGCTGGCTGCATCGAACACATGGCTGTACACAACTGCACAGACCTACTAGAATCTGCATGACTGAAAGGCAAACTTTTAACCAAGCAAAAAGTATAATGGACTATAGTACCTCTCGTAAAAACTGTGAGCTTTCTTTAAACTCTTATGGTACCCGATATTATTTTAAATCAAAATACATAATTGCTATATGTACTTCAAAACTGCACACGCAAGATTTATGGGACTTTAATTGGACATTAATATGGAACTGCAAATATAAAATCTGTATCATTGCGTAATTGTGACAATATTATTGAAAGAATAATATAATAGAATACAACAGAATATTACTACGATACAATTATACAGGGTGATTCATAATTCTCCTTAAATAACCCTCTTGTGGTCAAATCTCTCAGAGTGTCTCGGTCACAGACTTTGCATCTTTGATCCAAAAATGTTGTGGGATTCAGTGGGAATAATGAATCACCCTGTATAATAGTTGATTTCCAATTAGATTCAATTATGCTCTGCTTGTAAAGGCACATTGCCTGCCATCTCTTTCAAAATGTATTAAAAAAAGACAACCCTTGAAATGCTGCAAACCACAAAGCCTTGTTCTCAAGTTATATCAAGTTTCAACATACTATTCATTTCACTGTATTTTTATACTTATTTTAATTCATTATGATTCATTTCAGAATGCCTTGCCTATTGTTTCAACTCAGGACATCATTATTTAATAAAGTACCTCTGGTTTAAGCTGGTTGGGTAAAACTTTAACTTTATTAAAACTATATTCAGTTCTCCTACTGATAAGGTTGTTTAAAGCCACTATAAAAGACATACTGTCATGGTATACTAGCCAGATTATTTCTTTACCTGTGTGCATTGCCCAATTTCTGAAAAGGCCTGCGTCCTTCTCAATGTTCCAGCCCTGACGTGCTGCATGCTTCCATGGAATCTGGAACATTCCTGACTTCTGGAGGGGGAAATAAGAGCAAAATAAATTAATTCAAATTCCTCCAGGAATACTTTTAAATAATGCTTGCTTATAAATATGAACGAAGTGGATGTTTGTTGTTCCTTGATATAGGATGGTGGAATAAAATTAATTTTGTTTCTTTCCTTTAAAAAAAAAAAAGTAAAATAAAATTACACAGATTTTGCCTGAAACCGCAGTAATTGCAGGCTGGTTAAGGAGCAACTACTCAGGGTGATTTGAAAACTAGGCATGGCATTTTTGTACCCCCAGATTTAAAATGCCTTTAGTAAGGGGAGCTGTGGGGCGCTGAGTGAATCTCAGTTGATTTTCCTTTTCTAGCCTGTGGGAATGCAATGGCCAATGAGCGTCAACTCAGCGGGACTGGGATTTGAACTTACAAGCACATGACTCACCCTGCTCTCCATGTGGCATGGACTAAAGGTGAATTACTGAGCCAGCAAGATATATACCTGGGGGTGCATTGGCTCCCCAGGGGTTGCATGGGGCCCGTTGGTGATATTATGAAGATCACTAATCTAAACAGTGGTGAATCTTTATACCATCTAAATACTAAAACTCATAAACCTGTGGACTTCTTTGAACTGTGTTATTAATTGTGTTTAGTTATATTAATAAAGGGAAAAGGGGAAAACATTAATATTGATTAGATCCTTAAAATACAGCTGTTTTTCATTGTGTACCTTTTGAATGAACTAGAAAAAATACTAATCACCATTAATTACATTAAAACACTTTTTCAATTTTATGAATCAAGAAACAATGAAGATACAGTGCCTAGTCAGATTAAAGTCATGACACTTGAGTTCTAATCATAACAGAAAATAGAAGGCACTTTTTTACACAGAGAATCATGGGAATCTGGAACCAACTCCTCAGTAATGTTTTTGAAGCCGACACCCTGGGATCCTTCAAGAAGCTGCTTGATGAGATTCTGGGATCAATAAGCTACTAACAACCAAACGAGCCAGATGGGCCGAATGGCCTCCTCTCGTTTGTAAACTTTCTTATGTTCTTATGTTCTTATACAATTTAACAAGTTTACAAGACTTTTAAAACTCAGTATTACATATACTGGCACTGACAGCTTACATCCCAGGTTACAAGTATAAAATGCACAGGGTGAAAACAGGGAACAAAAACTGTGAAAAGGATCTCAGGATCATAGGGAACTCATCATTAAAAGTATCTTGCCAATGTTGTAAGGGAATTAAAAAAGGCAAAAAGAATCAGGCATTGCAAAAAGTGTGGAATAGAAGTCTAGAGAGGTTATGCTAAGATTATACAAAGCTCTAGTTAGACCCCACCTAGAATACTTTGTGCAACAAAAAGACATCATTGCACTCGAAGGTACAGAGACATGACATGAGCTATGGCAGGAAAGAGGGGATTTGATTGAAGTCTATAAAGTCAGAAATGGTATAGATACAGTTAGCCAAAGACTACTTCAAATTTAGCACAGAGAATAGAACAAGAGGGCATAAATGGAAGCTGAGTAAAAGTAAGTTTAGAACAGAAGGTAGGAAGCACTCTTTTATGCAGAGAGTTATAAATGCATGGAACAGCCTACCAGGTGACATAGCAGGATCTAAAACACTTAATGGGAACATTTAAAAATGAGATTCTGTCCTATTAAATGAAATTCTCTTAATAGGGGCAAATGATGTGCTAACAAGTGTCGATCCTTGCTGGGCCTCTCATATGTACTGTATGGTGAATGATGTATAATTTTTAAACCCCACTTACCTCATCTACCCACTCCAGTCCTGGGTACTTGTTGGATCGTATCTGTTCCTCCAGCCATGGTCTTAAGCGAAGACGGCCTTGATACATTTCCTTTTGTCTGGTCGTTTTCATTTATTATCACTACAAAATAAAGGAAAACTACTGTAGTGATGAGTGATCTTAAAAAGTAAGTCAACGAATGCCTTCATAAAGTTCTGAAACTTAAGACATTTAAAGAAAGGTGTTTTAATTTCAGTTTTGATTAATTAAGTTTTGTATGCAAGTTTGATACAGGCTTAAACAAAACCAGTCAAGTAGCCTTTTACTTCAAAGTGTAAATTGATCCTTGTTTACAGACATAAGAAAACCACCATTTTAAATTACAAAAAAGAAAACAAAATTGGAAGGTTTGCTTAAAACGGCTGCTCTGTGCTCATACAGGTTACCAGGGTGTTTTGAGAGAATGGTTTGGTATAAAAATAAAAAAAACTTTGCCTGTGTTTTTCCCACACAATTATTAAGCTGAATACAGACTTTCAGAACATAAAAGACCCTAAATGAAATCCCTGATGTGTTTGATTAGTAATATAAGTTCAGAGTAAAAATCAAATTTCACTTAACCTTGAACACTTTCAACTGGACACAAAAGTTATTTTTATTTATGAATAATCCTTTAAGATGTGCCAATATATATTCATGCTTCTGTATCTCGTATAGTATTCTACTCAGAATAAAAGCTCAATTAACAGTATAAATAAATATATTTAAAATATCTAAAACAAATCTTCAAGATTACTGTTAAACTTTTCAGTTACGTGCAATGCATTCTGCAGTATTAGCAGACACAGTAAATCATTTGCTTACCTAGTTACTGAGTACACCAAGACGACTTCCTCTAACCGTATGATCAAACTCTGATTCTTGATAACAGCACAAGAAAAACTATCTATATACTATTTCTTTTGCCCCTCCTTTTTCCTAAGAATTCTACACCCACATAACTTAACACTTTTTCATCTGGGCACACTGCCATTATTTTTTTTAGCAAGATGTAGCACCATCTACAATTGAACAAACAGTATAGTATTTACATACAGACATATTTTTCATAACACTTGAAAGAAGACAAATATAGTGGTAACATTTCAAATGGGTTCATTTATTCCTGATTTATTATTCTTAGTTGTAGGTGTACTTCAGTAAATAAATACTATATTTATCACTAACAAAATGTTGTTTTTTTTTATCGAAATTTTGAACTACCTAACAAGTAGCCTAGATTAAATCCAATGTATGGCGGTGCCATAGTCATTATAAAGTATAGCATGGAGGCGCCATACATTCTGATTTCATTCAGGGCCAGGAAACATTAATCTAAATTCTGTGTGGAACTTTAGGTATGGCAGGATAAATGTTGGTACTGTATTAAAACAAAAATTCACAATGCTGCATTTACATTTTAGTTTCAGTACCGACATTATACTACCATAGCTGAGGTGATCTGAACGTTGGGCTCAAATGATTCATCACTACTTTGTCAACACACTTCAAAATGCTTTTATGATCTTCAATCATACATCATAAGCCTTACCTTTTTTTTTGTAAAAATCTGTGTGCATCAGCAGGTTTGTGTGGCTAATTTGGGCTGATGCTGCATTAGAGCTAATAAGCAGTATAGAAAACTGCAATCTCCTTTGTAAGTAACCATGGCAACGTCTTGAAATCATGAGTGTTACACAAACATAAAAATGAGCACACGCAGAAGAATACAAATAAAAAATATGAATATAAATATGTAAAATGAAATTGGCATGCATGTTTAAAGTTAGCATTTCAGGAATCAAAGTACACACTGTGGACCCCTTGACTCTAGAGACAGTGACTAATTATTAATTCCGACATAGCAGAGAAGCTGCCATGGCAAACAGCACATCCAGGAAGAAACAGCACTGACTAAAACCATCAAAGGGAGGAGTGAAGAGGGGGACTGCCATTAGATTATTTTGCACATACAGTAAAACCTGATTTTCCAGACACCTCTTATCTGAACAGCCCCTTGTTAATCTTGTTGTGTGCATCGCTTTGCCTAGTTGTCACTGAAAATGTGCAAACCAGCCCTCAATCACTGGTATTTACAGAACAGTGCAGTACTGTTATATATTTAAGGGATAATTGCATTGCTGTAGTGTTACAAGACTATAATGGATCTCCTGAGTCAATAAAGCCAAAGACTGGAGGTCGAGGGCATTATTTGAACAAGGGAGTTTCATTATTACAGAGGAACACGCCACAGCAATGGTATTATCACTATTATACTGCAAGTTATTTATTTACCTCTGTTTGTCTGAAATAGTAGTTAGGTTTTGCTTTAGCACTGCCAATGCTTTTTGGTCATCAGCACTCTCTTAAAGCTGCAATGTCAAACAACCATGTTCAATTGTACACTTGTTCTAAATGCATTCAGCTGTCCTAAGCAGGTGGTAGTGTGAATGTCCAGGGGAACACTGTCAAACAAGCTGGATTTCCAGCTTTAATGTCCCTTATGAAAGTTTATCATGGTAAATTTACACAGTAATTTCACAGGCTTTTCTAATGGTTATTACCATAGTTTGCAATGGTTTTTCATGTCTTTTTTTTGGACCATACCTTGCTGGTCTTTACAATGCTTACCTATGCTTTACCATGCATGTACTATGCTTTATCACACTTTGCTATGGCTTTATTATGGGAAATTATATAAAATCCAAAATGTTAACAGCATGGCTTTCCTAAGCTCAATCTTCAAACTCCTTTAATTTTAATTATATAAAAAAACGTATTGGTGTTGTGCATAATATTGGATTCAATTAGTTTTGTTTTTTATTGTAGGATTTCCTTGAAGTATTTCATGCACATTTGATACTGCTAAGTAATATAATAACTCACTGTCTGGATTTACATAAATGGTACAGAGTATAATGCAAAGTGAGTTATTGCGTTTCTTTTTTAAAAGTGGTGTGGTAAAAGAAAAAAAAGATAAGAAAAATTGCTAAAAAGCCATTGCACCCATTTCCACAAAGTAGTTACACACCCGAAAATTCAAGAAACTTCATAAATGATACTGTATAAAGTGCTGTTACTCCAAAGTCGTAGTTAGAGTGGCAGTATGTGTGCTGTTCCACTTAGCGGCGCTGCAAGATGCAGCAGGATCCACGTCAGTCTTTCTTAATCCTGCAGCAGAGGGCATATTGTACAGTGCTGTTTGCTTCCTGAAACGCAGAAAAAAAAAAAAAAAAAAGTCTGTTAATCTCATTATACTACAGATGCAGTTGATTATTAAACATACTTATTAGCAACCTGTTTTTGGATCTTTTTTTAATGTTTTATATTTGCTCAGTTTTGAATTTAGTACTCATATTTGTGTTGCTTTTTAGTGTTGCCATGGTGACCTCCACAGGAAGAACAAATTGCGCTGCAGCGTGGTAAGTAACTGGACTTTCTGAATTGCCGCAGCGCCATCAGAGACACCAATACACTCCTACCTAGCCTACAAATTCACAGGAACTGAAAGGTAAGGCTAGAAATGTAAGCTTAAAACTACAAACGAATACCTTATGAACTCAAACCAGCCTATAAAAAATACAATATCGAATTCATGTTTGTGCTACCGATACGCTATTTGCGTTAATTTGAAGCTGACGCTAAACATCTTCCTGTTGTGTAGCTGTAGTGTTGCAGCTTGTGTATCCGTTTTATTGCAGGCCGTCAGACTAATTCGTTTCAGGAATATTAGATACATATTGTGTTTTTGACATTGCAATTTTGTTCATATAACGCAATCTTTATAAATTTTAATATAAACTACATGCAAACAAAACCTGAATGTGCGTAGCCAGCTGTATTCAACTGTAATACAAATAAAACAGACATTACTCACGGACTTCCTAAAATAATAGATGTTGCTAATTTATATATGAGCTGCGTTATTAAAATATTAATCGTTGTTTAATATTTTGCTCTTTATGGGAAAACACACCAAACAGAGGCCTGTCTGGGTATGTTTCTTATTGACAAGATGCGCTACATTTCTGAGACGTAAGGGCAATTCCATGATAAAGGGACCATGATAATAAATAATAAATAATAATAATAATAATAATAATAATAATAATAATAATAATAATAATAATAATAGTAAAACATATTCATCTCAATTTTTTATTAAAATGTACATATTTATGCATTAGTTTGCCCCCTCCGTTTGCACTTGTTTTTTTTACAGCCATTTAACGTTACGTTAAAAAAAAAAACCCTAACGTTCTTAGTCTGAATTCCATTAGGTATCAGTTGTATTATCAATTTAATAGTAATACGTTTGCAAGTTATTAAGACGTGACTTTTTGGTTTCCGGATGATCCAACGCTTGTTGATACTGGCTTCATACTTCATACTGTCCAGTTGAAATTAACCATCTCATTACCACATTGTTTAAACCTTTTGGACATTTAAAATACAGATTTATTTTTCAAACATCAATCTTTACAAACCCTTTGATCATTCCCCTTTGCTGATTCCCTGGGGATGCATTGTCTTTGTTCACAAAAACTCCTATTTAAAGTATTTCTGTTCTTATAGTTTTGCTGTATTACATAAAATTGGTGTATTACATAAACACTGTATTACATAAAGTGTTTTAGATATTTGGAGTCTTTGTATCTCACATTGTTGTACAGCAGTATTTAGATAACTTTTTATTCATTTTTGATTAAACTTGCTTGGACTTTCTTTAGTACAAGGATAAATATAACTGTAGCCTTCTTGATCTAAGAACATACATTTTGGAAGAGTTAGCTTTTGTATGCCAAATGTTGGAAACGTGTTATGTGAAATCCATTAAGTTTGTATGTTTCTCAATTTATTTCCATTAGACGCCTTTTGAATGATTTAGTTCCCCCTTTAACATGCATGAAATTAAATATTTTTTTAATATACATATTTTAGCAGGCACTGGTATCAGAAGATGCAGGCCAGGGAACGGATGCGCAAACATAAATTCACAGAAGCAGAGTTGGATGTTTTAATCGAAGAAGTGACTCAAAAAGAAGACGTTTTGTTTGGTTTGCAAGGGAACTGTATGACAACCTATGAGAAAAATAAGATATGGGTTGAAATAGCACACAGACTCCATGCCACGTCTGGTATGCATCGCACTGTAAGTGAAATAAAAAGAAGGTGGCAAGACCTTAAACGCAGGACAAAGCAGAAGGTTGAAGATGCAAGATTTCACGTCTCAACTACCAGCCCGTCTTCTCTCTTGTATTTGACTGCGATGGAGCAGAGAGTCTATGACTCCTTGAATATCCAGACAGTTGTAAAAGAGGAAGAACAAGACATTCCTCGGTCATCTCCACACGAAGGTAAATATCAAGTTTAGAATGAGTTTGAAACATTTACAACATGTTTGTACTATGGCAACAACCATTATTATGCAGGGAGCTAGTTGTATGTAGCCTATGTGTCACACTACACTTAACATCTGCCTGTCTGTATGTTACACATTGATTATACGTATCCTGCGAACACTAGTTATTCCACATAATGTAAATCGGTTATTTTAATGTACTTTACAATGATACTGATACCTCTTTAGCTTTACTTACGGCTAGGTCTTAAATACCACTTGTCTAATTGTCATACAATTATTCATTGCCAATTCTGATTCTGTATTATTTTATACCTACTGTTTATGTGTCAAGTGGTTATAATGTGTCTTTTAGAACATTTATAAAAATAAAAAAGTGGATTATTTACTGTGTGTTAAATATTACAGTTGGAAATAATCAATGTCTAGTTTATCGATACCTCTCTAGGGCCAGTTTCAGCCTCAACGACATGGCTGAGAAACCCAGTCCATACTCTCACCACTCTCTGTGTGAAGAAGTGTCTCCTCCCAAAGGTCAGCTAAGCTGATTTCTACAAAACTGTGTTGTACTCTCGTATAGTTTTGTGAAATAGATAGAAAGAAGACAGACATTATATTTGCTAGTAGCCCGCTACAGTAAAGTGTTAAAACGGACCCCTGATCTCTACAGAGACGTGCAGTGCAAAAAAAAAACATGCATCGGATGGGATGTACTTTTATATGAAATGTTTCTCCTGTTTCCTCATTCTCTCACAGTTAGTTAACCATGTGCTATGGAATTCAACAGCACCCGCTATGGGAATGTGCACCATTGTATTCCCCATGGCTTGTCCTGTGACTTTATGCCAGCTCTGTTTATATGTTAGGGTCCCAGGTAAACATGTGACTCAGTCAGGGTTCATAGTAGATATCCTTACCACTCACTATTAAATGATTACAAAAAATGTCCACGCTATGCACATCCATTCACTATAAAGATGTCAGATGTGTAGTTTTTTAAAGAAAGCTCTGTTTGCAGGCCTTGATTTTAGATAGGGCTGGGACAAATATCCGAATATTTGAACAAATATTTTTTTACATGTATTCGGATACAAAAATCAGATGTTCTTATTCGCTAGAAATGACAACAATACCATGCACTGGTGACAAAAAAGGCAAGCATGTCATTCTGAAATGCCTCGCTTAAACAGTGCCCAACTTGCTGGAAATGTTGTGTAGTGATTTTTATATAGATTTTATATATTATATATTTACTGTTACAACTTTGTGTTACGTGGAATGTAATGAACGATAACCAAAACGGTGAGTTTTTTTCCCTTCATTTTACAGCGCCATTTCCACGTTTGTTTTGTTTGAAGTGTTCAAAGTTAAATTTCAGTTTGCATTTGCTTGTTCAGCTACAAAAAGCACAAGTAAACCTCATGTTATTGCTTTATGAAAACATGTCTATGACTACTGTTTACTGTGAAGAAACGGCAATGGCAAGGAATGAAAAAAACTTTTAAAAAATAAATAAATAAATACTCTTTATTTCAGGAATAAACAAAACAACGTTTAACTTGAACTGATATTTGGCATCATTTGTTTTGAAGTTAATTGATTGGGGGTAAAAGTAAGGCCTACACAACGTATTCTTTACTCCTGGGATATTTCTCTATTTTAACGTGTTACATATTGTAATGTCTTGTTGTAAAATAAAGGCACACACACAGGGGCCACGCCCCCTGCTCCTGCTGCAATGCTGTCTCTGCCTGCGTTCTGAGCAATATAATGGCTTTTATTACTTTTTGAAAACGAATGAATATCTGAATGAATATTTAAAATCTGAGCAAATATCCGAACATGAAAATCCTGTGTTCGTCCCAGCACTACTTTTAGATAGTCTTGCACATTCATGGACATTTCGCCATCCCTTCAGGGCCTTCTATCCTGTCAGTAACCAACCAGCTGTTTCCTCTAATGACTGTTACCATGAAAATACATGCTTGCAATATAATGTTTCTTTCGAAACTGCACATTTGAGACATACATAGTGAATGGAGGTGCATGTTGAGTAGGATGTATAAAAGTATTTTATTTTAAATTATTTGTGCATAAATACTCTACTTGAGGACTAGTTTTTATTCTAAGCCAATTGGATCATATTTCTACTTGGGATCCTATCACCTCAAGCTGATGGGGGTCATAGTTCGGCTTGGAATCCTAACATAATGTTTGAGACAGGTATATTGACTATTCACAAAAACTGGGAGGGTGTGCAAAAGAAAGCACATTCAAAAGCGTCAAATAATAAAAGCTTATTTATGTGGTTTTTTTTCTTTTTTTTTTTTTTTTTTTTATAGACACCTTTCCAATTATAATCACAGGCTCTGAAAAAAGTGAGGAATCTCCTTTACCACAACCATCGATTCTACAGACTCAACAATGTGTGGAATCTACACAAGCACCTGTACTTCTAAAACCACATATGTACACAGAGCAGTACACAGAACAGTCTACCAGCATGCCTTTTACAAACCATGAAACTCATGTTGTGAACCAAGAGTGTGACAATATCCAGTCTCAAAGCCCTGAGGAGCCACTGGGCTGTCTTCCCCACACAGAAGAAGCACTTCCTACCTGTGAAACCCAGCAAGCCTCTTTTCCTGGACTGCGCAACCCTCGGAGGATCCAGAACAGTCCCAACAGGATCGTGTCAGTCGGGCACTTTGAGCAGCAGCTGCTGAGGGCTCACCGGGAGCACACTGCTGTCGTCAAGGAGGGCTTCAGAGCCCTGACCAGGCAGAACAGACTGATTTACAGGGAAATGTGCGAAACCAACAAGAACATTGCGCGCATCGCATCCCGCCTAGCGGAGAAAAACGAAAGTGTGTCAGATTTAGCCGAAGAGTTAGCGGGGATCCACCACAAGATAACGGAGAGCATCGACACAACTAACTGCCTTCAGGACAGGGTGATAGATTTGTTGGCTTCGCAGCAGGAGCGATCAGTCATCGTTGTGCCAAGTGCTGTGAAAGGCACCGCTTTACCCTCCTCTTCATCTGCAGAGGTGCCGGCCACAGCTGTACTTAAACATGAAATAGACTGACTGCCAAATGCAATAGACAAAGACATGTATAATGTGTGTTTTACATAATATTTGATGTACTACTGTACTATACTGTACTCATTTGTTGTAAATCGCATAATAGCATTACTGACATTGATAGATTTTACTAAGCTTTTGATCCAATTCAATGACTGACCCATTTTTTTCTAAAGTGAAAATAGCAGTACTAGATTTATAATGTAATGTTTCCATGGCTATCCTTACACTGCCTATAAATAAGTACCCCAAAACTGTAACAGAGATTGCAATTATAACTAAAATTGTTACTTGGTGCTGTACCTCTAGGGGCAGTGATGCCAGGAGGGGTCACCAGAGGGAGAGATATATGTTTGGCACTTATTCAGTGTTTTGATTGACAAGTGTTTAAGTTCAGAAATTCATATTATATCGTATTTATTTGTATTTTTGTATAGCTATTGTAAGATAATTAGCGGAGAACACAAGTTGGATGGAGGTGCAACTATTAGTCTATTAATTGATTTATTGATAACCATGGCTTTTATTTTGCATATTTGGAGGCTCACGTAGTTAGTTAGGTAGTTGCTTGCAGGTTGCTAGACTAAAGCTCCTCTGTTTGTATTTGTTTTGTGATGAGAAATGGCAGAATCTAATGAAAAAATTGAATATCTTTTTGCTTTTTAATAAAAAAAGATTTTGTAATGCATATCATATGTATAACAATATGCACATGAACGTTTTCAGTTGTGTTTTGTGATTATTCTTTTCAATGCATCGATGATTAAGAAACTGATTGCACCTCTAAAGATGGATGCTATCAACATTTTCTTTTAGATATAATTAATTTGTCTTCCAGTAAAAAACAAACAAAAAAAAAAAAACACATTACAATCAAATAAATAAATTAAAAAAAAAAAAATCATGATTTAAAGAAGCCATATATTTTCTTGCTAGAAAACATAAGTTGCCTTATGTTTTTTTGGCTTTAAATGTACTGCTCAGAACCTGGTAGATGCACCAAAAGTGGAGGTAACCTTTTTTTAGGGCCGGGCCAGCAGTGGAAAGGGGGACTTGTGCTAATCAGGGTCTTTGATACCAGCTGTTAAATGTGCCCCATGCAATTTAAAGACTTAAATACACATTATTAAATCACAACTGTAGAGGGGACAGGAATTAGAGTCATTTCAAAAGCATCACTTCTGAAATCCAGCTTTTAGGAGTCTGCTCAGAAGCAGACTCTGGATGAAAAAATGACATTAGTTAGTAAGCCTGGTAAAGAATGATCTAAGCAGAAACACGAATAGAGCACAGAGTTCACACCTCTGACTCATTCTGCCCACTTCTGCTTTTCCTCTTCAGGGGCATTTTGGTCTATAACACACATTTGTTTGGTGTGTAGAAGTCTGTTGAAACAGTTAAAGTCATGTTGTCTAACCAGGTTTAAAGCATGTTTCAGAAAAAAAACTAGACAAGCACAATGATTATTGTCTATCAAGACCATAATTTCAGCAATCAGTTGACATAAACCATCCTTGTATGATGAAATAGCGGAAACGTTAAGGCTAAAGCCATTGCATTTCTTGACAGCTTTATATGGAGTTTTATTCCTTTCTAAAAATTTCTTTAATTTGCATCAAAACAAGGGCTTCTCTGACCTTGCAAGTGGATATAAACTAAGACATCTAAAAATATTAATTTTTGATCAATAAATAGATTTCTATTCATAGATGTATTTCAATATTTTTCTAAACAATATCAAAGTACTTCTTATAACTTCATTTAATTGTACAGTGTTTTGGAGTGCAACTCCTACTTCAGGACAACACAACATTGCTGGAATACCAGTAGAAATTTTTAAATGTTTATTGTAGATGGATAAATAGTCTGAGGCCTGCATATATACAATTTTAATGCTCATATACCTTATTTTTGCTGTTGTTTAAATCAGACAATGTAAAAAGAGGGAACATGCAAGTTGCCAGCATATTTGGCATAACCATCATCCATTCCTTTAGAGGCACTTACATTGGGGGGGACAACACTTAAAACAAATGCAGATCTGCCTGGGTTGTGTTTCAGTGCACTGTTAACAATGGTGCCATTAGCTTTCCACACTTCAAAGAGCATAGGGGCACTAAACAATGCAGTTCTGATAAAGTGGTAAAAAATCAACCAGTACAGGTGTTGAACCAATGATACAAGATGATCAAAAAAGAGGCTATCAAATATTTTAAAGGGCTGAAAAATGATATTCAGATGAATTCATAAAGGTCTGCCCATAAACGCTGGATATTTCTTAGCCTCGTGTAACAGCACTACTTTGAACACAAGCGTCTACATTTCTATTCCAAGAAAGAAAGTAGTAAAAGTAAATATAACTCGTCAAGGGAGCTTTTAATACATTAAAGTGAAATTAGTAAAATGGAACAAATGATGGTGTAAACCACAGAACAAACACTACATAAGTTATGAGAGAAAAAAACCCTCCAACTTAAATCGTGTCCATCTTACAGAAAATTCTTATGGCAGCTGGGGGTCAACTGTGCCACGTCCCAATGTGTGTCAGAAAACCTGTAACCAACATCTAACACATTAACTTCTCATTCATATACATTAACCAGCCTACATGCACGGGGAACATTCTTGAAATATTTATAAACAGACTTTTTTCTTTTCTTTGAAGCTCATTGCATATCCAAGTGCATTAAGTTATTAAACGAAAGGGTAAAAGGTGCAGTATAAAATGGTAGCTTCTGAACGATCCAGTGTTTTGGCAAGAGAAAGTCTGCAGAGACTTGAAGGATGTTAAGTACTATAGCAGAGTATCTGCAGCCGTGTAAGATGGACGACGACAGTGATAACTTGTTTGTAGATTTGGGCCACACTCTGTTCGTTACAGCTCGCTGCGCTGCTGCTGTCCACATTGCCGGGTTTGCTTGTGTGTGCTCTTCACATTTCAGGCTGTTCAGCAGACACAGCTGGCCGGGACTCAGGGGACTCGTAGCGTTGGTGGAAATTGGTGCGTTTTCGTATCTTCTCAGGTGCTTTCCTCCACAGAACAATTTCCTATAAAGGGAAATAAAAACCAAAATAAATTAGCATTATCCTGTTTTTCTAGGTTCATTCTTATTTTTGAAAACAAAGAAAAACACATTTTGGTTGACATAGATCTACTGTGCATGACAACCCAACCTATAACAGCTTAAATAGTTTAATCATATTTTGAAGTAAGTCAGAAATGGTATAAGGGTTAGGTCTGTTGTGTTTTTGTTCCTTAGCCATATGGGTGTACTAATGTCATGATACAATATGTTCAGCAGTCCCTCGCTAATACAGACACTGTTATGCCGTACATTCGGATATGCCGGACACAACGTATGTCCTCCAATAATAACCAATTAAGTGTGATGCTAGGTCACTGTGAATTGTATGATCCAAAGACACACACACTGGGGATAAAAAATAAATAAAAAAAAACAGCTGCTGCACTGACACCAAAGACAGGATGAAAATAAACAGAACAGATACAAGTAGTCTACTAGATCTCTAAAATGAAGTACATGATTAAGAGGGCATATAAACTCTACAGAGTTTAAACTAACTGTGATTGATCGGTTGGAAAAGGGCTAGGAGTTTTCAGAAATATTGATGGAATCCAGTGGTTTAGATGTGGACTACAATATTTACAATTCTGAATTTGAAGTCTTTAATTGTATCTTTTGCAAAGAAAGTCTGACTCATACCAACACAAAACAAAAGCAGAAGGTAGGCTATAAGTTTACCTTGCAGCCACGCCTACACTAACATGTTAAAAATGATTTATTTCTGTAAAGTATGGGGAGTATATCATAACGTGTCAATGCGGCACCATGATCTATTTTGTGTTAATTGTGTACTAAGTAGGCTACGGTAAAAAGAAAATGCGCCAAAATCATTTAGCTTCAATTTAAAATCTTGCATTGTACAGTAATGTGTACAATGCAGCAGCATGATATATTTTGTGTTACTAGTAGCTTATAGGCTAAAGTAAAAAAGAAAGTGCACTAGGTATTCATTTGATTTTACTACTGTACTGTATAAGCCTACTGTACAGATTTAAATTTGTACATAATTAAATGTGTACAGAAAACACAATGTTATTTTAAATAAATAACATTGTGTTATTTTAAATAAATTGAGCATTATAACTGTATGTGTGCGTGAATTATTTTTGTATAGCAATATGCAGTCAGGAATATAATAGGTATCATAATACATGCGATGGACCAGATGGGCTAACTTGTATGATACATAATAAGATCAAATTATCATTTTGTTAAACGAGATCGGGAACAGTATGTATTTATACCAAAGAAAAAATACACTTTTTCTTCATTCAAGAACCACTTGGTGAACTGCAGTGAGCTAGGTTGTGTTTTTGGTCTTGTATAATGATATACCATGTAAACCAAATATAACACCCCTAACTAGCAGTTGGCCATCTAAAGCCACATGCGTCACGATTACTTCACAATCATGTGATGTGAGATTTGTGGACTACCAGTTTCTCAGGTGAACGGTGATTTTTCTATTCGACTCTTCAGTGCTACCCCTAACTGGAGTGTACCTGCTGTTTGAAGTACCGCCTGTCCTCTTCATCCACTAGAACCAGGTTGAGGAAGTAACGCACAGAGAACTTCTTGTTCACATCTCTCATTGTGGGAGTGAGGTCATATCCTGCTAGAAACAGTCTGATAGGAATAGATTCACCTGGAACAAACAAAAACTTAAAAATTAGGAAACTAACTTCATATCTTCCACTACTATCTACTATTTTTAGGGGTGATCCTGGGTTAACCACAGATAGATGGCTGATGCATTCCAAGGACATTCCACAGTGCTCTCAAATGTGAAAAAAAAAAGTGGAAACAAATGACAAACTCGCTATCCTACATGATTGTTAAAAAGCTGGTGGCGCTGGAGGAGGACCTCGCCTCGCTGTCAGCCTTTCCTCTGCCAGCGGTGGCGCTGGAGGAGGACCTCGCCTCGCTGTCAGCCTTTCCTCTGCCAGCGGTGGCGCTGGAGGAGGACCTCGCCTCGCTGTCAGCCTTTCCTCTGCCAGCGGTGGCGCTGGAGGAGGACCTCGCCTCGCTGTCAGCCTTTCCTCTGCCAGCGGTGGCGCTGGAGGAGGACCTCGTCCTCGCTGTCAGCCTTTCCTCTGCCAGCGGTGGCGCTGGAGGAGGATCTCGTCTCGCTGTCAGCCTTTCCTAAGCCAGCGGTGGCGCTGGAGGAGGATCTCGTCTCGCTGTCAGCCTTTCCTAAGCCAGCGGTGGCGCTGGAGGAAGACCTCGCCTCGCTGTCAGCCTTTCCTCTGCCAGCGATGGCACTGGAGGAGGATCTCGTCTCGCTGTCAGCCTTTCCTCTGCCAGCGGTGGCGTTGGAGGAGGACCTTGCCTCGCTGTCAGCCTTTCCTCTGCCAGCGGTGGCGCTGGAGGAGGACCTTGCCTCGCTGTCAGCCTTTCCTAAACCAGCGGTGGCGCTGGAGGAGGACCTCGTCTCGCTGTCAGCCTTTCCTCTGCCAGCGGTGGCACTGGAGGAGGACCTCGCCTCGCTGTCAGCCTTTCCGCTGCCAGCACTGTCACTGTCTTCCTGGCCTGACGTCACCCAATCCGGGTGGCACCATCACATATACATCTTTCTTCAACCAAAAAAAGAACATTTCAGAAATGTTTTTGTTCCTACCTTTCACTGGAGCTCCATCCATGATCTCATACTTAGCAATGGTTTCAGTCTCAGTAGTCGTACTAGGTCCTGGGAAATTATATATAAATATAAATCAGTTAGAAATGTTATTCATTTTTCATTTATTTCTGAGCTCATTTTTATTGTATTTGTATTCTATGTAGCATTGTTAGTAGGTAAACCAGCCCTGTAGGAAAATACATGAATTTGTATTAAGATATAGAAGAGCGTTAAAATGCACCACTGGTTTAGATACAAAAGATAACACCTTTTTCATGAAAAACATTATTGGAAAATAAAAAATAATTACATACCGTTTTGTAGTTTTCCATATACTGACAAATGATAAATTTAAAAATGTGACATTTCGAAATCTAACATGAAATACCGTACTACTATTATGGCTTGCGGTAGACTTTTGCTAATCATTTTGTAGTTTATTTGATTACATGAAGTTAAAGAAAATACCCAAATTATGTTCATATAGTTGGGTCAGTCCATGTCAAATCAATAACTTCAGGAAAGTATCTGAACTGACCTCTTCCAATTTTGATGATGTTTGGCAGGGATATTGGTGCCATAGAAATATAAGATTTCCCCCAAGTTTCACATCTCTAGGTCAAACGGTTTTTATGCAAGGTCACCATATATTTGACCAGTAACTTTTTTATTGTTAATGCTATAGTAGAAAGTAAACTGCTGCTGGAAAGCTCTCTTTGTGCTCTTTCCAAATAGTTTAACCTTTGAATTTGAATTGTTGAGTTTTAACCTCCCTTGGACTGTCAGCCCCAACATGGATGACCAAAATCAAGGTTGGATACTGAAGTTCACACCATAATTCAGCCCGATTATTAGTACAAACCTGATGGTGTGAACTTCGGTCAAAATTAGAGGGTGACATGGACTGACCCCCATTTGTTTTTTAAGTATGTCTCAAATACTAACATTCTAGGTGATGCTAAACTTTTGGCCACAGCTGTATATCCCCCAACAAATTATGAAAAGTAGACATTTATTTCACTACAATATAATGCAATTACATATGCCAAGGATGGCTTTAATTACCCTTGGGTGCATCCTCCCTAGCCTTGATGACTGCCTGGTACAGAAATACAGGGTGAGATATGTTCTATTCCAGGTTCAACAAGCCATACCCAGTGTTGGAGCTTCATCATTACTATAGGCTGCTGGCTGGGTTATAACTGTTTTGACATGGCTATGCAATAGAAAAGTCACCTGTTTCCCGACAGTTGTAGTGAAATACAGGAATGAACAGAATGTGGTATTAGTCAACACTCATAACGAATGTCAGCCTTACCGATGCCAGTAATCTCCTTTTTGATTAGTTGAAGCTCCATGTGCTGTATTTTAATTCTCACTAACAAAAAGTAGATTTTGCCCACAATAACATCTTTTAAGTGGTACCTTTACAAATAGAAAAAATAAAATAATTATGTTTACAGCAATCAAACAACAGAATTATATCATTAAAACAGTAGTGCTCTCTGTTTACTACTGTACTATAATGGGGGATGTCTGTCTAGACAGTAACTTCAATCATTTGAAAGGAGAAAATACCATGTTAAATTTACATGTAAAATAAACTACTATAGTGTGTAATCTGAATGCTTCAACAAACCCTGATTAGCACTAAACCACAAGGTAGTGCTAAATCATGGTATGTTAAAACAGACTATTTTTATTACTTGTTTCCATCTGCAACTGGGATGAAAGTAATTTCATATTGACCCTGTTTGTTTCTATTGGTAGCAGATTGATATCAGAACAATTAGAATTAGGGGTGTAGCAATACACTAATCTCATGATACAATATGCACTGTATCACAATATACAGACCGCGATACGATATGTATCATGATACATGCAAATGTCCTGATTGGCTACTGTACTTTTATGATGCATGCATAATTAGATAATAAGATCAAGTGGTCATTTAATGATGGACCTTTCTGTTAAGACAAATTAAATGAGATAAGGAGAATATGTATCAATACCAGCTTTAAAAACACGTATTCATTCACAAACCACTTGGTGATCTACATTGAACTGTTGTGGTTTTGGTACATACTTTAGTCTTTTGTGCACGATGCATATTAAGAAACATGAAAAAAAATAGTTTCCTTCTTGCCACTACACGCAAAGTCCTTCAACTGTTCATACAATTCTTACTGGTGCTATTCTAAATGTTGTCTCTTGAGAATTCACCAATTTTGTCTCTTGAGTTAAACCAGCATGTACAGGAACTACTGATAAAAGACAGCAGAGGTTAAACAAACAACAGCAGGAAAAAATACAATCATTCAGCCCCCTTATTTTCATCTGAAACATAATTGAGCACAATCAGGACTGCCCACCGTTATATAAAGTTAGTTATAAAATCTGGTAATAGATTTGATACTATTTATTCTATTAACTAGGATGAAAAATCCCTCGCTTTTAAGACTTTCAGAAATCTCTTCTTCAGATGCAAGACTTACTTGGACTTGTTGTATTCAAACTCTATGTGTAGACAGTCTTCTATCCCCACTTCCATTTTGATGGAGTTGTTCACATCTGGGTAGCAGGCTAGCTGATGTACTATGAGGTCATACTCCTTGATCAAGTCCGACAGCCTTCTCACAATCGTCACTTTAAGGAAATACCTTTTGGGAGAACAGAAAAAGGTTAACTATGGTTAGCAAGTTTTTTCACAATTGGATAATACATGATAGAAGTATGTACATAAAATGCATAAGCGACATGCACCTCTTTATATCCCCAGTTTCAGGTACTGCTAACTTGTGCTACAGAATGTCTTTACCAAGTATCACCACAATTGGAGATTGTATATAGACACTGTATGTAAAACAATTTGCATACCCAGGGGGATAATCAAATTCATCAGACCACTCTGGCTGTTAGGGCTGGCCTGGAGAGTTGTTCTTATTGATTGAAAGCACATATTTTTGAGTTTTATTAATTTGTATGGTCATTTATTTCTCAACTGCTTTCAAAGATTTTAAGAGCAACCTTGTATGCATGTGAAATATTAGTCACACTACCCATGCATTCTTCATCTTCTTTACATTAACTTGTATATAATTTTCTGTTTCAGTCATCTTCACAATCTGCTTGTTTTTTGAAGTTTAAAGCACCCCTGTGGTCTCAACATAAAGGAAAGTAGGAGAATACCTGAGCCGGACATTGGCGCCGATGTAGGATTCGTATGGCTTCTCCACCTGCATGAACTCAAAGTCATAGCTCCTGTTCTGGGTCAGCTCTCCTGGCAGGGCCAGCTCCTTCACCAGGTTCACAAACTCATGGGTGTTGCTCTTATCACTGAACAGCTCTGAAAAAGGAAATAAGGCATAAAAAGGGATACTTAAACCATCAACATTTTCTTAATATTTAATTTCTTAGCAGTTACATTTGTGTCTGTGGTTTCTGTTTAGCAGGCTTCCTGATGTCCTATATCAATCACACAATTTCTTAAATGGGTTGGTTTGAAAAACTACCACTAGGAGTGTGCAGCTGTAATTTCTGACCCTCAGCAGCTGTGATGTTGTATTTTCCATTCCAATAATGCTGGTAAATAACAAAGCAGAAACTACAGCAGAGAATGATAGAGAGAACACAAACACTAGGATAGTAAACAGGTAAGAAATGGGATAGGCCAACTGTATTAAGAAAATGTTGTAAATCACTTTAATACAACAACTAAAAGGTGCCTCTAAACTGGACTTTCTGAACAAATATCTATCCTCAGCTTTACTTTAAACTAAAAATGCTGCCTCAAAAGTGAGTGCTCAAAACACCCAGTGGCTGCTCTATCAAATACGTGATTGTGATATTCATCAGGCCACATGAGCAGCTGCTACACAAATATTCTATCATCGGTAAAGGATCAAACCAACCCAGAGTTCACATGACAAACACATGCTTTTTAACTCCCTTTAGGAAGTGCTAATATGCAAAAAGAAATCAATTCTGTTAACTGGTCGTCAGCATCTACTGGAAACAAGGGAAAAAAAAAAAAAAAACTACTGCACTTCAAGGACGTGTTAGTCATAACCAACTTGTATAAGCATCCTTAATATAAACAGTTTTTCAAATTATACCCAAATGTCTAGAAGATGCTAGGAGCCTATGATGAATCAGTTATGTTCATGGTGTAGAGTGTGACAGACAGAATCAGTGCATTTTGAATAAGGACCCTAAGAACTGTAGGGCATCATCCGCAGGACCCTTGATAGTTGATGGCTATTGTAGTTCTAGAATCTTGTTGCCTTGTTCTAGAAATGGTGGCCTCCACATGTTTCTGTTGTTGGGCAGGATTATAAAGTGTCCTGCAAACTTTTTAATCACTCAGTCTTGCTCACATTTTAATTATGGTGCCGCTGTTGTAACAGCAGCTTTAAAGGGCAGAGAAAAACAATGACAGTAGTTTAGCCGTCACTTTGTAGATCTCACCTTTTCCTATACAAAAGACACAAACATTAAAGTAAACATGATTTTTAATGGTATTTTATTCACAGAATGTTTCCTCCCCAAACCGTGGGAGTGCCAGAAGCAATGCGACAATCCCTGTGCAATCCCCAGTGAATATCGGCAACTTTGCACAGCAAGGACACGAACCTGCGCTCCCCTGACTGTATGAGTTTATAACTCAAAACTGTTTTGTTTTTGGAGAATTTTTAGCACTTTTATACAGATAGCTGTATTATATGATACAAGAACAATTCAAAGATAATTAAATGTGGAACAAATATGACAAACATTCCAGGACTGTCCAATAAGACCCGACTGTCTTTACTGATTAGTGAAAAGGAGCAGACTGTATAACAGATGCACAGATAACTCACCAATCTGCCCTACAAATTCAATCCGAATCCCTTGGTGCTCTAGTCTCTTTCCCGTCTGTTTAACAGTGAGATTTACCTGGAAAAGAAAAATGATCACAGTATGTATACAATGGTCTGATTATTTAATTACTTGAAACATCCTGCAGATAGCAGGAACAGCGTCATTAGCACAAGTGTGTAAAATGCCTCAGGGTTATGCTCTGTACTGTATAATATGAATATAAATTACATGGCACCTTTGTTGGCATATTTTTCTCTATTACAGTAGAATTTCTGCATGCCTAGTAGTAGGAGTGTTAGATTCTGTTTATTTATTAAACATTCTAACTTTAACACCTTTAAATCTACCACGTTTAAATATTTTAACCAATTTGAAAAATAAAGTTTAAACGTCAAGTTGTGCTCAACATACTTTTCTCAATGGCAAGTGTGACTGAAAAACATATCTACTAACTGCACAAGCCATGTACTGCTACCTACAAATAGCATAATTTAGATTTTATTTAATATTTATGCTTTCTGGCATTGTCTTAATCCTATTTATCCAATGACTATTTTTTCATACTGTATTTAATTTCACAAAGATATGCTTATAACATTAATTGTAATGTTGTTATGCCATACTCTTATAAAAGTTTACCTTAGTATTTTTGCAGTTTTGCCTTGCTATACTGTGCCTTTACCAAAGTCTACTTTGGTTTCCCACATTTTAAAATATGCTTTACTATACCTTTCTGGTCTTTATCACATTGCTATGTTTTTACTACAGCAGCTTTTAAAGAGTATTTGACAGAGTTACAATAGCCATGGTCTTGTGACTGGTGTTAACCCTGTAAATCATATTTAGGTATATTTAGAGTGGAAACTGACAAACATTTCCACTCTCCATTAATAACCTTCTGTATAGACAGTGAACAGCAAAATCTGAAAACTTTAGTGGGGCAAAAACTTGACTTGAATGGTCTTTCCTAATCACTGTCTGTCCCTCTGTGTGGTCTACTCAGAACAGCCTGGTAACACAGTAACCAGCAGCTATTTAAACTGGATGGCAGCCTGTGCACTTCACACTAGGGAGCTGCATATTACTGTAATCACTGAGCTACTGTAGCTACAGATCATTATGGCAGGCTATGGCAGGCTATGGTACCAGACATGGCATGAAATCTGAATGAGAGAACACACTCCTGTGACAGGGATAAAGGACTATGCTAAGCTAGACAGAGAATTGCCCACCCCCAAATGGAATGAAAGGCCAAAAATACATTAGGTCTATCAAGATATAATACACCCGGCAGAATGTAAACCAATCGGGACAACATGGACATACAAAATAACGCATTTTATAGCATGGCTATGGGGCCGAAAAGCACATTCAGATACCCTGACCAGGAAGCAAATGATATGCCAAACAAACAAAGTTATACCTACAGTACCACCCAATACATATTTCCATTGTATCCAGACCATCCCCTAAGTCCCTTCTATGAGTGCAATGTGCCTCTGCACACACCAGCAGCCTATTACTCTCCAGATCATTTTCTGGACCTCTGGTACACCCTTTATGAAAAGGTCCAGTTTGCTATTGCTATTCAAACTACTTAATTCGCAAAATCTGAAAACATCAGAAGTGTCCCCACCTATCTTCAGAACTGATTTAATTTCATTTTAATGTATTTTCTTTCTTTTTTTCTGGGTAGCTGTGGGATTGTGAGCTGCAGCTGCTGCTACTGTAAGTGGTTCACATCCTGGTTAAACAATAACACTTGAACTGAATTGAATTTTATCCAGAAAAAGAGTTAACAGTAATTTATGAATTCCCGTTCGGAATGTGCATTACAGTACATGGAAGTAGAATTAAAATGTGAAACGAAAGACAGGAAGCTGGTTTTGGTGACATGGACCGCTGTGAAGAAACTCAACCTTACGGCGTACACCTACTGTTACAAATCACGCTGTCTCTGCAGCAATTGCGAATTCGCCAGACCAGACCTTTATTTGTCCTAGGCCTGTATTGGGATTGATGGATTTATTTCACTCTCTCATTCATCCTATTACAGTACTTAGTAATCGATGCACTGACCTGTTTTTATCAGTCAGTGTGTGTGTGTATGTAGCACACACGTCAGTCCCAAGCCAAGTAATTGGATTTGAACACGACTGTGTGAGGCTTTGATAGTGTGGCTGTGGCAGCTTTTTAGAAGCCAGAGAAGGGTTCATTGTACCCACAATCAATCCTGATCTAGAGAATCATAGAATACAGTTTTCTACAGTAGCAGAAAAGAAGCCAATATCTCAAAGTGTTTGGTTTAACACTGAATATGTGTGTTCTTGATTCATTCATATTGGTCTTTTGACTACTACACAGGAGTCTACACACAAATCTTGGTAATAACCTTTACTAGTGACTTTACAAAACTCTGTTCAAAAACAATCCACAGTAGATCACAAGATAATTCCCACACAAAACAATACTGCCTTGCTGATTACAAGCTTGGGATAGGAAATAACAATGCTTGGACAGGTAGGTAAGTAAACTCTTTTGCTGCTTCCTGTGTGTTTGGGGCGGAAGACATTTCAGAAACTGGCAAAAGGAGGAAATGAGAAAAAAAAAATTCCCTTTGTACGAAAACAATTCATGGAGCAATGGCAAGAGGTAAGTGTAGTGCTTCATGACAGCTCGGAGAGCGCCAAGATACTTGAAGGGAGTTAAAGGGATAGAACAGGAGTCTTGCTCTCGGCGATGGAGAACCTTATTGCCAAAAGCTGGTCCGGTGACCCAAGACCCGAAAACACATAGAAAGAATTCCCCACTCTGCGGAGAGCCGCTTACGTGGCGGCTTGGGAATGGAGCTACCCATAAAGGATTGAAGGGACAGAGGACCTGACTCTTGGAGAGCCGCTGCAGCTGAGCAACTTGGGAACGGAGCTACCCACCGGGACCGAACGGACCTCCAGAGGAGAGCCTTGAAAGGAAAAAAAGTTAGAGGGACTCAGGATTGTGGAACGGAGCTTACAGGAGTCCTGGAGCTAGAAAGAAAGAAGTAGAGAGATTAGAAAGAGATCGAAGGACTGCGAGACAGACTTTGCGTCAACAGCTGAGAAGGAGAGAGAGTCTCCAGAAATTAGAATAGGGAAAGCGCACAAGCTGCGACAGGATAGAGTGTGTGGCCGGGGGTCCCCTCTGGCCCCACGCAGAACCTCCAGCTCAAAGGGTTGTAGCCCAGGGAGGCTGGGGAAAGTGCGCCTCACTAACCCCCCAGATGGGACCGGTGCAGGGCTGCTGAACCAGAAAGGAGGAGAAGGGGAGGAGGTTGGGTATGAAAACAAACAAACGCTAGAGAGGGCGGAAGTGGAAACAGGAGACTTATATAGAAGAGGGAGAGTGAGTGACATAGAGATTAGAGCTAGGGGAAGGATAGACGCAACTCACCAGCGCCCCCCAAAACTCAACCTAAAGGTTTACACTTAAGGGAAAACTGCATAGGCCACATACAGAACTTGATTCATCAAACTCTTAGATTTTTCAAAAACAACCACCTTTGATTTATATTGAGGTGCTTAACATTCTAAAAAAAAAATGTTAATTAAACCAATTTATTTGCCAGAAAGTCAAATACAACATTTTACTCTTTATTATGATCCTCATTGATTGTCTCAGTTAAATCAGTTTCCAAGTAGAGTGGTCATTATCCTACAGTAGACACCCTCAAAAGGTAACGGGACTTTAGAAATTCACTTTAAACGACTACATCATTTTCAATCGGCCTTAGGCCTCATGTCCAAAATATAACCTAAAACATTTCCTCCTATAAAAATAAATAAATAAAAATAAAACATTTTTTCGTTTTATACCAATATCCTGTTCATCTTTCACTATTGTGACCTTTCGTTAGTTGCCAAGGTCAATTACGAGCAGGTAAAGACTGTTGGTTCCGACATTAATGTTTAAATGAGTTCACATTTATTTTAAGGCGCACAATGTGTAAAAAACCACTTACCATACGGTAAAAACATAACATTACATCCATAAACATTTCTACTGTGGTGTGTGTTTATAACTAAATTAACCTTGTAGTAGAATTAGGGCTGTGTCTTTTTGGTCAACAGCACATCACAACTCACTACAATTCAGTATGAATGAAGGCAGAAGTATGTACTTTTAGTTCAAGAAGAAAGGACTACCCAAAATGAACATACCTTCCCTGAAACCGACTCCCCATCGTAGAACAGGAAGTGTTTTTCTACTTTGCCATCTTCTGTCTTTATTTCTGCCGTCTTCCTTGTCTCAGCGTCATTGAGAACAACATCGATTTCACACACTGGACCAAACAAACCTCCAAGGAAACTCTGCAACGCAACAAAACAAGAAATCAATACATGAAACAGGATTGTTTTTGGCGGTGGATTACAGAGTGCTAAAAAGCTACTACCAAGAACTGCAGTTAAGAGCACAAGAAAGTCACTCTGGTTTTATTATTAATTGATCAGGTGCTATTTATGCAATTCATCTACAGATTAAATGATAATCAGTAATTATGTACATCCTTAATTAGCTTTATTAAGTAAGCCAATATAATCACATTTACAAAGTCACAACCGAATGTTCAAAGAACAGATTTGGGGTTTTTTTGTTTGTTTTTAAAGCATGCAGGTAATACAGCTGCGTTGTGTGAGGTTAAACTTTGTAGTGTTGGTGAGCTTTTACTTTGCATTGTAATTCCTGCTGTGGAGAACTGAAACATGGACAGACAGACAGCCACCATATCCTCCTAGATTTTAACATGGTCAATAGCTAGTGCTAAAGATGTACATTTCGCGGTTCCCTAGATATATTGAAATATATGATATGTATCCCCAGCAATGGACAATCTAAACCTCTATCTTACAGTACCCATTAATACTGATTCTTGATTATACATGAACATGGAGGGGAGAGGTCTGTTATTTCCCTGTTCCACCTTTAAACTGGTTGTTGTTTAGGTAGGTTTGGGAGAAAATGGAGATTGTAATCCAAATGCTGCTTAGCTATTTCGTGCTTGTAACTGTATGTCCTGATAGTTCCTTCAGAAAGGCAATTCAAATCTACAGTAACACTTCCAAGCCCCTTGAGAACTAACAACATACTGATGTTTCGTTGGGTTCATTCAAGAAAACGTCTTCCTGTTGCCAATGAGCCAGACCCGTGTCACGTTAACAAGATTCTGAATAAAAAATTATAATTTCAATAATAGACAATTTACCAACCGAATTATTACTCTCATTATGCCAGAACAACCGACCACAGTTCAAGTATGTTTTATAACAATGCGACTTCGTGTTTTCCCTAAGACTTGAGAGGTGTTATTAATTGAAGGGAAGTATGACACGCTTCCACAAGCAAAAGGTTCACTCGGTTGACATTGGTTAACACGGAAATTAAGCTTGCACGCCTGGAATGTCGTTTACCGCATGCAACCATATGTTACTTCACAGCGTCTCAAATATGCTTTTAACTTTCAAATACACATGAACTGTTCTGACGTTAGTCACAGAAAATGGGCCTCAACTCAATTACTCCCCCAAATCAAGTCCCAGGACCAACACAGGCCTCCTGCACTTTCATGCCATACGGATAAAACAACAATACAGCTCGCCGTAAATGCAATTTATAAAGCCTGATATTCCGTTTACAGGAAAGGTACGGTGCATTCAGTGAAGCTAAAACTCTTATTCACATCGTAGTGTTTTCAGTTTGAATTAAACTCACCATTTCAGCCCGTTTCCAAAGTGTGTGTGTGTATACTACTCTGATCCCTCTGAAAATCCTCCCTAACTCCTGCTGCCTCGGTCATGTGACACACACACCCCATAGCCGCTGAACTGTGTGCTAACTATCATGTGACTCTAGGGCTGGCGGATTGTAAGTGCTAGTACAGTAGTAGGAACGTGGTATATGCTGAAGGAGTGAAGAAGGTATAGAAACTGCAGTGGATTTGTGTATTGTACTTATTCTTTGTCTTACGAACGAAATAATTTTTTTTCATAATGAATAGTTTCATATATTGGATGCACTGGGGTCTGTTGTCTGAGTCCAAGCGCATACACGCTAATAACAGCCCCTATGGCAGCGACATTCCCGATTTCCTAACAAATGTCCCGCGTCCAGAAGCATAGAAAGAAAGTTTCGATATTTATCCTTGGAAATTCTATGTGTATGTGTCTTTTAGTAGTGCATGACAACAATGAGCCTATATCCATGAACTTGGTCTGGATTTTCCTTTAGGCTTCATATAGACCTCTGTATGAGTAAAAATGTACTAATGTTTGCTGGGAATATTGCATAAATGTGGAATGTTTGTTCAAAGAAACACATGTTGTTAGCAATTGGAAATGAAGAAGAGGAATCACTCAAATAAGAGACAAGTGTGTTAGCAATGGAATTGTGTTTAGATAATGTGCAGAGCGTCTTTAAAGTTCAGAAATGTGTGTATTTGCAAATTAAATGTGTGGAGCACCAGTAATAAAAACGGGTCACTTGCCACTTTTGTAATGGGGGGGAGGGGGTATTATGTATTTACATATTTAATAACAGCATTTCAAAATTAAATATAAACTTTGAATGCTTCTTAATATCATTTTAAACCCAGTTTCCAATTCTAAAATATTTTCAATACAATGTATAGAAAAAACAAAACAAAACACGTGTTGAATCATTTGCACTTTTCCTAATCTATGTGTATAACCTAACAACCTAACCCATTACTCTCTGAATTTGCACAGGTGCTTACTTTTTTCTGTGGTGGAGTAGGCCTGGTTGTATAGTGTCCTTCCTTTACCGGCATATCACTATCAGTGTCACTTCAACTTTTAGAGTCAGCCATTCTCAAAAACAAAGAAAACACTGAAATTAAAATATTCTTCAAATTGTATTTTGTTTGCTTTTGCCAAAGCAGATCAGTGTCAGGCTGTTGTGGAAGATGTGATGTGAGTGCAAAAAGAAAAAAAACATGATAGTGGGACTGTATAGTTTTATGTCTTAGATTGGCTATCCAGTGTGTCAATTATTCTGGGGCTGTGTAGGCATTGCAAAATTATGCAGCCAGGGCAGGGCTTTGCACTAAGCAGATGCTATGGTTAGACTGTGGCGCTAAATCTGTAGATTGCACTGTCTATGAATCTGGGACAAATTCTGTCCCAAAGTAATTTAGCCCGGGACCGGGACTTGATCTTTACATTTAGGGACTGTCCCATCCAATTAGGGATGGGTGGTCACCCTATAATTGAAGCCACTCTTAGCAGTAGACATCTAAAACCCAGAAGTGACCCCCCCTGGGCCCCCGAGTGGCTCACCCTGCTAATGCACGGTGTGCAGGGTGAGTGATACAGTGAGGGAAGAGCAGCTTCGCTATGTGAAGTTACCAGTAGTAAACACTGGCGATTCCACAGGGAGTGTTGCATTGACTCTGGAACTTCCATGGGTTTGAGAGACAAAATCAACGAGGACTGTTTCTCCTCACCACACTACAACAGACCAGACGACTTCCCTAATACAAGTTTAACATGGTAAAAGCATAGCAAAGTGTAATAAAGCTTAGAGAAAGCATAGTAAGAATTGTAAAGCATATGGTAAAGACATAGTGAAAAGCATGGGACAGCTACACAATTACCATGCTAAACTTTTATAAGGGATGTGAGCTCAGAGCTGTCCTTTGCCCTCCAGGGGTTGATAGCCCGTTGACACCTGTTCTGAGTTGGTGTGGAGAATTGCTGAGGTGAAAAAAAAGAAGTATAGTAACTATCCCAATAACCACACTGTCACTTCTGAAATGCGTCAACATCTGCAACAATACCACATCCCTTGAATGCTGGCATAAGCAATGGTTTCCAAACACCACACACACCATGTAACTGACTGAATAACATTTTGCCAATGTCAGTCTCAACGATGACGGCTGTTGACTGGCAGTGATGACTCATCAGTATAAAAAGATACAGATCACAAGGAATAGGCTATTTTCATTGACAATACTTAAACAAATATAATCATAAAATATAGCGATTTTTTAAATGCATTTAAAATCTTATAGTACATCTTCATTCAACAAAGTTCCCGACTACCCGCAGACGCTGACCTTTCTGTGACGTTTCTGATGACTCAACGCAGAGGATAAGGTTAGGTATGAAGCCAAAGTCACCTACACTCTTAAGGCCACCCCTGTATTTAATATTAGGTTCACCATCTGCAGATGCAAGTGTAAAATGACCTCTCTCAACAAGTATGTTGGAGGCTTGGTGGTCCATTTATTTAAAATAAAGGACTTGTTACCAGGAAGTTGCTGGTTCAATCCCAGGTCAGCCATTGACTCACTGAGTTTGACCCTGAGCAAGTCACTTAACCTCCTTGTGCTCTGTCCTTCGTATGGCAGTAACTACATACATCCCCCACCACAGCTGTGTTTTCAAAATGAAAGCTGGAATGATGAAAAAGGTTGGTGATCATGACATATATCAGCAGCATGTACAGATTATCATAGAAATGATTAGTTTAATTTAAATCAGATAAATGGTATTTAAGCACTAGATAAGCACAAATAAGGGGTTAGTATCATTGTAAAGCATATTAAAATGACTGATACAGCGTATGTGGAATAACTTCTTGTGTTAATTAGTGAAAATACATTGGCTAAAATTCTATGGTATTTATATTTAAGAAATTGAAAGGCCACCCACTGGTAAGGTCAGATTGTGATGGTCCCTTGACTGGCCTTTAGTCCATAATTTTTTTAAATTTTTTTATTTCTTAGCAGACGCCCTTATCCAGGGTGACTTATAATTGTTACAAGATATCACATTATTTTTACATACATTTACATTATTTTTACACATACAATTACCCATTTATACAGTTGGGTTTTTACTGGAGCAATCTAGGTAAAGTACCTTGCTCAAGGGTACAGCAGCAGTGTCCCCCACCTGGGATTGAACCCACGACCCTGCGGTCAAGAGTCCAGAGCCCTAACCACTACTCCACACTGCTGCCCTAATTACTGTATTCTTATGAATTAATTTAGCAACACTCTCCAAAAGTCTAGAAATAAAAACATCAGGCATGTGGAATTCCACTTTCTAAACAACTCAGTTGGCATTTATTTTCTTTCAGAAAAAAAAGGCAAATCTGGACTCAATGACTCTGAGAATCTAGCCCAGTGTTGCATATAAAAATATGTAGCACTTGGGATTTTTATTCATTTGTTTTTTGCTCAGAGAGAATGGAGAATGCAAGCATATTTTATCTCAAGCACAGAGACGTGTCAGAACTACATTTTGTGGTTTAAGATGTTTTTATAGTTCACAGTTCTTGGTGTATCTCGTGCACATCTATTCATAGAACTTACTTTTCTGTATAAAATGGAAAAAAAGCTGCAAATCACATCTCAAGGCGCCTTTTACACATGTCTGTGGTACTCATAGAACATTCATTCTGATACTTTTGTACGCCACAGCAAAGTTTCAGAATATTTGATGTTTTCAGCAGTAAAGATGAATAAGCATTTTTGAGAATTACCAGACATTAGTCAATTTACTGGAAGCAGCAGCTACTTGAAGCTCGTAAGCAATGCAAGTAACTTTGGGGCTTCTTAAGTGTATGACAAAATAAACTCCTGAGTGGATAAACAACGAGAACTTATCGTTGTGAAGTAAAAATAGAACAACATTTATTTCAATGTACATTTGACATTTTTTCTTTATTTTTTTGAACAAGTGTAGATAATGTCAAATAAAAGTACCAGTATTATCCAGATTTGATTAAGTCTTCATTATTATTAGGATGAAATTCCGATGGGAATGGGGATATAGTGGAGGAGGTTGTACATCTGTGTGTCACACTTCATACATTTTCCCACTTATCCATGAAACTTGGTATTAACATTATTTGGCATAAGTTATTGAGAATATCAGATTCTGGAGATATAGAGAGGTGTCTGCCTGTACATCCATCCATCTGTATGTCACTTACATTCTTGCATATATCTGGAGAACCACTTATCCAATTGTCATGAGACTTGGTAGCAACATTATTTGTTTACGTTATTGAGAACATTGGATTCTGGGGCCAAAGCCAGTTTAGGTCTGTGCTCACATGTAAATGGAGTGGCTCAAATGAGAAGAATCTTTTAATCTGATCGACTCTTAAGCCAGCTCAAGTCTGAGTTGTAAGTGTAAACGCACCTTTTGAAAATCCTATTCTCCGCTGCCCCGAATGACTAACATCATTAGAAGACTATCATTATGGCCTGGGCCTCTCTCAAGCAGACATTGAATTGTGTCCAATTGTCTATCGGTTTTGTGACGCAGACAGTTTATTATACAACAAATCTAAGATGCCTTAACGCAATGCATCTAAAGCCCCTTTCACACTGGCACCTACCTGGGTCCGGACCCGGGTTCTGGCTACCCGGGTCACAATCCTACATAGTGTGAAACCACGTACCTGAGTCATACCAGGGTTAACCAGGGTCCCAGTCACCCACTTCAGGATGTGGGTCGACATGCTTTGACCCGGGTTGAGCGAGACAAAATGCATGACGGCCATTCGTAAGCCGACGAAATAACAAGCAGCCACGCCTGCGTGAAGGTTTCACTTCTGCAAGGAACATTTTTGTTTATTCTGTTTAGCCACATTTTTGTTGCTTGAGATGCGCCATCGCCAGATTGCAGCAGGGATGTAGAAACATTTGCTCTAATTAAAATGTGGCCGACGGTTCAATCCAGAGAAGCTTGGATGGAAGCGTCTGTAACAGGCTGCTGCCAGGTCATTGATACGCATATTGTTTACTTGCGTCTGTCACCCAGATCAACCCTGCTTTATGAAAAGCAATGTGAAATCACGTACCCGACCCGCATGACATCGGGTCCTGACCCGGGTAGAGCATGCCAGTGTGAAAGGGGTTTACACTTAAGTATTGAAGTATACACAAACTACATATTGTGGGGTCATGACCACGGGGCATATTGGGAAAGCACGCATATGTGGAAATTAGAAAACTCCTCCGCATTAATTATAACTGACACCACAATTCACTTTACAGACTTTATTGGCATAGTCGTTAAGGCACTTTTAAAACATAATCAACAATAGTATTGTTTCCCATTTTCACAAGTGTATAGCCTGGTGTAATTGGGTTTCTATGTTTAATGTTATTCGATAAAACAGAATCATTCATGTTTAACACTGTAGATAAGGTGGAAAGTGTTTCAGTGGTATTGTTTATAGCCTTACTGCATCAAGAAAATAAAATTTGTACTTAACAGTCAGCCCATTAGCGGACATACAGCAAAAGCATTTATTTTGTGAATTGTATCTTGAATGCAGTGATATTCAGTAGGTTCCTTGGTTATAGCAAAGTTTTTGTCATCAGTTTTTATGAGACATCACCACTGGTCCCATTGGAGATACAGCGATTGGAAAGTGTTGTTCTCTTGACCAATAATCTCAGACAAGCATTTCAAGGTAAGATTCACAAAATGAATGCATAAGATTGACAACACGTCTCATTCCTATGATCTGCTATCCAGAAATTACACTTTAAGGGGAAAAAAATAAACTACATGTTTGGTATAAAAACATCCCCACTAAATTAAATAGTATCATGTATTTTTAGAAGCATAAGCTTTATACCCCTCGCTCCAATATACATCTCACTTGTGTTCTATATATTATATTTAAATTGTTATTTTCTTTAAAAATAAAAATAGACAAAATATATATTTTACTACTTCATAGGAATATATTTCAGTCTACAATTTGGCGAATTTCGGAACACGCAGTTTTTGCAATTATAGCTGGGGGGGAACTAAAACAATAACCCAAAGCAATGCTTTTAATCCTGAGAGATAGGTAATAGAAAAGCGTGTGGTAAAACCACACAGCATAACTAGCGGAAACCTTTCATTGCATCATGAAGATTATTTTACAGGATAAACCCCTCTTCATGGAGCTTTAGATTCTGAGGGTGGTTTTGCTTGATTGGAACTCTGTCACGAAAGACAAATTGGGAATAATCAACGTCGCCCCCTTCTGGTGTGGCCAGGAAGTCCTCTGTGTAGTCAGCACTTCCTTCTTCAGGCTCTGCAGTGCTGCCGGCTATCAGGAGATCCTCATTCCACTGACTTCCTGAGCCAAGTTCGATTGGCATGTCCTCCTGGAATTCCCCAGAATCATCTCCGGACTCTTCAAAAGTCAGTGCCGTCTTGTCTTCAACTGGCTTTTTGTTCATGCTGAAAGAGAAGGAAATATGATTGGGTAGTTATTATAGATCACATATCTCAAATCAACCAATCACATTGAAGTATTTGCCAAAACGCCAGTACACGTCATCCTGTGCATAGAACACCACACCTATACCTGGTACCTTTTGTAAAATGGATCATACTGTTAACTTTCTTTATATTTTGATGAACTTGACACTAGTTTTGCTGAAGAATATATTACTGAAATTCTAAATAGAAAAGCATTTTGTTTTTAATAAATAGTCTCACCCACAACGCAGCACCTGTAGGCCTACACAGATTATTTTGTGACCATGGCAGTTGTTTCTGGACTGAACCATTTCACGACTTGGTGGGGAGGAAATCCTCTCAACCAAACTGCACAAGAGGATATCTCTTATAAAAGAAGAGTCACCCTACACACAACATCTCTAATATTAAAGTACAAGTGTGTATTTTTGTGTTAAAATGAAAATTGCTAGCATGGTCTAGATTTAAAATATCATCAGTAATTAGATCAATTCAATTCCTCTAAATGTTGCCAAAATAGCTGCCAGAAGCTGGTCTGTGGTAACAGCACAGCAGAGGCTTATGAGCACTTCAGCTGTGTCTCTAGTGAAAAACTGTGAGACTGTGAGATTTGCATCATAACTGAAAATAAGTAAGCCACAGATGTAATTTTAATTCAAAGTCCATTACACGGTAACACCACACGAAACTAGGCACCCTCACGAGACGATTTCTTCTCAAGTATACTGTAGTAAAATAGGATTCTGCAGCCTTGAGTAAACATAATCGTGATCACATAACAAGTTGCTTACCCACGAGGACTTGTTTGATTGCTTTGATGTATTGTCCTCAGTGACTGAGCACCACTGACATTAGTATACTGTATTTAAACTGCTGATGTGTGGAGGCGCTTTTGCTAATTGTAATGTGATGCGGCCGAGGGCAGCGTAAGTGATCAGACTGGAGTCTTGATTTACAGTTTAAAACTGGTGTTGGTTTTATTTTTCTTACTGTGCGGTGGGAAAATAACTACTAATAAAACAAAACAAAATAAACCTAGCTCTCAGCTGGAGCAATAACTGAACAATACTTTGTGTGGTCCCTGTCTGATGTCAGGACGGATGAGCCGTTTACCCAACTAAACAAATACAAATCAAAACAGTTCATACATTCCCCCCCAGAACTACACATATACTGTGACTGCTTTACTTATTTGCACAGCACAGTACTGGAACAAACAGATCTCTTACTCACTCTGGTTTCGATTTCTTTCTCTTACTTCTGCTTCCGCAATGCACGCACACTTCCACTTCCACACTCCTCTATACCCCCCACCACAAAGCTATCGGCTAAGCCCTTTTTATTGAGGTATCATTAACTTTAACAAGCAGTTAACCAACTGACCATTATCCTTAATTTGTTAAGGAAACAACTATGGATTTTCCAGAGGCGCGCATACATGCGGGAACTTATGACATCTAGTGGTCAACCCTTTACACTGCAGGGAAGCTCTTCTCAAACTAACATACTGATTCTGCAGCACTTCACCACAGTAATCATATTTTTAAATAATCAACCGCTTATAAGAATCAATCATCCGGGATGGATGTGATTCTTCTAAATGGAGTGCACACACATATATATATAAATAATATATATATAAAGCAGGTGTGTTCTTACAGGTCATGATCAGCGTTGGGTGAAGGTATTTCAGCTCCGGACTTTGGAAGATCAATCCAAGGACCGCTTTCTTCCACACAGTTAGGGTTTTTAGTGTCCGGTTTGCATCGTACCCACATATATCTCCCTTTGGATGGGGCAGCTTACATAAGAAAGAAAGACACAGGCGTTAATGTTTTGTCAGACTATCTGGCTGTCTTCTTATGATTATAACAATCTTATACCGACCATAGACAATGGTGTGAGTTTAGTCCATTTTTACCTAAATGTTCTCTTACTTCAGTGTACAGTACTTTATAAGAAGACTGAAGGACTGGTTTTAAATCTCCAAAAGCAATTTTTCCAAATTATGTTTTTGTTATGGGAGTGACTCGCAGAAATCTACTTGGGATGGCTTATTACCAGTATAAATTCTACTACCAGTATGACCTCTTCCCCTCCCCTCTCCAAACAAGATTAATGCCAGTAGTTTAACATTAGGGTTAAAGAAACTAATAACCTTGCATCCTGAGAAAGATAAACGACTATTTTGGAAAATATTTTGTACAGCTATACGGCAGGAGCGAAATCAGCCAAGTGCCAGTATAAACTCTACTGCGTACAGAGTCATTTTACAGGAAACACTAAAGAGTTGCTATTATATCTGTTACAACAACAACCTTCTTAAATATGTAAACCTATTGTTAATTTATAAATTAAGTACCGCCATTTACTAGTCGCTGTACGTATCGATTGTGAAATAATAAAGGAAACACCCCCGTTTCTTCTTTCATCAGCTACCAAGAAAAAAATAATTAGCGCTTAGAACAGAACGGTAGCCCATCGTATTTGGATGTGGATTGTTTTTAACTAACTTATAGTTTCCTAATATTTCGAATAGACGTTTCTAAAACTAAACACCAATAAAAAATATTTTTTAAAAAATTACTATTTTTTTGTTTGACTTCCAACAAATGCAAGCTTCAGGGTGTCTAATAAATACATTATTATTATTAATTTTTAATGACCCAGGTATTTAGCTCTAGAACAAAAGCCGATTTTTTTTTTTTTTTTTTTTTTTTTTTTTAAATAACCGGTAACAGAATTCCAAGCAGTTACAAAGTTTGGACAATATACAAAACTTACCTTGTACGGTGTATCCCAGAAAGAGGATTAAACCCAAAGCCAGCAGAATCCTCTGGTTGGATTTCAAAAGGAGCTCGGTGTAGTTTCTCATGTCTCGCTTTACCGTGCTCTCTGCCAAACCGTGTGAAAACTGTTCGACTCACTATCGAAATAAACTCTGGTCAGCTTTTATAATATCACTCAACCCCAATCCGGCAGCAGACGTGCGTCACAGCCTGTTTCCTGCAAAACCATCATCAAGTTTAGAAATAAGTGTTGCACTGCAACCTTTTTTTTTTCTTCTTTTAGAGACGCACATAATAAAGTACCGTAATGAAACTATAGCTGGTTGTTTCCTCTGTCCTAATTCTAAAGCGCCCCACCTTTTTCCCCCAGAAAAAAAAAACAAAACTTCATGTTGATAATCATGGCACCAGAGAAAATGCGCTGAGTTCACTTAACTACGCTGTTTCGATATTGAGCAATCTTCCCGTTTCCCTATAGTGATTTATATTAAAAACGTTTAACAGGAGGAAGTGGCTAATTCTAATGGTTTAAAATCTACTTCCTTACCTTATTTAGCATTATTAGATGTTCCGCTTTTCTTGTCCGGAGACCTAATGTTGGTTTGTTGTATTTATGTATCAATTTAGAATATGCAGATATTTAATAGACAATGCTATCAAACGGGGTAGGCAATGTCAGCATTGAGTCCGGTCTTTAACTGATTAACCTCTGACCTGGTTCTAAAGCAATGTATCATTTATTTATATCTATCAAAACTGCAATTTTAAAGGACACTCCAAGACCAGATTTGCCTACCACTGCTATAAAAATGCGGCAATCACCACACACAAAAAATAAAATACCTGGAAGTTATTATTCCCTCTAAGCTTGCCTTATTTTATGTGTACATAGAGAACTACTTGTTCAATTGTCATGACATTTTTTTTTAGCATACATTATTGTAAGTATCAGAATCTGGGCACAGATTCTGAACAATGTTGTATTTATCCTAATGCTGGCACTGTCATCTTGAACAGGATATATAATGGACATTGCTACAAGTCTGTTTAACAGCTAACACAGTACACACGCACACCAAAAGGTAGTTTTTAACTGGCCCAAGGTATGTTTCTGTATCTTTTATTACATGTTATTCCCCCTTTGTGGTGAAAGTTACCAGTGGGTTGACACTGAGAGGTCCTACTGAAACACAGAGAGGGGGTGGTGTTCTAGGTGACCCAGAACTGTACATAAAGGGTTTTTACCATTGCAACTGTCAGCACTGCCCTTAAAAGTTTCTCAGTGCTTAAGTGTTGTTTTCTGAATTAGTTTTGATTTCGAATGATCATGAGTTGTTGTTTGTTTAAACAAATATTGAACATATAAGTACATTACCAAATTAGTCCTGCTAAGAGTCCCAAGAAGACACTTCATTTTCAACAGGGTCCTGGTTTTTGTGTTGCACTTTAAGTATTGGGTAGGGTTCTCTTTGTCAATTTTTAATAATATAAAGACTTCTCTCACAGCTTACAACAGCTTCTGTGCACAGTTTGCTTGTATGGCTTTTGTGTGGACAATAAAATGTTGTCCTTCAAGTCCAAATTATTTTAATTGGGTTAACAGTGAACAGCTGAATAGAAGGGGGGGCTTACATAACATGTTCCCAAGTGACTCACCAGTTTTCTACATTAGCAGTAATTCCAAGCTTTTTTTATTTAGAGGGAGCTGGAGCTGAGATCACCAATGTTACCACAGGTTTAGAAGCCAATATCTCTTAATTCTGTATTCTAAAAGCTGCAGATCCCGTGGCTTAGAAAATACCAAAATACTGAAGACTTGCCTTGGATGATTTGTGCACTTCAGTAATTTGTCTGGCTCCTGTGAAGAGTAGAACAAAACTGGGTTACACAAGTAGTAACTCTTCACAGTTTAGTAGCTCTTTATCTCTCTTTTCCACTGTACAACCAAGCTGTGCCGGGGCCCGATCCATGCAACTGACGTCACGTGCAATGAACGTGTCGAGTAGTATGTAGATGATGCGGTAGTAGGAAGCTCTGTGTTTGAGTTGAGAATGGCGGATCCAGTGGTTATGGTTGTATTTGAGTTGAGAATGGCGGATCCAGTGGTTATGGTTGTGTTTGAGTTGAGAATGGTGGATCCAGTGGTTATGGTTGTGTTTGAGTTGAGAATGGTGGATCCAGTGGTTATGGTTGTGTTTGAGTTGAGAATGGTGGATCCAGTGGTTATGGTTGGTGTTTGAGTTGAGAATGGCGGATCCAGTGGTTATGGTTGTATTTGAGTTGAGAATGGCGGATCCAGTGGTTATGGTTGGTGTTTCAGTTGAGAATGGCGGATCCAGTGGTTATGGTTGTGTTTGAGTTGAGAATGGCGGATCCAGTGGTTATGGTTGTGTTTGAGTTGAGAATGGCGGATCCAGTGGTTATGGTTGTGTTTGAGTTGAGAATGGCGGATCCAGTGGTTATGGTTGTGTTTGAGTTGAGAATGGTGGATCCAGTGGTTATGGTTGTGTTTGAGTTGAGAATGGCGGATCCAGTGGTTATGGTTGTGTTTGAGTTGAGAATGGCGGGTCCAGTGGTTATGGTTGTGTTTGAGTTGAGAATGGCGGATCCAGTGGTTATGGTTGTGTTTGAGTTGAGAATGGTGGATCCAGTGGTTATGGTTGTGTTTGAGTTGAGAATGGCGGATCCAGTGGTTATGGTTGTGTTTGAGTTGAGAATGGCGGATCCAGTGGTTATGGTTGTGTTTGAGTTGAGAATGGCGGATCCAGTGGTTATGGTTGTGTTTGAGTTGAGAATGGTGGATCCAGTGGTTATGGTTGTGTCTGAGTTGAGAAAAAGCATACTAGTGGCTCTTTACAGTGCACTAATCCTTTACAGCAGCGTCTGGTGGTTTCCCTTGTTCTAGGCCACAGTCAAGTACCCTGCACTTTGCAGCCTTGCTGGCAAGATGTCTGAATGGTTTTGGCTGGAAGCAGGCTGCCCTGCACATTATCAGGGGTGTATTGCAATATCTCAAATTCTCAGATATATTTTCAGTCTGTGGATCAAATTCTATACAACCAAGCAACACAAGCAGTCCTTCCTCCCACTCCTTTATCAGCGCAAACTCCCTTCCCTTTACTTCCTTCTCTGAATGCCATGAATGTGTTCTTATTCTCAGTCTTTCCATATACAGTACTGTATATAAACATCTGCAAAAATGTGAGGACGTGGTCATGCCTTTACCAAGCAAATCACTCAGGGACCGAAGCTACAGGAATAATCATATATTCCCTTTAAACTAACAGATTGAATATTGTACAAAGTAACAGTTTAACACATGCACTGCTTAAAAAAGGATCAACATCTGTTTTAAAGTTGGGGTTTATGCATTTTTTTAATGTCATAGAAACTTTTAATGTCATGGAAAGTGTAGTTTTATATTGCTATACAAATGTTGTATGTGCCTGCACTAGTTAAATCCATAGTTTCTTCGTCTGATTCAGGTATAATAAGACATTAGCATTGCATTGCAAGTCTATCATAGAAATTCTTTAAAAAAGACACTTCCTAGATACTTAATATTTAATCAAAGCTAGTAATTGCCATTCGGATAAAAAAATTAAAAAAAACATCGATTTTTATTTGTATCACACTTACCACTCAGGCCCGTTTCTCACTAAATATCTTAGTATCCCTGAATAGATATAAATAAAGAAATAAAAAATAAGTAATAATAAAATTAATAAAAAATCTGTCCCACAAGTACAGTTGTACATTAAATATGATCATTTACTACCAGTGTCCGCAATGATGTCCTGGCTGTGCGAAGCTGCTGATCACCTCTGGTGATTCCACTGGGAAGGTTGCATTGTACCAGGCGCTGGAGGCAAAATCTCCAAGGGCTGTTTCTCCTCAATGCATTAGGGCTGTCAGTTAAGCCTCCAAATAGCAATCGATTAATTGGGCACACAAAATTAAATCGTTCGAATAAATATCGATGATTGCCCACATACGTTTTCGCTCCATTCCTCTCCCCACGACGTGATTATTTTAATATCATTGCAGTTCAGTAAAAGCTTGTGCACAACAATTGAATGCGAGGGGTAATTACGCCGTGGTAGCTCAGAAGAAAAGAAAAACAACAACATTTGCAACAAGCCTAAAGCAAGTTTAACATACTCCAGGAGTGTTACTAAAATATTTATTCCAAACAGACAGTACTTTGGAATGTAATCTATATTAACTTGACACGAGTTTATGAAAAACGTTTTTTTTTAATTTATTGAGTGACAGCATCACGCATTGCATCTTGTTAATACTGTACCACCTAACCTTCACTATCTGTGAAACACATAATGCGAGAATCCCTGCCTAAAACCATACCAATAATAATAATAATAATAATAATAATAATAATAATAATAATAATAATAATAATAATAATACATTATTGTACTAACTACAACATGCATACATCACTGATCTTTTTTTTTTTAATATTCATTATGTAACAGTTCATTTTGAAACTCCAAAGAAGCGCAAACTATATACAGTCAGTTTTCTTCAGTGTGCACAATTTATTTACAGGCTGTTTGCCAGGAATACAAGCCTGTTGTCCTGCTCTGGATTCTAGACGCCACGCTTTTTTCTTTGTTTACATCAAATACACAGAGGGGCGTGTACTTACAAAGCATTTTCAAAACTGATTCGCTGGTAGGATGGGACCAGCAAATCAGATGCTAGCTAACAAGAGCAGGAACATCTATCATAAGTAAATGGACAAGTGGTATAAGCACAAAATGCTGTGAGTTGCATTGCTCTATGCTACCCTTTTCTATGAGCTACCTGTTGTACAAAATGACCAGGGACCAAACCACTGGTAACTTGCTACAATTCAGTCATATATAAATATATATCTTTTGAAGAAATCAATAAGCTAAGCCCTACATCAATGAATACATTTTATTTAGCCAGTGCAACCAGGTGATTTCCTGTTTATTAGGATGCTTCAATTTTATTACCACGTCTCGTCTAAGTTACTTTGTAATACGCAAGCCTTCACAATATAGAAATGTTCCCTGGGATTGGATGATAAATGGTCTGCTTTACAATATTTCCTTCATCTGATGCTTTTCTTTTTTATTCTGTTTCATAACTTATTTTGCAGGTTTTTCCAGGTTTTTTTTTGTGTAATTGGCTCTCCAGCACTTTTACAAATAAATGTCTGTTATCCAAAACACACAATCAAATACACATCTATCAAAGCAACAATGTATTATTTAGTTTGTTTTATACTGTAGACAAGATTTTAATATCAATCCAATGTTTGCTTATTATTTTTTTTCTTTCATAGTTATTTTTCTTTTTGTCTTGGACGTTTTATTCTTATGGTTTTATGTTTGAGTCTAATCCCTGAAGGTAACTGATTTTAGACATGAATTGGGATTGAGGAAATTGCGATATTGCGAAAAATGGGGTAGGAGAACCAGGGATCAGGAAGTCATTCCCATTTATACCATGCTGCATGCAGTAACCACAGTGCCACCTATTGACTGAAATTTAGACAGCTTCTGTGTATTATTGTGCCCTTTAGTTTTCCCTGGGGCTATAAATATTGATTTGTTTTTAATTTTTTCAATCCCTGCAACAGCTTGGGAGAACTGAAGGTCAGTGGGCATCCTCTGATCTACTACCGAGCTAATTGCCTCTTTATACCCATGGTGAACAGTGGTCATCCTTGCAGGAGTCTGCTTTGAGCTGTAGCGCAGTGAGGAGAAACAGATTGTACCTCCCTAACCCGCAGAAGCACCAGAATCAATGCAACACTCCTTGTGGAATACTCAGCAAAGACTGTCAACTTCGCACAGCCTGGGCGTGAACCAGTGCTACCCTGATTGTATGACTCACCCTGCAAACCACGTGAAAAGGGCACAAGTGTTTGGCTAATATTGTCGTTTTTTTATGCTTTATTTGTGCCCTGCAGTTTCATGGTCTTTTTTTTTACGGCTTAGAATGCAGCAATCATATTTATTCGATTGGACATATGCTATTAGTGTGTAGACTATATTGTGGTCATTTTGAGAGATGTCCTGCAGTGTTCATACCAAGCTTTTTCTATTTTGTGGATGGAATATCCTCCAGTTTTAAATAATCATTGTCTAATCCTAAACAGTTTTAAACATTACACCAGAAATTTAGTGTATGTAAAATAGCATTTTTTTTTATTTGAAATGCTTAAACATTTTTTGGGGGGACCAGTTAGGAGTGAATAGTCAGATTGTTTTCCAAATAGTTTCATGTGGGTACATCTGGCATTAACATTTTTGAAAATCCAATATTGCACCAAATGTAGCCCTGCAGCCAAATAATATTTCTCAAGAACAGGCTCTTAGTTTAGAGAGTGTGAGTCTCCTTTTCTTTATTCTGGGCTCGGAACCTTCCACAGAAAATCTATCCAAAAGAGAGATTGGCAGCATTTTCCAGTTCAGCATCTTCTACTATTAATTCTAATTATTATACTGATTATTGGTAACCTAAAACTTAGTTCCAATCTTCACATAATATAATTCTTTACATGCAAATAAACATTTTCCCATCCAACTAACAGTAAGATTTTTCAAGCAGGTAGGTAATTTATTTGCAAGTTCCCTAACAATCCAACATAGTTTCAGTAAGCTGGAATTGATTAAAAATGATCTCCGAACCTCCATGGGCCAAGGACGCTTGTCCAATCTAGCCATTATATCCATTGAATTTGCATTGGCCAACTCTCTGAACCATGATCATGTCATCAATGACTTTGCATTACTGAAGGCAAGAAAAGTACATTTGTAGGGTTTAGGTTTCATTTCTATTGGACATTTACAAAGAACCCTTTTTTATTTTTTTTATTCGCTGACTGGATATATATATCTTGTACAGGGCACCATCACGATCGCTATGTCTCTGCACATGGTAGTTCCCTTACTAGGTGAGCCAGTCAGGGACTAGGAACATTCATAGAATGTCTCTCTCTTGACGTGTAGACAAAAACAGAAGAAAAAATAGAAGTACTTTACAATTGACCTACAATTTAGAATCCTTAGTTTATTGACACTTGTCCTACACATTTTTACAGCACACTTTCTAATACTGTACAGTAGCTCCAAGCAGCTCATATTAATACTGAAAATAATTCAAAATTAATATACTTACTTACATACCCCCTGCAAAAGAGTTGCTCAGAAATGAAGACTGTCTAATTCAAGTGTTCCCTTACAAATGGCAGTCCAATAGTGCATTGGAAGTACATTAATAGAATTAGGGGTAGTACTGCATTTATGGGAAAGCCAGCTCAATAAAGTCTTTTGCATGCATTTGAGGATAAACAATTCAGGGACACTTTGTAAGCGAGGGATCTGAGTCGGGTAAAATGGTCTACAAATGGCCCAAACACAGTCTGTTCTGCATTTATTCAACAATGCTATGCAGTTCAGTGCACATACTTGCGGTACACAGCATCAGTATACTTTTTGTTTATTGCAGTGTTCAGATGTGGTTCTGACCAGGAGTTAGTGCGGTGTGACAACAAAACATTGAAAAGGCTCTGTTGATGACACAGAGAGATTGTGGTCATGATCAAGTGACTTGGAAACATATCATATCTCTTTTGTAGCCACTAGCTGATTTTGATCTTATACCCCCCATGTCAAGCTGAACCTTATATGAACTAACACCCATAGGACCGCATTCAGAATTCGGAATGACCCATTCTGTGTCATGGATTCTGTTAACAATACAGACGGTTAAACAGCGAAGGCACATGCACAGGGTCCTCGTAATCCCGTAGTAAACCGTCGTGAAGTGACGATGTAATGCTTTTGTACTGCTGAAGTTAATAAAGTGAATGAGTGCATGCACAGGTTAGAAATATTCAAATTATAGACACATGCGATCCAAGTCTATAGGAGGGTTGGGGTGTATGATAAACGGGGAGTGAAGACCGGTGCAGAATCAACTCAGTAATAATATCGTGTTCACCCAATACAGTGTGATAGACAGACGATCGGACGGACAGACAGGCAAACAGAAAAAACAGACACGAACAGCGTAAAACGTCACTATTTTTTTAATTTTTTTTTTATTTTTATGAGGACCCTCTTTTATAATGGTTTCTTATTTTTTTAGGGCCCTATGTCTATTAAAAAAAGAAGCATGATAAGATACAGTAAAGAGTTTGCTACAAGGGCTGGCCAGAATTCAAGCACATTAACAACGTGATTTTGGCATATACGATCTTATCAGTATAGGGTAGTTTTATGATTTGTATGTCAAGGTTTTTCTTACACTAGATGTTTTCGGTGATTTCAGCTGTAGCAAAAATACAGGAATAATTTTGGGAAAATGCTGAGCATCAACATATAACCAAGAAATATTTTAATATAATATCATCCATATCTAATAAAAGAGTTCTAAGTTTAGAAATACTAAAAGAAACTTGATTACGTTTAGTATTTCATATAATATAAACAACATGGCCATTAAGTGTTCAAAACAGACAGGAAATATCAGATTTGAATATCTATTTAACGCTACACTCTAAACAATGCAACATTTTACATTTCAAGACTTTTTTTACTAAACATATTATTGTTCATTTGATTTTGGAATACTAAATGAATGAATGTTTTGAGTTAAAGGAATAAGTACCGTAACTGAAATATCATGGTTACCAATGAACTGTAAATATGCAAGAAACACAAAAAGAGTTATAAAAGAGATATTACTGAAAACTGCATGTAAGGTTATCGTTTAAGGTAATCATGTAAGGAAAGCAAGATTATAGGTGTTGCCTGAAACTAAACACCTTTGCCCCACAGCTGTCTGAACACGATGCTGACTGATGTTTTTCTAAATACTGCTGGTACATTTTTGACAAGCAGTGAAAATATGCTATGCTTTAATACTAACACTACTTTATTTAGCGACAGTAAAATGTAGGAGTCTGTGTGCTGCACTGTTAGCAAGAGCCCTTCTGAGTTGAAAAAATAACTTCTCTAAAAAGAAACAGTGATAGTTTATAGATTTGAGGCAATCGTGTGAAACAAGTCTTCTCGCACACACTTTGGTCTGTGAATATCCAAAAATAGACGACTGATGGGTGAGGTTACAAAGGACTGGAAAAGAAGACGTATTTTAAAGTCTAAACAAACTGCAGAACGGTACAGACAGATACTGCAGATGACTGACCTTGAAAAGGGAAGATCAGGACATGCTAAAAAAGTGTGGAAGGAAATGTTCAGAATTCATGTCATATTAGGTGGTTCCACATATCCATCTTAAAAGTTTTAAGCATATTGGGAATGTAATACTTTAAGCACAGCCCATAACTAGGACCAGAGGACACTGTTGGAAACTTAGTGGACACTATGACAAGAGACACTTCTTCACACAGAGAGCAGTTAGTATGGAATAAGTTACCTAGCCATGTTGTTGATGCTGAATCACTGGGATCCTCTAAGACCCAACTAAGTTTTAAGATCAACCAGCTACTTGGAACCAGATGAGCACTGATACATGTTCATCTTACAACATTCATTCTTTCATGTGTTTTTATAGAGGTTTCCCACAACCATTGCTTCTTTGTCTTAAAAGTTTGGCTGTACTTCTCTCTGTCATTCAAATTCTCTCTCTGTCTTTTCATCCTCAGGCCTCTTTGCTGCTGTATCTCTCTTTTCAGGGGGCCGTTGGGTCACATCACCTTGGTTTACCTCTGATGGCTGCTTCTGTCAGGTTGAATGGCAAGATTCTAAAAAAAATCATGCCCTTTATCTGAAAGTCATATTTTATCCCTGTATACTTTTATTGAAACACAAGTGTTCATGGCATATTCAAACAAGTATAGTATGTCAGTAACATATACCCCCTCCATTGCTGTAAATTAAAAATGAGAGCTTCTGGTGTGTGTGTATATATATATATATATATATATATATATATATATATATATATATATATATATATATATATATATATATATACGAAGGCAGTATCTCTAATTGTGCCATTGTGCCAATGTCAAAGCAACTGCAGTGTTCATATATAACCCTGTAAATGTGAAGTCAAGACCTCAAATGAGAACTGAGGTTTTAACAGTGCTGAGGAAGCAGCTTTGAAAACCTACTACCTAAAAAGGGATTATTTCTCTTGTACAATAACCACTCGAGCAAGTGAATCAGGATACTGTTTGTGAACCGGACAGAGAGCCAGTGTTTGTGAGTGCTTGGCCTTTAAAATCCACAATCTAAAATTCTCATGACCACACTATGGCAGCCATATTGGCCATATGCCAAACTGAAGACTACAGTTATATTTTGCAAAAACAGCCATGAAAAAGTATATGAAGTCTGTATCTCAAACAGTTTTGCGATATGAGTGACTGAAAAAGCATATTCAAACTGTGGTAAACTATACTGAATGCATAGCATAACTATTGGAAAACTGCAAAATGACTGTGCAAATTTATGGTGGTAAATATTTATATGGGTGATTGCAGGATCCAAGCATTAATCCTGGAATACCTTACCTTACCTTTACAGACCCAGATTAGCACTAATATTGGACTATCGTCTACTTTACCTAATGTAAACTACATAATTATTCTCAATTTAAAGGTATCTTTGGGTGGTGTAACCTATATATAAAAAAAAACAAACACTATAGTGTCACCCAAAAACACTGTCGTTTCCTACGTTATACTGCAGTACATGTGATCGTATATTATACAAGAACCAGACACCACTCTCCTGTTGTTTTCTATGCAGATCAGCCATTCTGTTATTACTCAAAGATGGAAAAGATGACACTAATTAATGGCACCTGCTCTAAAACCACTTCACAGGGACGCTTGAGCCCTGCTCTTTCAGTAGAAATACATAAATAAATAAATTTGTAAAGCTGTAGTACTGATAATAGCATTGCTGTGACCATTCTGCCCATCTGAGCTCGTCTGGTTCCTAGTAACTGATTGATCTCAGAACTTTGTGAAGGGGGAGATCAATCAGTTCCTGGAGTTAAACGAGCCACATGATGGCAATGCCATTATCCCTTCATTACTGGATACTTTAGTGATTTTTTATATGGAAATTAAATTGACCTAATTTTCTGCCTATTTTATTAAACAGAATGAAAAAAGCACATTGAAAGGAACAAACTATGCCCTGGTGTTAATGACATCATCAGTCCCCCACAACTACATTTGTTTCCATTGAGTAGGAGGAGGGGGCTGCAGTCTTACTCACAAAGTCTAACATTAAGTTTAACTACATTTCAATGCAGCTAATAGAGACTATACCCTAGAGAAGGTTTGTTTTCAACGCTGTGCATTTTTCTGTAGTTTACAATTGAAAGGGTGCCATAATTAGGAACAGGATGTGGTAGCTATCAGTGTTCTCATCTCTCCACAGGAAATGGAACTGCAGTTCAGAGTACACAAGTAAAGGGAGACAAATTTGGCCAATACTGTGATGTGTATTATTGTTCGAATACATTGTGCGAATACATTGTATTCAGCCATTTTATTTCAAGGACTTATCTTTTCTTTGTGTAATTACACATCAGGCTTGAAAATCCCTTTTTCTTACCTCTCAGTTATCATACCCTGTCAAGAGTTTTATACAAAGGAAGCTCTTCAGGGTCTTCATTAGAAAAACAGAGACATTTATGCATTGATCATGTCTTCCATCACAATCCACATGGTGACCATAATACCTGCCTTGAGTTTGCACAATACACTCCTAACCTCCTAGAGATGTTTTGTATTACATTTGGCTACATATAAATATTTTTAATCTTCCAGATGATGTGTGATTAATATGTGATTGCTAGGATGCTCTTGTACAGTATGTGCAAATAGCATGATGGTAAAACTAATTAACAAAGGCTAAAAATATATTTGGTTACAAGATTAACTTACCTACAAACGACCTAATAACATAAGATCATATTTCTTGTTTTGGTCATTGGGTGCATAATCCACTGACAGAAACTGCATTAGCTACAGAAATAAACCACTGGGATGAGATAAAACCACAACCAGGTTTTTCACACCTTTCAAATCACATCTGTGGTATTTCCTGGATTTTAATTTTCTCACTTATCCTCGGGTGACTGCTCCCTACAAAATGGTACTTACAAAGACAGACTTTGTTTGCTATCCACTTTGATTACACAGCGTAATTGTAGTTTCAGCACTGTTCTTCAGGGTTGGCTGATTTAAATCAAGTCGATTTAAATCACTTGATTTAAAAAAAAAAAAAAATCATTGATATCAATATTTTTTCATTTACTGCCTATTTTACATATTCTGAGCATCAAAAGAAACTTATCACTTATATTTGAGCATCAAAAGAAACTTATCACTTATATTTTGATAAAATTCACTAGATGTGATCAAAAAATGACAAAGTCTGTTTTAGAGCAGGTGCAGTGACTTTTTATAGTGCTGATTAACAACTGACATCAAGAAGATGCTGCAAAATGATTTGTCGATCTTGGGCTCCCAGTTCGTCTCTTGGTCTCCCAGTTCGTGGCCTGTCATTGACAGAGTGTCTCTGATTATACTGTCTCGCCAGGTTCGAAATTGCTGGCTGTGAGCACCCAAGACATCGAGCCACAGTACACTGCCCTAGTCCAGCCTCCAACATGCCGATTGCACGAAGGCACTGCTCTCTTGACAGACGTGGCATATTGTTTTATTTTCTGTGATTTTCTTTATTGCTTTTATTCAAGCTTGCAATTCAACAGCTGAAATCACTCCATATCCAGTGTCCAATCAACTGTTTCAATAATTAGGTGATTAAGTGCATATGCGTCAGTCATAGTCACTCAAGTGTGTCCTGGTCAAGGATGAATGATTGAGTGATTAAAAAGAAACCAAAAACTCTTACTGTCTATGAACTAAAACTCTTAGGGTTGTATTCTGATGCGAGTGCAAGCGTGAACGGCGCTTGTCCCTGAATCTCTGGCTCATAAATGAAGCGAAGATGTAAAAAAAAATAGTGCACTTTAATGGTATTCTGAAGACATGTCTTTACCCATTATAGAGTGCCTGCCCCATCATTAACATATTTGCCAAAGCGATTCTGATGGGGTCCCAAATAGACAATTGAACGATGTGTTAAGACCCGCTGAAACCAGGTTTATTTAGTGGTGCAATCAGGAACTTTAACAATTGAATACACTATATAACGCAAAGTAGTCCTAAGTAACAACTGTGTGTGTTTGGACTGACACAGAAAGAGGAAATCAAAGAAAGAAAAGTAAAAGAAAACAATGACTGGGATGAGTGAAGGGTATTTTTCTCTGGTGTACTCCATCGCTAAATTCTCATATGCTAAGTTAACATATTGTAGTTCACATTTAGAGGATGCCACAATGATAAATATCCTTAAATGTACAGTTTGGTGGTACTGTAGAGCTACAACTACTGTACTACAAAAATAAAATCCATAATTAAAAAAATAAATACATTTTTATTTTAAAAATTCGATTTAAATAAAAAAATCTGATTTAAATCAAATACATTTTTCTTTAATCAAAAAAATCGCCAAACCTGCTGTGCTTCCTCCCTTCTTAACACCATCTTGCCACAGAAGCAAAAATATAATTACACAGACCAGACAGGGCTTCACAAAAGTTCACTGTGCATTTTGAGCTAAAAGTTGGCACTTATTTGAATTATTGTATCGGTTTCTTAATTGCGTCTAACTGCAACCCTTCAATTCACACACATTGGTACATACTACATATGTTTCCACGGACAGAGAAAGAGTTGAACACATATGTAAACTGTTTTGAAAGTAGGGCATATCCCCAGCGACAGGCATAGAAAAGGCACCTTTAAGCACCATGCATTTGACACACTTAATTTTACATGTATCTGGAGTACCGATAAAGACATTCTTTAGCAGAAGTTATTAACATACAAGTGTCACACTTACATTCTATGTACACCAGCTCTCAAAAGTTTGGAAGAGATTAAGAGACTGCTGAATCATTTGCATACTTTAGTGGGTGATTTCACAGACCTAGATTAGCACTAATTGGACTATATAATGTTAGGTAAAGTAATCCAACTTTAGTATTAATTAGGTTCTGTGTAACCAACCATAAGTCCTGGCTTGATAACATTTTGGGATCAATCAGCTACCAGGAATTGGGCCAGCATTGATGGGTATTGAATAGGTACATATAATCATATATCTAAATGTACTTATTAGTACAGTATCTCAAACATAATTGCTTGCAAACAGTAAGTTTGAATAAAAATATTCACAATTATATACCATATTCTTGTGCACTGAGCTTCGTTTTGAAAAATTGTGTAGTTACTTAAAATAATTTATAGTTTAAAATAGCCTGTGGAACTTCAAATGATCGACAGTATACTGCCAACATTTTTAAATGTCATATACTATATGTATATGACATTTGCTAGTGTCTTACTATCTCTCAGACTGCAATGATGACTACATGAGTGTTTTGTTTTATCATTAGGATACAGAGAAATGTAGTTCTGAACAGGAAGCCAATAGCCATTGTTGAGTTGTTTTATATAAAGTATCAAACATATTGTAGCGATCTTGGCTAACGCAGGCAGGCACATCTCACAGGGCGAGGCAATGCACACACAGGCGGAGGGTGGGCGCGAACCCAGGACCTCTCGCACTAAAGCATAGCACCAATACCACTGTACAAAAGAGCCGGCTCCTTTGCAAGGAGCGTATATCGAGCTCATTTCTTCGTGTGTGATTACGTCACCTACCAGCCCTGCTGCTGCCTTCCCCTGTGCATGCTACAATATTAACAAAAGAAATAAAGAGATGTATCTCTTTTTTAAGATAAAGTAGATTTTTATTGGCCATTTCATTTTAAGCTTGGTGGTTGCTCTCCTGGACGGAGAAATATTGTCTTTTGTTTGTAATGCTTTGATGGAACTGGTAGCAACTTATTGGTCACGTTACGCTTGTCTTCCAATGCTAAGGCCAAACATCGCAGCACCTGATCATGGCGCCAAGTAAACTGTCCTTGGCTAAAACCCACCTCACATCCTGTCAAAGTGTCCCTTAATCTTGCAGGTGATGAACACAAAGGACTGAGGGATCCTCACCCACCCAGAGGTTTTGGTTCTGTGGTGATGGGAAAGCATCATATGTTGATCTGAGGAGGAAACTGATCCTGCTCTGTTCCATTGTCCATAGGTCTTGCCAGCCAATCTTGTGTTGTTTCCCATCTCATCCATTCTCCCTGCTTGTCCTGGGAAATGGCTTCTACACACCTCATCCTCTCCTCCTGCTTTTGCACCTCGTTGACTACCAGCTTCCTCTGTTGAGCTGGGGTTGCCTTGTGCCATGTAGGAGGAGCTGAATTGAGACCAAAACCCCCTCTTCCATGCTGAACTTGCCCCATAATATCACCGATTCTAAGGGCAGCCTTTGCATCTTCCACAGCTTTCTTTGCCGCCCACTTTCTTCCAGTTTTCAACACAGGTGCTGCCTCCCTTAAGCATTTGTCGCGTGAATCTACCAATGTCATTTCCAGTCGGACCTTGGCGCACTTAAACTCCTCGGTTAGGGCGGAGACTGGTAGCTGCAGTATTCCTTTACCATAAAGTCCCACTCTGCTGAGGCAGCGTGGAACTCCCATTTCCTGATGTATGAACTGATTAAAGCTTCCAGCTTCTCTACTGTTGTCAAAGAAACCTCGTACACAGTCAGTGGCCACAGCAAACTCGGCAGTAGACCAAACTGAAAGCACCAGAGTTTCAGTTTGCCCGGTAAAGCGCTGCTGTCTATGCTCTTCAACCCTTCCGCTACTTGTTGTCTAACTTCTCCCACATGAACCGTGTCCTTTAGATCTCCATGGTACCATCTCCCAAGACTTTTCACTGGCTTCTCAGACACTGTTGGTATTGCCTCACAATTAATGTAGAACCTTTTATCTACTACTTTACCTTTAATTATAGAGATGCTCCTTGATTTAGTGGGCTTGAATTGCATTTGTGTCCATTCGATGTTATTGGTTAATTTGCCCAATAACCGATTAGTGCAGGCTACTGTTGTAGTCATGGTTGTCATGTCATCCATGTATGCTCGAATTGGTGGTAGTCACATTCCAGAACTAGAAACAAATTCTAATATCACCCTGGGTTTCTTAATCGCTCTAAAATGGGTTGTTTCTCATTTTGCAAGATCAAAATGTATTTCTCACCTTTCCCAAAAACAGAAGTTAGATACAGACTGGAGTAACACTTATAAAACATATCCCAATGTGTCAGCAAGACAGTGTAACTAGGCCTGCAGTCTCTGCTTGTATACGGGCATCTCTCTCACTTTGGGGGAACTCAATAAAACGTTTATGTTGCCGGTTTGAAAATCTGACTATGTATGTCAATTGATAGTATTACTTTCATAAAAAAATAATCATCTGATGTATGACTGTCTACAGCTTTTCTTTTATTGTACTTAACTACACAACCTGGCTTTAACACAGGTTCTATGGGGGGAAATTAGCTGGGTTTGTATTGTACAGTACATTATGAATAAGCAGCCATTTGAGTGAGTGATTAAGCAGCAGAATTAGCTACAATTAACAAAAGGTGGTTTATAGGATCCTGGTGCTTTGTGTTCTGTACACATTCATCAATATCACTGATAAAAATATGTGCTTAATTTATTAAAACACAAATAAGTAAACATTTCTAGAAAAATTAAGGTGATACAATGTATAATTTCATACACTGCAACCATGCACACACACATAAACACATGTACAAACACATCTCAGAGGTAAGAGCAGTCAACAGTAATCAAACAGGCTACTATCTGTTCATCATTGCTGATGATTTTACTCAAGCCTGGGTTTTGTGGTTTAAAAACAGTTCCTGTTGCTGCTCTGTTTATGTTTCCTCATGTTTCTGAAAAATTGCATCTGGTTTGTAATGTAGCTTATCACTTAACAGATAGATCCTTCCGTTTAAATATACTGAAGTACCTTACCAAGTGTTGTCCACTTTCCTGCTATACAAAACACTCTTATCTAAACACTCTTGTCTAAACTGTCTTTCCAAACCTATAGAACCAGTTTAAGTCTATATTTCAAAGTGTGATGGAAATTCTACATTATATTTTGCATTGTGCAGGGACTTAGCAGCATGCATTCAGTGTCATTTTTTGTTTCTCTATCCTATTTGAAATGCCTAATTCAGTACTGAAGATCAGAAGGCGACTCCCACTCCAGTGTCAAGCCAAATGTCTATCTATTTTCACCCACTGAACCGAAGCTAGGGAAGGTAACAGGTTTATGAATCCTGGAGGCAAGGCCCAGTCTGTCTGGTCAGTGCCTGACCAATAGGGGTCACTAGACCAGGGACAGCTAATCCTGGTCCTGGAGGGCCATTCCACTCATGGTCTCTTCCAACCTTGCTCTAAATTAAACTTCCATACAGACCCTAAAGTTGTTAATGATCTCATTTTACCTGTTGAACTTGAAGTGGAATGGCCCTCCAGGACTGTGATTGGCCACAAGACAGGCTCTTATACCATATGAGAAGAGATGGTCAATTGTAAAACGTAACCCTCCAAAAATGTACCTGCAGGACCTAGATTAATTATACAATAGGCTCTGCAAACATGCTTATTCTACTGTATTATTCTATCTCACTAATACTGACTTTCACTTGTATTCCTGTCCATTTATGATATAACCTTCCCATTGACAGAATAGCACATGAGCGTATGGCTGGATGAGTGGCAGATTAATTCAGACTCAGAGGAACCGCACTGCAGGCCAGAACACTTAAGAGCAGAAGCTCTAGTCTAGTTACTTGGGGACTAAACATCTAATTTGATGAAAAAGTATTAAGCACGGAGCACTATCATTTGAAAGGCAGTTGCTTCCCCTGAGGCCCATAGGGTGTGCTGTTTTCAATCATTCAGTTTTCAATCCATGTGATGGTTAATGTGATTTCCATTTCCTACAGTTACATCAAGCACTTCCTAATTATTGGTAATACGACTGTAAAGCTGCATTCCAGTTGTTGTTAAATGGTATGAAAGGGGATACGCTGTCTGGTCATTCATTCCGTCGTTGGATTTCAAGGAATGCAAAGTAGATTCCATAATGAGATCTGCTAAAAAATTATATTTTTTAAATGGATTGTTGAATAAAGTGGTCGTAAGCTGGTTAATGGAACCTGAAGTAAAATTTGGGAAGTTCAGAGACTAATAGCTACTTCTCATTACTGAGTTCTCCTAGTGATTTTTAATCATTCTCATGGCCTGACCACAAGAAAGAGAAAGCATGATGAAAAAGCTTTTTGCAATCTCTCTCTCACATTTTCCACCAGACCTAGTTGGGCAATTATCAACCGTTGGTTAAAAATATTTAGGGCAATGACACCTTAAAACTAAATGCTGTCCAATAGCTTACTGTAATAGAAATATGATGAGTTTTGGTTGTAAATCTCCCTTCCGACCTGTGAGGGCGCTAAGCAGCAAAAGGGAAAGGCTTTGGATGGGTTGGCCTGACAGTTCTTTTCCTGGGACCGGAAGTCGGTCAATCTGGAAGAAGGCAAGACTATGTTGCAGGAACGTATTGACCCGGAAGGTAAACGATGTAGCAGCTGCAGACAGTAAAGACAGCTGCAATTGTTTACCAAGGGGTCATGCGTAATGGCATAAAGGGGCCGGAGAATTGTAAATATTTTCCTTCGCTTGGTTTCAGAGCGCATACGGAACTAGAAAGACCGGGGGAGATTCCCCATTTGAACTGTGAAAAAGTATTTGTGGGTGTTTTGTTTGTTTGTAGCACTGTTAGTAATTGTCTTTTGTTTTGTTAATTCACTAGACGGCTAACACATCTCCGGAGCTGCGCCTTGGGCCAGCACTACCCAGAACAACAACACCACATTGTTTGTTTGTTGTCACCCACCTCGAGCACTACTGCACGCACCGGGACTGGTGATTGTGTTAGTATTATTGTGGGAGCTGATAATGTGTTATTATTGGTTTTGTTTACAAATCATTATTATAATTTTCCTGCTGAGCTTTACACATTGGTGTGTATTATTGTTTGGTTATTGTTTGGTCGCCAGACCGGGATTTTTATAAAATAAAGATCCCTTTTCCAAATCGGATTAGTTTCCATTTGTGATTGTTTCTGCACTGCATCACCTCTGCACCTTTTCTACTCAGCAGCCACTTTGCCACACATACCCAACCAGCTAACTGCTGATCTAGGAGTTGTGACCAGTACAAAAGCAGTGCCATTTTGATTATGTAGATTCAAACAAAATTACCCACACAGTTGTAAATACTAATTAGAGAAACCAATTTAGTAAAAAAAGTAGACCAGTTACCACGTCCACAATATATAGGGTACAAAATGAAGAACCTGTCAAATAAAAAGACAGAGATGGCCACCAGTTAATTAAATAATCTCCAAGCTATAATCTATACTATACTATATATATATATATATATATATATATTTTTTTTTTTTTTTTATGAATGTTTGTTCAGCCATTTTTGAAAAATAATTTTGATCAAGTAAAAAATGCAAGAGGTCAAAGTCAAGGTCACTCAACAAATGACCATTGGTGGTTATCTTCAAACATGTATTTTCCATTCCAGTTTCTGCGTTCCAGTTTCTGCCTCTGCTTACTTTACACCTGTGTTGTCGAGTGTCCTTTTAGAAAGACTACTTATTGGACTGCTATGGTTGATAATCCTTTTTTTTTACCCAAATTACCTCATTGCTTTAACCCACTTAACGATCTGTATACTATAATTTTTTTTTTTTTACACTGTCAAGCCAATCTTTACTGCCGGACCTACGTAACAGCTGTGATCAAGGTACTGAACCCTGGAAGCAAGGATCCAGCCCGTGATCTCTCTGCCTTGACACAAGGTAGGGGCCGCTAATGTGCTACAAGGTATTCAAAAAGCCAATGCATCCCTATAGGCCCCCAGCCAAGATCAGCAACTCAGCAGAACCAGGTTTCAAACCAGTAAGCACCTGATCGTTTGACTGTTCTCCACGCAATGGTGCCTTTGCTTGATCAGCCACTAAGAACCCATGGGTTCATAATTTGCTGCCCTGCTATTAGCAGTGTAATAATACACTAATTGCATGTTTCATTTTGTATCATGATATACAGGTCGCGATACAATATGTATCATGATACATGTGTATCATGATACATGTGTTGGTCCTGATGAGCTACTGGTATGATGCATAATAATATGAGTTGGTCATTTAATGATTAACTATTTTGTTGACACAAAAATTAAATGGGATAGGGGACAGTACAGTATGTATTCATACCAACATTCAAGAACTATTTGGTGAACTACAATGAGCTATGTTGTGCTTTAGGTCTTTTATCATGACTCAAATGATGCATACCTCCATTACGATGAGATATAGCATTTAAAGAAAGTATCATGATGCATGCCCAGTGAATCGTTATACCCTACCTAGTATACAATGTGCAAGTGTGGCATTTCTATGTTTAAGCTGCGGTTCAATTTTTCCGGTTACATAAATGAGTTAAGACTAAACTAGCTGGTGTGAGAACTCTCTTATTTACAATATCACAAGCACCAAGATCTAATCTTAAAGTCAAAATACATCTTGGACGTCAGACTTTAAAAATGCATACAAACCAAATTATGATTTAACAAAAGATATGCAAGCATATGGCTGTACATTCAAAATTAGAGATATGATGAAAAAGTTGATCACCATTACAGATTATTATAGAAAAAGACCTAACAAGTTTCTTTGTAATTTGATAAGAAATGATCCAGATATATGGAAAAATTCCCTGAGAATCTGATACTCTCAAGAGCGTACACTAAATAATGTTTATATCCAGTTTCATGACAACAATTCCACAATTAAATGCTTTAATATTTTAAATGTGAGCAGTAGAAAAGTACAGACTTTGGTTGTGGACCTATCATCTATTTTTCTCCACTTATTCATGCATGAGATGTTTCCATAGATAGAAAAACAGGTAGTTATTTACTTATAAAACAATATTCCAGGATAAAGGTGAACTTCTAGAACTGTTAGTCATTCAAGTAATAACAAGCAAGGCAAAAACCCATTGTTAACATGGAGTTCTTTGTAGTTCTTTAAACTGAGGTTACCTGATATATAAGCCATGCATTGAAATGTTTTGGCCGTGTGTTACATGTACATATTTTTCTCTGAATACATCTGAATTCTTGGATGCTCTTCATTACTGAATGTGGCCCTTAAAAATTCATCCAGGAGTGATACTGGATTTGAAAAGTGTTTTTAAAACCCCATCACACGCTTACAGCAAACAGACCTATTAACGACACCAATAAAAACTTAGTTCCCCCGCCCCCACATAATATGTCTTTTGAAATACAAGTGCAACTAGTCTGTGCTTTCTTAAAGTTCAAAATATTTGAAAACTTTAACTTCAATCTAATCTGATCAAGAAAGAACTGTTTGAGTATACTGTATGCTTGATTTCTAGCAGCAATGTGTAAAGCTATTCCTGTAATGTATTTCTCTGCTTTAAAATCGTTTTTGTTTAGTCTATAATTTGGTGCCACCTATTGGTCAAGTATTAAAATACAAAATGCTCACCCTTATTTGTGAGAGAATCATTATTCTATATATATTTAGTGGCATCCCTGCACTTGGCTCAATAACATTCAGCTTGGGAATCTTTACAAATATAAAGTTGCTCATTAACGGTTAAAGACTGCCACCTCTTTGGTTCTAACACAGTCGTCCGCTGCAACTAGGGATTCCTAACTGCAAAAAACTTAACTAACGTTTGAGCGAGCCACATTCATACATTTATAGATTTTATTAATGCTTTCTAACATAGCTTTTTTTTTTTTTTTTTTTTTTTACTTAATATATACATTTAACTACAGGCCAGGAAGAAGTTACAATAATAAATAGCAATAAAATAAACTAATTGCGATGCAAATAAACTGCTTGCTTCCAATAAATATTTATCACATCTGAACAATTTGACAGGAGAGAATTGCCAGAGCAGTGTGTAAAGGCAAGCGATACGGAATTTGGCGAAGATAGCAGGCCGAAGGACATACGCAAGGTTCTAAAGCAGGAACCGTGTACCCGGTTTCAAAGGAACCGGTTCGCACATCTCCAGTATTATTGTTATTAGAGATGACAATACCCTGGCTTGTATGAAGAGTGAGATATTTGGGTCGCTTCATATTTGTCCAGCAATTGGATGCAGTACCATACATGCAAACAGTCCCTATATGGTCGGGACAGTCCCGATTTCCTAGCAAATGTCCAGCGTCACGATGCATAGGAAGAAAGTCCCGATATTTACACATACTAGAAAGAAATTAATTTATTCCACACAGTAGAGTTAGTGAAAACCACACGCTGTGCTCTTCGTGCGGCTGACACATCTGCTAATCACTAACTTACCAGTAAGAACGCGTGGTCGTGTGGTGTTGAGTTGAGGGGAAACGTCCATTATGATAGTGTTTTTTGCGTATGACCTCTTCGTGTATGATGCGTATAAATCCGGTATACTACTAGAGTTGACATCTGGCTGGTTTATTTCCCGATTAAAATATTTGTGCCGGTTTTATAAGCATAGTGATCGTACTGGGATGGATAGGCCTACACATTTTTAAAAATATTCTTGCTTGTGTATCTTATGAAGGTTTTAAGCTTTTAAAGCAGTAATCAACTGTCATGAAGTCTATTGCATTCCCTATGTATCGTAGTCATGTATATCAATCAGAAGGAGTTCATGGAAGGAGACGAATCGGCCCGGAACCACATTTTAATTAACACGCTATAATGGCATTAAAAAAATATTTATTATATTTTCTGTTTTGAAAATGAGCTATTAAAAGTAAAAATATTTTTTAAAAAGGGGTCCGTTTTTATGGTACCATTGTCAGTTTTCATGAATATATTGAGCTGATGTGAATTTACATGAGTTACTGATCAGAGTTGGAATCTTGTTCTTCATCAGATTCAGAGTCATTTACAATAATCTGAACTGTAAGGATTTTGGCAGCAATCTTCATTCATGCATTCACAGGATTCAGTGCATGCAGGCAAGTCTTTCCTGTTCCTAGTGCAACTGCAGTGACTTTTGCACTCAGATTTCCTACACCCACATGAAACTAACTGTAAAAGTGTACCAGGAGATGCTTGCTGTGTCATTAACGTTGGCACCATTATGCAACTGACATTATCCCTGTGCCAGCCATGACCAGTGGCCGATGATATATGAGGTTTGGCCACCAAAGCATTACGCCAGATGTTTGATAGTTTGCCCTCATTGCATGTTGTCGTAGACTGTCTTATGTTGGGGGTAGAAGTTCATTTTTATTTTAGTTCTTGCAGAACTTCTTGCAGCACAACAGATTCACACCACCATCAGGTTCGTCACCATACAGAGTTGTTATGAGTCTCTGCACAGCACTGAAAGCCCAAGCTTTGTAATCCAACAAAATGAGCAACATTTTTTGAAAGTTTTTAGTGGCTTTACTTTCCCAATTCCTGCCAGCGCACTTGTGGAATCACACTGTGATAGCATACAGTGCAGGGAGTACATCACGCAGGTCTGAACCACATGTTTTTGCATGTGATTGTCCTTTATGCCAGTCCTTTGCCAAAGTTCCTGGCTAGCCAGTTGTGATGAAAAATGCACACAAAGAATTCCTGCATCTGAATCTGGTGACCACATGACTAGTCGTGGACAGCTGAGTGCTGCATGACCTGCATGTAAGAAGAAACATGTATCTGCTGCCTCATGTAAAATAAAGTGCTGGAACTTCTTTACACTGTCTCTTAACAGAGACTTTGCCATCAGTTTGTTTTTAAAACCACCTGCAATGACTAACTCCTTCCCAGGTTGCAGGGTTTAACTTGCTACATCACACCATAGGTCTGATAGAAAAGTTCCAAAGTTCTCCTTGTTGCATGGATTGTTGTAGAATTTGTGTAGGGTCATAGGTATGTTGCTACACAGACTGTGGATTTTTACTAAACTGCTGTATTCTGAATCTTGCCTTCTATTTTGTTCCCCTGCCTTTATTGAGTCCTCATGATCGTGTCGATTAAAAGCCTCCCTGCCATAATACATGTGGGAATGTAGCTGGAGCTTTAATTGAATGATTAATGGTTATTTAGGCTCCAGCCACTTGGTCTTTAAGGAAGAGAAAATCCTTAGTTTGGGGCCTGGTGTGTAGGCGAGTTTGGAGCTGTGTGCATAATGTGTTTGGGAGACTGTAGTGAAAGTGAATACCCAGCCTACAGTCACTTATTGTATTTTATTTAAACCTTTTATTTTCACCCTTGTGCCTGTTTATTTGTTCCTGGACTTGTGTATTAAAAGCAGCTTTTCTTGTCTCAGTCTCATTCCAGAAGCTATCCTGCTACACTTTGATTTCACATTTTTTTACAGGTACCTTCTAAATGAGGTTGTGACACAGGGACACTTGTGAGCTCATACTTAAATACCTCCTTCAGGTCAATCACTCTGGACAGTGCTAAAATCATAAGTCTGCTAAATAACTCATGGTCTGTGTTTAATACTTTTGTTTTCTCTACACCTCAAGGTATTTTAACAGTTTTTGCCATCAATGATGTCTTTAGTTTAAGTTTGGTAAGTAGGTCTACAAATCCATATTTGAAAAAATCAATTTGCAGCCCACTACACTGGTAATACAGGTCGGCCATTTTGGACTTCCAGCAAGGCAGCTCTGAGCTTGACTTGCTACTGTTAGGAAGTGCTCGCGGCGTGCGCATCGTTCAATAGGAAAGCCACGTAACACCCTATTTTACTTAAATAGATACAGGTGTGGATGCTGGCTTTGTTTTAGTAACATGTTTAACAGAATAGCAATCGAATACACGGCTTTCATACAGATAGGAGGCTGTGGTCCGGTGGTTAAAGGAAAGAGCTTGTAACCAGGAGGTCGCCGGTTCAAATCCCAGCTCACTCACTGACTTACCTTGAGCAAGTCACTTAACCTCCTTGTGCTCCGTCTTTCAGGTGAGACGTTGTTGTAAGCGACTCTGCAGCTGATGCATAGTTCACACACCCTAGTCTCTGTGAGTTGCCTTGGCTAAAGGCGTCTGCTAAATAAACTAGTAATAATAATAATACAGGGGTTACAGTTTTGTTCAATGGCTTTCAGCACTACTCGGCATCTCTGATATAACACCGGAAAGAAATTGGCATGTAAGAACTCCGACCCCTGGGTCCTTTGTTTCCAAATGATGGAGTCGACTCGTAGTATTATTAAAAAAAAAAAAAAAAGAAAAAAAAGAAAAAGCTTTACCATGAATAATCTCCACTGGAGTTTTACTCTAATGATCAGTAGACCAGACTTTATCATAATCCTGTACATGTGCTACAACATGTTTCAAGTTTGACTCTAGGCTATATAAAAATAGTAGAAAAATCAAGAGTACACATCCAACTACATATTATTAGTACTTTCCAACATAACTTTTTTTTTTTTTACTTGATACATTAATTGAAATACACATACATACATACATTTAACTACAGGCCAGGAAGAATTACACTAATAAATACCAATAGAATTTTAAAAGTGGCCATGCAAATAAACTGCTCGCTTCTAAGAAACATTTATCACATCTGACGAATTTGACAGGAGAGAATTGCCAGTGCAATTCTGAACGGTTCTTCTGCAGGTCAATGTGGCTGATTAGTTGACAGAGGTCAGTTTTGCTCTAAGGCGCTCCAGTCTTAGTGGGAGAAGGCTCGCCATCTCTTCGCTCAGCTCCAGTTCGGTTTCCACAGCCTTTTTGGCATCTTGATTCCGAGTGCAGTAATCCACCACAAAGCGGTAATACTCCAGGGATTGACTGATGTTCTCTATCTGTTTGTTGCTGTCGGCCGTAATAATCCTGCTGTAAAGGCGAGCGATACGGAATTTGGCGACAATAGCAGGCCGAAGGACATCCTCCTCCAACTTGTCAGGGAATTTTTTGTCGGGGGTCTTGAGTGAATCAAGGAACAGTTCGTAGTACTTGATGGAGGACGTGGTAAGGTGGTTGATCTTCCTGATGGTGTGAGCCTCCAGCTCTTCCTGCTTGTCAGCCACTGCTATCTTCAGATCCATCATCTCATAATAGGTCTCCGCCACCTCAAACTGGAGCTGCCTTGAGATCAGGAGGTAATACTGAGGGTTCAGGTCTTTGCAGATGGGCTCCAGCATGTCGATGCGGCGTTTGTGCATTTTGCAACACCTCTCATAGTCGTCTTCGAAGAACGCCAGAGCCTTAAACAAGGCGCTGTGATCCTGAACGACTTCTATATGGTCTGTGGCATGCCCATCGATCTGGAAGTATTCCTTTGCCTCGTTGACATAATTCTGACCCACCAAGAAGATGGCTCGGGCTTCATTGAAATCCAATGGGTAGGCGCAGCTCACTTTTTCCTCCATGCTTAAAATAGAGTCGGACGTATCGCTGGACCCAAACAGGACAACCGTCTTCCTGCCCTTCTCTTTCTCCTCTTCCTCCTGTCTCCGCCGCACCTTCATCTCTGCCTGACGGTCTGCATCCAGCTCGCCGATGTTATCCTGAAGGCAGACGATTTAGAAATGAGAGGGAAGAACAAGGTGCCATTTCAAAAGAAACAGGGAACCACATGACTAGGCAAGTTTGAATTCCAAGAAACCAAATTACAAAACATTTCTCTTAACCCAAAACAAAGTGGCAAAGAAAAGGTCCCCCCCCCCCCCCCCCCAAGTAACTTTATTGAGGGGATCATAGAATACAGACAACAGTGGGAAAAGATACTGTCTGAATGTGAAGGATCTGTATCAATAACATGGACAGAGATTAAAAGAATGTGGCACTGAAACAGTTAATTACTGGACACAGGGGTGCTTAAATATTCAAACACACTAAATGATCTATTTGGGCCCTGTTAACTGATGGGTATGCACAGGAGAGTGGATTGCAAGGATAATGGTAGGACTAATGGTACAGGGCACATTCTGAATGAAAGCAAAGTTAAAAAGATGACAGTTTTACCTCCAGCATCTTTTTGGCATCGTTGATAAGATTCAGACAATACTTGATCCAGCACCTTGCAATTTCAGCTTTCCTCTGGCAAAGCTTTTCCCGCTTCTCACTTTCTGCCTCACCTGAAACAAAGCAGCAGCAGAGGAGGCAGGGTTACAAAAACATTCCCTTCCCTTGTGGGGATGAAGAAACATGAGCCAGCTGGCAAGCAAACAAAGTCACAATTTGATTGCTTGTTTTTAAAGACAGCCATCCATATAAACTGTGACAAGTGGTAAGGAAACTGTTCAATAAAGGTGTACATGGGTCTGTACACCTTTATTCTTCACAAACAAAAGAAATACTTAAAGCAAATCAGGCAAAACAGAGTGTGTTGTACTTTTCAAAGACAGGTTTTCCTTTTAATCCTGAATCATCTTACAAGAGCTCTGTTCATTTCTCAATCTCTTTTCTGGTAATCAACCTCCCCTTTTATACTGGCAACTGAAAATTAACAGCTGGTCTCTGTAGAACTCACTCTGAAAGGTTGATTGACTCATCTTGTAGGCCATAAAACTTGTAATTTGCCAAATCACACACACAATATAAAGTGTGTATTTCCACCTGTACTGGTCCATTAGCCTGTGGGGGACGTGTCCTCTGTGCAGGGTCCCTCCTCCTTGGCACACTGACTTACTCTCTTTCGCAGCTGCCACAGAAGGGACCTCTCCAGCTAGACCGACAACAACACTTGCAGCGGCCAAACAGTGGCGTCCTTCCATGTAGCAAGACTTGATTGGGAACATAAACAAGAACGAACAATGTAAGGGCAGTTCCATCATAGCAGGTATCAAAGACAAATATGAACATGCTGCAGCTATTCCTGTGGTAAATGGTTACTTTATATTTGCATGTTAGCAGACAATCTATTGGAGTACTGAATTGGCTATATTTCCAGCTAAATAATCGTATTTACATGCAATGTGTTCAGAAGCCAGTCGAGGCTGAAAGCCAAGCCTGCAAACACAGATTTATTAAGCACATTATTGAGAAAACGATATCCAAGAGTTACCTTCGTTATGTAGTATTGTGAAAGTGTGGCTGCATTGACAGCCCACTCCAGTGGGGCAAAGTTATTGAACTCCAACTGCCTCTGAAGAGTGGTATGGCAATAGAGACCAGCCTTATCATTCTGTTCCAAGTTCTTGTAGACTTGTGCCAGATAGTACAAAGTATAAGTGTAGGCCTTCTCAAATCTATTAAGGAAAGAGAGAACAGCAGCAGTTTAAAAATGTTTACAGATCTGTGAATGTACTTGAAACTTAAAACTTATACAAAAAAAAAGTAAATAAAATCTAGTTGGTAAAACAAAACAAATACTGCTAGCATTAACTTTGGTTTCAACACTGTAAAACAGCCCCATTTAAACTAGAAAAGAGTGTTGATGTGAACCCCTGGTGTCACACTGCAGTGTACTCACTGTGTCACCTTGTAGGATATAAAGACTTGTAAAGTTCATCGAAAAGGACATCAGCTTGACACTTTTGTTTTTTTTTTGTTTTTTAATTGTGTCATGACGGCATTGCATGGAAGTGGAGTCTGTGACAAACATCCCATATTTGCAGTCATGTTAGATTTATAAAAGTGAGAATTATACCATTCTAGCAGTCAGATTTTGTTCAGATGTGCACCAAGCGATCAAAATGAATCTGCTCTATGAACACACCCTTTACAACATCTCAGAACTAAATAGTTTTAAAGGGTAGCTTCAAATTATTTCATTTTCACTTTGTCTTTATTACGTTAAAAAATAAAAAAAAGTCTGTCACTAATCATCGGATCAGAGTGAATCATGGATGCAGATCCATCCAAAAACAGAAAAAAACTTACTATTTCCACAAAGAATGGGAAAATGAGTTTTTGTTTATAAGTGTATTTGCCTGATGTGTGGCGCAGGAGTTGCAGTTGGAAAAAATAGCAATGCTGCAGGAAGCAATCTCCGAGTCAAAAAAGTAAGTGAACTAAAGCCAACTTCGCAGAAACAGCAGTCATTTTTTTCCAAACCAGTGAAAAAAAGCAAATGCTATAACAGAAGCCTCTTTCCAAGTTGCTTACTTTCTAGCAAAAAAAACAAAGTTGGCATACAGACGGTGCATTGTTAAAAAAATCCAGCACTTTCCTGGTTGTGCAAGAAATGTTTGAGGGAAATGAAGCCGTGGACCTCAGTAAATACTGCGATCTCTTGACCAGACCCAGGAAATACTGAGACCTCTTGACCAGATGTAGGCAAGAATTTAATGACAGATTTCATGATTTTCAGCAGCTGGAACCTTGTGTAATGTTTGCTCCGAATCCCTTTATGGATGTAAGTGACATTTCTGAACAAGTGGGGTCATTGTTTAATCTGGATTGTATTGAACAGGAAATGGAGATTCTTAATCTTTAAAACGTTATTCAGTTGAAAGCAAGATACCATATCCATGTGAATCTGTCGTTTGACGTGGACTTTATCAAATCAATTTTGAATCCGTCTGAGTGACGAGCATCTGAACGACTCCATCAGGCTTGCGTTTTCTAATTACAAGCCAGATTTTGCTGGGCTGGTAGACAGCATGCACTGTCAAGTCTCACACTGAAATCTAGGGAAGAGTAACATTTTTTTATTTTTACCTTGGGATTTCTTTGAGGAGTGGCTTGGAAATGTTTTTGAAAATCAGAAGTAGTAAAAAGGTTGGAGACCCCTGCGCTAGTTACAGCTGTGTGGCTCAACTGCAATCACATTATACATGCCAGGTACCATAAAACCCTCTCCATAACATACGGTATCGATATTATTGCTGTTTCTATCATGTATTCATACCGTTTAGTTCGTTCTTGTTCAGTTAATTTTTCCTCTTCTGCCATAAAATATTCATTGGGATCCATTGGAGGTTTTCCATCCTAAAATGAAATGTTAAAGGATCAATTCTCTTAAATACCATGGCTCATTAACTGTACTAATACAGGTGGGGATTTATAGACACACTTCAATACAATAAAAAACTCTGTTTGACATTTATATTCAGAGAGATAGATATATATATATAAGATATATATATATATATATATATATATATATATATATATATATATATATATATATATATATATATATATATATATTTACTGTTTTGCTTCAAGTACATAAAATAGAAATGTAATGAAAGAATGGTCTAAAGCCAGGGCTAGGTCAGCAGCAAATTGAAACTCTGAATTTATTAAAAACTAATTAAACTGGCCACTGGTCGTTAATGCAGATTTACTAGTAAAGACACAAGTATTCTGAGCGACTGCTGATTACATCTTTAAGAAAAAAATCCCTAAAAATGATTAACATGTCATTGACATGTACTCACCTCCTTCATGTAGCGATTATAGAGGGCCTCCGCCGACTCCAAGAAACCCTGAGCAGTTTCAATTTCACCTCTTCCAGCCCAAAGTACACCAATTTGATTCTGAACACAACATCAACATACTGTTTACCAAACACGTAGGGGTGGTAGGTTGCATTTCAACGCTACCCCCCTCTGCTCGAAATTACAGGGTTGGTAAATCATTGATGGGGATACAGTAAAGTCGTTTTAGATCATTATACCGTAATTCTGGTTTGACAGCTGCAAATTAGTTCTTTAATAAGTGTTTTTTGTGAATATTCAACCGTCACCTGCAGAAAATTAATGTTACTCACGTTACAACAGAGCGTACACGCAGCACAATCGGGTAGTTTGGGAATATTAACAACAGGCAAATATTAATACGACACAGAGCATGCAACTAAAATTGTTATTATTTGTATTATTGTTATTAATGACGACAATACCCTGGATTGTATGAAGAGCGAGATATTTTCTTGGGTCACTTCGTATTTGTCCATCAATCGGATGCAGTTCATGAGGTGCTCCTCCCCGGCCGACAGCTCCTCGGTTTCTGTGTGGTTCAGCCCGAGCTGGTACTCTATAACCCCGAGCCGCGCTGCGCTCAACCCGGCCGGAGAATCCCCTCCTGCGGCGATCTGCTGCTCCACCTGGAGCTCTTTCTCTGCTTGCTGCTGACCATTCTCCCCCTGCTCGTTCTCATTCTCCCCGGCATACTGCCCTAGAGAACTTTTGATCTGTTTCAGAAGCTCCCTGGCATTGTACTTGGAGCGGAAGGGATCGTTCTCTGGGTCTTTCTTGGACTCGATCTCAGAAAGCGTAACAGAGCGCTGGTATTTTTCGCACAACACTCTCCACTCAGAGCTGGTAATGGAGGCCATCTTCACGTTCACGCCGACTCACTGGGCTACCAAGATGGTGCATAAACTAGGGATGCGGCAATACAAGGGTGATGTGCACCTGCTGGTGAATCGAGAAAGCCGGTTAGTTTCCTAAATCTTAAAAGCTACGTATTTAAAGCACTGCGACTTTTTTACATTGATTTGGAACCCAAACGATGATTGACTACAGCGCTGCCTGTCACAAAAGGGGCGGGGTTATTTAATAACTAGGGCGTGTTTCAATCTCGCGAGAACCGATTCGTAATTGGAACGCGTTAGGTTCTGCTGACTGTACGGTGTACACAGTATTAACAATATAACTTATTGAAAATGTCCGAAAAGAGTATCAGATTTTTTTTTTTTTTAATTCTTCAACAGTACCACCTGCTGAAATCGTCACAAATGCCGCTAATTGTGGTTGCTGCTTTGTAGAGCAATACTAGTGAAACCACACATTTACAGTGGGCGCGTTAGTGTCCATTTCATCATGAAAAAATGAATCAGCTCCGGAAGTCAACCTTGGAGCCTTCTAACTGTCCTTGTTGTGTACAACGACCACTGTAAATAACATACAACTGTTCAACCTGTTTGTACAAGTAAACATTTCTAAATTGTAGTACTTAGGTTTATCATAGCATACCCTACTTTTCGATTTCTTAACTCTGTGAAAGGCTTTTTTTATGGTAATCATGTTGTAACAGTGTAGCGAGGACTCTGGTTAAAGCATTTTTTAAAACTATAGTAAACAGATGTTGATCCTGGCCTCGTTTTATTAACACGTTTAACACAATAGCAACCGAATGCATGTTTAGCGGCTTACAGCGCTCCTGGGCACATAACACCAGAAAGAAATTGACATGTAAGAACTTCGACCCCTTGGGTCCTTTGTTTCCAGCATAATTGAGTCGACTCGTACTGTTATCCAAAAAAACAACAACAACCCACAGGCTTTTTTTTTATTAATAACAACACAAGGGACTTAAAATACTATTATACATGACATAATAACATGTCTTGTTATACTTTGGTTTACATGCTTGACTGAATCCATTTTTAAAAATACATTCTAACAATTTTGTTAAGGCAATTGTTCAGAGCGCTTTGGAGCACATGGGGTCCTTTTCCACGTTGTCGAAATGAAACTTATGTTGACCGTCCTTAGCAGTTAGAATGTGGTTAACAGTTTATTGAACACAATGTATCTTGTATTTTATCGAAACAAACCCTTACATGGATAAAATATTAGATAGAATAGATACACCTAAGCTGGCGATCATTTATTTCATTTATTTAATAAGCCATGTCTTTAAAACGGTGCCTGTTTTTGCTGTCTCGTGCTCCAAACCGGGCAAGATGTCTCCGCAGCACCGTTGCTGTGCTCGGTAAGGGCAGCGCAGGGGCTTCAGCTGTACAGCGACATTGTACTGGCGAGACTGGGGCTTCTGGCTTCATCTCCTGCCGAAATGCGTCTTCAAGCAGCGCCGCCAAACCTCCAGATACTTCTCTCTTTGTACCACTGCACGTAAAAGCTACCGACAACGGAGAAGGATCCATCGGAGCGGAGCTCACCCAGCCGCTAGATAAAAGTAAGGCGTTGAGATTTGAGTACATTATTATTATTATTATTATTATTATTATTATTATTATTATTATTATTATTATTATTATTATCCACCGACTAAAGGTATTGTTTTCTTTTACAATAGGGTCACTCTGGTTCTTGTATTTTGAGCTGAAGCCTTAAGTCAAGTTATCTGAATAAAGTTATTCGGCATGTAGTGCAATGACATAACCTCCTACTGTTGCAAGTTTTAACTGAAGCTTGTATGATTCATGTTGGAAATGAAAGTTTAAGTTGGGAGAAATCTTGCCCACCTGTAGGTAAAACTACATTTTAAAGAATGTAAACGAACTAGACAGCCAGAAAAGTCTGGTTTCTTCTGTAGTAGAATGCCCTGAATATATACGGATATTTACTATTAACTTAAACAGGATTGGATTGTGTGACACAGCAGTTTTTGTACCTGTTTTTTCCTATCGTTCATGTACAAATGACACGTCTTTTGGGTGCAGTAGTAAGGCTGGTGATTCCTTTTTTTGCAGGTGAAGTGCTTAAGGTTTTAAACAGATTCTACAAAAGGAAGGAAATGCAGAGACTGGCTGCAGAGAATGGTTTAGACGGTAAGTAAAGTAAACTTGTAGCTGCATAACGATTACTCGTTTTAAAATAAATAATAAAAAAACAGGTCACAATTATTATTATTATTATTATTATTATTATTATTATTATTATTTGTTTTTTTAGCAGACGCCTTTATCCAAGGCGACTTACAGAGACTAGGGTGTGTGAACTATGCATCAGCTGCAGCGTCACTTACAATTACATCTCACCCAAAAGACAGAGCACGAGGAGGTTAAGTGACTTGCTTAGGGTCACACAATGAGTCCGTGGTTGAGGTGGGATTTGAACCGGGGACCTCCTGGTTACAAGCCCTTTTCTTTAACCACTGGACCACACAGTCTCCTATAAAATGACCTACACCTACTACTTGAATTGCATGTCATATACTACAACCCTCAACCTCTCATCTTGTGAACTACTTTCAGGGCAACCTGGCAGGATATGAAGTGTTTTGACAGTTTTTTCAAACTTCTATTTGTAAATTTGGTTTCAAGTCTTGCAATAATAATTATTGTTGCTATTGGCCTGGTGCTTGATGAGATATTTTGAGGCAATAGGGTCTTAGTTGGGTAAACCCAATGGGTTCTGCATTAAGCCTATTAACAGCATCTCCCCTGTGGAAATATTGTAGTCAATAACATAGCCATCCATTACTTACCAGTTGAGATGAAATGCATTAACCTGCATAGTAATGCAACAGACATTACCAATAGTTTGTGCACTTTCCCTCTGGTGATCTCCCTGTCTATTTGTACTATGCATGTTTGAAACAGCTTACAAAAAAAAGGAAACCAGCCATAGAGAAACTGTCATGCAATATTTGTCAATAACCAAAATCTGAAAAGTTTAATACTGAGCAAACATTTTAACATTTGCGGTTGTTGAACTTGTGTTTTTTTATTTTTTTTATTTTGTTAAATAATTTTACAAATCCACTTACCCAACTCTGATGAAACTTAGCAAAGGTTTTCCAACTTAGTATTTGAGAGACTCAGAGTCTGGGTATATGTGAATGTGCCTGTCCCTCTGTACAGTATGCACAGTATCCAGTTGGAATAGGACTTAACAAAGTTGTTAGGTGCCTTTATCTGCATCTAGTCTTCTTTTACAGCTCGCCTCTTCCATCAAGCATTTATCAGCTTTAGAAAATATGTTCTTGAATCGGATGCGCTTGGAGCCGACTTACATATCATTTTAAATGATTTCTGCTGTGGCGCAGGTTAGTGGGAAAGAAAAAAATACGTAACACTGTAGAAAGAGCCTGGTGTGGTGCAAACTGATAAAGTTTATTTACATAAAGAAAAAATAAACAATGTAAAGATTTCCTTCAGGGTCAGGTAACTCAGTCGTTCCTTATGTGCAAATTTATTATTTATTACTCGATTATCTAATTTCAGCCTCAAAGGCTGTTATTAAAACATATAGAATTAATCTCATTATGCTTCTGGGAATTCCATATGTTGAAGATTACTCAACTATCCCAATCTGAGTTAACGAGTTCTCAGGCGGAAAGTAGAGTGGTGACACAATTGGACTACACCAGGGGTGGCTAAAGTTGGCTCTTCCACTCCTGGTCTTTGTTCCAGCCCTGTTGTAAATTGTTTAATGGAACCAACTGAACCTCCATCCAGACCCTGAATGAGTTAATGATCTAATTTTCCCTGTTAAACCTGGAGTGGAATGGCCCTCCAGCACTGTGATTGGACAGCCCTGCACTACGCAGCATTTATAACCATGTATGTTTAGAATATTGACATATACTGTAGCAGAATCACCAACTCTGCTACAAATTCAATAGTATGTTGATAAGAATCTGCATTGCATCAATTGGCTTTCCGTTAGAAATACCCAGCCAATAATCCTAATAAGTGAATGACAGAGGCCTTCCGAATAAGAGGACTTCTATTTCTGAGTACAGGTGCTTTGCTTTGTAGGTACAGCTTACAAACCCCTCTTAACAACACTATAAAAACCTAATACAGTACAGAATCCGAAAATATAAACATATAGTATAGGTCATTTAAACTAGTATATTGCTGATTTCTAATACATGTCTTCATCCCAGGTCATGTAGATGATCTTTACCCCTATTTCATGAGACATGCCAAGCAGATCTTCCCAATGCTGGACTGCATGGAGGACCTCCGTAAAATCAGTGACCTACGTGTGCCAGCTAATTGGTAGGTTTGTGCAGAAGCTGGGAGAGAAGGATGGGGTGTTCCGAGCAAAATCAGCACACTGAATAATGGATAACCTGCTGTTTCTTGTTTGCTGTAGGTATCCAGAAGCCAGAGCTATTCAGAGGAAGATCATTTTTCATGCCGGTCCCACAAACAGTGGGAAAACGCACCATGCTATCCAGAGATATTTAACAGCCAAGTCCGGCGTGTATTGTGGTCCCCTAAAGCTGCTGGCACATGAGATCTTTGAAAAGAGTAACAATGCTGTCAGTATGTCATTCCACAGATGTCTGCTTGTGTGCTGTAACTCAGGATGTTTAGTCTATTTGCTATCCTTATATATGCTAAGCATGTATTCCATGCTATAGTCATTAGGAAAATGGATCTTATGAACACTGTGAAATCAATTGCTTCTTTGAGTCACTATTTAGATTAACATAGAAATAGTATGAAACAAGCATTAATACATTACACTTTCATGCCAGATAGAATTGATTTTCCGATACTCATTGATCAACTTTACCATTACCTTGCCATTACCTGCACCTACAAAACAGATTTATTGGTAAAACTAAGACAAGTAGAAATATTTCGGCGAGTGTCTTCTTCAGTGTACTTCATCTAGTGTACTGAAGAAGGCAGTAGCCGAAACATTTTACTAATTCACTTAGCTGGATTGAGTGTTTTTATTGAAACTGTGGAACAGCTAAATGACACAGAGTAAATCAGTCTGAAAGTTGGAACTTGCCCAGCACTGACAACACTGAAAGCGTCTGTAAAGCTGGAGGTGATTTTTCAGACTTCTTTTTCAGAGAATATGTATTTGTAATTAAAGTATAATAGCACCATCATGAGGCGAGAATGGCACTGAAGCTAATAAAATGTGGAAAGTTTGGTTTTCAGGGGGTTTTGCCTTGTAAAAGTGGAAGTACATTGTGTGCCTGAATTTGCATAGTGAAGTTTCCTTAACATTAATTCTGAAGAAATATATACAATTATAAGACGCTTTACAGATTAAATTATAAAGCATCTTTATTAAAGGACACAACACACTCCCCATGGTCAGCTGTACCGGTATTAGGGTCTGACACTATTTAGATGAACACAATACACCTCCATTGTCTATTGCTCATACAGTATCTCATAACCATTTCAGAAGCCTTCATATTTTTTGTATTAATGGAAACTCCTCAAGCAATATTTAACAATACCCTTCATTTTGACCCATGACATATGCTGTGTGTCTTATTGTGGTCAATGTGACTTTTTGGTTTCCAGTAATAATGACCATAATCTTGTGGAGAACTTTTACAATGCTGCCATTGGTACACTGTCAAAGCCTCAGAGAGCTACTGACTTCATATTTGCAGGATAATAACTCCTACATTATAATAAAACACCTCTGAAATAAAAAGTACTAGTTGAAACGTTTCTTCAATAAGCACTTGTATAATCTGCATTTATAAACCATGGACCTCGGTCATGGTGCTTTTAAAGGATCCTGATCGCTTGCTTTGTGCTTGTTTCAGAATGTGCCTTGTGACCTGGTGACAGGAGAAGAGCGAACCTTCGTCAACCCAGAAGGAAAGCAGTCTAGTCACGTTGCTTGTACAATAGAAATGTGCAGCGTCACCACTCCATGTAAGTACCTCTTCTTTGAACAGCAATCTCTGAGACCTGTCAAGCACACTATAGATCTGCAGGAAATGGGGGAGAGGAAGAGCAGAAAATACCCGGCTGTGCCAAAAACCTACAAGATTGAGTGGACCCCATTGTAGTCAGGTAGCTAGCCAATACAAGGCTGTCATTGAACTGCTGCTTTGAGACTGAACTCCATTACAGTTTTCACATTGTTAATGAACCAGGCTTGTCCTATCTTTTTTCACCTCTGGGTCCCCTCTTTTCTTTTTAAATATCTGCTGAAAAAACACAGACGAAACACCGTATTTAAATGAACAATTAAACATTAAAGGGTTGATTTTCCAACTTACCACTATAAAGCACTACTTAAAAAAATAAAAATAAAAAATGAAAATAAAATAAACATTTCAAAAGAAACTAGTGTGTAAACAGGTATATGTACATACAAAACTAAAAACAAGTGTATTTTTTTTTATTTAAAACGAAAGTAACATGTTTTCTCTGTGTGTGTTACTCTGTGTAGCACTGAATCCAAGTTGAGCTGCAGCAGCCTGCTGCTTTGCAGTTTTGTGGTGGAGATGTTTCTGCCGCAGCGCTGTTCAAGATGACATCTCCTGATATTTTCCCTGGTACGTTCCTTGTACAAAAGGAAGGAATCGGTGGCTGCCAGGTCCGTGGCAGTAGAGATAACAGGCTTGTATATTTAATAAAAAACAGAATATTGTAGGTTATATTCAGAGTAAAAACATGTATTGTAAAAGGCAGTCAAAGTGACGGTTTTAGGTAGAGGGGATTATAACATTTTTATTTTTGCGATCAGGGTATTTAATACATGTATTAGGAAAAGTCAAGAACAGACAACCACGTATCTTTCACACACACAATTAAAATTTTAAAAGTGAAAACCGTCAATATGACTGCCGTGGCAGGAACTTTGACTACCCTTTACAATACGCGTTTTTATTTTGAATATAACTGTGGCAAAGTGGTTAGTAAGGGGAACAGGTGTAGCGGTGATGCGGTGCAGGAGTGACAGGCAGACAACGGTAATCCAGTGACAAATGTTTTTATTTATTTTAAATCCTGGTCTAGCGACCGTAAATAATAAGCCCCGGCAATACACAACGATGTGTAGAGCGCGGGGATGAAAACGACAGGTTACAGTCCTGAATAAAGAAAACAAAAACACGTTCACCCGTCCCGGGTGCGTGCAGTCGTGCTGGTGGTGAATGAATACACTTTTTATTCGGTGACAGTTGTGAGGTGGTGATCCGGTTTGTGCTGGCCCACGGCGACAGCTCCGGATGTGCTTTAGCTGTCTGGTGGTTTCAAAAACACAGACAGTTATTGTACAGCAATAAACAAACAAAAAACACACACACACTCAACTCTTTACAGAGTAATACAGCACTTCACAATACCGTCCTTCTCGGTCCTTGGCTTAACCCAAACGAAGGAAAAGAACAGCGTTACCCTGGCCCCTATATGTAATCCCGCATGATATCTAGGTAAACGGTTGCAGCTGCCTTATTACTTGCAGCTGCCCCTTGTTTACCTGTCAAATCAATACGGTCTTACAACAGAGTCTCGCTTCCTTCCAGGCTGACCCACTTTCCGGTCCCGGAAACGAACTGTCAGGCCAGCCCTTCCAGATACTTCTCCTCCCGTTCTTTAGCGCCCTCACAGGTCGGGAGGAAGATTTATCACCAGAACTCATTGTATTTCTGTCACAATAACCTACAATAATCTTTTTTTTTTTTTTTTTTTTTTTAATATACAATCCTGTTGTTATCTCTACTGGACATGCCAGCCACCAATTCCTTCGTTTTGTACAAGGAATGCACCAGGTAAAATATCAGTAGGAGAGATTTCATCTTGAATCTAGCCACGGCACTTTGGCAGAAACATTTCAATCAGAAAACTGCAAAGCAGCAGGATGCAGCAGCTCAACCTGGATTCTGTGCTACAGAGTGACACACGCAGAGTTACTTTCGTTTTAAATTACAAAATACATTTGTTTTGTATGTACCTGTTCACAAACTAATTTCTTTTGAAATGTTTATTTTATTATAGTTTTTCATTTTTTTGAAGTAGTGCTTTATAGTGGTAAGTTAGAAAATAAACCCTTTTATGTTTAATTGTTCATTTAAATACAGTGTTTCGGCTGTGAAGATGTTTGATATGACGTGCTTCAATAAAACTTTTGAGTTGTATTCGATATGTTTGTCTTTCATTTTAATATTGATGTTGTTTAAAATGTAACCTTCATAATGACTGCCTGCGGTGGTTTTAGGTATCAATATAACCACGGCGGTTAAAGGGACATCTGATGGGGACACATGCATATTCTTTATAGTTGTTAAAAACTCAAGTCCTTTGTATTTCTTTTTTAAGTGTTCAAATTTGAATGCCTTTTTGTTTAACAATTATGCACAACAGTGTTTTTAGTTATTGGACCTTCTGTTAAACTAATGTTTGTTCTTTATTTTGAATAATAAAAAGTCAATGCATTCATTATCGTTGATAAATGCCTATACGATAATCGAATACGAAATTAGGGTGCCGATTGAACCACTACAGAGGACTAATAGTCACTTTTAAGAGTGTTCTGCATTGCCTCATGCAAGAGTTTTTGTAATAGTCAGATTCACCATCATATTTTACCTTTGGCGCGGTCTTTGAGCAAGCCTGAGCAAGGTGGAATGTGTATAATAAGGCCAGTTTAAAATAGTGAGTTTGTTAAAGATTTGCAATGGAAACACGTTATCATTGCACACCACAAGTGGTCATTTTTATACTGGCCTCATTACACAAATTCTACACAGCTCGAGCAGAAACTGTCATAAATAATAATAAATGGTCACCTGGTATGGGGTAATAACGAGATTAAAAAAACAATATTCAAATTAAGATCTGATCAGTGTATAGTACTGTACTGTATGTGTTGTGCCAAGTTGTCCTAATAAATTAAATATGAAGGTTATGCAGCATATTTTATTTTTGTATTACTATGAATATGTCTGTTTTCCCAGATGAAGTCGCTGTTATCGATGAAATCCAAATGATCAGAGATCTTTCCAGAGGGTGGGCTTGGACAAGAGCGCTTTTAGGTATGTTGGGAACAGATCTCCCAGTTGGCTGAAGCATTCAGACAAAGAACCATAGTTGTGAGATATTAAAAAGGTTTGCACATGAAAAAAGTAATTGTCGTCTTTTTCTGAAAAGAAAAGTCTGGACTACGTAAAGTATTTCTATAAAGTATTGTTTACAGTCATAGTAATAGTGATGTGTTCCCATTGAAACAGTGATGTGTTCCCATTGAAACAGGGTTGTGTGCTGAAGAGATTCACGTATGTGGGGAAGCTGCTGCCATTGACTTTGTTACGGAGCTCATGTACTCTACAGGGGAGGAAGTGGAGGTAGGTGTCAGCTGAGCAATTAAAACCAAAGATTATGCATTATACAGAGTTTGGAGGCCAGAGTTCAAATCCACAGTTCATATCACAAAATCTGATAGGGACAAATCATGGACTAAATTGCAGTGACAGGTCAGGATTGAAGCTTTTGACAACAAACAAAAATGGGATATTTTCTGTGACCAGCTCAAGATACCCATATCAGTGTCTCCTGGAGTTTTATACATTTGAGATGAATAGTTTTGTTGAAACACCACTGTAAATGTATCTAATACAATCTACAATTCCCCTACTTTAGTAGGTTTGTGTGCATTTGTTAAATACTGAAGAGTCAATCTCTTTTCATTCATTAGATTAGAAACTACAAGAGGCTGACGTCCATGACTGTGCTGGACCACGCAGTTGAGTCCCTCGATAACCTGCACCCTGGAGACTGTGTGGTGTGCTTCAATAAGAACGACATTTACTCCATCAGCAGGCAGATTGAGGCCAGGGGCTTGGAGTGTGCAGTCATATATGGCAGTCTACCTCCTGGTAAAGGACATTAGCAGTGCTAATTGAAGTAGTCTTTGAAGCAGTAGTATTGTAGTGCCCCCTTGGTGTATACAGTCTGTGAATGAAAATGCAAGTGATATTATAGGTGGGGGAGGGGATGGGGGATTAACCTCTTATAAATTATAATGATGCTCTCTAACAGGAATCTGTTGGTCCAACTTCTCTGTGATTTTTTTCTTTGAAATCAGGAAGTTAAAAAGAGCTGGCAACTAGGATTCTACAGGAGAAGTTGCCAGGTGGATACTGATTGAAATTATTAAAATTTGGGAATGATAACTAACAGTCATTGGTGCAGATTATAAAAAATAAAATAAAAAAATACGGTAACTGTATTTTCTCTATGTGAAAGCATCTTTGCAGGGTTTTCAACAGCTATATTTTAAGTGTACTGTCAACCAATGCAGACTTAGCTTTTTCATTTCCTCTTTTTTTGTAACACATCTGCAGATTTTTGGTATGGCAGAATACAAAATCAAAATTGATGGCTCCCTAATTAAATGTAATATTTGAGCAACAGAACTCAGAACCATGCAGAGTTACTGTAAAATATAAAAAGAAAGGCAAGGGGGAGGTGAAAAAATATATTAAATGTCAATCGAAGCTAAATGAGATGTATTTATACATCAATTCACAATGTGTACGTCTTTCTGTAGTATATTTATACAGCTACTATATATATACAGCTATAGCCAAAAGTTTTGTATCACCCTATAGAATGAACAAATGTTGCTTCATAAAGTCGAATGAAACCTGCTGAATAATGTTACGTTAACATATTAAATTGCATTCCACTTTGTATTTTTCCATGTACTTAACGAAAAACAAAAACAAAAAATGTGACCTTTTGAAATCTAACATGAAAAACTATACTACTATTATGGCTTCCGGTAGACTTTTGCAATCACTGTGTAGTTTCTTTGATTACATGCTGTTACATAAAATATCTAAATTATGTTCATATATATATATACAGTATATCCTAAAATTCTAGGTGATGCAAAACTTTAGGCCATAGCTGTATATATAATTATAATTATGTTTTATTTTTTATTTTTTATAGGTACCAAATTAGCTCAAGCAAAGAAATTCAATGACCCAGATGACCCATGCAAGATTCTTGTTGCTACTGATGCTATAGGAATGGGATTGAATTTGTGAGTATCTGCACTTCGTTTCCACTGGGGGATTCTACTCATTTCAGTAACTATGCAAACATGTTACATGAAACTTATGTAAAGCTAACATTTTCTACCTGGTTGGAAAATATATAAGAAATCTATGGATGTTCCTTGTATTTTTAGCAGTACAATCTGTGTCTCCTCCTGTGCAGGAGTATCAAGCGCATCATCTTCAACTCTCTGGTGAAGCCCACTGTGAACGAGAAGGGAGAGAAGGAGATGGACACCATCACCACCTCGCAGGCGCTGCAGATCGCTGGCAGGGCTGGCCGCTTCAGCTCCATGTTCAAGGAGGGCGAGGTGACCACCATGCACCGCGACGACCTGCCTGTGCTGAAAGAGATCCTCAGCCGCACTGTCGACACCATTGAGGTGAGCAGGCCTGGACACTGTGGATAATTACAGCAAAGAAATAACACAACATCAATCAGGTCAGGTTAGGTTAGGTGAAAGGTAATAGTTGTAGCTGGAAGTTCCAAGCACTGGAGGCAGTGTGTTCCAGTGGTTAAAGTCCAGGGCTTATAACCAGAAGGTCACCGGTTCAAATCCCACCTCTGCCACTGACTGACTCACTGTGTGACCCTGAGCAAGTCACTTAACTGCCTTGTGCTCCATCCTTTGGATGAGATGTTAAATAAATGTCCTATTGTAAGTGACTCTGCATATAATGCACAGTTCACAGCCTACCTCTGTAAAGCGCTTTGTGATGGTGGTCCACTATGAAAGGTGCTAAAAATAAAGATATTATTATTAATTAGACAAGTCCAGCAAAATAACCATTAGATTGCCCTACGCACTTGCTGGTTGTCTTACTGTACCAAAGATTGCATCACAAGCCAGTGTGTCTATATAGGCAAGTGAATCCGCTTTGTTGTGACACAGAGAATGTATTTGTCCACAGAAACACACATTAAAATGTTTTGATCCTAGAACAAGGTGCAACACAAATACAAATATTATATACAGCACCCTGGAGTTGCTTCAAGCCATAATTTGAGAGTTTCTTTGTTGTTGTCTAAATGAATGCTGTCACCAGTATCATAGGATCCAAGTATGGGTGTTTTAACACTTTTATATAGTACTGTAGATGCAACAAACAGTAAATCTACAAAAAGGCACAGATAAGAACATCGGATTGAAGTTTTTATTTTAGATTCGGCACTCAGATTAGGACTCAAGGGCATGAATAGAAGCAGAAGAACAGGACAAGGCAGCAGATCCTGCAGCCCAGTATAATAATCCGTGCCTGGGGTGAGAGAACCCTGAACAGCTCAAACAGTGGAAGCCTTGCTGTATTTTCATCCCATCAACATTTATTATGTTCAAAATCTAACGCTATATCACATTTTTTATGCTAGTTTTTTCTGGCATCCCTAATTCAGTAAAAATGGGCTGAGTAAGAAAATTGAATTATTTTGAATTTCCTGTAACTTGTTGAATAATGTTATTTTCATGTTGGCTTCCTTTACTAAACATGTTTTCTGTTTCTTTCATTGTAGACAGCAGGCCTGCACCCTACTGCTGAGCAGATTGAAATGTTTGCCTACCATCTGCCAGATGCTACTCTGTCAAATCTGATTGTAAGTACTGAGATGGCAGCAAGCATATTGTGCCACTTCAAATGTCTTAACCATCCTAAAACCTTCCTGCAATGCTGCACTTTGAACTTGTGATAAGAATCTTACACAGTCTTTGTCAAATAGAGCACCCCCTTAGGTTTCCTAAACTAAGATTGATAGAATAGATTAGGTTATAAAACTGTGACTTGCAACTCCATTCTGTTTCCAGTGTGTCCTGTGTACACAATGGGCTGTAAAACAAGTTCTTTTGCACTAGAACTGTTTTTTGCAGCCACACAATACCTTGTGAAAAAGATGTTGTAAGAAAAGTTTCATCATGGTAGAATAGATAGGTATCCAATACAATGTATGTACTAAAAATATCATGAGCAGAGGGAACTACATAGAACACATCCCACACACACCCCGACATGTGTTCTCTCTCTCTCTCTCATGATTATTGCTTATGTAAAATATTTTTAAATGTTTTATTCTATGTATATAGATTGCCTTAATATGATCTTTAATCAAATAAACTAGCTAAAATTGGACTTCAGCAAATTATGCAACTATCTCAGTTTTCAACCCTATCAATAAATAAAACTCAGGATAGTCATGTGTGTATATATAAGTGATTTTTTTTTTCTTTTTTCTTCCCCTGCAGGATATATTTGTGAGCTTGTCGCAAGTGGATGGTCTCTACTTTGTCTGCAACATTGATGACTTTAAGTTCCTAGCAGACATGATCCAGCACATCCCTTTGAACCTGAGATCCAGATATGTGTTCTGTACTGCACCGATCAACAGGAAGCAGCCCTTCGTCTGCACTTCGTTTTTAAAGGTGCGTTTACAGTGAAACACAAATAAGCTTGATTGTTAAACTTCCGGATGTATAGAACTTAAAAAAACAATATTGTTAATGAGCAACCTGGAAATCTCAAACTTAGATAAGTGTAGCATTTTAAACACTACACCTTTAAATGGAATACAGCATGGCCCAGATATTCGAAGCGATGCGCAATCCCCTTGCAAAAATTAGTGCTTTTGCACAAAAATTGATATTTTCCAACACAGCACAAAAAAGTTGGAAAATAGCAGTTTTTTGCTCAATTCGCAAAACCACCTGCACATTCAATACCAATATAGCAGAAATACACAAGAGCTACGCGTGAATGTACAGAATTGGAATACTACACGACAATGGACTGTTAACAATACCCTGCCAAGCAGCTATCATAGGTGTATAGCACATACCAATATTCCTCAGATGAGTATACACTCAAATGTAACCAGCACATGGAATGCAGAATCAAAGCTCAACACACATCAGCAGCATTGGCATCCCCGAAGTTACATGCCCACCCCCACAAATATATAAATAAGCTACTAAATGGAGAAATGAAACAATGGACCACAGGATAGTGTAGGCTATTCAACATATAACTTAAATAAAAATATATTGTAGCGACTTGATAACTGGATAAGTGTCATATATATATATATATATATATATATATATATATATATATATATATATATATATATATATATATATATAATATATATAATATATATATATATATATATATATATATAACTTGCTTGACAAACCTGGGGGGCAGTTAATTCAACTTAAATAAAATGGGCTGAACGGGAAGTGGAATAAGAAAGGAGCACCTTTCGTACATACTTTCAAAACGCTGACAAAATGTACCAATACAGTAATCAGTAGCCTAGCCTACTACTGTGTAAGCAGTGTCTTTAATATTGAAATCCATGTGAATGCAAAGTAAGGAGGTACAAACTGTTACTGATCAATCTAGGGTTGATATACTGCTGTATGTGTTTATTAAACTAAAGCTTTCCTGCATTATACCGGTAGTTGTTTAGTATCTGCCAGCTCGGTCTATGTTACACACCGACGGTGTGTACTATGATACCGTGCTGTACTCTGGATTCTGTTTTGGGAGTTATTCTTTCAGCACCAAGAAAGCGTGCTTGGGAAAGTGATTAGTTTTCTTTCGGTCCGAAAGAACGATCATGATTGCAGCTTCCCTGTTTATTTTTTAAACATGTATTAAAACTAGTGATGCTGCTCTCACAATCGTTCTTTTGAATATAATCATTATATAGATGTGGACAGAACCTTGTATGACCTTATTAACCGTCCTTCTCATACTTCTGAACCTTCAAACAGTTTATTCTAAGACTACAAGTCTCTTTTGCATACCAATTACTATTTGTTTTTGCTGAGTTTTGTCTGAGAAAGTACAAAGGCACAAAGGACAGTTATTGAGATGTTATTTTGCACTGGGAATGTGTGACAAAAAGCAACTAGAACAGTGTTTTCCCAACACTTAAAAACACCCCAAAGCAGGCTTACAAATGAGTGCATTCATAGTAATTGGTGTATTGGGGGAAGTCTGCATCTCTTTGTGTTTTGTGCCCCCACCATTACAAAGGCATGTACAAAAGTTTAAAATCATTCCAACAGAGATCATATTTATTTAATTCGGGAATTTGGGTCACGGCTGGAAAATAAATAAATAAAGGAGCCATTGGTGGGTCAGTGTGTGTTTTTTACAACTATTAAAAATCACATCCCTTGTAAATAAAAAGAAACACCTAAACTTAAAGCAAATTACTTCCGTATAGTCATGCAGGACTTATGAATAACCCTGTTGAGTCTGTAAATCAGCATTTATTTGACCACGTTCCCTGTATTATTTCTGGCCATCGTATTTCGTTCCTTTCTTTATAGTTCTGCAATCCAAGAAGACAGACTGACCTGCAATGCTTGTTTTTCAGTTTGCCAGGCAGTTCAGTCGAGACGAGCCCTTGACCTTTGACTGGGTGTGCCGGCATGTCCGCTGGCCGCTGGTGGCCCCCCGGAACATCAAGGACCTGGTGCACCTGGAGGCTGTTCACCTCACGCTGGACCTCTACCTCTGGTTAAGGTATTCACACTCATGAAACGTTCGCTCAGTTGTGTTTGAGTTGGGCAGTATCTTATGTCGGTTAGGATATTCACCCTGTTAACTGTCTGCACCACACATCGCAGTGATCTGAATTAGTTTCTCTTTGCTTAATGACACACCTAACGGAGAGACAGCCAATAACAATTATGCCTGTGATGCTTGACTTGTAGGACACCTTGTGTTATGTCTTTAGGAATGTTCTTATTTCTTATTTTGAAACGTTAGCGAGGGAGTTTTCTCTTTTTACCTCCATTGTAATGACAGAAGGTGCAGAAATACAGTAGTAACAATGATATTGTGGGTGCCTATATTAGAACTTGGGTCCCTTTGCATGAGTACTACCAAATGCTGTGATTGTTTTTACAGTATGGACACCTTATTGAGCTATTGTAGGCTGTCGCCCCTTTTCGAACACACCACCAACTACACTAGGAGTATCCCTCAAGCTCTCCCTAGTTGGGCTAGTAGGCTAAAGGTTCTCATTTTTATATATGGCAGTAAATTACTGGCAGGTTCTGCAGAGTTTGATAAGGAGCTGCCCTGTCATCTACATGAAAATGTAATGGCTAAATGAGTAGCAGGGAGCTACAAGCGTCGCAGGCAATTGTGGCAGATCTGCTTAGTGTGTCAGTCAGCACAATTGAGAACTTTGCCAGAAAAGCTGGAGCACCTGTGGTGGAGAGACGAAAGCAGTTTGGCCATTGTTTTTTGTTTATTTATTACAACAGTGTTCTATTGTTTTTTGTTACTTCACAGACTTGCTTTTTATTTTTTTACAGAAGCATCTGTTTTGTGTTATCTCTGCTTGCCTGCTACAGCGTCCTGGTTCAGTGACACCCGTCTCCTGACACATATAAATAAACAATTGAGAAAGTTAATTGCCAACATCCTGTCTCAAGGCATAATTTGGATTATATAATCCGATTTTTTTAACATGTTACATTTCATCTCTCCCTGTAGCTACCGGTTTATGGACATGTTCCCGGACGCCAACCTTATCCGTGACATCCAGAAAGAGCTGGACAACATCATTCAGGAAGGAGTGCGCAACATCACCCGGTTGATCAGAGCCTCCGAAACAAACACCTCCTCCGGCACTGGCACAGACGCCATCCCAGATGACGACATCCCTCTGCACAGGACCTTCCCGAAGGACAGGGGGCTGAATGCAGAGGAATTGCCTGAAGCCAGACAGCAAAAACAGGGACAAAGGAGAATCCGTGGCTCCAAAATGCTGGGCTACAGGACACTAGACACTAGGCAAGACGGATCCCTGAGCTCCAGGCTTGTGCAGGAGGGACTGTTGAGTACAGATTTGCTGGAGCAGTTACAGAGGGAGTGGGCTGCTAGCCAGGCCAATGGGGAAGACCCCTGGAAAGAAACTGCAGGGAGTGGCAGAAAAATCAACTCGAAAGGAAAGAAGAAAAATAAGTAAAACAGATTATTCTGAATATATGAGATACTTTTTGCATAATATTCTATTCCTTGCCTGTTTTATATCCTAGTGTGCGTGTTCATTATGTATTGTTGTTTATGTTTAGATCATTACAGTGTTTATCAAGCAAACACATGCCTTGTTTAAAGAATGACCACCAGGGGGCATGCAGCTGTATTTTCAGTCCCCTCTGAGGCTATGATTTTTGTATAGAGTTTACATTTATTAACTCCCTAGTTGCAAAACCTAAAATGGTGGGTTCTGTAAGTTAATAGACATAGTAAACAAAGATGTACATAGAAAAAAATGATTGAGAACGCTCATGATAGGATAATAAACAGGTAAGAAGTGAAATCTTCAGAAATGTAGATGGTATAAACTACCATAACTATTTAATTGTGAGGATTTTGTTAACTGTTTTATTATAAAATAAAATGTACTTCAATAGCTTTTTTATATGCAATATTGCTAACACGATAATATTTGTGAAAGGGTTAATAAATGTCAATGATCTGTGTTTCGTGGTTGTTAATTTTAATATGAAAATACACAGTGCTGCAGTAGAATAATGCACTGAGCCGCCCAATCTGTAAAACATGCATTCATATTAGGAAACGTAGTTGTCATTTGTGTTCAAAGTCTACTGCAAAGTTATAAAAGTTTATCATCTTATACAGTAAATATGTGGCAACTACAATTTCTGCAAAAGCACTTTGACAGGCATATAACAGCCTCAGTAACCTTTAAACTGTGACTCAGAGTCTGGTGCAGGTGGCTTTAGCCTCTTGATCCCTGGGACATCCTCTAGAAAACAATTGGCAATTTATAAAGTATGGCAGTTACACTTAGACTTGACCTTCTTTTTGGTATTTTGTAACATAATCTTCATCATTCTGTTAAAATTCCACCTGTAGATTTGCAGTGCTAGAGTCTTTCTTTTCAATCAAAGTTTTCCAAAAAGGTAAACTATTCTAATGACATGTAGGCAATTACAGTGCTGTGTTATAAGATAAAATCAAGCTGATGTATTTAGATTGTAAGATCTTGAGGTTTAAGTGAATGGATCACTGAAGAAATCTGGAAGGTATTTCAGTGGTTCTGAAGGTATACCTGACCGCTTTTTGTTGGTTATTGCCTTTATTCAGGTAAGCTGGGGGTCAATGAAGCTCCATACTCACTCATATTTTGAGACTTTCTTGTGAAAATGTACAGTCTAGAATACTAGAGCACCTACTAACAGATCCTATTATACATCATATCTGTATCATCTGTAGATCAGGACTGGAACTCACTCAATGCAGTTTGACACATTTTATTACAGAATATATAACTGGAATGCCATTTGCTTAACAAACAGCTGACTGAAAAAACAGTTTGGACTATATGTTGCAATTTGGGTTGGTTTCAATTTTCTGTCCAACTTTTTTTATACTGTGTAATCTGACTTTCCTCACCACCACCCCCAGTTCTTGTTCCTTACAGCCAGTTAATAAAGATAACTGATTTGGACACTTTGTACACAGTTTTCATAATTCTTGTTTTTTGGAAGCTTATAAAGGCTGTGTGGCAAAGTGGTAATTAGTGTGCAGGTGCAGTAATCCAACAATGAAAGACAGACAACAAAGTATGGGTGAAATGGTTTCTGTTTTATTTTGTAAATCCAAATGGTCTGATGACCAAACAGTAAAGGGCTGGCAGTACACAGCGATGCGTATTGCACAGTGGATAATTATGGGTTGCAGTCCCATAAATAATAATAATAATCCAGTACATACACACAAAACACAAACACAGTCACAAGTCCAAAGTGAGTGCTGTAGTGCTCATGGTGAAGTACAAGTTATTTGTGATAAAATGTGCAGTGTTGTCCGGTTTTAGTGCTGGCCTTAAGTGACAGCTCCGGATCGTGTTAGCCGTGTAATCTAATAACAAACAAACAGTTCTATTAAAGATGAGACAGACAAAACATTCAGTACTTTTCTCTTTACAGGTTCTTTTGGTTTAGCGTAACCATCACACGGAACAGATCACCTCACTACGTCCCCTTTATATACCGGCAACCATGACCCCTTGGTTAACGAGCGCACCCACTCCTCCAATCCGCAGATGCCACACTGTTAACCTTCTGGGTCGATGATTTAGTGTACCGCTCAGTCCCCTTTCTAGATGGCCGACTTCCGCTTAACCCTGGGAATGAACTGTCGGGCCATCCAGTCCAGGGTAGTCTGTTCCCTTTACTCAGTGCTCTCACAATCTCTGTCACAGCCTGTCATAATTAAAATGTAATGCTAGGGTTTGTGTTTTTAACAAGCAATAATCCTCACTTTACCAGTTGGTAATGCCTTATATCTTAATGGCACCAAGCCAAAGCTAAAATTAGCCCCACAAAAATATTTCTGAAATACATTTCAAACAGAAATTAGTGGTTCTCAAAAACAGATACTCTGTTTGCTTGTAACTGAGCTTATTTGGTTCACATGCCCATGATTTACAGTTACTCCGGGACTTGCGTTGTTAATGGTAAGAAGGTATCCAGAATGAACTGGTTCAGGTTGCCATGGCAGCAACTCTGCAAAGACAGACAGCCAGCACTCCATAGCAAACTGCTACAGCTAGCTGCACAAACAAGCATGTTGTCAAATAAATAATATTGCAGACCGCTACATTTCAATTTGGAAATTACAGAACAAATCATTTGTATATTTACAGTATTGTGAAATGGCCTTCTATGCACACTACAGTAGTAGAGACCAGGTTGTTCACAGTCTTTACAGGCAGTTTCAACTGCAGGCATCAAGCTTCCACCTTCAAAGTCTTTCATCGCTCTGCAGCAGCAAGTGGTAGAAAATGTGACCTGCAAGCGATCATTTTTTCCTAATAGTGTTTTAAGAATTTGTTTTGGAACTGTTCAACCTTTTTGGATAAACCAGCTATGCCAATACCCAGCAAGTTCTTAAAGAGCATTTAAAAAAAAATTAAAATAGTGTTGTACTTAAATGATATAATACGTTTGTGAAGCACCACATTCCTTCTTGCAATAGCTCAGTAGTTAAGCAGAGTATCACACTTTGCAGTGCCTGAACTATCCCATTACATATTAAATATTTACACAACCCCCACCCCAGCTTCTGGTTAATTCTCCAAAAAAATGCAGTTATCATAGCAACCCTGGCTAGCTTTGCTGGCAGTGCAGCTAAAAATGATTCCACATCAACAGACAGGTAACAAGAAACTGCCATTAAAGAGGAGAGGTCTCAACCAGCAACACCACCACAAAATAAATGCATTTTCTTTGGGCGTAAAAGGTTGGCTGACTGGTTTCAACTAGGCACACTTTCTTTTGGTCAGTGGTTGAAATTGCGGGATAGTGTGCTAAATTGGTACAGTAAGTATGAATTCTAAGTGGAGTTCTCATTGCAAGGGCAAAGCAGTAGAAGACATAGTAATACTGTTTTGTAGTGCCTTTGAAGATGTATTAAAATGTTCAATAAAAATATGTTTTTGAAACTTGTAAAGACTAGGAAAATACCATATAAAACCTTGAGGACTAACCTTAAAGTGATTGTAGTTAACAAAACATTCCAGAATCTTTCCCCCATCATGCACATCCATTCACTATATAGGCCTCAGATGTGTAGTTTTAACAGAAACACATGTTTAAGCAAACATGACCCCAAAGACTGCTGGGATGAAATGACCTAGGAAGGAAGTAAAGCAATGACAGACTTCCTCGAAGATAACAAATGTAAACTGAGAATTTTCTACTGTAGTACGTCACGGTTTTAATGAAAATACACGTTTGTTTCATTTATAACTATATTTGAACCTGTGAATAAAAGTGAGAGGTAAGATTCATACAATTATTGTGTTAGTGACAAGCACATCAACTTTTTTACAGAAAGATAAAAGCTTTGATAATTTATTAAATCATTTTCAGCGTCATAAAAAGAAAGAAAACATGAAAATATGAACTTACAAACAATGAATTTACATGTTCACTTTAATTCATTATAGACTTTAACATCTATTTTCTTATTAGCCTGCCTCCAATTTTAATGGTGATGAAAAGCTGTTGGTTCTTTGCACATTTAATTCATTTATTTTTCTTTTTTCACAACTTCATCCTGCTTTGGGACCTTCTTTTTCTCATGTATGATGTTGTTTTAATTCCAACTTTAATGACCACTCAGTTTTTTCTCAGACCCTGATTATCACTAATCTTGAACTATCTCACTTATGGTTAAGTCCAAGATTAGTGGTAATCAGAGTCTGTGAAACCTGTCATGAGTCTTAGAAAGGCTGCGGATACACCTTTAATTGCTGCAGTAATGGACTGATGAAGTCAACGTGCGGAATTAAAATCACATGTAATCCCTTAAAGGTCTTATGTATTGTATTGGTGTGAGAGGGGTGTTCTAGAAATTTATTTATCCACTGAAAATGGCTCTGGGTACATCCATGCCTGCAGGAGTATCTACAGACAAACAGAACACATCTACAGCACCTATATGCATAAACAGATTCGTCTTTCCTCAGGATACACTTGGGACAGCATATTACACTTTAAATATTTCCAGAGATTTCCTGTTAATATAACTACCAGGACCCTATTCATTTTCTTCTGCCCTGATGTTAATCAATGAAACCTTATGCATAGTAACTCATATATTAATATTTGAAACCCTTTTGTGCTTGAAAAGGAATTCAAATAAAACAATAGCACATTACCATCCCAGAAGGGAACTCTGTTCTACACAGTGAAAACCAGGACTGTTTAGAGGCTGAGAAGGTAGTACTGGGGCAAATATATCTGCTTAAAATATATTCAGTGGCAAGAATGACCATGCTCATATTTGTTCATGAAATCATTGAATAAAAAAAAACCCAAAATACTCTGCAAAGGAAACTACTGAACTACTGAAAATCCCAGACTGAGTTGTATTACAGGCACAAGGTGGAGAAAGACGTGCTGTGCAGTGTGTTTGTTCTCACTGGTTTCCTTTAATTAGCTGAAGGTTGTCATGGAAATGTATCGGTAACTGCTGGAGACCTCAAACTAATTCAGCTGTTCCCTGCCCCTACATGAAGGTAATTCTGGAATCTTATAATACCAAGATTCAGGAATCCAAAGCTGTCAGAACAGCTGACTGTAAAACAAGGCAGGCAAATACAGACCACAAGACAGAATTAGCTGTTTAAAGGAGTAGTGCCCCATTCATTTTTGTAAATACTCTGGCCTACCATTGATATTTCCTCATCATTTTAATACATTACAATGCATTAGGCATATTCAGCAGATGCTAACCAACAAAGCACCTTATTTTTAAGTCTTTAGTGAATATGGTCCATTATGTGTTATCCAAGACTGCCACCCAGCCATTTAGCATCCAACATTTTCCATAACAACAAACTTGTGGGATGGCTTGCTCATTTAAATTATCTGCAGGTGTTTGAATAGTGGACACTTGTCTTTGCAGGAATACCGAGGTATTTCATAAGCAAGCAGTCCAGGTGGGGTTAAACCAATGCCTGACCCCCAGGTAGCACCTCAAACCAGCAGGTAGGCAGCTGTTTTTATACCTTACAAGTTCATGTTTAAAATGTTAGCCCCATACTGTATTACAGTTATTGTACCTAACAAAATAGTTCCATAAATTCTCCTTGCTTTGCACATCCATTCACTTTATAGGTTTCAAATGTGCAGTTTTCAAAGAAACACGTTTTTTTTTTTAGCAAACCAGATATCTGGTACTACACTAGATTCAAATCTCTGTTTGCAAGACATGCGTTCATATCGTCTTGCACTTCCTGGGTCATATAAGTGAAATTGTCCTTTTATGACTGTCATGCTTTGCAGCCAGTAAGGCAAACAAACCTGAGACTACAGGTTCTCTATAACATTTGTTTCTACACATTTGAAACCCATATAGTTAGATATAGTACAAGTTAATGACAACTAAGATGAATAAAAACACAGAATAGTGTTCCAGAACATAGCACCCATACATGTACCCTTCTAAAGGTTTTCTCAAAGTAACTATGCCATTTACTACACTTTTCTGTTGTCCTTTTACCATGGCGTACCACAGTAAACATGTATAACCCTTTCAGTAACTGCACCTCTACTGTACTTGTACCATGCTAAGTTTCCTATCTATGCTATCCTTTAGAAGGCATATATGTTTTTACAAAATATTTGCAATGTCTTGTACCCCAGCAGTTTTAAAAATGCAAAATTGTAACCAGAGTTATTATCAAGTGTGCTTTTTTCCAGCAATTACCTGTTTTATAGCTTGTCATTAGTGGGTTGCCACATACGTTACATGTTATCTGTTGTATTACAGGTTAAAGAGATGAAGGTGCAGTTAGAATGGATTGTGAAATAAATGCAAAGTGCTAAAGAGCCTATCAGACAAACTCTCTCTCTCTCCATTGGGTTTGGACAGTAGCCAGCAAGATAGCTTTGAGTAAACAATGTGTTGAGGATTCAGAGGGTGAGAGGCTGGGCATTAATTATTGAACCGGCAGAGTGGTGGGCTTTTCTTTCTCCTACAATAACACAGGACATTTCTCAAAGAATGCAAAACTTGACTTGGGAACTAAAGGGGCCAGGTTGCTATTGATGAAAACTTGAGATTTACAGAAACTTTAAGAACTAGATGAGATTCATTCAGTAGCTTTTTATCCAAGAAACCTGCTTTGGGGAATTATTTTGGGTTCAAGATGTTTGCTGTACATTTGCTATCCTTTTACTTTTCAAAACTGAAAGAAGACCAGATTCAAAAGGTAAGCTGTGCACATTTACCTAGTTGTGAGTGTTTGTTTAGATCAGATCAGTCACAATAGTGTATGGGTGTAATTGTCAGTGCTTTGTCCTGGTTACCTTGTAATAACTATTAGTATTTATTTTGGATTTAGCAATACCACTTTGCCATTGGCAGTACTGAAAGAGGTTTCATCCAGATCCAAACAGAATCAATCGTATACAATTAGACAAACATTTCAACAACTTTATTCATCAATGTCATAAAATACAGTGAAAAACAAATACTTTTTTCAAAACACTTTTCTATGGTTTTTCTAGTTACACTTTAGGGTACAAGCATACGGTAGGCCTATACAAAGAACAGTACAACCCTGCTTTAACAAGAGCAAGGCCCTTTATTTAGATTTTTGTTTAGACATTTGTATTGTAAATGTCCAGATTTTACAAATGTTTTACCATAATTCATTTTTCAAAGATTTCATTCTAAATGTGTCCCATTCATGCATGTCAAAATACACGCAACAAAAATGCCATGTTCCCTTAAATAAATCACAGTTTCAATTTACAGCTTCTAAATCCAATTTTCATACATAGCTGCAAATCATGTAACATAGCTTATTTCTTTGAAGTCTGTGTAGCTCTGGAGAGACAAGAATCAGAGTGCAGCTCAAAACAGAATTACACATCCCTTAAATCTGTATGATAAAATGATGAAGCAGTCTATTCCACTGAGACAGGAGCTTAATATTATGAGTCAAGCCTCGCTGCAAGCATGGCTTATTAGATTGAAACCCTGTCTGTTACTTTAGGTAAAGTACTCTGAGATTAATGCCGACTGGGATCTGTGAAGCCAGCAGTTCATTGAAAAGAATATGATGAAACTCTGCTCTACAGTCCGTTAAATAAAACATGATAAAATGTAACCGTTAAGAATGCAGTGTAGGCTGGCAGTACCAGGAGTAAGCCTCCAAAAGACTGCACACAAAACACCCGGCATAACAGTGTCAATAGGGTGACTGATTCCTAATTCATGCAACCTTGTTGTTTTGCATTGCTTTCAATTTTACTTAAATGTACCATTACCCCTACATGTATTTAAACACTCAATTCAATAAATAAACATATTAGTCTAATACAGGGGTGTCAAACTCCAGTCCTCGAGGGCCACAGGGTCTTCTGGTTTTCATTCCAACTTAAGCTGTCAATTAACATAATTGATCTAATTATTTGTTGAATTTGACATATTTAATATTTTTCAAGGTCTTTAACAGTTGATGGTTTTAAAAATGCACTTGATTCAAGGTACACTACTTATGAAACATTTTGAGGCCTAGTGAGACGTGTTAAATGTGTCCAGTTAATCAAATAATTAGACCTATTAAGTAATTGAGCGCTTGGGTGGAACGAAAGCCAGAAGACACTGTGGCCCTCCAGGAACTGAGTTTGACACCCCTGGCCAAAATATATGAGCAGGGAGGAGACTGGGTATAACCCTGCTTACCGCAAGCGAGCATCTTAACCACGATGTAAGAGCTGAGCTGGTCTGCATTCGTGGTTATAGAGCTTTTAACCTCATGTCTTCTCACTGACAGGACAGAATCCATAATTGCAGTGCATCACACAACACTGTTTCAAAAGTACAGTACCCTTTGTTCTGTCTAACAGGTGGATAGGTTCCTGTATCACATGCGCCTCTCGGACGAGCAGCTGCGGGACATCATGATCCGTTTCCGGGCGGAGATGGAAAAGGGCCTGTCAAAGGACAGAAACCCCACAGCCACAGTTAAGATGCTGCCCACGCATGTCAGGTCCACCCCGGATGGATCAGGTAAGACGCAGTGTGCTACAGTGAACTCCAGCTAGCCCTGATACTGTGACTTGACCTATAAACCATGCTATCATAATGAAGTGCATCGTTCCAACTTTGCAGCCAAACTTCAGTATCATAAACCTGTAGTTAATGAATAAAACCAGCTGTCTCTGTATTTTATTCAATGGGCTACTCCTGGTTTGTGAAGAAAATATAAGGAGGCTTTGCTCTATTTCAGCGTTTATTTTTCAAGGACTCACAAAATACTGTATTAAATAGCATACTTTTTACAGTACATATTTGACTGGGGTTCTTCATTGGAACACCAGAATAGCTGATAATTATACAGCAGGTTTACAACAGAATGCAAATCTGAAATACAAAAAGGTTTATACTGTATACAAGTCAGTAAATCTACTCAGAAAGCATTAACTAAGTTTCCTACAGTAGATCAATGTGTATTTTACATACATAAGAACATAAGAAAGTTTACAAGCGAGAGGAGGCCATTCGGCCCAGCTTGCTCGTTTGATGGTAGTAGCTTATTGATCCCAGAATCTTATCAAGCAGCTTCTTGAAGGATCCCAGGGTGTCGGCTTCAACAACATTACTGAGGAGTTGGTTCCAGATTCCCACGATTCTCTATTTTCTATTCTGAATGCCCCTTTATCTAATCTCCATTTGTGACCCCTGGTCCTTGTTTCTTTTTTCAGGTCGAAAAAGTTTCTCCTCTAATCAGTACTTTCTGTTTTCTACATGTTAACCACTCCCTAATCCATGTGCATGCATTTCCTTGAATCCCTACTGTGTTCAGTTTGATAATTAATCTTTTATACAGGACTTCGTCAAAAGCTTTCTGGAAATCTAAATAAACCATGTCATGTGCTTTGCAATTATCCATTGTCGATGTTGCATCCTCAAAAAAATCAAGCAGGTTAGTTAGACACGATCTCCCTTTGCTAAAACCATCCTGACTGTCTCCCGGTATACTGTTACCATAAAGGTAATTTTCCATTTTGGATATTATTATAGTTCCCATAAGTTTACATATAATAGAATTCAGGCTTATTGGTCTGTAGATACCTGGTTCGGTTTTGTTTCCCTTTTTGTGGATCAGTACATCTTAAGACCCAATCTTTGAGAAGGGTAACGTTTGCCCCATAGACCCCCTATTATGTGATGTGGACCCCCAAGGGGGGCTCTGACCCGGGGGGGGGGGCTCTGAACCACAAAGGTTTAGACTCCAATATGGTCTTCACAGTCAGGTAATTTCAACTACTGCCAGCCAATGAGCATTTAACCAGTTGGGATCTGTATGCAATTTCAAACGCTATTGCAGTGTTTGTTACAAGCCAACACTGTTCATTATTTATAGAGAAGGGCGAATTTCTCGCTCTGGATCTTGGTGGCTCTAAGTTCAAAGTGCTTCGGGTGAAGGTATCGGACAATGGGAAGCAGAGAGTCGAAATGGAAAGCCAGCATTACCCAACCTCGGAGGAGATCACGAGTGGCAAAGGGACAGCTGTAAGCAGCCTTTCTTTTTTGTTTTTGTCCTGAGTTATACAGGATTGTGTTCATATTATCACATGTCGCTTATTTTCTTGCAGTTGTTTGATCACGTAGCTGAATGTTTGAAGGATTTTATGGAGCGGAAACATATGAACACAAAGAGACACCCCCTAGGATTCACTTTCTCCTTTCCCTGCAGTCAGACCAAACTAGATGAGGTAAGAGAAAGAGCAGGAATCAATACCCAAGACGCACAGTGATCCATGTCCATTCCTGACACATTGTGGGCTTGACAGCACAACTTTTCATGGCTTTTTACCTCTGGAGGCCTGGGTCTGAATCCAACTCAAATGAAATTAGTCTGGTGGTCTTAACTAGTGTTGCACTCATGACTGGAATTATCAGTTGTTTCTGGTTCAACAAACTATTCTCGATTTAATAATAAACTAGATAAGAAAGTCACACAGACAAGCATTTCGGTTAGTGCCTTGCCTCCATCAGTGACCTAGTGAAAGCACTATTTGAAATGTTTGTCTTCTTGCCTTAGCTTCTTCTAAGTTTTTATTTTAAAGTTTTGAGGTTATGATGAACTAGACATTGTCTTAAAATAAACCACTACATCTGAACAAAGTGAAAGGCAAAAGGACAACACAGAAAGTATTAACCAGTAACATTCACACTGAAAACTATATGAAGGATTAAGTGATCATCAGTCATTGAAGAAAACCAGATCATGAGTGCTAATTTCGCCCATCGATTCCCATCACTGGTCTAAACAAAATAAGCCCCTGCAGTAGTTTTACTTTGACTCAACCCATCCAAGTACATCAGAACACAAAGAAGTGACCAGGTGCCACCTTGCTCGGCTGCTGAGAACTACCAAGATTAAAAAACAGCTTGAATAGGCTCAGGTCAAACTGAATGATTTATATATGTATATTAACCAATTATAAAGAAATAAAAAAATAAAACCTGATCACATGTTTTTTAACAAACCACCTTAAAAGTGGTTCTTAAAATAATTTAAATACCATTTCAATGCAGCAAAGTTGATAATCCCAAAGTAGGGATGTGTGCAGAACAGTTTTTACTTCCTTTTTTAATGAATAGGTGACTATATATAAACTAACCTTTAACAAATATTATACAAGAACCGGGCACTGCTTTTCCATTGTTTTCTATGGAGGTCAGCTGTTCTATTATTGCTCAGTAATGGAACAGATGACACTAATTAATGACACTGCTTACTGATGAAATGCTGGACAGAGACGCTCAGACACTGCTCTCAAATTAACCCTCAGATTACAATGACTATGTCAGACAAACAAAGGTACATTCATAAATAACTTTAAAAACTTGTAGTATAAGTGATAATGGCATTGCTGTAGCGTGTTCCTCAGTAATAATGGAACATCCTTTCAAATAATGCCCTTGACCTCCAGCCTTAGAATTTATTGACTCCCTTTATTACCTTGTAATATGCCACAGCAGTGCCATTATCCCTGAAATGAACAATGCTGTGTTAGTAAAGGGTCCTTAAAATAAAGTGTGATACAACCACGCAGTACGTTCATTATTAGACTATAGAAATATGTTTGGTTTTGCCACATCTTTTGTTTGTTCTAGGGCGTGCTGTTATCATGGTCTAAGCATTTCAAAGCCAGAGGAGTGCAAGGCACAAATGTGGTGGACTCCCTGCGCAAGGCTATTGACAAAACCGGGGTAATGCTACATTGAATTTTGACTTCATTCTTTCTTGTTTATATTCACATTTAGACAAAAGCCTGAATTAAATGACAAAACAAGATATATCAGTGCTAAAGTTCCACGCTATAACATCTTTCTAAACAATAACTTTGCTATATTGTTGCTTAAAATGAATACATGTCACAGTCATTATATTGTAGATGTAATCATTCCTTTTTGATAACCCTCTTATTCTCCTGTGTGGTTGGTGTGCTTAACTATGATGTCTGTTATGCTTCACTAGGGCATGGATGTGGATGTTTTGGCCTTGGTAAATGACACTGTGGGGACAATGATGACCTGTGGATATGATGACCAGTACTGTGAAGTTGGTGCCATTATAGGTAAATACAGGCTACGTTTCTAATTTGTATGCACTACTAGCAGAACTGCCAGCATCAGTAAGGAGGATATCCAGAGATACATTGGGATTGTTTATATTTATGTAGTTATGGGGTTTGCTGAACCAGTCGAGTGTAAAAGTGTTGGGCTTGTCTGGATTCATGGTTTTAGAGCTTTTAACCTCATCTTACCGAGGGAATCGGTCTAAGCATTACAGAACACTACCTGCTACACTAGTGCTGGGTGACAAAAATATGATGCAAGGCATTCTGTAGTCATATAAAATGCTCCCACTGTGCTCCAAACTAAACCATATATATATATATATATATATATATATATATATATATATATATATATATATATATATATATATATATATATATACTGCATATAGTGGTAAAGTGCCCCTGTTGTCAGGACACTACGCCCCGCGATATAGGAAGCGTACTCAGAATTTATAGTTCAGCGCGTTTTGCTCACTTTTATTGTTCACAGTCAAGTGAGCGGAAGCAACCAAAATAAACAAACACCTAGCTCTCCCTGAGCACTAATAAATACAACATGATAAACTAATTAACAAGAGGAAGGCTAAGCCTTTTACCTCATCCCAAACAAAAACACTTCTTTTGTCTTTTATATATATAGTTATTTTTATCTTCTCTCCCCAATCTGTCCAATATTCCTCCTTCCTTGTCTCTAACACCCTCTCTCCTACCCAGCAACCCCTTTCCAAATATCAGCTGCCTTTTACAAACATCTTGTTTATTGTATCTTAATATTCCTTTTTTATGTGTTAGAATTCCAAGGTAGAACTACAAGAAACCAAACCAAGTCCTTGATATTGGTTGTTAATTCACATATAAAGTTAACGTCAATTAATGCATCATTTCAATTAAAAACCTATTTATTCCATGCAAAATACAACGTTACCCAGTACTCTTGTTTGTAAATGCTCTCAGATTATGAATACAATGCCACCAGGTACAGGTACCAATGCGTGTTACATGGAGGAGATGAGACACATTGACCTGGTGGAAGGGGACGAGGGGAGGATGTGCATCAACACTGAGTGGGGATCGTTCGGGGACGACAGCTCGCTGGAAGACATCCGCACCAAGTTCGACAGAGATATTGACTTGGGATCCATCAACCCTGGGAAACAACTGTACGTACACAACTAGGAGTTAGATAAATATCACACCTAATGTGCTGTTTCCACTGCTTGGTGTGCCTGGCTATGGCTGCCAATGGCAACCAAACAGGATGTTTCCACTGCTCGGCTGAGCGTGGTTATCTGGTCAGGTAAATCGCCACCATTGTGGCTGATTTCCTTTCATATAAGTAAAGCACACATATGATATTTTCTTTATTGCTTTATTTTTTTATTCATGATAGACACAACAACAAATCCTGGCTATTTGGCTGTGCTTTCCTTCTTAACCAGATTCCTTTTTTCTTTGTAATGACCCTATGGTTAAATGTATTTGTTACCATCGGTTTCTTTAAAACAAAGCACAGTACGAATGTTACAAAATGATAACCAAAACACCTTGAGAGTGCTTAAAAGAACTTGAAATTTATAACTTGAAATATATTAATTGAAATATATAAGATGATTTCCATTACATGAGAGTAGATGTTAAAACTTCATGCTGATTTGAACTCGGCTCTCGACAAGATAAGCACCAACTAAGACATAGCTTTACAGTAAACTAATGTGATCCATATGTGTCTCCATCCATTTACGTTTCCTTCCATATGATGATGTAGATATCCTTCTGTCTGGTGTTAATGGCTGAAGTGTAATGCTGGCTCCAGGGATCAGCTTATTTTGCCTCCCTGGCGCATCAGCACACACAACGGCTGCGATGCTGGCTCCGGGGATCAACCACAGTGCAGCCTCCCCAGCGCATCAGCATGACAACCGTCTGGATTGAGCTAAGTAGGGTACATCTCTGGGGTCTTCAAGTGGGCACCTTCCATCCTCAGTGTTTCGTCAACTAGCCCATGACACCCCAAGAGGGCTCGACGGTGATTCTGGCGTCCCAGCATCACCCTCCTCTGTCCCCCACTCAACTCAGCCCAGCTTACTTACCTGTACATCAGCGTTTCTTTCTTTCTATTGTGCTTGAGATCCCCAGCCAGAATCTTTCCGTCTCAACCACAGCCAATTGCTGCTCCTCTCTGCTGCTTCAGATAAGTTCTTCACTGTGCGACGCAACTCTTGGCCACTGAATCCGACGTCTCTGAGAAACCGGGTTGTAGAGTGTGCCACAAATCCTCGACAACCCACTTCCACTAGGTAACCCGGACTCTCCATCCTCGCTGTTCCGCTTCAGTGGCTAGTTGAGTATACCGCAGTTTCTTCCTCTCATATGCCTCATCTACAGCATCCTCCCATGGCACTGTTAACTCTACCAGGTGAACAAGGCGTGCTGATCCAGACCACAAGACAATATCTGGTCGAAGGTTAGTGGTGGCAATCTCAGGTGGAAAAATAAGCCGTTGACCAACATCTGCCAGCATTTTCCAGTCTCTATCAGCTTCCAGTTGTCCTGGGCGAGGATTGGTTTTAACACCTTTTCTTGGTGGTTGCTCTCCTGGGCGGAGGAATGTTGTCTTTTGTGTGTAATGTTTTGATGGAACAGGTGGCAACTTATTGGTCATGTTACGCTTGTCTTCCAATGCTAAGGCCAAACATCGCAGCACCTGGTCATGGCGCCAAGTAAACCATCCTTGGCTAAGAGCCACCTTACATCCTGTCAAAATGTTCCTTAATGTTGCAGGTGATGAACACAAAGGATCCTCTCCTACCCAGAGGTTTAGGTTCTGTGGTAATGGGAGAACATCATATGTTGACCTGATGAGGAAACTGATCCTGCTCTGTTCCATTGACCATAGGTCTTGCCAGCCAATCTTGCGTTGTTCCACACTCTCCCATCTCATCCATTCTCCCTGCTTGGCCTGGGAAATGGCCTTTATACACCTCATCCTCTCCTCCTGCTTTTGCACCTCGTTGACTACCAGCTTCCTCTGTTGAGCTGGGGCTGCCTTGTGCCATGTAGGAGGAGCTGAACTGAGACCAAGACCCCCTCTTCCTTGCTGAACTTGCCCCATGATATCACTAATTCGAAGGGCAGCCTTTGCATCTTCCACAGCTTTCTTTGCCACCCACTTTCTTTCAGTTTTCAACACAGGTGCTGCCTCCCTTACGCATTTGTCGCGTGACTCTACTAATGTCATTTCCAGTCTGACCTTGGCACACTTAAACTCCTCGGTTAGAGCGGAGACTGGTAGCTGCAGTATTCCTTTACCATAAAGTCCCACTCTGCTGAGGCAGCGTGGATCTCCCATTTCCTGATGTATGAACTGATTAAAGCTTCCAGCTTCTCCACTGTTGTCAAAGAAACCTCGTACACAGTCAGTGGCCACAGCAAACTCGGCAGTAGACCAAACTGAAAGCACCAGAGCTTTAGTTTGGCTGGTAGAGCGCAGCTGTCTATGCTCTTCAACTCTTCCACTGCTTGTTGTCCAACTTCTCCCACACGAACTGTGTCCTTTAGATACCCGTCGTACCATCTCTCAAGACTCTTCACTGGCTTCTCAGACATTGTTGGTATTGCCTCACCATTAATGAAGAATGTTTTATCTACTACTTTGCCTTTAATTATAGAGATGCTCCTTGATTTAGTGGGCTTGAATTGCATTCGTGCCCATTCAATGTTATTGGTTAATTTGCCCAATAATCGATTAGTGCAGGCTACTGTTGTAGTCATGGTTGTCATGTCATCCATGTATGCTCGAATTGGTGGTAGTCGCATTCCAGAAGCCAAGCGCTCTCCTCCTACTACCCATTTTGATGCCCTAATGATTACTTCCATTGCCATGGTAAAAGCCAGTGGAGAAATGGTGCATCCTGCCATTATTCCAACCTCTAGGCATTGCCATGTAGTGCTGAATTCTGAAGTTGAAAAACTAAATTGCAAATCTCCAAAGTAGGCTTTCACTAAATTTGTTATTGTCATCGGTACATTGAAAAAATCAAATGCTGCCCAAAGAAGTTCATGTGGCACTGAACCATATGCATTAGCCAAATCCAGGAATGTCACATTGAGCTCCTTCCTCTCCTTTTTAGCTGATTGAATTTGTTGCCAGATCACATTGATGTGTTCTAAGCATCCTGGGAAACCTGGAATGCCCGCTTTTTGTATTGAAGTGTCAATGAAGCAGTTCTTTAATAGGTAAGTTGACAATCTCTGAGCAATAATGCTGAAGAAAATCTTGCCTTCTACGTTTAATAGGGAAGTAGGACGAAACTGACTGATGCTTATAGAATCTTTTTCTTTAGGTATAAAGACTCCACCTGCTCAGCGCCATGCTCTTGGTACAACCTGTTTTTCCCATGCCACTTTCATCAATTTCCACAGAATTCGTAGAACTCCTGAAGCACTCTTGTACACTCTGTACGGAACTCCATTAGGCCCTGGAGATGATGAAGCCCTTGCTTTTTTCACAGCTTGCTCTACTTCTTTCCACTTAGGTGCACAGTCCTCCATTTGGTATTCTGGTGGATTGATAGGTGGGATGTCTGACGGAATTGACATAGGCTCCTGCCTTTTTGAATCTGTATGTGTTTCCTCCAAATATCTCTCCACCTCAACCTTAGATGCTTTTAGTGTGCCATTCTTCTCACTGGTGAATAACTTCTTTACAAATTTGAATTGGTTCTTTATAAAAATTAGTTCTCGCACGCTCCTTCTTTTTGTAGCGTTTCCGTAGGCGCTCAGCTCTGTGCAATGTTGCAAGCTTATCTTTTATGACCTTTTGTAAGAGATTGAGTCCCTCCTTCTGACTTTGTTCTGCTCTTCTCCATTGCTTCCTCAGCTGTCTTCTTTCTCTAACTAAGCGTTCAATCTCCTGCTGCCGTCTAGACTTTTCCAGGAATAATATATATATATATATATATATATATATATATATATATATATATATATATATATATATATATATATATATAACTTGGATCTTTCTAGTTTTGTAAAATTAACATCTGTCATAAACTAGGAGTTAATTAAAGGCTGGATTAAACACTTTGAAAATATGGCCAATAATTAGGGCTTCTGTTTTTCTGTTTTTAGCTATTTTTGTGTTTTATGTAAATCTTTTCTTTTTAAGGCTTTTGCTTTTTATATACTGTACGAAATTATTGTTTTCAGTTACTTTCCACAATGCTTGGGTGGTTTTTTCTGTCAAAATATGTATAATAGTAACTCGACAGTACTTACGTTGTACCTTCTTTCCTTTGCTGTGATCCACAACTAAATCCTTATGGTCACGGGCACATTCTGATGAGTTTTTTTGTGTGTAGGCATTTTTTTACATTTCGCCACAATTTGCAATTCTGTTTTAAATCCTCTGTATTTTAACTGTAATCGGCTTTAAATCCTGCGAACAGGCCTCCATTCCTGATTGTAATCTCATTTTAAATCTTGCAAGTGGAGTCTCCAATAGCAATGTAGGAATGTTCTGCCACTCAGTAGTTGGGGCGGGTTTAAAGTATTCAGAACGAATCAATGATAGATACAATTCAGGAAGGAGGGACATTGCCCAGCTGCACTGGGACTTTTTTTGTAGTAGTACTTTTTTTTAATGGGAAAGGGGTGGTCAATGTGAATTGAGTAACCATTTCCACTGTTTTTCCACAGTTTTTCTGGTGTTTATTGGCTATACACCAATTTCATATTTTTTGTATGGGAGTGTTTTATCAGTTTTTGTCGATTAAAACCCAAAATCAGAAGCCCCACCCATAATGTTTAAACTATTTATTTAATTAATTAATTAATTTCATAAATTTAGTCGTTGCCAAATATTTGTATTATTTTCTCCCAATTTAGAAATGGCCAATTATTTTTTAAGCTCAGCTCACTGCTACCACCCCTGCGCTGATTCGGGAGGGCGAAGATGAACACACACTGCCCTCCGAAGCGTGTGCCGTCAGCCGGCCGCTTTTTAAAGCGCACTGCAGACTCACCATGCCGCCACCCAAGAGCTACAGCGTCGGAGGACAACACAGCTCTCTCGTAGCGTACAGGCAAGCCCGCAGGTGCCCGGTCAGACCACAGGGGTCGCTGGTGTGCGGTGAGCTGAGGACACCCTACCTGACCCAACCCTCCCTCCCCCCGGGCGACGCTCGGCCAATTGTACGCCACCCCCTGAGAGCTCCCGTCCACGGTCGGCTGTGGAATAGCCTGGACTCGAACTCGTGGCGTCCAGACTATAGAGCGCATCCTGCACTCCGCGTGGAGCGCCTTTACTGGATGCGCCACTCGGGAGCCCCATGTTTAATATTCTCTCATCGTTCTCTTTTGTTAGATATCATTTTTAGCACATTTTTAAGCTATCGAGAGACACAAGAGGCATACATTGTAGATACTCTTTTATATAGTAATTGTTCTTGCCTTTGAACAGGTTTGAGAAGCTGATTAGTGGAATGTACATGGGGGAGCTGGTAAGAATCATTCTGGTGAAGATGGCCAGGAAAGGCCTGCTGTTTCAGGGCAGGATGTCAGACGCACTCCGCACCAAGGGCAAGTTCCAGACCAAACACGTGGCTGAAATAGAAAAGTAAGAACATTCCAACTTCAAGCATTTTGTTTTATTATTAACTGGCCAATTTCCAAACTTAAACGTTTCTACCTAATGTAAGATATCAAAAATTATTATAAGCTTTTGTAAAACCTTTCAGTAAAAATCATTAACAACCGGAAAAATGGCCTTTTATGTACATTTTTTAAATATTTTCCTGTGTAATGTCCTTAAATGTGTGTTCTCTGTCATTCTCTGTTGTTTCTCCTGAGATCATTATTTACCGACCACTGTGTCTGCTTCTGAAAAGAAACGTGGTGGTTTGAAAAATGATCACTAGGGGTGTGCAACTCTAACTTTGGCATACAGGCCTTAAGAAACTCTCCCAAAATGCAAACAAATTAATTTAGTAACTTTATGACGTGCTATTCACTATGCTTGTCAATAAAAATGCTTAATGAATAAAGGATATTTGATAATGTATTGTTAAATCAATTTATATAAAAGCAAATGCCATTTTTTAAAATCTCTGATACTGTTTTTATCCTGCTGGGTGCTGAAATCATGGAAGCGTGCTGCAATTGTAAATACAGCACTTACTTGTTTCTTGCAAAAAATGCTGGGAAAGAGACTATAGCAGCAATTACAATCTCCAATCACTGTAACTAATAATGAGTTGACAATGTTAATCCTAACCAATACTAAAAGTGCATCACATAAAACAGGACGAGATGACACAATTGGAAATGAAGTGGACTTAGGACAGAGGACAGTAGACACTTTGTTACACAGAGGGTGGCGATGGTATGGAATGTGTTACTTAGCCATGCTGTTGATGCTGAATCATTGGGATCCTTTAAGACCCAACTTGAGTTTTGAGATCAATCTGCTACTAGGAACTGGATGAGCATTGATAGACCAAATGGCCTCCTCTTGTTCATAGATTTTATGTTCTAAAAGTGACTCTCTCATGATTCCAGCAAGGAGACCCAAGTCTGAAAGCTGTTTTTTCAGTCTAACTGGTATGCAATTCTCTGCTGTTTCAGCTATAAAGAGGGTCTGAGTAATGCTAAGGAAATCCTAGCTGATCTGGGACTCAGCCCTTCAGAGGATGACTGCATTGCTGTCCAGCATGTCTGCACCATCGTCTCATTCCGCTCAGCCAACCTCTGTGCTGCAGCTTTAGCCGCAATTCTTACTCGTCTGCAAGAGAATAAAAAAGTCAAGCGCCTCAGGACTACCGTCGCTATGGATGGAACAGTCTACAGAACTCACCCACAGTAGGTTAAGTCTTTTTTAAGCCCAAACTAAAATGTGTCAGTCCAACCATGAATTAGACGTGATACTTTATATTTTGGTATATGTGCCTGTAACAGGGGATGTGTTACATGTGTGGGTAGTCACTGGAAAATACTGACACAGACACAGAACATTGATACGTGTTGATACGCCGCTTAGGAGCTCAGATATAATTTCAACACAGTACTGACACTAGGGTACCAACAATGGTAACTCTAGTGTCACATTTAATAACGAAACCAATACAAAACAAAGCTAAAAATAAAAGTTTGCCACACAAAATGAGCAATCGCTGGGCAATCACTTTCACAGGCACCGTCTTGCATTTAAAGGTTTCTGTGGTAATAGCTCCTGCAGAGCGGACGCTCCCCTCCTTGATGTCAACAAACATCAGGGTGAGCCTCCCGCTCAGCTGGTCGCTTAGCAACTCGTCTCCGGCTGTGTGTCGCAGCTGATTTCTCCCAGGCACACACACTCCACGAACCAGTTACAGGGCTCCCTGTGACAATGCTTTTAACCACCTGATGCAGACTGACACCCATCCTCCGCTATGTTACATATGCATTATAATAACATAGTTGGGATCTGCTTGTATTACCGTATTGATTCAGATTAGCAATAGTCCACTGTACTGATCCATACCTGTTTTTCTGTTTTTGCTGCTTCTGTTTAGGTATGCTAAGCGTTTACACAAAGTGGTGAGACGTCTGGTACCGGACTGCCACGTGCGGTTCCTGCTGTCAGAGAGTGGCAGCGGGAAGGGTGCTGCCATGGTAACGGCTGTGGCGTACCGGCTGGTGTCTCAGCGCAAGCAGATCGACGAGACGCTCGCGCCATTCAAACTGTCCCGCCAGCACCTGCAGGATGTGAAGGACAAGATGAGAGTGGAACTGGAGCGCGGGCTGAAGAAGGACACGCATCACAGCGCAAGCGTCAAGATGTTGCCATCGTACGTCTACGGGACACCAGATGGGACAGGTAGAGCTCCTATAGTAGTTACTGTACTGTACAGCACTGTAAAAAAATACTTTAGGATTCGCTTGTAGAACACAGAGAAGCAGAGGGGTCGCAGTTGAAATGCTGCTTCAGACCCCAAGATTTTTTTTATAATTTACAAAATCATCCATTTCTCAGTTGTAATACAATGAGTCATTGCTACGGTACCAGCAATAGTATCTTCTAGAACTGTATACTTTTACACAAATCAGAGAAGGGAACAACAAAATGTGGTCTTAAAAAAGGGCTGGCCTTACTACTAAATGCACATAGTCAAAATATATGTCAAAGAATTTCACTAAGATGTTAATGTTAGTTTTCTTCCATTCAAACTATTAATTTACTGTTTTAGTTTGTAAAAGGTATGGTTTTTATATTCTAAATCAAATGATAAATGAGTTACATAAGTGGACCACCATCACAAAGCGCTTTACAAGATAGTGAGGAACAATGCATAATACATTAATTACAGGGCATAGTACATTAAATACAACAGTAAAATAAAAAAAAGCAAATACATTAAATATAGGCATAATACATTAAATAAAAGGCTAGGATGTGAATTCTAAACATTGTGGATGCGTCTGTCAAGCAGAATCATACGAATAAGATGGAGTGAAAAACCTGAAATAGCAGTTTAGACAACAGCTAATAACAGATTCAAGGTTTAGAGAGCGTTAAAAGCAAAAGAAAACAAGTGGGTCTTGAGAGTTGATTTGAAGCGAGTGACTGTGGGATCTGCACACACTAAAGCTGGGAGAGAGTTCCAGAGAGTCTGGGCCATGAAGCTAAAAGAGTGCTCTCTGAGTGTGACATGCTTTTGCTTGGGTATAACAAGCAGGCCTGAGTCAGAGGCCCTCAGCTTGCAGGCAGGGACATAGTGGGTCAACAGGTTGGAGAGATACTCTGGACCTGTGTGATGGAGGGCCTTGTAGTCAAGCAGGAGAATTTTGAAAGTAATCCTGAACTTAACAGGTAGCCAGTGCAGCTGGGCAAGACAGGGGGTAATGTGATCATGTTTTTACATCTGGTAAGGATCCTAGCAGCGGCATTTTGAACAAGCTGCAGTCAGTTTATGGCGCGTGACAGAAGACCACCATAGAGAGAGTTGCACTAGTCGATTTGAGAGGAGATGAATGCATGACAGAGTATCTCTGCATCCAGGAGGGAAAGGTAGGGACGGACCTCTGAGATGTTTCGGAGGTGGTAGAAGGAGGATTTGACTACAGAGGAGATTTGGGCATCAAAGGAGAGGTTACTATCCAGAAGTACACCAAGGCTTCGTATAGTGAGAGAAGGCAGCAGCAGACAGTTTCCGAGGTTCAAGGCAGCAATATTGAGATTCTTGAGTTGAGTTTTCGATCCTACTAGAAAAAGTTCAGATTTCTTGGTGTTGAGCTGAAGAAAACTGGCAGACATCCAGGCCTCGATGTCTTGGATGCAAGCTGAGAGCCGGACCATGGCAGAGGGACATCCAGGGTCTAGTTTTAGGTAGAGCTGGGTGTCATCTGCATAGAAATGAAACATGAGGCTATGTTGGCGGATAAGGTGACCCCCCCATGGAAGCATGTAGACGTTGAAGAGAAGAGGCCTGAGAATAGACCCTTGAGGGACACAGCAAATGACCGGGTTTGTGTCAGCACTGCTTCCATCATAGAAAACAGACTGCATGCATCCAGTTAGGTAAGAGGACAGCCTGGAGAGACAGGTTCCAGAGATCCCAACATACTTCTGAAGGTAGTCAAGAAGAATGCTATGATCTATAGTATCAAAAGCAGCAGTTAGGTCAATGAGGACAAGGACAGAGGGAGCAGCAACATCAGCATTGAGCAGGAGATCATTTTACAATCTGGAGCAGAGCGGTTTCTGTACTGTGATGTGGCCAGAAGCTAGACTGCAGAGATTCAAGCAGATTGTTATCTGTGAGATGTTTCGTCAGCTGGCTGGCTACAGCCCTTTCAAGAGTTTTGGAGAGAAAAGGAAGATTGGATATGGGACGGAAGTTGGATAAGACAGCCGGGTCAATGGAGGGTTTTTTGAGCACTGGCGTCTTGAGGGCAGAAGGAACCAAGCCTGAGACCAGGGATAGGTTGAGAGTGTGCATAATGAAGGAGCAAGGTCAGAAGCACTGGAGTAGACTAGAGACATCAGTAATGAAGAGAGGAGGGAAGGAAGAGAGAGCAGGACAGTCAAGCTGGTCAACTACTATACTGGGTTTTATGGCAGGAGAGCGTAGAATAAATGGTGTTGATTTTGTTCCAAAAGAAAGAGGAGAAATCATGGCAGGTAAGAGCGGAGGATGAATGGGAGGTGGATTTATCGATGGCTGGATGCAAGATTTGGTCAATGGTTTTGAAGAGAATATTTGGTTTACCGTGTCCAAGAGATTTGAGTTCTGAGAAGTACTTCACCCTGGCAGCAGTGAGCGCACGTCTGGAGGTACTAAGGTGATCAGTCCATAAATCTGTATCGCTAACAAAACATGCATGATTTATTGCAGAAAGAGGAAAGTTTCTCGCTTTGGACCTGGGGGGTACCAATTTCCGAGTCCTTCTGGTCAAAATCTACAGTGGTCTGCGCAAATCCATCCGAATGTACAACAAGATTTATGCCATCCCTTTGGAAATCATGCAGGGAACTGGTGAAGAGGTGAGTCCTGCCTCCGACTGTATCCATAGTGCTCCACTTCCTGTATGTTACAAATACATGTTTAGCAATATTCACTCATCCAATTGAGATGATTGGAAACAGTGATCTTCAGCATAATCTAGCAAAAACATAACGACGAAGGTGGTACTGGCTCATTGCTAATTTATTGGTGTCCAGCAATTTGGAGCTGATTCAGAGATGGAAATAAGACCACTGTTGATTAAATAGTTATTCCAGGCTTTAGTATAACCTTCCATTATAAAATGTTTACCACAGTAAATTTGCAGTTTTCCAGTGTTATACTATGCATTTAACAGTTTTAACATGGTTTGCCATGTTTTTAAAATAAACTTAATACATTCATAAAACAATATATGTATGTATTTACTTATTTTGAGCAATTTTAAATTCAGCACTATAGAGTGTTTAATAGTTATGGATGAGTTTCATTTAAAAGTTTAGTGAACGGCTAGCTTTTTAATATAAGTAAACTAAAGTGAAGGATGTACAGTTCTAAACTAGACCTGCTTGTAAGAATCAGTTCATACCAATGCCTGTGTCTTCTCCAGCTTTTCGATCACATCGTTCAGTGCATCTCTGACTTCCTGGATTACATGGGGATGAAGAACGCCTGCCTGCCCCTTGGATTCACCTTCTCCTTCCCATGCAGGCAGGCTGGAATTGATAAGGTATGTGTGTCTCATTCTTTCCATTAAGAGACTGTTTTGTTTCCAACATCAGACAAGAGCAAGGTTTCCTTATATAACCCATGAGTTCAAAAGAAAACCAGTGGCTATTATGTTTCTTTTCTGATGTGTGAGGGAACTGGTGAGACTGCACCTAGAGTACTGTGTCCAGTTGTGGTCACCACATCACCAAAGGGACACTGTGGCCCTGGAGTGTTCAAAGAAGAGCAACCATAGTCATGTTGTTGAGGCAGAAAGACACTTGGATCCTTTGAGACCCAACTTGACAGTTCTAAGATCAAGCAGCTACTAGGAACCAGGTGAGCTTAGATGGGCTGAATGGCCTCCTCTCATTTGTAAATGTCCTTATGTTCTAATGTTCTTACTGGTACCTGTTGTTGTTGAAATTCCTGACGCATATTACCACTCAGACCGACAGCTTGCTTGGATTTCAGTGAACTGCTGTTACCCATTTCTTTAGTGGTGACTGTAATGTATTGTTAGTAAATCATTAATATTTCAGATGCTACTAAAGTTGTGGGAGGGATTTCACATTATTGTGGAAACAACATCTGATTTACAGCAAGACTAGGGGTGGGGATTTATTACCTATTTTTCCTCACTCAGAGCCCTCACACTTACCTTGATATCTCTGGATAGATAATCAACTCCTCTTTGAAACTATGAAAAAGATTTTGGTACAACATTCAATGTAGTGTTGTCCTTGGCAGCCCTTAGCCAGAAACCTACTTCTGAGGGTAAAAGGAAGAGAAAATGTCAAACCAAGTTACTTCACATGGTAGTAAGTGGATCATATTTGGACTACCACTGCACTTGAGGGAAAAACTGTTAATTGAAATCTCTTGCATATTTTAAATAGACGATTATCTATTCCGGTATACTTGGGAATTTAGTAAGTTCGGGGTCTGAGTGGGGACCCCCATTCTTTCAGTAAATCATCTTTCCTAATATGTGTGGGAACTGTATAAATTACATACGTTAACATTAACACAAATACAAGCTGTTGTGTTTTGTTATCTTGCTCTAGGGCTCTCTTGTTAGCTGGACCAAAGGTTTCAAAGCCACAGACTGTGAGGGGCAGGATGTAGTTGACATGCTAAGGGAAGCCATGAAAAGGAGAAATGTAAGTCCTCATTCATTTTTCATTACGATCCTGTTTCTCCCCGTTGTGCTTGTGTAACCGAGCTGCGTCTCCCCTCAGGAGTTTGATCTGGATATTGTTGCCATGGTGAACGACACAGTCGGAACGATGATGACCTGTGCCTATGAGGACCCCAACTGTGAAATCGGACTCATTGCGGGTAAGGCACGACACTTGTTTGTTTTTTTTTAGTCTTAGCTTAACATGAAGTTCTAGACTGGACCAGGTTCGATGTTCTAATTATATTTGCAAATTATTGTAGTAATATAAAAAAAAGACCACACACAAAAGACTTTATTACCTTTAAAGCCACTATATACCACCACTGTATTTTTTAGTGTACAGTATTTAGCGATGAAAGGGGGCAACAGAATTGTCTAGTTGGAGCAACATCAGTGGAATTAATAAGTAGCAAGTCAACAGCAAGCCTTTCCTGCCTTTCACCTCTGGAGGGCCTAAGTGAAATGGGTTTGTTGGTCTAAACTTATGCCACGCTTCCATTTGCCACTGGGACTGCCTTGATAGCAATTTCAAATCAGACTCCTACATTTCCACAATTTCAATGGGGACTCTGTCAGTCCCAGTTAAGATTATGGGCCGGTAGAAATCAATCTCTCCAATTTGTGCTGATGATGGAAGTTACCTAACGAGTGTCCAATGCGAGGAACATAATTGGCGGTTTTAAATCTGCAGACATGTAAAACAGATTATTAGGTTTTGGAATAACACTGTGTCTGGTTACAATTACCTACTGCATGTCTCTTGACTGTTTATTAACGAGTGCACTTCAGTAACTCTGCTTTTGCTTATTGATGTCTCTCAAAATGAAGCGTTCCCCGAGGTTGTGTGAAGTTTTAACACGGGTGATCCATGTGTTTCCCTGCCACAGGGACTGGGAGTAACGTGTGCTACATGGAGGAGATGCGGAACATAGAGACAGTGGAGGGAGAGGAAGGGAGAATGTGTGTAAACACCGAGTGGGGGGGATTCGGGGACAATGACTGCATTGAATTCATTCGAACCAAGTTTGACAGAGAAGTCGATGAAGGGTCCCTAAACCAAGGTAAACAAAGGTAAAGAAGAGCTTGGTTTGCTATCATTCACTTTAATTATATGTAAAGTATTAATACCTAGCTAGCATATTTTATCATCATTGGGAGTCACATTAGTCACTCCAGCCAAGTTACATTAAAGGATGGAGGAAAACTGCAGTGACTACCTTTATAGGATCAGACTTAATTTTAGAGTATTGCTACCGCCACCCCAGTTGTTTCAGAGCCATTCAAATTACTTTTCTGGACATCTATAAACACTATAACATCACATACAAAACACAATGGTATCTGTGGATACATTCAGAGTCAAAAAGTGGTTACAATTTGTACTTATTCTCCTTGTTACAGAGGCAAAAGATATAGTGAAGACAGATCTTCATGAGACTCGGCATACTTGTGGGAAATTATCTGAACTAGGGAATAAGATATTTTGTAATATTCGGTTTTAGAATCAGTTATAAGCAGGGATTGCTACTTGAATGTGAGTCCTTGTTGTAACACCAGGTGCTAACAAAAAAGGTGTCACTAGAGGGCGCAATATCCCAAGGACAGGACAATTCAGTCATTCTAGTTAAGGAGCTGGTTATGCAGGTTCAAGGGAAAAAAAAAAAAAAACTATTCAGGTGATTTGTTTACTACACTCCTAAATGAATATAGCTGATGTAAACCTGTGCTAGGATTTTATATTCCATCTGGCTGTGCAGTAAAAAGCCAGTAAATGTGTGTTCCAATTGCATCTCTTGCGAGTGGCCTGCAGCTGCTGGAAGTTTCAACAGCAGTGACAATTGGAGCAACTGTTGGGTTTATCATCTTGGTTGTAGTTTTGAAACCAAGTCATCAATGGGGAAGAAGGATACGCTGTCTGCAACATCGGGACTGTCTGAAGACAGCAAGACTGAAAAAAGAATCCGGTCTGTGTTAGGGCTATTTCATTATTAAAGCCTTTTTATTGATGGATTTGCTCTCGAGGCTAAACCACTATATCCATTACTTTCTGGACTCAAGAGGAGGGGCTGTGGAAGAAGAATAAAAAGTAACATACTGTACAAACGATTAACCCCAGAAGACTGGAGAAGCTGGGCACCATCCCACCCTGATTTTAACAGACCCTTTGTGCTGTCAGCTATGCCTGTCATGATGGTTTGGGGGCCTTGTTGTGGCAAGTCAAAGTAGAAGAAGACAGAGTCCGCTGCAGCCGATCGCCGAGGTTAAAGGGGGAAGAGCACAACTGGCAATGTTGTGTGATACACTCCCGTTACAGACTCAAGAGTTGACAGTCACTTGAGGGACATCCTATTCACACAAACAGTATGTGTTACATATTGCAGGACTTTCTATTTTTCGTTATCCCCTGTATATAAACTGAATAGTAAATGTAATTTGATTGTGCCACTCAACTGTCAATGTAATAAGATGCCTTGTGGATTCAACATTTATATTTCTTTTCTGTAGTTGTTGCTTATGAAAGCAATAATTACAGTTAAACAATCATGCTCCCTGAGAAATTTCAGGACTCAAGTGAGCACACCTTGATCCTAACATTCAGCCATTAGATCCCTTCTCTTCTGTGTAACCAGGTATGAGAAGATGACCAGTGGCATGTACTTGGGGGAGATAGTCCGTCAAATTCTCATTGACCTGACCAAACATGGGCTGCTGTTCAGAGGGCAGATCTCAGAGAGGCTCCGGACCAGGGGAATATTCGAAACCAAGTTCCTGTCCCAGATTGAGAGGTAAATTTGTAGTGTGTGATATTCCAGGCTCACTTCTTACAATCTAGCTCATATTGTAGATTACTGGACTTGATCAAAGTCTTCATGGAAATGAGTTACAAGAATGCATGGAACATACTATCCATGTAGATCACTCCACAGGAAAATACTGTAAGAATTTAATGTTTCTCATTTTATATATGCCGTACGGGGTGTTCCATAAATGAGACACCAAAGTCAATACCATATATTGTGCTTATTAGGGTGTTCTCTATTAAATCAGGCAGCCACACCCAGTTGACTATCTGCACCACCCATCAAAGTGACCTGAATTTGTTTCTCTTTGCTTAAAAAAATAGAGATAACCAATTTTAACAATTATGCAGAGGATCTTATGGAATGCCCTCTATATTTAAACAAGGGTAGAGAGTTTGAGTGTTAACATTTTGTTTTGTATTCACTCCTGAGAGATTTTGTTTATTTTTGGGGGAATTCATTCAAATCCAACCACAGAATGTGTGGGCGAATCGCACTGTTTCAAATTACACCGTATTGCAAAGCAGACACAGTGTTTAATCAAAAGGAAGAATTATCTTAATTTAGCCATTTAATTTAGTTTTAACTTACTTTCTTTTCCTTACGTTGCACTTGTTATATAAACAGAGTACTCTGTGAACGTTCATGGACGTGTTTATTTCACTTATAAGAATTGCTGTAATCAACCAAATCTCGCCCTTTGTTATTTGGTCATTTTCATTGATGGAATAACTACAGTATTTAAACATTTATTGAGTATCTTGTAATTGTTTCCCATCTTCAACCCAGTGACCGTCTGGCCCTGCTCCAGGTGCGAGGCATCCTGCAGCAGCTGGGTCTGGACAGCACGTGTGACGACAGTATCATTGTGAAGGAGGTGTGTGGCGTGGTCTCACGGAGAGCCGCTCAGATCTGTGGGGCCGGCATGGCTGCCATCGCCGACAAGATCCGGGAGAACCGAGGACTGGAGCAGCTTGACATCACCGTCGGGGTGGACGGGACGCTCTACAAGCTGCACCCACAGTGAGTGTGAGGCGAGGCCTGCGTGTCTGCCCTTCCTTTTCATGCACAACCTCCTACGGCTCTTCAGTTGGTTAATGTCTACTGAGGACAACAAAACTGTAGCCAGATTCAGTACTTCAGAAGTGATAGGCATGAAATACATTTTCAGTAAAACTTTAGATGAAGTGTGTCTAATTACTCTGTGTTTACATTATAGTTACATGGTAAATACATGCATACTTACACATAATTACGGTTTTATGCATAGTTACAATGTATTTAACATGTCAATCTTTTTGCCCGACATATGTAAGTACTAAGCATGACATCAGGTAGAAGAATTCAGAGTCGGTTCTAGGCCTTCTAGGAACCAGGTTACCCGATTCCTGGAAAGGGTTAATTACACCGTTTTTTGCCCCTAAAGCACTATGAACTAATGCGCGCATGTTTGTGGCTGTAAGTCGAAATAATCAAGTTTGAAGGTTGTTGTACGTCATGGCTGGAGCAGGGGAGAAGGGAAGGGAATGCAAGCCAGCTGACCGCACGCATTTCTGTGTGTTCTGCTTTCACATTTTTTAAATGGTCAGTTTGAGAAATAAACTTTGTTCAACAGCTGACCCTGCTTTAATACAAAGCTCACGCTACATACTGTTTTACATAATGGTAGCGCTGCTCTTAAATTACTGTGGCTGATTCTTTGGCTTTAGAGATAGTATCAGCTCATCATCTAACCATGGAATCTTGTGCAATTAAATCTCTTAAACTCCTGACGGTAAACAATGTAACAACATTATAATAATATATAATATATTTATTATATATTCATTATATTCAGACTGTTCTAGACTTTTGTCAAAGAAACCAAATCCAAAACCAATTAATGGGGAACTAACTAGAATCGTGTTTGTTGGTCTTTAGTAGAGAAAATATTTCTATGAACCATGCTGAGCTCAAACTAAAAATGTCAAGGATGTAATGAAATACAGAAACAAAACAAGAATTGGAAACCAAATATGTAGGTGAAAGAACTATACCATTTTACACACCCTATTTATTCTACCTTTAACATCAGCAGGTAAAGGTGAATTTAGTAAAAAAGAGGCAAATGAATTATTTTGATATAAAAGTGGACATTTATTTGGTGTATTGTCACTTTAATCAGCAAGGTAATGGCAGTCGTGTAGCTTAAGGTAACCGTTTGATTAAAACCTGGAATATTAGTTGATTGGGCAATGTGCAGTATTGCTCAGTAGAAATGACTGTAGACAGCTGGCTTATGACTCCTGTCTTCTTTTCCTAGTTTCTCGAAGGTACTGAAGGAGACCGTGAAAGACTTGGCCCCCCAGTGTGACGTCACCTTTGTGCTTTCTGAAGACGGGAGTGGGAAAGGAGCTGCCCTCATCACGGCTGTGGCTCAGAGGTTACACAGCCACACATAGTGTCAGAGGTCACTTTCAACCAATGTAATACAGTCCTCATGAGACTAACAATCACTGTCGAAATGAGGTAATAGTGATACTTTATATGATTTTCAAAGTATTTCATTTCTTACCTATTTAATACCCCAGTGTTGTGTGTTTTCTGTCATTTTCCTGTTTTTCATCATTTACCATGATTACTTGGTAACTGGATCTGCTTTAAAATGTTGAATTTCTGAGGTGGTTTTTAGAAAAAAAATAGCCTCTATGAGTGTGCAGCTGAAACTTCCCTTATAAAAGTTTTACATAGTAAAAACATAGAAAAGTGTAATAAAGCACGGTAAAGCATAGGTAAGCATTGTGAAGCCCACAGAGGTATGGTTAAGAACATTGCAAACCATGGTTAACAAAGGTAAATGCATAGTGTAATAATAAGAAAAGCATGGGAAAACTGTGAAATTATCACACATTTACTATGGTAAACTTCAACAGGGGTTCTGTCCCCTCAGAAACTGATTTTCATCATTATTTTCTTTTACAAAACACACATATAGAATGTTAAACAGTTAAGAAATGAGCTTGTCCTGAAATCTAGATGTTACAAGATACCTTTTAAAATGCATAGACAAGGTTGGTTCGTGCAGCATCAGTTTAATCGTATTGTAATTTACTGTCATTGACTGTAGAGACAGCATAAGAGATATTTGGCTTGTCAAAACGTTTGTCAAATACGTTTAAAATACTCTACCATCGAGTATTTTATAATTACGAAGTAATGACACAAATCAATTTTTATAAGCTGACATCAAAAATATAGACTGAAGATTAATCTTTATTTCCTCTGACAATTTTACCAAGAGGTATTTATATACTGTTTGTACTAGTTATTTTTTTATATTAAGATGTAAGCTTCTAGATGAAAGGATTCTGTACCTTCCCTGATGCACTGCCATTCACAATGTAGGTCTTCCATGTGCCAATTTTAAATACATTGCATCTGGTTGAATTTTAGGTCACAGACATGTTTGCATGTATTACTTTCAGGTAGTCTTGTACTTCGCTGTGAGGGAAGCCGGTTCCACTGTGATTAATATAACTGATCATATCAAATAAACCATTTAAGATTCTGGCTTCCTGTTTTCTGTGTTAAAGCCCGAGACAGACAGGCGTGGCGCGGCACCGCTGGGCATTTTCAGTGCGGTACCGTTAGTCTGCACCCGGACACACAGGAGCGGTATGCACTACATGGTACAGTAGTTGTCAGTACCACACCGTAGGCTATGTGCTCGAATATAATTTACATATGCGGCCATAAGTTTTGCATCACCTAGTAGAATATTAGGATGCAGACATAATTAAAAGAAAAACCTATATGAACATAATTTCGATATTTTATTTAACATCATGCAATCTAAGAAACTACACAATGGTATCTCAAAAGTCTACTGGAAACTACAATAATAGTACAGATTTCGAAATGTCAGATTTTTTCAATTTTTGGAAAACTACAAAGCGATATGCAATTTCAGTATGTCAACGTAACATTATTAATTCTATAAGGCATGATGCAAAACTTTTGGCCATAGCTGTAATGCCCCCCATATAATCTACTAAATAAAAACACTGGTTTGTTTTTCAACGTTGTTTTTCTGTCATCTATATGCAGGTGTATGACATGAGCGATCTGAGCTTAGCAAAGAAACACACAATACGTTGCTGATAGCAAGTAGCCTACTACTAAAGTGCTAGAAAATATCCTTTTAAAGCCAGTTATTTAGTAAAAATAGTTGTGAACTACAGAAATAATAAAAATGGCAGGAAGGATGCTTATCAGGGGTGATGCATAAAATACTGACTTGCCTGTCTTTTTATGAAATATGGGAGGGATCAAACACTTCAGGGTGCCTGGACACCTCTGTAGACAACAGTTTCGTTCATGATTTCTCCTGGCAAGCACGTGTTGTCAGCAATTGGCTGTGATTGGTTAATCCACCGACGGTACTCGCTCTGGATTCGATTTGAGCGGTACCACGGGACTAGCGGTATCGTCCCATCAGCAACCACATTGAAAGCTGAGCCAGTCATGGGGTGCTGAGGGGTCTATCTGCTCCACCACAGCTCAACCAGGAGTCAGGGCAACCATCAAAATGATGTTGATTATTGATTCACTAGTGGTTAGGAGCTTTACAGCATGATGGATTGATACACTTTGCCACTGGACTGTGCACCTCTCTCTGCATTCGAATTAAACAGCCACCCTCCAGATTGGGCGAAATATTAAACGAATGTTTAAACGGCAGCAGTGTGGAGTAGTGGTTAGGGCTTTGGACTCTTGACCTGTGGGTCGTGGGTTCAATCCCCAGTGGGGGACACTGCTGCTGTACCCTTGAGCAAGGTACTTTACCTAGATTGCTCCAGTAAAAACCCAACTGTATAAAAGGGTAATTGTATGTAAAAATAATGTGATATCTTGTAACAATTGTAAGTCGCCCTGGATAAGGGCGTCGGCTAAGAAATAAATAATAATAATAATAATAATGTAGGGGAGGGGGGGTTTTAATTCTTATGCAGTACCTTGTTTAGTACAGGTTCATTTTCCTTGCTGTAGCTGATTAACCAGTAATGGGTAGTTACTCATCTGTAACGGGCAGTGTTGTGTGATTCTGTTTTATATGTCCAGTCCCTGTGCTTCGAATACAGTTACAGTATAACAAAGATTCGGATTTGTTTGAACTGCCTGTAAAAAAAAGCAATTTCCAGCTCAGCTCAATAATTGATTTTCCAACCTTCCTTCCAATTCCCCTGGCAAGCTCCTGCAGTGGCCAGTGACCCTCAACACATCTGCTGCAGAATTGGTAATCGAACAAATGCATAGATGAGTAGCTCAGTGGAGCTCTCCAGGGAATGGTTCGTTACATCTGCTGCTCTCTACATAATTCCTGCTTCTGCATTTCTTCTGAGGATAAGCAGTGATCGGCTTTAGACTATGCCTACCAAAAGATCTCCAAAGGCAATGGTTTCTACTTAGGGTAATAGTTGCACAAGTATAGGGCAACAACAGTGCTAAGAGCTACTGATGCAATGGTTCCAATATGTCCAGTTATTTTAACTCTATTTATCTCCACAAGTTTACATGTATAATTGGCCATTCTCTCACCACAGTAATCCCCACAACAGCTCAGGAGAACTGAAGGTCAGTGGGTTTCCTCTGATCAAGTAATTTAAATACTGACTAAAACATAAATTACACATTATCCTAATGGAATTCCCTAATTAATCATCCCTGTATGGTTGGCTTATATGTAGGGGCTGTAAGTTGACCTTTTGGTGGCCACATTGTGCATCCCAGCTGTACACTGTATCCATTCCTGTAGATATATACAGTCGGCACTGCTTTATCGGGACGCCTCGGGAGAAGTCATAATATCCCAAATAAGCGGCTGTCCCAATTAAACGAGCGGCATTGGAGACGACCTTAGTCACTTTTTTGTTTCTAAATCAAAAGAAAAATAATGAAATCACATCACATTATGATTAAATGTTAAATACATAATTTAAAATATGAGTCAACTTTTTTTAAAATTCCTAAACAAAACAAATCACTGTTTTTTATTTCTACATTAAATGAAAAAGAATGAAATCACATCTTTTCACAAGGTGAGGCACCTGCGATGTTGACACACCAACTTTCTTTGCAACATCAGCCTGCAAAACCACAGGAGACTCTAGCTCTTTCAAGAGTTCAACAAGGTTTACGCAATTTATGCATGTCACAGGATAATCACATACTCACTGCACTGCGCTACGCAAACCTGTCTTGCTCAGAAAAGCGCTCTCCATTCATCATTTGAAAATACTGTATCGCAATTAAACAAAGTAATGTCCCCATTAAACTATATAAATAGCATTGAGAAGAACCGTCTCCCAGAGTTGTATCCCATTTAAGCAGAAATCCCGATTATCAGTTCCCCGATTAGGCGGAACCAACTCTACATATAAAATATACTTAGTGAACAGGTTAAATAAATTATTCCAGTTAGTGTTAATTAGTCATTTTGATATAATTTACCATTATACTAACACCTCTGTAATAATAGGTTTGTTTTCTTCAAAATAATACGTCAGTCTTCTTCAGGTAATCTTCAATCAAAAGAGTTTCATTCAGGAACAAAGCAAACCCAAAGACAGCACAGGATGCAATCACAGCAATAATGTAAGTGCAGTTACATGTCTCAACAGGTGAAATCTTGAGCAAACAAAGCTGCAGGCAAACCTACAGGTCTCGATAGATGGAATCTTGAGCAACGAAAATACCTTTTACAAGCATTAATATACTCAGCAAATTACTACCTACTGGGTGTGGAACTACACCCAGAAATCTACTTTTACCAATGAGCAGAGTGGCCCCCCTTCACTGGAGGCACGCCAGTAGGCACTCTGAGACGCACCACCAAAGGCACAGCGCACTACTCCTAGCAGAAGTTTGTGTATTAGAACCAGCTTTAGCTGGGTTGATTGTGGTCCAACCTATTGATCAAGTAGAGACATTGATTTTAAGTAGAGACAACTCATGCATAAACAAGGGTCATCCGCCGGAGGTCAAAACTGCTCTCTGAGAATCATGAAAAACCAGTTTCACAAGTCTTATACATAGAGGCACCTTGGGCTGGGTGCACATTTACATAAGGACAGGGCAGCGCTAAGCAGTGGATTTAAAAACCCACAGAAAAATCACACAATGTTCAGAGACAGAGATTCAATGATTTAAAGGGGCACATACAATTATTACAATCTTACACCTCATTTGCTTACCCAATAACTAGTTATAGGTCTTAAATACCACTTATCCAATTTTCATTGCCATTTCCTATTCTATAATGCTCTGTACATACTGTTGATTTCCATCATGGTCATCAGCTTCATACTGATAGCAACTCATACTGAATTAAAATGTACAGCCATGGTGGAGGATGTATGTTACCGACATACCTGTTATAATCACAAATTAGCCCCTACTTGAAATGCAGTGTCTGCAAAGCATTGATATGTAAACTCAGATTTGTCTAGTAAAAAATCACTAGCTGAAACATGTATCTACTTGGCTTATTTTCTTTTGGTTTTTAGAATGTTTTAAAGTTATAGCTTCAAAATGAAATACTTTAGGGCAGTGTGACCTACCACACAGAAAGTGATAAGATAAAAGGAAGAAACAGTGTGATTTGTAAAAATGCAGAACAACGTTTGGGAAAACATGTATATCTCAAATTCCTATGCTGCGAATAAGAGAAAAGAAAACTGTTGGTAAACTGTCACAGTACATTGTCACAGATCAGTCAAGACTGCTGTCAATGGGTTCACTACTAGGAAAACATAATATGTGGATGTTTATACTTGTCTGTGTATGTTCACGGGGGTGTGTTTTACAGGGGGTACGTGGCTCTGCTAGTTTGAGATGGAAAATTACAAAGTGTGAGCTCTTTGAAGGGCTGAGGGTCTGTGTAAACTCACAAGCTAAAGCAACAATTTCACTATTGCTAACCAATAGTTTTGTTTTCCACTGAAACCACTGAGATGCTGATGGCATTTCTGCACTTTTTGTTTAAATAGTGGACGGTGAATAACATTCTTGCGTTCTACGAATAAGCTCTTTACCTCTAGGCCCTGGCTCAGGTGGGAATACACTGCCACATTTCCATCTGTACTGTGAAACTGCAATCGATACAAAAGGATGATGACATGTTTTTTTTTTTTTGTGCTGGCAGAATTGCTGCAAACTGGTTATGCATTTAAAAAGGACAAATCTGAGGTAAAAATATAAGAAAGTCAAATATATAAAGTGTCTTTTATAACGTATTTAATGTCTGAATATGGTCTCTTAATTTTGGAGGGCTCTAGGTTTTATTAACGAACTGACCTGGAAGTAGGTTGGTTCACTATGTAATTTAAGGTACAGGTGAAACAAAGACCCGGACGGCTGAGTCACCGGAGCTCTCCGGAACATAGAGCCGCAACTGAGGTTCCAAAGCAGCTCCTGCCTTTACTGCCTTTCACATTTTTAAAAAATCCTCCCTGAATTATTGTGTTTAAACATTTGAATTAACTAAATAAATAAGTATATAAAATATCTAAATGTAAATTCAGAAGTACTTTAATGTACATAATATTTGTGTTGATATAAGGGGTCGTCCAAAATGATCAACTAGAATCATATATTCCACTATCTGCAGCCATTACCTTTTATAAAAACCAGTGCAAGCATATAGAGAGGGTCCTCATAATCGCGTGAGTGAAAGATTATAGTCAAATGCAACCCGAAACATACATGGGAGGCTAGGATTGAATAATAAAATAGAAGCTTGGTGAATCAAAGCAGTTATCATGCTCACAATGTAGGGTGTGACAGACACACCATGAAATGAAACGTATAATGTATATTCTAGTAATACATCATAAGACATACTATATACTGTACTTTATAGAACACTGATTCCATCTATGTAACATATATTTATTATAATGCTGGAACGAACAAGGCATTTTCATGTTCAGATATCTGTTCAGGATTCAGACATGGATTCGAATATTTGTTCATTACAAAAACATTATCAAAGTCATTACATGTAACATTATTAAAGTTGAAGTATCCCAGAAGTAAGAAAGGCTTTACTTTACCCTTGTGGATTAATTACAAAGGATGTAAGACAGCAGTTATGCATTTCAGGTAAAAACATTAAGTAAACTAATTTCGCAATGAAACTGTTTAGTATTGCTTTATAGGCTTTTAGAAAATATCAATAATTTTGGACGGCCCCTAATAAACAAGAAAAATACTGTCTAAATTCTTAAAGTTGTTGAAGTTAAAAGAAAATAAAATTTTAACCAGATTTCACATCCTTGTCTCTTTTTAGAAAAACACATTTAACCTGTCAATAATAACAACAACAAAAACTTAAATATGATGTTACAGTCAAGAACATACATTACTGAATAGAGGTTTTGGTGGCTCTGAAGCCAGAGCCGGAGCAACTAAAAGCAGCAGGAGCTGAAGCAGCATCGTGGAGCTGCACCAGAGTGGTTCCGGAGCAGGAGCAGGGGCTGCTGAAGCCAGCCTGGAGCTGGAGCATGAGGTCTCCATCAACTCTAGAGCCAGCCTGGAGCTGCTCCAGAGCCGGAGCTAGCAAAGTCGGAGCACGGCCAACACTAATTTGATCTACCTGGTTCCATTGAAAATCCTAGAGGTTGTAATTTGTACCATCTATAGTCTGACATGCAGGGAGACAAGCTGCAAAGGCATTATTGGCCTCCTTATCAGCGAGAGAGAGGGAGGGGTGCTGACAGTATTCCTCAGGTGGCAGAAAGATGATTTCATCACACCAGAGCTTCAAAAGAGAATATAAGTCCAATTAAACCCCAAGGCATCCGAGTGGCAGATTTTAAACTTCATTTTAAATATAGGACCAATCCTCCCCCCACTTCCAATGCTTGTAAATTAGAATAGGCCCAAAGATCTGCGCCTCTCCTGGATAATTCATGTTGAATGAGTAATAGACACACAGTGAGTGTTTTACAGCTGCTGCACGTCCTCTTGCGAAGGGCAACATGTGCCTCACTCAAGATAAAGGGACTCTCATATATAAATAGAATATGTATTAGGTGGTCTTTTAAAAAGAATCCATAACTGGTAAGTGAACCTAAAGACACAGAGCCACTCCCCCCTGCCTGGTCCTTTGAAGCTTGAGCAGGCCTTTGTTCATGTGGATCCTGTGACCTTTTTTAATTGAAGTGACATTGGTTGTCAGTCGCTATGGTAACATCATAGCCACTGTTGACAGTGACTGTAGAGACCTATCAGGTCACAGTTTACAGGAGGGTGATGTAAATGCTCAGCCCTAGAAGTATGATTCCAGCTAAGCTGTTTAGCATGATATGTTGAAATGAAATGTGAAAAATCTCTCGACACTATGCTTTCTGTACACTTCTAAAGTTGAATCCAAATAATAATATTGGTTTTAAGTTCAATTCATTTCCCCACAGGCTGGTTATTGGGTAAAACAGGAGAGAGACAAAAGCATTATGGGAATTTTGCCAGCTACAAGACACAAGCCTCTCACATAGTTTTTGGCTCCAGTGGTCAGACAGTTTACATGAAGGGTAAAGAAGGCTACTAGAGCATAATAATATGAGAAGAACAGCAGAGAACAGTAATTTGAGTCAGCTAGTGGTAGCCTCTCCTTCAGTATTGTTATATTGTACAGCTGTAGGCTGTTTAATGAACTAATAACAATGAATCTTAAAAGTGTATACTGTAGATTAATGTTCCTATAGCTGCCCTAAAGATGTGATAGACAATTGGTAAAGATGCCTTTTATATGCACTTGCAACATTAATTCAGGTCCCTTTCCCCTTTGCTGAAGGTCTCTAGGTTATCTGGTAGTTTATTTTGCAATTCCTGTCAGATGAAATTTTGTTTAAAAAACGCAACACAATTGTCCCGGTGTATTCGTAGTTCTGTTCATCCGGAGTGGAATTTTATATATATATATATATTTCTTTCTATATCAAAATCCATCTGGCATTATCTGAGCCTGTAGAATCCTACTTGCCGGTTCCTTTTGAGTACTTCCTGATTTCCAAGCTGACTGCTGAGATTTCTAGGCTTAAATAATTCCAATACATAGACAAATAATGAAACGTCCATATTGGGGCCGCTCCAAATCACTTGGAAATACTGTATAATTCTTCACTATAATCCAGTAAACTGAGAGCAGGGTGCAAAGGCTGGCCTTTGTGAGGAATGCATGACTTTCAGTAGACACACACCCACATCTACTTCCTTTCTTTTCAGTCCAAACAGTCAAAAGTGGGTTGGGGGGTTGGGGGTCACTTCAGGAGATCTATATAATTCCAAGCTGGGAGAGCTGGCAAGGAAAAATGAAAAAAAAAAAAAAACTAATCTCCATTATCATTCATCCTTTTTACTTAGAAATCCTGTTTGCCCAGAGATGCTGGTGTATTAAGTATGTCATTAAACAAAAGCCCTCAGTCCTGAGCAGTAATCTGACCTCCTGGTTTCCAGAGAGAGTGAGGGAGTGCTGGGGGAGGGGACTTGTAGCTGGAGAGAAACGTCAGAGGCATATCATTTGTCATATGAGACACTGAACACAGCTCTGCTTACGTTATGTGCAGAAAATGACTGTACTCTGAAATAAGGAGGCATTTGAACCCTTTTAACCCTGTAATTGCCCACTTCATACTTATTTTAGGATAAAATATAGCATAGAAACCATGTCTATAATTCTAATTATCTATAATTCGTTTTCTTGAACACAGATATATTTCAATACATTATGAGGGATAATTTGAAGCAATATGAATTCACAGTCAGTGTATTGGAAAAGAATACAATGTGTTGATTTACCTGGCTGGTTAGAGCAAATACGTGGTTAATTCGGGTTGCTGTACAGTAAACGCAGGTTACTTTGAAGGGAATTCCTAATTTCACCGGGGAATCCTTTCTGCTTGCAGCTCACCAAGGCTAAAGCACACAAGTATTTTTGTCAAGGTCACACTTTTACTATAGATAACAGAGAGCCTAGCTATTGGTCCATTAACTACCTTCACTGCTGTCAATATATCATTTCAAAAACACTATTTATAGACACCTAATTGTATATAGATGTCAATTGATTACTGAATACATGGCCTTCATAGAAATCACTGGATAGTTGTCTAAAGAGTTTTCTATTTGAAAACAGCACAGATTTAAGCATTAAAGATTACAGAATACAGATCAGATATTTGCATTAAACTAAATCATTTATGTCAAGGGTGAATTCCTAGTGTTCAACCCCTATACTGCATGTACTGTATATAAAAGATTGATTGTGTGTGGATACTAGTATAGCGGTATCTACAAAATATTTGTGGCATTTCTTTTTCAGATACATTTCACAGCAATATGAACAGCAGGGTTATGCGTTATGTTTCTTCAGAGATTCCAGTACTATGAAATGGGTTGTGTGGGCAGCGCTAACCGGTTATGATGCATACTACTAATGCAAATGCATGGTGAGAGACGTGCTGAACGTGCCCTGGGAGATAGGGCCTGGGATTCTGACAGTAGCTTCTCCCTCCCCCCTGCCATCAGAAGAAGCTTGAGGGACAGCCCATCTGCTCCCTTTCACCCTCCTTGTGCAGCAGAGCCCTTAGCCAATGGCAGGAGTACAGGCAGTGGGCTGGCTTTGGTGGTTACCACCCAGCAGTAGCATTTGCTGCATCTTTACGTTGGTTGCTAGCAGAGGACACAGCCACAACCTACTATACTGAACTCTATGTGGATTTGTTTTACGGCTTCCATATCAAGTGAAGAGGGCTAATTCATTTTTAAGGAAGTGTTGGTGACTTTTGCAGTGACTGCTTGGATCCCTACTGCACTGCTTTCAGCTGTTTGTGTCTTTCTCTCTTTCTCATCTCCCATCAGACCCTCCAGGCAGGATGATAGCTGCTCAGCTTCTGGCCTATTATTTCACAGAATTAAAGGATGACCAGGTCAAAAAGGTTAGTGTTATGGTGAAGGTAATCCCAAAAACTAGGTATAGATGTGTTCTGCACTCAGCACTCGGCATCATTACAGAAATGCAACAGCACTGACATGTTGCATGTAATTGTGCATATATTTTACATAAACATAAGGTGTTTTGTAGACGACTCTGTTGAAAATCAGCTACCAGTAATATTGTGGATGTTGGCAGCCCCTACCCTTGAAATATACAAGATATTAAAAGATGAAGCCGTGTTTCGTGGTTCTGCTGTGTCCTTGAAACAAGGAGGTAGAAGTCATTTCAGGACATTGTGAATGTGCCATTTATAATGCTTGAGCTCAAGATTAAAATAAAGGAGCCAGCTGTAACTAAAGCGGATATGTGTTCTTAGCTGAGTAAATTGCTGAAGCCACATTTTATTTGAATTAATTTCCCCTTTAAGGCCTGTGTCAATTAGTGCATCCCATTTTTGCTGTGAAGTCTTAGGACCAATCAGTTGCTCAACATGTCCTTATATATTAAATAGCAATGTGTATTAAGATACACTAAATGTTTTAAATACATATCTATAGTTTATGCTAGTCTGAGCATCACCCCTGGCATTGCCATCGTAGGTAATCAGATTCCTTTTAATTTAATTACTGCATGTAATTAAATAATAATAATAATAATAATAATAATAATAATAATAATAATAATAATAATAATAATAATAATAATACGACTACTACTACTACTACTACTACTACTACTACTACTATTAATGTTTCTAGTAATGTCATAGGCAAATAGGAATTAGTTATTTTAATTTTATATTTTATCTTATAACCAATGCTGACAAACAAACAGTGAATAAAATACTTTTTTTTTTTTTTTTTTTTTTAGCAAAACTGACCGGTACTCTATTAGTGTAATTTGGCATTGTGTTTATTTCTGTGTTATGTTGTGTGATTGATTTATCTAAAATATACCAGCCATTGGCAGACTGATGATAGGGTCAGTGATGTGCAGTTTTATTCCAGACTGCTGGTATGATAATGACAGGGCTCTTGGCTATGGTAGGAAGCTGACGTATCCTGATTTGCTTCCAATACAGAACCGACCAAGCAGGCAGAGGACCTGGGAATGGGGAATTCTATCTCATTGTGATATAATTCACACGGCTGTGTGTCTTAGCAGTTAAGAGGCCATCTTAACTAAACACTTGAGCAAAAGCAGGTTCCATTATCATATATGGTCAGTCTTTCAGGAGATTGGGTCATGTGTAGCTAGGTTACGGGTGCCTAGCTACATATCATCAATAAGAACACTTGATTAAATGAAGGTATCAAATGATACAAATATGATAAGGCCAACCATGCTATTGCTTCCTATGAACATTGTAAATGTACATATACATATCGAAATAATTATTGAAAATTGACTATGCATGTTTGAGAGAAGACATCACTAATTGATGAAACACGGTACAAAATATAATTTTATTGTTATATATGTTTTTACAACAGAAAGACTCAAGGTTCATTTTTTCTCTATTTCTCTATTGTGGAACACACACACACACACACACGCACACACACACAAAAGAAAACACATATGATGTATGCTTGTAAATACATTATCATTTTTCCAGATCCCTAATGGAGCAAATTGGTCTTTCTTAATCAAACTGGGGTCTGGGGTACCATGAGGGTCCGCAAAGGCATACCCAGGAAATTCTAGAAACGTTTCATGTAAGATGATCATCCACTGTTGTGATGAAAGAGAAAGGCCCTGTGATACTTCCAGACCACGGGTCTCCAGCCCTGGTCCTGGAGAGCCCCTATCCAGCAGGTTTTATAGGTGTCTTTACCTCTTCAGTGGCTAAAGATCTGGAACACCTGTTAATCTTGACTAATTAAGCCAATAACTGGTTCAATTAAGTAACTGAGAGATTGGTTGAAACAAAAACCTGCAGCCACCGTAGCTCTCCAGGACCAGGGTTGGAGACCCCTGTTCCAGACCTTATACAGTACAAGCATTTCATTTCTCTGCAGTCCAGTTTTTATCTGTAGTGATTGGGATTTGCCTTTTAGTTGGGGTCCCTATTCGATTTTAAAAAGGGGTCTCCCAATGTTCTATAGTAGATAGCCGAAGGTTGATTGAAAGATGGAGAGAGTCTTTCTTTAATGGCTGGTTTCACAGGTCCTCATTAGCACTAATTGGACTATCTAATGTTGCCTTAGATAAAGCAGTCCATGATTAGTGCTAATCGGGGTCTGTGAAACCACATATGTATTTTTTGTATCCTAAAGATTTGGCATCATAGTAACCACAGAACATACTGTACACAATCCTGGGCCAATATCTGTATTTTCATAACCAAAATCAATACAAATGTGTGATTTCAAAATTATACTGAGATGCTTGAGCTCCAGGTGGTTAAAAGGACACTGACCCAATTAAAACCAATTTAGAAAGAGCGTCTCCCCACCCCCTGCTTGAAATAACTTGTATCTGAAAAGCTCAGTCAGTGGAGACCATTAGGGTTACTTGTCCAGCGAGTGTAGTTCTTTTATTGTTTTTCTCTGTATTTTTTAATTTTAGTTTTATAATTGTCCGTGGCCTGGAAGGAATTGTAGTCAGACCCCTGCAGTTTATTAGTCAGTATTTGCAGTCTTCTTTCCACTTGTCATTGCTCTACTGTGCTATCAGCAGAAAGACAGTGACCTTTGGGGGTATGTTTTTTATCCTCTATAGAAAAGAATCATTAGGAATTAATTAAAATTACCCTTGCAATGCCCTTCTCTATCTGACTGACTGTGACTCACACAGTGACTAGAGACAATGTGCAGCTTGGCAGAGCTCCTTGGAACCTGTTCAGTGTGCCCTGTAGAGTATATATTTGTTCAATGGGGCTGGTCTCGGTGTTTCCTTTACAAGTTTACTACAACTATGGCCAAACGTTTTGTGTCACCCTGTAGAATGAACAGATTTTGCTTCATAGTCAAATTAAACCTGCTGAATAATGTGTTAACATATTGAATATACATATACTTAATGAAAAAACTGACAACAATTGAACAATAGTACAATACTACTATTATGGCTTCTGGTATCCAGAATCATTTTAAAGTTTCTTTGATTACACAATGTTAAATAATAGATCTAAATTATGTTCATTTAGTTTTTTTACCCTATAATTCTAGGTGATGCTAAACTTTTGGCCATAGCTGTACCAGGAAGGAGACAGCCATTACATACCACTATTCCAGCTTTTATAGTGTGTAAGATCACTAAGGCTGCAAATATACTGGTACTGGGACAAATATTCGAATATTCAAACAAACATTACTTGAAATGTATTTGCTGCCAAGAAAATGATTGTTTGTATTCGTTCATATATCGTAATTTATAAATAACTGTATAAAAAAGATGCAGAGGAAACTAATGCATCAATAAGGTCTGAAATAAATAACACACTGCTGTACAGAAGAGTGTTTTTTTTCTTCTCTTTTTTGATGTGGTGCTGGGTTTATTGTACTGAGAGATTTTGTTACTGTAATACAGTACAAATTTGAATCTTGTTTATCAATATATATCAAATATTGTTTAAAATTAAACCCAGCAATAAAATCTATGGTTAATTGAATGTTTACCTCTTCTGTGTAAATGTTTGTTTAATGTTTAGCATACATGTTTTCAATTAAAAAGCAGACTTGATTTAGAATTTAAAGACTTCTTTATATTAAAATGTTGTATTTATGTTGATGATGGCATTGATTTTTAAACGCTGTGTACAATTACAGTAGTTTACAATGTATCAAGATAATTTAATAACTTTTTGAAAAAACATTAAGTAATTAATGCAAGATCCTCATAAAACATATGCGGTTAAATGTAGCAAAATATTATACCCGTAATGATTTTCATTTCTGTTTAAATTTGTTTACAGCCTTGCATACTATGTAAAAAGAATGATAAATGTCAACTACAAAAGTATCATCTATATGTGCCCTGGTAAACTTTTCTATACAGTAAGCTGTTTTTCAGAACATAGGCATGTTGTAGTTTATTCTGCATTGTGACTTGGCTTTACAAAGAGCAATTAAACAGTAGGTATTGCTCTCTTTTACGTATAGAGAATGACCTGATATATGGCCTGTAATGATTACTTCCTGAGGTATGTGTATTTTGAAGGAAATGGCTGTGCAATGCCTGGAGGGAGGGATTTCCTAACCATGTGAAGTGTAAATCAGTTGTGTAAAGCTACCAGCTTCAGAGTGGAATGTTTTGAGTAACAGTGTAGCTTTGGCGTGCACTGTTGTATCATAACAGTTTTAACCTTGGGGCTACAGGTTAACCTATCAATGCTGGCCTTCTTTAGCAGTTGTTAGTAGTGTAATTACAGTACCAAGGCTTTTTAACAATTCTGACAATTCATATTTAGCTAACGACTTGCAAGTCCCTTATCAATTTGCTGTTTAAGTTTCTGGTCTTACATGAAGGAGGTCTAGATAAATGGACTTCACTAGAAGTGAAAATAAATTATGGAAAACTCTCTGAACAATCCACACAAACATGGATGTTCGATCCAATTCAATTTACTAAAATAGACAGAATATGTGAATACATTATTTATTTTGATTCACTGGTCTTAGTTGTTATGATACAGAGAGGAAACGGTGGCTCTACTAGAGCAGGTCTTATATAAAAGAAGTAGAACTTCTGTCAAGTTTCCTGAAATCCTGTTGCAGCGGATGATTAAATCATACAGGAGGTTTAATGCAAGCTTTCCCAGACTAATTAGGTTTTTACATTGTCCCAAAGGAGATTAAACAAAGACATGATTTGAAAGGTGACTAGCCCTATCCGACAAATTAGAAATTGCATATCAGAAGTCATCCAATCACAGTGCAGTATTTGCCAAAATTCTAGTACATTTTATCCTGCGTACAGATGTCATCCCGTGTATAGAGCAACCACACCTAATTACCAATGTTCAAAAATAATAAAATCAAAATTGTGACAGTGAGTAATTCCCAGTGATGCTGTAATTGAGTTCTTCCTGTGACCAACCCTATTAAGCTGCCAGCGCTGGGCTCTAGTGCTCCAGCATTTCAAGTATTTACAACTTTAAACGTTTTACTGAGTCCTCATGAGGAAGCACTTTTCATTTGTGACGAATAAAAAATGTGATCTCTTACTTGTTAAAGGCGTGCTCATCCAAACTGATATCTGAGAGACCTTGTACAGTACACAGTGCCAGTCCTATTGATTTTTAAAACCTGGGGAAATGCTTGAACAATAGGAACTGTGTACCGCAGTTTTCTGCATTAAACACTGAATTAGGGTTGCTGTTTCACAAAACGTTTAAGACTTTGAAGGTATTTGGAAAAAACCATAAGCTTATTCTATCGCCTCATTTGTACATAGTTCATGTGTGTATGGCAATATAACTAACATTTTACTTTTCAAAGTAACTTCCGCAACACTGTTTGGATAACATTTCAAAGTTTCAAACTCTAAGGAAGAGAAAAGTGTTGACAGTACTGCGCCTGAGCCTCTATGCGGGGTCGTGTTACAAGTAGAGTCATAATATTAAATGTTCAGTATGCAGTAGAGGCAGATAACTATTGTCTCCACCTGGTGAAAGTAAAAATAGTCAAGATTAATAAGAAAGAATCCTTTAAATTGCTTTACAGCCAACACTGCACAGTATATTCGCAGTTTGCATGCTTTTTCCATGCGCATGTAGCAGCTTGTTAATTCATCTAGCACTAAATCCTCTGGGAGCATCCACACTGAATAGAATTGGTTGTACAGAGAATATAATAGACTGAAGAGGGTGTTTCAGCCAATCTGAGCTTAAGGGTTGGCTGCTGCATACCACGACACATCACAAAGAAACCCCATTCATGACATCAGGCGTACCATATTGAGCTTTTGCTGGGCTTTATTCTCAATATTGGTACGGTTGACATGACCTGCTTAAAAAAAAAAAAACATCCTGAGGCAGCTTTCGGAATTTCCATCAACTGCAAAGTCAGCACAAAACAGTAACATCACAATCAATAATACAGCAGTATTTAATAGAGTTACAGGACGGCAGCGTCCCTGCATGGGTTGTATCGACACTCAGAGAGAGTAGACAGAAGTTCACTTCTACTTGTGTCCATATTCCCTCATGCACATCCTCTATCCTGTAACCCTATAATACTTCAATGTTTGCAATCTGATAGTGACTTTAAAGGTTTGAAGTTAAACACTGCACCGCAGTAACATGCTAAAGAGAGTTAACATGTTTTCAGAGCCTGGGAGAGTGCTTATCTCTCTGTATTATTAAATAAGAAAAGTGTTTAACCACTTACTCGGAATGTACATCAGCCAACACAATGTGCAGTGGAGGGTGCTGCAGAGACACAGGGATGGAGTTCTGCACAGTCACTGTCTGCATCACACCTGACCTTCACACACACACACACACCACACTTGTGATCCAGAAGCATCCTCTTAGCATTTAATGGGCAGGAAAAGTGCAGCACAGGTTTGGCTATGCATCACCAATAAATTGAAAAAAACACAGCATAAAAGGAAGGGGCTACTGTAACAATATAATAGACACTGAGAGCCGTTGGTGCATACTGTAGTGCCAGCAACTTTTAAGTAGGTCATGTTCAGTTTTAAACTAAACCATCTTTTCTTGTTGTCTATTTATTGCCTTATTCTAAAGCTTAGCCTTCTCCCGACTATAGCAGACATTGTTGAAAGTCTAGTTTGTTTACATTAAGTTTTGGCTGTGCTACTGTGCAAGCTTTCTTTATAGAGCAGGAAGACATTTAAGGGACTTTTTTCTCCTAAATTATAGCTTTTAATGGGAAACCCAAATAAACCGGTTATTTTTGCCATACCGTTAGTAAATGTGCTATAAAAAAATAAAAATTCAAATCCAAGTGCAAGTGATTTGGAGGTCTCAGACTTTACAAACCACCACTTATTTGCACGATTCAGCATGATTCAGACACCCAGGACTGAATGGCAGGCAGGGGGGTGTTTAGATCAGGATTCATGGGTGCTTGCAGGGTCATGAGGGAACGCACCCAAGGCATCTGACGTAAACTTCAAGAAACTAGTCAAGTACACACCTCAGCATAACTGCTCGCCCCCTTTTATGAGTACTATATTCGCATGTTTACATATAATGATTGAGTAAATAGCTCAAGCAGATAGATAAAGACTGAGTAAGACTGAGTAAGACTGATAATATATTTCCTGCTGCAAAATGCTGTCATGTCTGGCTGGCACACACTGATAAGTCTGTGTGTCAAAACACTGATGCTGTACAGTGTTATTTTTTCATTCTGGTTGTGGTTGTAGGTTGTGTTACTCCAGTATTGGGATTGTTCTTTATACAAGCAGTTCTTTCTAGCTGGCTTTGAGACAGGTGTCTATGATTCCTTAAGAGGAGTCATGTGACACTGTAACCGCATAGCAACATAGTTTCTGTCGACACAGGGACAAGCAAGGTCCCCATTAGGCCCAAAGCTACTGTAGTTTGAGACAGCTATAGGCTGTCTTCTTTCACTTGTCATTTATAGGATGTATATCAATTATCTCAAAACTACAGAGGCCTCATTTCCAGATAAACTGATCATGTCTGTTTGAACCGTTTTCATCATTAAAACAGAAAATACACATTATTTAAATACCTTGTAAATTCTGTTGCTATAGCAGTGACATCACTGCATTCTAATAATGCAGACATTTTAAACGGATGATTGTCATCTGTTTAAAGAATATCTGGCTCTGAATGAACTGTTGCAGGGAATCAAATACCGCAGCAGGGTTATCCCAAAATCAGGTATGAACACTATAATAATAGTAAACTATTACTGAACTATTATTGAACTGTTCACAGTGCTTTAAAGGCAATTTTAAGGATTTTATTCAGGACTGTTTTTAACCAGTGAGAGCCTGCCACTTGTACCATTTTAAATCACCTATTTTTTTCTTTGGGATTATATATATATACATATATATATATATATATATATATATATATATATATATATATATATATATATATATATATGGAAAAGGCAGTGTGTAAACAAGCTGTTTTTATAAACAAGAGAAAAGTTCCGGAGGATGATGACCACTAGAGCGGCCATTTTGAAAAGAAACTTTAAAGTTATAAGTGTAAAATGTTTGTTAACAATGAAAAGATTCACCTTTTTATGGTGTAATATTTATTTACACATAATTATACAGAAAAACTACAGCATTTGGAGTTTGTTTGAACCAACTGCTCAATCACAACGGGGTCAGTTTATTACTCACCTTACTGCATTTCAAATTAAACTGTTTATTTCTTATCAGTGTCCTTCAAAGAGTATCCGTTCTACTCATATACTCATAAACTGTTTTTCATTGCCATTTAAAAAATATATATTTAATTGAAATAAAATTAAAATTCAGAGATCCTGAATTTAAAAAAATACTCTGTCAAAACTGGCGGGTTTCATTTGTTGTTCTGTTGTTGCTACCTGTAGCAGAATGACTGCTAGAAAGTGTTGTACAGCAGACTGTATTCTGTAATACTGGAACTAAAAGATTCAACAGTCTTTCTATCCAATGAACTGTCAGAAACAACTTCCCATTCACAAGTCCTTCACTTTTAGTGCTTTGCTCCATAATGCAGTTCCGCGACTAACTTTCTATTCAAACGACGACTGCATTTATTGGGTTGCATGTACCCGAGTATTACGGAAATAATCAAAAGAAATTAACGTGTTAAGCGCAGAAGTTAACTGTGATTAATTAACAGTCCAAATATATATATATATATATATATATATATATATATATATATATATATATATATATATATATATATATATATATATATATACACACACACACAGTGCTCCCTCTCTATAACATGGGTCTCGGGGGACACACAATATGAGCGTTAACAGAAAAGCGTTATACATGGGGGAGGGGGTGTAGCACGCCGCGGAACACATACCAACACACATCTGACTAAAATACAAAATAAAATAACTCCCTCTCTGTAATGCACATGTAGTGAATTAACCATGCGTAAAGCACCATGTAATCAACGCCATATTTTGTATAAATGTAATAACACATGGGCTAGCACTTATATCCACGTATGTGCATTTGAACATGTTACAATTACTGTAAATCTATTCAGGGACAAGAGATTTTCAGTCTTTCTGGAAGTGTATTTTATACTGTGTAAGTAAGGCACTGTTTTAAGGCACTGTTTTAGTTTGTACATGTGCATATTATTTATTGTAAGACCATGCTATCATGTTGTATCCAAGTTAGATAGTTTATAGCATGTTGGTCTTATTAGATAGGTCATTTAAAACAAAAAAGCATGATAAATTACAAGGGTGTCCGAGTGGCTTTATATGGCTGTCAAGAGGAACAAATGGAGAATGTACAAAATTGTCATTAATTGTGAGGTGGGATTTTTAGTGAGGTGGCCTTAAAAATGAGGTTTACCTATATTGAGCATTTTTATTTCTTTGCTTTTAGATTGACAAATACCTGTATGCCATGCGTTTCTCCGATGAAATGCTCCTGGACATCCTGTGTCGGTTCAGGAAGGATCTCGAGAGTGGCCTGGCCAGGGACACCAATCCTACAGCTACAGTCAAGATGCTGCCCACGTTTGTGAGGTCCATTCCTGATGGATCAGGTACAATACAGAAAGACACTACGTCTTAGTGCTTTGGTTATAAAGGATTCCTCGCCTCCATTAAACAGCTTAACTGTATAAACAATGAAATATCAGTGACCTCAAACTTTTAAAAAAAGTGAAAAATGTTAGTTGTCAGTCTTTGTCTGTGAGAGACTGAAATATTGTTGTTTGTTAATGACAAAGTGTCTGACCAGTGCCCCTCATCTTTCAGTTGTAGTATATGTGGTACAGGTGTTCATAGTAAGGGGTTTATGAGAAACATATTATACCCAGATGAGAGATTTAAAAAAAAAAATCTGCATTTCCCCTGCATATTGAATCAGTCTCTGAGGTCTTTGTGTTCCTGTGTACACCCAGTTTCAGGATTCCTGCTTCAGCTTCTTGCACACCTATACTTTTCAGTATTACACTGACCAACTTTAAACACAGCCCTAGTGCTGTAATTTTCATGTTTATGAAATTGCTACAGGCAGATGCCAACCTTTGTCAGCCTTAGCCAGAGGTTACCATATTCCCTCGAATTTAAGACTCACCTTTTAAACCAATGTTTTCTTCTCACAAATGGCCTGCATCTTAAATTCGAGTATAGTGATGGGTTAGGGTTAGGGTTAGGGTTAGGGTTAGCAACATGACTGGCTGCCAAGAAAAGAGGAACAAAAATTACTGACTGCCCACTCTTGAATCATCCATGACATACAGGCAGCCATTTCCTGAGGAATTTTCCAATTTCAGCATTTCGTTATTAGGCTCAGTTTTAACAAACAGTACCAGCTTGAACAGATCGGAAATGCTGATCACACCCCTGTGTTTTTCAACATGCCAAGCAATACCACAGTTCACAAAAAGGAAAATAAACAGGTATGAGGAATCACGACTGGAAATGAAAAGCAGCACATAACTGTAATGCTGTGTGTGACAGCAGACGACCACAAACTGCCTCTAGATGCCGTTTTCTTATTTGCACAATTGAGGCTGTATCTTTGTAAATGTGTCTATTTGATGTTTTCTTTTTTCCTCAAATTGAGGGTGGGAAATTTGGGCTGCGTCTTAAATTCCAGGGTGTATTAAATTTGAAGGAATATAGTATATTAAAATTAACAAACAGTACAATATAGTATTTTGCAATGACTGACAACTGCACTTGTTTAAAATAGCCATGAAACTGAAGATCAGAGGAAAAGGTATCAAGAAGGACAACATTTAACACAAGCTTATAAAACCTGAATACGAAGCACAGGTTTAACATTTACAATTGAGTACCAATCAGTCAAAATTAATCTCTGCATTGAGTGGTTTAAAAGCAGATTGGGAGCATATACAGTATAATCACCATCCTGAACTCTCATTTGGGATGGTGACATTTTTACTGCTGTGCTTGTGTACCAAGGCCGTAATACTTTTTAAGGACAATTCCAAGTACGAATAACACGTTTCTGCACACCCCTAATATTGAAATGTCTTTGTTTGCACAGGTATTATTATTATTATTATTATTATTATTATTATTATTATTATTATTATTATTATTATTATTATTATTATTTCTTAGCCGACGCCCTTATCCAGGGCGACTTACAATTGTTACAAGATATGACATTATTTTTACATACAATTACCCATTTATACAGTTGGGTTTTTATTGGAGCAATCTAGGTAAAGTACCTTGCTCAAGGGTACAGCAGCAGTGTACCCTAGCTGGGATTGAACCCACAACTCTCCGGTCAAGAGTCTAGAGCCCTAACCATTACTCCACACGGTGTGTTTATTTTATTTTTGTTATGGCATTTGGCCTTTGGTATTCAGGCCTCTGAGAATCTGCGCTGGTCTCCATTACCTAATTCCAGTTTGGTTTATTTGAATGATTCAGTGTTACTGTGTTTGGTGCAGGAATTAAAACTATATGGGGCCTCTTTTTTTGGACATTTCTGTACACTAAAAACAGTAGAGTCATTTTCTTTAGGTGCTTGATTATTTAGTGCTCACGAAAGTTGACAAAGTCACTTGCTACAGTCAGGCACGGTGCCAGCATTTTCTCAGGAAGATATCTGATAAATTACTTCGGTAACACTGATAACCAGGGCTCTTCACCTCTAGCTCACAATTTAAATCTGTAGAACTGGGGCCTTGCCTCAATCACATTTCTTATTGCACCTGGTTCATCCTGCAGAATCTGCCTATTATTTATTTATTTATTTATTTATTTCTCAGCAGACACCCTTATCCAGGGCGATTTAAAAATGTTACAAAATATCACATTGTAACATGAAGCATTATGAAGCGTTCACTGTAGCTTCATATCTCTGGCGTGCCAGGGTTGTAACACGAGTCAGTTACTGATGTAGTCATAGTCTCCATCGTCCCTAGCAGGAGCGCTTTGCTTTAGTTCAGAGAACAGCGATTAAACATTTGCTATAGGCGGAACAGTTCCTGAATTCTCAAAGCAATGCTAAACATACAGAGACACTGCACCACATTTCTTCCTTTGAGGCCTACTCAGCATTTCACAATGTTGACAGCCGTGTCAGTAATTATGCCACTTCTGTTTAGATTCTCAGTCTAGTCTCTTTACTGTTTTGAATCCAAAGCTTGTTTTTACTTTACAGTAATGTGTCATCCTGTATGTTCTGTAGCAGTCAGTTGAGCAGCCGCGGTAGCATCCCAAGAATGTGCTGAGGTCTTTTAAACGGTGTGTTTTTTTATTTTTTTTTTATGGCATTTGGCCTTTGGTATTCAGGCCTCTGAGAATCTGCGCTGGTCTCCATTACCTAATTCCAGTTTGGTTTATTTGAATGATTCAGTGTTACTGTGTTTGGTGCAGGAATTAAAACTATATGGGGCCTCTTTTTTGGACATTTCTGTACACTAAAAACAGTAGAGTCATTTTCTTTAGGTGCTTGATTATTTAGTGCTCACGAAAGTTAACAAAGTCGCTTGCTACAGTCAGGCACGGTGCCAGCATTTTCTCAGGAAGATATCTGATAAATTACTTTGCATTAGTATCTAAGGCAGAGGGCCTTCCTGCTTGATAATTGAACAGTTAAATCAATTACTGTATGATGCAGGAATGCCTGCTGTGGAGGTAGTGTGAGCTGGACATTGTTTTAGTATTAATTTTGTAATATATTTGTATTGTTTTATAGTACTGTATGATATGTGGGTTAATGTTTCAGGATTCAAGATTCAGGTCACCGCAATAGAGGATTATATTTAAGCATTAATGTCTTAGCTCATAACTGCAAAATAATTGGCTATCTACAAATAATAACCCCTGTGGCGGATGCTAATGCTATTATAAACCCCACAATAGTTTTTGTATGAAGATTATTTTGGATTATAGTTTAAATTGGAACGCTTTAGGTTAGGTAGAACTTTAAAACTATATTCTAGATGTTAGCTGTAGAGGGCATCTATCGTGGGATAATGTGCAATGTACTCTGAACTTGATTGGATAAAACCATCTGTAACAGGGGGAAGTGTTACGTGCGTGGGTTGTCACTGAATAATAGCACTACACTACAATACTCTCTCTATACTGGTTGGGATCAACATCCCCAAAACTAACCTTCTGCTGTTGCTCCCAAAGTCCCTGCCTCCCAGCGGCTCCAGGTCTTTACGACAGTCCTGGCTGAGCAGAGCCTTACAGACACCGTCTTGCAGTTGAAGGGTTCTGTTGTAGTTACCCTGCGGAGCGGTCACTTGCCTCCTCAATGTAAACAAAGCGCCCCTCTGTGTAGCATGGCGGTGCAGTCACCTGGAACTGTGGCGCAGCTACACGCTGCCTCCCTGGGCACACCCCCCAACCAATCCTGACCTCCCGATCAGTTCAGTGCCGGCCGAGCCCACCTGCTCAATTGGTTGCTTAGCAACGAATCTCCTGTTACGCAAGAACCAGCGACAGGGTCCCCCCCTGTGACACCATCCTATAGGTTTAAAATGAGGAATGTACTTACTCATTTTTTTGTTGTCAAGGAAATGTTTTTCAGTTGCGTCAGTGGTCAAGAATATTCCTATCAGGAGAAACTGGGAGGGGCAGGGTTGAGATAGTTGCTCTTCCATATGGTAAGGTGAAGCTGTGTTCACACTGGAATTAGTGAACCTCTTTTGGATGAAATGACAAGAACAACAGGGTGTCACAAAACCATATTGATGCGGGAGATACAGCAGAATTGGAGTGAGTATCAAGTGTCTTGGCCTACAGGATAGAGACCGTATGCTGGCTGTAAGAAAGAATGTGGTTTTACAAGTAATAGTTCATCGATCATGGCGACATTGTATATCCCTCACCATTAATTATATTATATGTTATACAACAAGCGTTGAGATATCTAGCATGGAATACCCTTTTCATATGAACTAGTCCTGACAGTATTCTTTTTACTGTATCTCAGTTTGGCTTGGCCAGGTTATTCAGCTATCCTCATTCATGGAATAACTACAGCACTCTATGAACGTTCAGGGTGTCTCCTCTATATATCGCTATAAAATAATAACATAATCAAAATAATCATACAAATTATAAGAGTCAATATTAGAAATGCCAGTTTATCCCTAAATAGAATACCATTGATTTAAAATTGTAAGAATAATTGATATAAACTTGTTTGTCAAGTTGTATTTGAATGGACAGAAAGAGCACGAGCCAAGGTGATGCACATTACTGGATTAGGGGAGCTGAAGCCTGGATCTGAATTAGAGTCGCCCAGTCATATCTCACAGTCTATAAATAGGTGTGTCTCAACCCCATGAGAAACTGCAGTTAGGTAAAACTTTTCTTGAACATGTGGAAATTTTGACTATGAACCTCTAATGACACCTTGCGTACTAGAGTCTCAGAATTAATTGTGCATGTCACGTGAGACACAGTCAAAGGAATCCTATTCATAGAATTTAATTTGAAGAATGTTTTGTGCTGCACTGTTTTTTAAAGATAATTTTGATTAATTAAATCACATTTTTTGTTCATTAAACTTTTGCTCAACACTTTAAGACAGTGTTAGAAGTATGTTTATACACCAGCTTTAAAATGTGTATGAACGGGGCCCAGGGGAGTTCTCAGGAGGGTATGTCAGGCAGTATCCGTCATGTGTGGCCATCTGCAGACTTTTCATGTTAATGCTTACAATCACTGTAAAGCAGACACAACATGAAGATGTTTTTGGTATCCATTGCAATCACCCTGATTTCACCTGTTTCAAATTACATCATCACATGCTGTAAGGGGATCCTGTAGTTGTGATGTCACAGCCTTAAATTCACATTAGTGATTGATGCTACCTGATTCTACACAAACTCTATCTGTCATTTGTGTCAAACACCAATATGAGGACAGTGTTGTATGATGCGGATCTGATTCCTGTAGGTCAGATGAGATGAGGTTAGGAAAGCTTATAGCTATGAATGCAGACAAGCCTGACCACAGAAATATACACAATTACATTTCTCTTTAATACATGTAGCAATCAATAGCAAAGTACTACTATAATGTCAGACTGGGTCGATAAATCCATTGGTGCTCTTAGATCCAGTCCTTTTTATTAGAAGTCAGTATGGTTAAGGGCAATGCAATTAATGCTGGAGAGCAGCCACATGGTTTCTTCCAATGCAAGGTGCTGCTAGCTGTTTTATTATGACACAACCTGATTCATGTTGTCAGTTGGCATCCCTTTGCATATCTGTATATCCTTCTGTCAGCACAAGCTCATTTAGATAAATATTATTGCTTCCAGTATAAATAGTGTTTCAATTTTTCTGCCAACAGAAATTCTGTATTGGTAACATGCTTCTTAGATTAGAATACAATTGAATTGATATGCTATCTAGTTTATATCTGCTGATACCACACCTAGAGAAGGGTACATGTGATTCATATAATGGAACTTGGGGCACTCTTTTGAGTTTTTAAATTTGAAAATAAATGAACATCTCAGAAATGCTTGGATTTCACATGTATGTTCTTTGTCTAAATGTTCATGCACTGCACTCTGTCTACTATAAAATAGGCTTTCACATTTACAAATAAATGTTGATACAAAGAGTAAATGAAAATGTACCATTTATACCAATTGAATCCGCTAAACTGATCATCTCTGACTTTAGTGTAAAAGTTTAGTGAATGATAGTAGTAAACACATTTATTGACACTCCATACTTTGACACAACATCATCTTTAATTGGAGTCCCACTTGTATCCAATATTCCCAACAGTTTGGGACATAAAACATAATGAATTACAAGAGGCAAGGTTGTTAAGGGGGTCCCCAGTGGCTGACCTAGTAAGAGCACTGCCGTTTTGAGTTCAGGGAGAGTCACCCAAGCATGGCTCACATCCCAGTACACTGCTGGGGACCCACCGCACTGCATTGACCTTTGCACCGCAGCAAGGTTAGGGTAGGAAATCAAATGGGACCTCATTGAGCTCCAATCGCTTTTACAGTGCCCGATCAGTAAAGGCATTTCCCAGGCTGTGCCCTTGCCTCTAGGGATCAGTAGCCTTGTGACACCCATTGTTTATGTTGATTGTGTGAAAAGAGAATTGGCTTACCCATTGACCTTCAGTCCTCCAGATTGGTAGGTGTTTTTGCATGGGTTAGGCAACATTCAAATTGTGAGGGTTGAAAAAACAGTGGTAAAAAATTAGAAAAAAATAAAACAGCCAATATCTGAATGAGAGAATAGTTGCTTGTTCTTTGTGATTTTTTTAATGCGCTACTTGTCACATAAAGTCATTACTGTAACATGCACTGGAACTAATGAAGGTAAAAGTTAATGATTGCCCAGTAATGAAGAGTTTTCAAGTGCTTCAGCAGGGGTAATTGAAACGCATATTTTTTGAGTGGAAGTTGGCTGGTTTAATGTTTACTCCTAGTTATTCCTGAGAGGCACTGAGGGGAAACCAATGGGTTGCTGTGGCTGGATCTTGACAGCGGGTTGCTATGTAGTAGTAACAACGCTTGCTGCATGGACATCACGGTTTGAATGTCAAGCTGTTATAAATGGCTGGTATTAAAGGATAGATGTTGCTGCCAACAAGAAGGCCAGAGCACTATAAAGAGAACTCGGCTTCTTACTGTTGTAATCAGAACGATATGTTGGCAGTGAAGAGACCTTCCTTGTCAATAAAAAAATGAAATGAAGTATCTTTTTATAATGATGTACCAGCTGCTTAAGCTGAGTGATGTTGTCTAAAATGTAATAGAAAGCTTTCTTTTAAAAGATTCAATGGGCAAGACTTTCAAATGCTGTATCTGTACTCACATTTTAAAGTAGATTCTTGCTAATGGTGTCAGTACTTTTGACTAAACGTTTACTGGTTATCAAAAATATGCGTGTGAAACATAGATGTTGACCTCAGTGTTTATACAGAGTAACTATAAAATGACTATTAGTTGTTTATTAACTAAAACATGCTTGTTTAAAAACATGTTAATTGCACAACATAAAAGAATGCTACAATTATTGAGAACCAATCACTCAGAACATGCTCACAATCAAGTGAATATCTGCACATATGGTAGCAGTGTCAGAGATCTGATTGCTTGAATTAATGGCAACTCATCAGTCTCCTTGTTCAATGTTTGCACAATCCCTGTAGTACAATACAACAAGTGGTCCAAAATGAAGGAACAGATTTCTTTAAAATTTGATTGTGCGATGACCCTTCGTAGAAAAGTGTGCTGATTAGATTTTGAGATGATCTGATCAAAGGTGACTGATTGATGGTCTTCCTTGTTTTTTTATTTGGCAGGTGGGGTAATATAATACCGGTATGTATATTTTATTTATGAGTTTATTCTTTGTTTTTTCCAGAAAAGGGAGATTTTATTGCATTGGATCTGGGAGGGTCCAACTTTCGGATTTTACGGGTGAAGGTTTCTCACGAGAAGAAGCAGACGGTTCAAATGGAAAGTCAAATCTACGACACTCCAGAGGACATCATGCATGGCAGTGGAACAAGGGTACAACTCCTTTCCAATTCCCATATCGCATGCATGGGTGTACAGGGTAATGACGTAAAGAGATGATGCACATTTATATATATCAGTGCTGAGGTTTATCACCAGTTGGTTACAAGGCAGACAGGAATCCAGAACAAAAATATTGGCCTGTTAAAGTGTAAATAATCTAATCGTCCACTGAAAAAGACTCGGGGGACATTTGTGAATAGCAGACAAAATGAACACATCTGCAACACTTCTATGCAAAAACCGATCACTCTGTATTTTATCTTTACTGTAACAAATGTACAGGATGTTTCACGATAACTTCTGTTTAAATATTAAACCTAATATTATGAATTGTTAATATAACTGCTGATTTCCATTTCTCTAAGCTTAAGGCCAATTAAATAACAATATACAATAAATCACTAGCCAAACTAACAAAAATCTTCTCTTCCTTTTTGTGCAAAAAGGGATTAAAATAAAACAAACTAAGGTTCCTAAAGCACTGTAAAAAAAACTAATAAGAAAAAACAAAACATGAACCTTGATCTACACAGTCTGGGACGCTAGACCCTGAGTCATTCGGAGGCTTACAGAAATAAAAAAACAAAAGCTTAATGGTATGAGTCCTACCCCTTTTTGATGTTATTTTTAGATTTAGATACTCTTGGTGTACCACAGCCTTGTTCAATTGAATAATTGATAACCGGAAGGGAAGGTACCACTCTCCTGAACCCTGATGCTTCCTCTCAATGGGCTAGGCAGACTCAGTGAGTCTCCACTTTAATGGTGGTGCTTTTAGAAAGGGGTGTGGAACTGCAGGTCAGTATTTGTTAAAAAATGTACAAGGGGTGACTCAGGACTATACCACTGTCCTAAGAGACCAATGTGTTGTATGCTGTATGATAGCTTCACCTGGTAAAGGCATAACTGCGTTGTGTGCAGGATGAGCCATACAGGCAGCGCAAGTTTGCTTCCAGACTTTGTGTTGTCTTCGCTGTGGATTCCACATAGAGTGTTGCATTGGCTCTGGTGCTCCTATGAGTTAGGAGGGCATAATTGTCACAGACTGAGTCACCTAGCTACAGCACCCCTTGAGGCCAGGCGCTTGGTGAGCTCAAGCGGACACCTGCATGTCTGGTCTTTTTCTTTACATAGGACAATGGATACAGGTCAGCCTCACTTGACTGAGTACACTTTCAGCTTTATGTTGTATTTTGCTATACCTTTTTTATCAGCATATAATGGTTAAACTAACCATTAACAAAAATGGTGATCATGTCAGTGTAACGATGCTTAATAAAGTATTTTTTTTATATAATACTAGTGGCTTATAGTTAATATACAGAATTGCTGCATTTCCTAGCTATTTTCTGATTGTATGTATTCAGTATTGAGAAGCATCCACCAGGGAATGAGGAATGGCCAACCATGTGTCGAGAACGATAAATTTCTGCTGTCAAATAAGTTGTGTAATACTACATATCTGAACTAATTAAGGTGAAAGGGAGCTGTGCATTATTGATGTTCTCTGGCTATTAAAAGCTCATAGTTTACTGAAATATGCTAAAACTGAGGTATTCTCAATACAGAACAATGTACCTCTGTCACAACATTGCCCCACAATCATTAGAGTTTACAAGAAAATGTAATTCCTCAGTGACTGCGTGGGTGTGTTAAGTAACCGAGCTGCTCAGTGAAAGAGCCCACTTAACGGCATCCTCAGTTCCACTCCTCCTGAGCAGTTCAAAGCGCTACAGAGCCATTCAGTTAGTTATGCACCCTTTATTTCTGCACACTCTGCTTAACCGGAACTTGCTGACAGTCTTGTAGTGAAGGTTTTGTACTTTTAGCAGTAGAGATTCCTTCAAATCTTATTGTAATAAACTGTACGTTTTTTCTGCATGTAACAACCTAAAAAAAATTATGACATTAAAAACAATTATTGCAGAAAATAGTTTTTTTTTCTTTAGATTTACACACCATACCATGCGAATTATTGCACAGGTATTAGGAAAATATTCTTCAAGCAAATACACTTGTTAACAGCAAATCTGCTACATGTCTGTTTAATCCACAAGTTGCTGAAAATAAATGAAAATATGAATGCTTGTGATCTGATGTGATTTCTCTGCAGCTGTTTGACCATGTGGCCGAATGCCTGGGAGATTTTATGGAGAAACAGAAAATCAAAGACAAGAAGCTGCCGGTTGGGTTTACCTTCTCTTTCCCCTGCAGTCAAACCAAATTGGATGAGGTAATACTGCAAAATCAGTTAGATATTGCTATATACACTGCTTGGCCACATTATTAGGAGCTGTCTAACTGGGCATGTTCTCCTGGTATATCCCTTGATTACTCTGGAAGGCTGAACGCAATGCCGTAGTTCACTTTGTAGCGGATTAAGTTCACCCAATAATGTTGTACCCTGATGGCGATGGCTAGTTTTAGGACTATAGAACCCATCCACCATGCCAGGATTGTGCACAAACGCTTTGAGGAGCATGACATCATGGCCACCACAATTCCCAGATCTCAATCCACTTGAGCATGCTTGGGATGAACTTGAACGAGGCATTCATCATCATGCTCCTCAGCGCTCTGCACCAATTACATAAAATATTAATGACAGAATGAATTAACATCTCTTGGGACACCTTCCAGCCCCTTGTGGAGTCTATGCCACGTCATGTCAAGGCTGTGACCAGGGCAAGCCAATACGATAATACGTACAGATCCTAATTTTCTTGTATAGAAAGGGGTTCTACCTGTGTTCTCCTTGTTTTTGTGTTGCAGGGTATTTTGTTAACGTGGACAAAAAGGTTTAAAGCAAGTGGTGTTGAGGGAATGGATGTGGTGAAGCTACTGAACAAGGCCATTAAGAAGCGAGGGGTACGTTCTCTTTCTTTTTTTTAGGCCTCCTTATTGTCAAAAACACTGGTCTGTTAGCTTAGGTATTTCCCTCTGTGTCTTCTATTATTGCTTAATTAGAAAGCAATCAAATCAAAGTAGGTTATAATGACGTTGTATAATATACTGGTCCAATTCTGGTCACCACAGTACCAAAACAACAATTTGGCCCTGAAGGGAGGCCAACAACGAGCAATCTGATTAATCCCAGGGTTTAAGAATGAGCTATGAAGATAGGCTGAGAGAACTAACTCTACTTAGCCTGGAACAATGAAGAATTAGGGGGGACTTGATTGAAGTCTTTAAAATCTTAAAAGTGAACCTGAACCATTATTTTAGACGAAACACAGAAACAGACCAGAGGACACATTTGGAAATTAAGTGGAAGTAGGCTAAGAACAGAGGGTAAGAGGCACTGAGGGGTGGAATGGGCTACCTAGTCATGCTGTTGATGCTGAATCACTGGGATTCTTTAAGACCCAACTTGACAAAGTTTTTTAGATCAGTCAGCTACTTCTTTCATTCATAAATTATTTCATTTATTGTCTTCTCTTTTTTTAAGGATTATGAAGCTGATATAATGGCTGTCGTGAATGATACAGTTGGAACAATGATGACTTGTGGATTTGATGACCAGCGCTGTGAAGTAGGCGTCATTATAGGTAAATATCTGTTAGTGTTCCTTAACTGTGTGCTCTGTGTGTGTGTGTTTATATTTGCTAGTATTGTTTTATTCTGGGAAAAAATAGCTTGTATTCTAAACATTATTCCAATGAGATTTTCAGAAAATTCCACTTGGATATACAGTGCTCCCTCGCTATAAGGCTCTCGATCATAACGCGCCTCAGATATAACGCTCTTACAAAATGTCCCCCAATTCCCTATACTTGTGATTCATGCAATATTTCTACAGTAAATACAGTGCTGTTCAAACTGTAAACAACTTCTCAGTCTAACTTCCGTATCTGTCTCTCCCTTTTGATACAGTGTGTGAACTGAAGAAAAGCTGTGCTGGCACTTTATAACACAGACATCTTATTCAGCATTTGCTTTATAACTAAATAAATATTAGGACTATTACGTGGTTATCTTTCCTAATGTATTTACTTTTTTGCTGCGAGAGGAGCTGCAGGAGACGAGATGCTTCAGCTTTGCTTTAGCCCCACTCCGGCAGTCGAACCTGGGGCGAGCCCATTCCCTCTTCCCCCTCGCCCGTCCCGCTCTCCTTCTCGCACTCGGTTTGCTTGTCTGTCGCTTCAAACTGAACTCCCGCCCGCCATTTAGCCAGGCTATTTATAGTTTAAAAACTGCTAATTAAAATGATCCACGCGTGGGAGTGTTACCTTTTTTATTTATTTTTTTGTTATATCGAAGGGTTTGTTATAGCAAAAGGACAATCAAAATGATTGATAAACTGTTGGAGTAAGTTAATGAGATAATATTGTGAATAAAAGTAGAATTACATGTATCTGATCGTCTCATGTATGCAGTATTCTGTCTTTGCTTTATCCTATTTGTTAAATAATTAAAACGCAGTACAAAAAGTAAAAGTCCCGAAATATCAACCAATTTGCTGCATGGTCGCCCTGGATAAGGGCGTCTGCTAAGAAATAAATAATAAATAATATTAATGGTTGCTGAACAAGACAAAACACAGAGTGGTTTTTGACAATCTATATTCATGAAAGAGATAAGCCTGCGTTACTGCTTTTTTTCAAACGATCTATGAAGTTTCCAGCTTTGTTGCAAATTATTTTCGTTTGGGATGCATATTTACACAGTGCATATTATTTATTAAGACAAAAGAGTTGACTTCACTGCAGAGGTGGCTTCCCATGCATACAGACCGGGATGTTGACAGTGTGTGTTTATATTATCTTTTTTAGTTGTTTTATTTGGGGTCCAGGGGCCAGGTTCGTTATAGCCGAAGGTTTGTTATAATGAAGGGCATTATAGTGAGGATGTACTGTATCTATGCTTATTTTATTTATTATTTAGTCTGGTATGTCAGTCATTTACAGTGATACTGCTATTGATTTAATGACACAGTGGTTCACCCTTTATAGTCCTATTATAATTTGCAGATAAGAGTTAGTACAGTACCAGTGCACTCTTTTCGGACTTCAGGACCAACCACCATTGAGCATAATAAAGGTAGTGATCCTGAGTTCATTTGGTGAGGGTGTGTATGGCTGACAGGAGAGTTAGCAGGTCTTTGTACAGAGGGAACAGCTTGGTAGGTTATGCACTAGTTGCAGAGCAGAATATAAGTACAAAGCTCTGATAGCTAGTCTGACAGAGCAGCTAGACCAACAGTGAGCAATCAAGGAGTTTGATCAGTTTGGAGTTGCATGTGACCCAACTTGATACACAGAGGGAGGTGGGTGAACCAAACAGGGAATGGACAGTAGTTTGAGGGCAACGGAAAAGGGGGAATAGTGTAGAGCAGTTTAGCAACATGCAAGAGGAGATTAAAAGAACCTGCAGACAGGTTTCTGGCTCTTAGGTCACAAGAACAGGAGTCGGATAGCGACCAGGGGGAGGAAAGTGAAGAGTTGCAGCAGGCTACAGAACAGGTTAGTAATACAGTGGAGGGTAGTGTTGGTGCTACAAGCAATCCTGCTGATCAACAGGGTAGGGACAGGCAGACAATCATAGTGGGGGATTCATGCTCAGGATTCATGCTCAAGTTGTGGTTACACTATGAAAGAGGATTTGTTTTAACCCACTGCTTATAAATCCCTTCAGGTACGGGTACCAATGCATGTTACATGGAGGAGATGAGACACATTGACCTGGTGGAAGGGGACGAGGGGAGGATGTGCATCAACACTGAGTGGGGATCGTTCGGGGATGACGGCTCTCTGGAAGACATCCGCACAGAGTTCGACAGAGAGATCGACCGAGGATCCCTTAACCCAGGGAAACAGCTGTGAGTAACCGGTAACCTTTAGGGTTAATACAGTATGGGCAACCTGCATAGCATTGTACTGCTGCCAGTTTTATTATGAGATTGAAAAGAACTGTACTTTATAGTTTCAGAGCACTGGTACTTTACTCCAATTAACATCATGATAACCATAGATTCAAATCTAGATACATAGAAATAATTAGCATGTCATCGAAAGTACCTTTTGTATACACAAGCTCCCTTGAGAAAGGTCTTTTAGGCATATCCAACTTTGGGCAGCTGGCTCTTTTTGATGAGAAGTTGTTTGGAAACGTGTATACAAATATTAGGAAATATGAGAAAAATGAATATTGAATGCCAGGTTTTTATTTACCAAGTTCTGCCAGCCAGTTTTTGTGCAAAGTATAGAAAAGCGGTTTAGTAAATCATTGTAAGGCCTGTTTTCGTGATACAGTCTGTGAGAAGTGCATAGTCTTCTGATACTGCTGTACTGGGTACCACTACAGCACAGCTTCATTTGACTCATTACATTTGTGAACACCATCGCAGTTTGTTATTGTAACACCAACAGCGGCAAAGTAAAGGAAAAGAAAGAAAGGCTTCCCTGGCATACATGAGATTCTTCAGGAGAAAGTAAAGTGCATACAGGGTGCATTTGTTACCTCGCTCTCAGAGTGAAAGTAAAGTGCATACAGGGTTCGTAACCTCGCTGTCAGAGGGTCAAAGTGCACTAGCCATTCGTAACCTCTTAAAGCACTGGTAGATTTTCAATGTGTCATTACAATATGGCGGCTGTCGTTATGGGTAGCGGTGGGTTCTGTGTGGGGTGGTAGGGGTTAGTTTGGGCACCCTACTGTATAGATTTGACTCACTGCCCCCCTAGTGGGTTAACAGATTCTAATATTATATTTAGAATGTATTTTTTGTTATAAAAGAGAAGACAATTAACCCTCTTCTCTGTCTCTATGGTAGAATGTAGCAAACACTGATGAAGAAAGTATTATTATGAACAGATTTATGAATGAGAGAAGGACATTTGGTCAATCTGTGCTCGTCCGATTCTAGTAGCTGATTGATCGCAAAACTTTGTCAAGTTGGTTCTTATAGAATCCCAGTGATTCAGCATCAACAGCATGACCAGGTATTTTTAAACACATTTGGTATTTGTAAATTAATACCAACAATATTTAAAACTAAAATAAATTAATAAAGTTAAAAAAATTCATTCAGCAAAACGCTCTGTCCCCCTACTGTCATTATATTATTATTATTAGCAGCCATTTTACAACCCTTGTTTGATGCCGCCATGTTTAATCTAGAAACTGCAGCTGTACTCCAACAGAAATCCACACTCTGGAGCACTCTGAAGAGAGTGAGATTAACTTTACAAACATTCCCAAAAGAGAGTTCTAGAACAAAGAGAAGAAACATTTGAAACAGAACAGCATTCCTGTATAGCTAACACAACAGAAGGATTAGAACAGAAGGAACTCAATGCTGTCAGTGAACGACTGAATTGCACCAATGCTTGTACAACTGTCGTAACAGAGCAGTCATTTGGTAGTACCTTGTGGAAATGGCTGAAATAAATGTGCATCATTAACTAGATCTTCTGTATCCCGCCCAGGTTCGAGAAGATGGTGAGTGGAATGTACATGGGGGAACTCGTGAGACTCATCCTGGTAAAGATGGCCAAAGAGGGTCTGCTGTTCGAGGGCAGGATCACACCCGAGCTTCTCACCAAAGGGAAATTTGAAACGAAACACATATCAGCTATAGAGAAGTAAGCTGAACTATTTCTTCTGTGCATTTAATCGGTTCATATAACCTCAGAGGGCAACACAAAAGGATTCACTAGTACTGATACACAGTTATCATAATGTGTATGGTTTTTAAAAGTGATGGTCGTACATATTAGGGAAGATCTCTTAAGCTGTACTTTAACTGTATATTATTCCAGTTTATGTTTCCCCCCTCATGGGACATTTCCCCCTTTAAATTAAATGATGGTGTTAATAGTGCTGCTGTTTAGATGTATTGAATTGACCCTAATGTTTTCAGATGAGTTCCACCACTGGAAAACAAAGTTGGCCTATCTATACATTGGTGCCCATACCATAGATATTGACACACCATGTGCTTTCTAATTCTCATTCCTTTCAGCTGTCTGTTAAGCTGAGGGAACACAAAGCCACTTGTTCAGTAACAGTGGTTTGAAACTTGGTTCCAGGAGACCAGGAGACCTAGTTTGAGGCAACTTTGCTGTATCAAAGCCCAAGTCTCCCCTGGTGTGCCATGCAGTGGCCTGAAACCTAGTCTCCTGAAACCAAGTTCCAAGCCACAAAGTGGCTTCATGTTCGCTCAGCTTTACAATTAATAGTTGCTACAGCTCCGAACAGCTGTATAATCCAGCGCATTCCAAATGCATTCATTCCCTTTCTTTTTTCTTCTCAGAAACAAAGAGGGTCTGACCAAAGCTAAAGATATCCTGACCCGGCTGGGTGTGGAGCCTTCGCACGAGGACTGCATCGCTGTGCAGCATGTGTGCACGATCGTGTCCTTCCGCTCCGCCAACCTCATCGCGGCCACGCTGGGGGGCATCCTCGGCCGTCTCCGTGACAACAAGGGGGTGCCCAGGCTGCGCACCACCGTCGGGATCGACGGGTCTCTCTACAAGATGCACCCACAGTAGGGACTGTTCTTATTTTTATTGTCGTTTTGGGTTTTTTTTTGTCTTTTTTAGACCCAGTTTGAGTTGCTGACCTGGGACAGTGTTTTGAATTATTTTTGAAAAGCCTAGCTTTTTAACAAAGTTGCCAGAACGTCTAATTACACTTTCTCATTCCGGTTAGTGAATTTCCACTTTTGCTCTTTCTTCAAAATAGGGTCCTTAAATATGAATGTTTGGTGCGTGTGGATTTAGGGAAATCAAGGGGCTACACACTATACAGTACATAGCCCTTACTAATCGGATGCAAGCACACCCTAATCCTCAGTCTTGGGCTATCAAGCTAAGAATCGTGCTGAATTGTAATGTTCCAATGTATTGTGGAATAATGCTAAATTGAGACCATTAAAAATGCTGCCTGACTAATTCTGGTACCCAAGCTCCAGAGGGGAAGGGCTAGTGACTGTACCACCTAGCCCCCAGCCGCTATTTTTAAACAGCCAAATAAGCCGACATAATCTTAGCAAAAGGTTACTCCTGCAACCTGAACCCTGTGTTTGGTGAAAGGCTGTCTGTCGTATAAATGGCAAGCTGCTCTGTCTATCTGGTTACCTTAATCTGTGAATTATTTTGACAAATCTAAAATTCCTCAACAAATATTTTTTTTGGTACTGCTGTTCAGAAATTATTCAAAAGAATTAATAAAGTGTTACTGACCAGGCTATGGAGTTGATAACACTTTGCTACCGGCTGTGTTGTACATATCACTATAATATCTTTTTTTAATTTTATATTATACAAATCCTTGGCCATAGATCAGTGCGGACCATATTTCCATATGATATCGGGTGTATGAACCACCCTGTCCGCCTAAACGTCACTGAATCTGCTGGGTCATCCAAACTTTAATCCGAAACAGGATTAATCTTGAACAGGTTTATGAAAATGCATGACAACTTAGATGTGTGGTGAAACAATGTAACAGTTTGACCCCGATTAATAATATTAACCAGTAACCCACACAATAATACTTTTTCTTGTATTTTATATAAAATTAAAATAAAAAATGTAAAATCCACATTTTCTTTATCTATATAATCTGTTTGTAGCTGGTCTTTTTGGGTAAAACCGGCCCTTACATACATATTTTGTTGACCCTCCAGTAGCGAGCACAAATGAGTTGTGTCTTGCTGCCTGCTTACCTCATTCGTTCATATTTTATGTTTATAACTTCTTATTACATTTTACAATAAACACATAACAATGAACAAATCCATTCCCAGTTCAATGGGGTATGTACTGTAGTTTTCAGGGAGCACCACAAAACCAGTAGCGTCACGCCCTGACCCCTCTAATTTTACAGTCAACAAGTTCCCTTCATGTCTAACGAACTCTTCAGGGAATTGCACTACATTGTATTTATAAAAGCCTGTGTGCCGCAGGTATGCCCGGCGCTTGCAGAAGATGGTGAGGAGGCTGGTTTCGGATTGTGACGTGCGGTTCCTGCTCTCGGAGAGTGGCAGTGCGAAGGGTGCTGCCATGGTGACGGCGGTGGCGTACCGCCTGGCTGACCAGACTCGGCAGATCAATGAGACCCTGGCCGAGTTCAAACTGAGCCACGCCCAGCTGCTGGAGGTCAAGAAGAGGATGCGGACGGAGATCGAGAACGGCCTGGGGAAGAAAACCCATGAGTCGGCCACAGTGAAGATGCTGCCCACGTTTGTTCGCAGCACGACCGATGGCTCAGGTAGATGAAGATGAAAATATCATATTGTATGAAAATATATGAAAATATCATATTGTAGTTTCTCTGCCGTGCACACCCATTCATTATATAGGTCTCAAATGTGTGGCTTATTTTCATTTTGAAACTGGATATCTGGGACTACTCTATGTCAAGGAAATCTTTATTTGCAAGCCATGCTTTTAGACTGTCTTGCACTTCCTGGGTCATTTCACCTGCCCCACCCCTTCACTGGCTTCTTTCCTATAACCAATCAGCTGCTTCCCCTATTGGCTGATATGCTTTCATCCAGTAACATGCTTTGATCCAGAAGACAATGCTGGGGTGAAATGAAAAGGAAGTAAAGCAGCAATGGGTTTCCTGGATGGCAAGAACTGTTTTTTTTTATCTAGTCTAGTACCAGATTTCATGCATTAAAATGAAAATACATGTTTGTTACAACTGCACATTTATATATTACAGTAGTTAAGATGACGAAGACTGCCTTGTAATCATCTAATTCTGGTACAAGTAGAGGTTCATTTCTTTATTCTGTTTGGTTTCAGAGAATGGAGACTTCTTAGCTCTTGATCTGGGCGGCACCAACTTCAGGGTGCTGCTTGTGAAGATCCGCAGTGGGAAGAGACGCACAGTGGAGATGCACAACAAGATCTATGCTATTCCTGTAGAGGTCATGCAGGGTACAGGGGACGAGGTAACTGTTAATAGCATTTTTAATTCAGCTATCTTGTCAAAGAATGACCTGCAAACGCCACATGTACGCCACATAGTACTTGCATCTTATATTGTTCATCAGTTAAGGCTCATACACGTGGTTCTTGCTTCAGAATCCCGTCATCAGATTGAGCATTTACAACATATGTTTGTTGTTTAGAAAAAATTACGATAGAGTGTTATGTAAGAATACAATTCAATCAAGGGTTATGTGACATTATAAACCACAAGAGTGTTTTATGAAATGTCACACAATCTTGAGATGGAATTGTTTTCTTTATCATAAATTCTGAAGTACTTGCATCTCTGGGTTCTGGTGAATTCATCATAAACCAATTGTGTTTTACTCCTGTAGTTTATGATATCACCTGAACCCCCAGATGGGCAGCAATGAATTACAAGGGAAAACAGAATCTTTAAAATTCATCAGTATTTTCACTAGTCCCATTGTGCCTCCCTGTGCTGAAAAAATGTGTCTTTGCTTGTTTTATTTCTTTAATTAGATATTTGCAGATTGCTGAAGCATCAACTGTAGATTCACAAAATGTATCACTTCCTGTGTCAGTCTCTCCCATTAGAGTCAGGCCAGACTCAGACAGTTATAAGGTACCAGGAAGCAGCGGTTTAAACTTTCCAGACAGTGTGGTGCTTGAAAAAAGTAAATAAAAAGTCAAGAACAAAAATATCTTCATCACAACGAAAAGGGACCAGAGATTATGTTTTCAGTGCTGATACAGAAAAAGGTTGGTTTTAAAAAGCACTTCTTATTTTTCTCCAGCTTTTCGATCACATCGTTCACTGCATCTCTGACTTCCTGGATTACATGGGGATGAAGAACGCCCGCCTGCCCCTCGGATTCACCTTCTCCTTTCCTTGCAAACAGACCAGTTTGGATGCGGTAAGGCCGTGTTTTCTTTAAACTTTAAAGTAATTGTAGCTTAAAAAATAGTTCCATACATTTTGTGTTTGGCATTTAGAGTCTTAAAATGACAGCAAGAGTCAGCCCTCTTAAAACCATATGAGGTATCCCTAGCCACCTATAAAGATATATCACCCTACGTTACCTCTCTTTGGTATAATATCCTTCTCGGAAGTCCATTTTCGTGTTCTAGACATTATTTTCACTCACTGTACTTGTTTTTTCTCCATTCACTTCCTGTGTTATACTTAATAGGACACCGCCTGACACGATATATTTTCTTTCTATGGGCAGCGTAAGGTGGGGTTCTATTACCTGTAACACAGGAAGTGAAATCAATACATTTTATCTATAAAGCACAAATTGTAAAATAAAAACAAAGATTAACGGTAAAATAACAAGGGAACTGGTTTAGTCAAAACATTTGCAGAAGCCTTTTCCCTCCTGTTCGGGTGCCTGTTTTGTTGTGTTTGGCTGACACCTGGTGGACACATTTGATAATTGCAGCTTTAAAGGAAGGAAGACAGGTATCAAATTTCCCCACATCACTGTCACTGACTAATCTTATTTATATCCTTCCTAGGGTGTATTTACTGGTATTCCATGCAGGTCAGATTCATTGCATTGCCTCTGTGTGTTTCTTTTAGGGGATCCTTATCAACTGGACCAAAGGTTTCAAAACCACTGATTGTGAGGGGGAAGACGTGGTCGGTCTGCTTAGGGAAGGTATTAAAAGGCATGAGGTAAGGTTCTCTTCTGCCAATATTGAATTATTAAATATGTTCTCTACTTTTACCAGGCTTTGAACTTCTTTGAGCTTGTGCCAGTTTAGTTGTGTTTGTCTGACACCTAGTGGACACATTTGGTAATTGCAGTTTTAAAGACACCGGTTGGCACCAGGATTTGAGAACAAATGCTTTATTTACTCAATATTGATTGAATCATCAAAACTCAGAACCACCATGACTGCAAACACCATAAAAATAATAATGTAGAAAAGCTATTACAATGACATTTGAAGCTGCTCACTCTTGGCCTGACATGACCTGTTGTTAACTGTGTTTTTCTGTTTTCTAAAGGAGTTTGACCTGGATGTTGTGGCGGTGGTGAATGACACAGTGGGGACAATGATGACTTGTGCATATGAGGAGCCGACCTGTGAAATCGGTCTGATTGCAGGTAGGTGTAACAGGGAGGAGGCTGGGCGTGAACTGGCAACATCGTCTTAACCACAATGCAAAAGAACCAGGCTCCCCTGAACTCGTGGTTATACAGCCTTCAAACTCATCTCATCTCACCGACAGGGGACACAATCCACAATGGCAGTGCATCACACAACACTGCCATACACATGCAGCACTCTGTGTTGTTCTAGCAGTCTAGTTGGATATAGGTAGTCTTTGAAGGAACCACAAACCTGAACACCTGGTTATTTCACAATGAACCACAGAAAAATAACCACAGCTAATACATTACAGTAATCAGTCAAAAAACAAAACCCACACTCTTGAAAACCTCACAACTGTTTGGAAAAAAAAGAGGCTTACCTCAGAATATTACTTGCACACAGGTTTTTTTTTAACGCGAGCGTCACCTTTAAACACCTTTTGAATATTTATCATATCTCATCATACTAAACATACTGAACAGTGACGATGGTTAAAAAAATGGATGCAGGGGCTCCCGAGTGGCGCATCCAGTAAAAGCACTCGCTAGAGTGCAGGATGCGCTCTATAGCCTGGACGTCGCCGGTTCGAGTCCAGGCTATTCCACAGCCGACCGTGGACAGTAGCTCCGAGGAGACGGCACTCAATTGGCCGAGCGTCGTCCAGGGGGAGGGAGGGTTAGGTCGGCCAGGGTGTCCTCGGCTCACCGCGCACCAGCGACCCCTGTAGTCTGGCCGGGCGTCTGCGGGCTTGCCTGTAAGCTACCCAGAGCTGGGTTGTCCTCCGACGCTGTAGCTCTGAGGCGGCTGCACGGTGAGTCTGCAGAGTGTAAAGAAGCGGTCGGCTGACGGCACACGCTTCGGAGGACAGCGTGTGTTCATCTTCGCCCCTCCCGAGTCAGCGCAGGGGTGGTAGCGGTGAGCTGAGCCTAAAAAATAATTGGGCATTTCAAATTGGGGAGAAAATAATAAAAACTGATTGGCAACGACAAATTTTTTTTTTTTTAAAAATGGATGCAAAGAAGGACTTTAAAATGAGCAAAATTGTACAAGTAAACATACATAGGATTTATAAGATTTGATACATGTGGAAAATAGACTGGCAATAGACATGTTCATTTCTGCAGATACACCCTGTGCTAATTCTGTTAAAGGTGAAACAACTTCCATAGTAAATATTTCATGTTTGCGTGTAGGCCCAGGAGCCCTTGGCGCTGAGGTACTGAAAGGCTAACCTCCTGCATTCTTTTCTGAGAGAGCCTTTTCTTCTAACTGTGCTGTCAGGTAAATCCTTCCTTTTGAAAGTGTTCGTAATGTTGTTTCAGGAACTGGCAGCAATGCATGTTACATGGAAGAGATGAGGAATATTGAGACAGTTGAAGGAGACGAGGGTAGGATGTGTGTCAACATGGAGTGGGGAGCCTTCGGGGACAATGGCTGCCTGGATGACATCAGGACACAGTACGACAGGGCTGTCGATGACCTCTCACTAAATGCTGGGAGACAAAGGTAACCGACAGTACTATGGGGGGTAAATAACTGACCATTTTTCATATACACTTTGAATTCCAGTGGCCAGTTGCACAAAACTCATGGTATCCTATACAATTGATTGGAACAGTGGGGGATCTAAACACTATTATTGATTCAATATTACAAATTGGTTCAAACTTGCAGTTCTACTTAATTTAACTCTTTCATGCATGGTGACCTCATAAAGAAATCTCTACTAGTCCTTATATAGGGACATGTGGACGCAGATGCATGATGACCTCATATGAGGATACCATTTGTTCACACAGTCTTGTTTTATTACTATGAAACCTAAAGTCACAATTATATTTGAAAGGATATTATTTTTAAAGATCTGCTGTCAGTGACACCTAGCCCCACTATACAGGTATTACCAGAAGTTTTGCATCACCTAGAATTTTAAAATTGAGACATTAATTTAAAAAAAAAAAACACTATATGAAAATAATTTAGATCTTTTATTTAACATCATGCAATCAAAGAAACCACAAAATGACACCACAAAAGTCTACCGGAAGCCATAACAGTAGTACAGTATTTCATGTTAGATTTAGAAATGTCACATCTTTACATTTTTGTCAGTTTTTTTGCTAAGTATATGGAAAACTACAAAGCGGTATGTAATTCAATATGTTAGTTTAACATTATTCAGCAACATTAATTCAATTTATAGGGTGATGCAAAACTTTTGGCCATAGCGGTACTTACCACCATTGTCACTCATATATTCATCATCTGTACTGTAGACCGTTACTGTTACAGTTATTTCACTGGAATTCACACAATCCACGTAATTCTGTTTTGCAGATATGAGAAAATGTGCAGTGGGATGTACCTTGGAGAAATCGTCCGGAATATTCTGATTGATTTGACTAAGCGGGGGTTCCTGTTCAGGGGTCAGATTTCTGAGACGCTGAAGACCAGGGGGATCTTCGAAACCAAGTTTCTGTCCCAGATTGAAAGGTAAGCAGCCTGAGGACAGTATCAGAGCAGAGGATTATCAGTGTGGCCACATTATCACCTTAAAGGGTGTCCTGATAAAGTAATGTGTAGAACTCAGGACAGTTCTGTAGTGGTTTCAGAAGTGGAGGGGTCAGTTTGTATAACTGGGGCATGTAGTAATAAAATTAAAAATAAACGTTATTTTCATTCAGATATGTGCCTTTTGCGGTTGTGAACTCCCTCTTCAGAGGACAACAAGGGGTCATTTCATAGCCACTCTACGACAGTAAGATCAAATAGAAAATATTTTACAGTATTGAGACCATTGACATCGGAAATGGTATCACGATTGAGAAGTTTCATAATCAAAAGAAAACGTAGAAACGGTTCTTTACTACCAGGCTCCATTTCTCCTCTCGACTTGAGATCTACCACAATGCAATGCACGCCAATGCTGCCTCAGCTGATTGGTGTTTCCGCTGGGTCTGTGTGGAGACTGCGATACTGGCTAGTGATTATGCGAATACATTATTGAGAAATACAAGTTTTATTACTGGTGCAATGTGAGGGGGGGGTGGGGGGGGCATACATTTCCCCGTCGTTTTAAAAGCGAGGGGGTCATGTCCCCAGCATCCCCCATGTAAATGACGGATATGACTCACATGTTTCCAGGCTGTGTTGCTGGTTCAACTCAGCGACTAGTGTTTCATAGTCAAAATCAAAAGATAGTATATTATCCACGGTAAATAGCATTTACTTTGTATTGTATTTTAAATTTCAATTATTTTAATTTTAAAACCGTTTTTTTCAATTGAAATTATATTATTTTAGAGTGACGGCAAAAAAATGTAACCGTAAGATTTTTACATCATTTAGCGTGGTAGAATATAAGGGCTATTGTACACCCAGCTGGAATTCCTTTGAGGGTTTGTGGGGGACGCATACATGAGAGCTATAACTTAGACGTCATTGTGATTTGCTGATACTGCCAGCAGGTTAGCACAGCTGTTCTGAGGCTGGTGAAGACATTTGTGTTTAATATTTACAGGTGGCACACGCAGTCTTATTATTATCTTACAGGGGTTGCGTGACAACTGTAAGTATTAAGACTGGAATCTCCTTATACAGATGTAATGAAGTTACCAAAAACAAAAATAAATATTTCATTTTGGGGCTTTTAAGTCATCTGTGTACACCTCAAAGACAAACATGTACTGAGAGTAAATGGTTTTAAATACATTTCTCCCTCTGCTACTGTTTGCACCCTCTAGCGATCGCCTGGCCCTGCTCCAGGTGCGAGGCATCCTGCAGCAGCTGGGTCTGGACAGCACGTGTGACGACAGTATCATCGTGAAGGAGGTGTGTGGCGTGGTCTCACGGAGAGCCGCTCAGATCTGTGGGGCCGGCATGGCTGCCATCGCCGACAAGATCCGGGAGAACCGAGGACTGGAGCAGCTTGACATCACCGTCGGGGTGGATGGGACGCTCTACAAGCTGCACCCACAGTGAGTCAGAGCAGCCTGGAACAACTGATGCACTTGCACTGCACTTCACAAATACCAAGACACTGGTAGTTATATTAAAAGGGGTTGACGTAGTTAACCATAGTCACTATTTCAAATTGTAGGACAGAGAAGGACTAGAGGAAGCAACTGGAAATGTAGTGGAGGATTACATTGCGATTGCCTTTTTTTCCAGTTTGAACTGCCTTTCATTTGAAATGTTTCCTAAGCAACTAAGCAATTTTTTTTCCAGCTGAGTTTCTGGGATCCTTTAAGAACTAATTAGACATAGTTAAGTTTCATTTTAAAACATGATATCTGGTTCTACACTCGGGTAAAGAAATGTGTTTGCAGGCCTTGCTTTCACATAGATTTACACTTTCCTTGTCATTTCGAAATTCCTTCAGGGCCTTCTTTTCTGTCAGTAACCAACAAGCTGCATTCCCCTAATGACTGCCAGGAAGATGCTTTCACCCTGAAAACACTGGTGTGGTGAAATGAACCAACAAGTGATTCTCTAACATGGTGTCTCTCTTTCTTCTTGTAGCTTCTCACTGATCATGCACCAGACAGTGAAGGAGCTGGCTCCCAAGTGCAACGTCAACTTCCTCCTGTCTGAAGACGGCAGTGGAAAGGGAGCGGCTCTGATCACTGCTGTCGCATGTCGACTGAGGGAACAAGAACAGCAAAACAAATAGGAAGAAGCTACTGTAGCGTAACCCCGCACAGGATCCCCCCGGGGCCCTTAAGAATGATCCTGTATTTCCTGAGCACTTTCTTCTTCCACAGAAGTGACTCGGTTATCTGACTGTGTGCAGCGCCAGCACCCTGTATTTTAAAAGTCATGAAGAAGCCTGCGTTTAGATTAAACAACACTTATTTTATCGTATCGAGTTAGTTTTAACATTCTCGTGCATGCACAGACATTCCCTTTAAACAAAAAACGGCAGTCTAGAGCCACCTGCTGGAGTTTTGATGTCAGTGCATGCAGTACTTTGATTTCTCTTTTATTTCTCTTCTGCGTGTTGCACACAATATCAAATGCCGGAGCCATTTCTGTACGTCTCTGTGTATAACATCATATTTACAATCTGCTACCCTCAAAATCGAAACAGGAGGTAACAATTCAAATATCACGGTGTCTACCACAAGACTTTTGCATTTATAGTCACTTCAATTATTGTTGTCAGAATCGTACAGTCCCCAGATACCGGAATTAACCCAGCATATCGTGTTGCTTTTGTGAATTAGGTGTTGTGTTAAATGATGCTGTATTTTTTGTATAAATGGCAGACAGGCTTATTGGAAAAAGCCAGGTGGTTGAACCAGTTCAGTATGCGACAGTGTACTGGGGTTGTATGTTGTGAATAGTTATGTGTGACTACCTGTAGCTTTATATGTCAGAACATATATGATGAATGCATGCCTTATTTGGTGACACAAAGATATAGACTCCATTTACTTTGTACACTGATATAGATGCACTAGTGTTATAAGAGTGATATTTGTGAATACATTAAATTTTATTTGGATGTGCAACAGACCTTCTTTTATGTCTGTGTCTGTAAGCACCTCCCCTTATATTGTGTTTTTCCTTTGTTTGCAGATTTTTCATCATATTTGTGAATTTTTATAATCTATATAGTTTTTCCCATCAGTAAAAAAAAAAATTATTTTGGGTGGGGGAGGGGGGAGGGGGGGGGGGGGGTGGAATTCTGACCAAAGTTTCTCATAAAAAGGGTTAACTGAATTCCTGGAAGAATATACTCTCCAAACATAGCTTTTCGTGGATTTGTAATTGAATGGAAATCAGTATAAAATGCAAATCAAACGAACATACAGGTAAACTGTGTCTTTCCCAGCTATGGATTGTGGGATTGCTGCTGAACAACTTTTGGGTTTAAAAGAAATTATTCTCATTTTAAAAATGTCTTGCCATTGACAGAACTGATTTAAAAAAAAAAAAATTATACATTAAGAAAACTTACCGGTAATATGATAAAAGAACATGATCCATTGTCTTTTAAAGCAATACAAAACCCTCGAAAGGTATGCTCTATGCTGTACCGGGCTTTGCAGTCACTATTGCAGAAACTCACATTTTGATGGATAAAACCCTGAAAATGTATCCCATCCAGTCCTTCTGTATTCGTAGTAAATTGATAATATTTGGGGTAATGCTGCCCTTGTAGATTCAAATCTTGGTAACACTCTACTTTAGGGATCCAATATAAATTGTGTTTGGGAACATGTTTTTAATTATGATTTATCGCAGATTATGATTAGAAATAATTTTACTGAATGGCAATACCTCATCTGCAGCGCCCTGTCTTAGGATGAATTTTCAGCGATGTGCATCAGAAAACATTGATGACAGCCTCATGATAGAACCCACTTATAACCCTTTAAAAAATACATTTTAGAAATCCTTTCTTACAATATAATTTGTCCACTATATTCATAGACTCTCAAGCTGGCGCAGGTTTCTGATTTCCTGTCAGGATACTATATTCTGCCATGCCACCAAAGTGTTTTCTCTAAGGTTGTATCAGTAATTTAAGTGCTTAAAAAAGATTTTAATAAAACAATGGAAAGTGTTTTTTGAGCACTCAGGTGACTGATGTTGCTTACTCGCTACTCCGTTCCGTGTTGGGGTTACTGTGCATATTGATTGTCATCTTTCAGGTTCACAGTCCTCTGCAGCTGTCATCTTCCTTGTGGAACCCCAGCAGGAAGGAGAAGCTTAGATAGGGGCTGAGAATTTGAAATTATAGCCAACCTGACACTACCCTCCTACACAGAATCTGTGTATAACAAGAACCAACAGGGCCTGCAATGCTGCATATTTGAAGTGCACCTGTTCACATCAGTGCCATAACACCTCGCCCCATTGCTAACCTTTCCCACACTTGAAGTCAATAAAGTTTGGGGACACATTTTAGGACTGTGGTATTCAACAGCACTTTCACAGTTCACAGTTTCCAAAAATAAAATAATCTACTGGAGAGACACTACTTTAAAGAAATTATACCTAACAAAATAATTCCAGACATACTACTTCCATTTGTTATGTATGTCTCAGATGCACAGTGTGGATATAAACACATTACATCCATTCATATATTTATTGAAAAACATGACATCTGGTACAAGGTTAAATAAATCTCTGTTTGCAAACCATGCTTTCAGTTAGTGTTGCACTTCCTTGGTCATTGTCCCCATCCCTCAATGGCTTCTTTCCTGTCAATAACCAATTAGCTGCTTCCCGTATTGACTCACATGCTTCCAGCAGCGACATGCTGTGACCCAGTAATGCACTAAGTTTATTTTTCTTTATAAGTGGAGTCACACAAGGGAAACCTGTACAGAACATTTTTTTAAAAGCAAACATTACAACAATCTAACATTTCAAAGTCTAAAAGGTCACTAATATGTTGCTATTTGTATTCAGACACAGTGGACCATATTTTCAAGTTGAGTAGCCCATAAAGAAATTGAACAATTGTTAACTAGTCCTCAGTGGAACCACATTGTTTTTTGCTAGGTATACAGTACAGCTGTGAGGCACTGACTTTTTAATTAATTAATTTATTTTTTTTATTTTATTGTTAGGCGTTTCAATGGGATCTATCAGGAAGTTGTTTTATTATTTATTGAGTCATGCCTTGGGATCGTTTATGATGAAAGGTGTTATATAAAAGTACAAAAATAGAGCCGAACAGCTTGAATATCCTGTATTTAGCTATTGCAGAATTCATCAATAAATGGTAAGCACTGTTTATAGATTCAGTCATATCTTTAGTTTTAATGGTACATCATGTCATGATTCAATGATTTTAATAGCACCTACATGTGGGCCCTTGCCCTCCAAACACATAGATAAGCAGAGCTGGAGAGTCAGAAATCAATTCCAGGGCTTTTAAAGGTGGTATTTATGCATCTTAGCAAACACAATGCTACGTTTATTATTTCTAGATTACATACCATTTTCAGTACTCCTTGGTAACTGATGAGCTTCAAAAACACAACATCAACATGATAAGTTCAACACCATGGTCTTTGGGGGAGTGAAAATGTAGGGCAGTGAAAATCTTAGCAACAAGGAAATAGAATCTGATTACACATCAGATGTTTATGACTATGTGATGTTTTGTTTTTTTTCCAGTATTCTCTACGAATATTTTCCCATTAAAAAATGTTTTTCCAAATACAATTTTTCCATGATGCAGCAATGCAAGATAACTGTATCAGTACTCTTTATCAGGTAATATATATATATATATATATATATATATATATATATATATATATATATATATATATATATATATATATATACATACATATATATAAGGGGTGAAGTTTATTGAGCTTACAAATGAATTCCAGTAAAACCTCTCAGAAGATTCATGCTGTAGCTTACCTTCCAAGTTCCACCATTTGCTGCTTTTCCTATAATGACATGTTTTCCATGTCTTCCTCTTCAAGTTCACAGGAAGTGTAGCATTAAAGTATGTGCCATGTGCAATGGATACATTTTCAATACCAAAAGCTTCAAACAAAATACCACGTATGTGTTCATGTTCCATATAGGATAATATGAAATGAAGACTTGGTAAGTTGTACTAGAATTAGAAATTAAGTTAAATTTTTTTCAGAAGACAATCTGGGGGAAACAGAACACCCTACAGTATCACAGCAATATCTTTTTCATTGCGAGAAATTCTTTTTCTCCTGGTTAACGCACCTAATAAAAACTGTGCAGTCCCCAGGTCATTTATGAGCCATACATAAAGATGGTTATGGAATGAGTCATACAGTAAGTCGAGGAAGAAAACATATTTTATTGTACCGCTTTCACATTAATGATGCCATAGTCCCAGAACCTCCCAGTAAACCAAATTAACCCCATACATCCAGCAGTGCTTGCCATTGCCATGTCAAATACAACACATACAAAAGTGAACTTTTTTGATTACTAGGAGAAGTGCTAAATATTAAATAGTATTGTATTAATTCCCCCATACCTTTTGTTTAACAATGAGATGTTTTTCAGTGAAAGAGAACATATTACAATCCAAACAGATACTAAACATTCTCAGTTGGTTGTTACATTCTGTCAGGTAAAAGAAACATTTTAAAAAATAAATTCTCCATTTTTGAAAATGCTATCAATAAATACAGTCACTGAACATGTGGGAAGACAACATACTGTATGCTTCATACATTCCAAAAATATCAAATCTATATCATTTTCTTTACATTGCCACATCATACACTATGTAAGGAAAGTTTTATATGAAACCAATATTATATACAGGGTGGAGTATTAATGTAATCAGAGCAGTGCTGTGTGTGACCCCTTATAAACGTTTACATATGCACAGTAATTTTGCAGTTTTCCCATGGTTACAGTATACTACACATTTACCATAGTCTACCATATTTTTATTATTGTTTACTATGCCACAATGTCCTTTACACTGCTTACATATGCCTTACCATGCTTCACTATGCTTTATTACACTTTGCTATGCTTTTACTGGGGTCAACTTTTATAAGGGACACACTGCTGATATGGATGCTGACCTCTGCAATGAGATTATTAAAAGCTGTGTAACTACTTGTGCAAATGAGTCTAGCTCTTTTGTACAGTGGTTGAGACTCTTGCTTGGGAGTGAGTGGTTACTGGTTCACGCCCAGCTACAGCCTGTTACATCGGCAGTGAATGAGGACATTCCACAGAATATCTGGAGTACCGGTAAGTAATTAGGCCCTAATGTTTTGTCAACAAGAAACAGGCGGTATACACAACAGACAGTAGTCTAAATGGATAATACCCTTACCCTGAAAAAGTAATTCCAGTCTTCCTACTGGTCATTTTACTGCAGATTCATTAACATTCTGTGAAACCCTTTATGAGCCATTTTGAATTTGAGAACGACATTTCAAAAACATATGCAACTGGTTTCACAGACCCTGATTAGCTCTAGTCTAGGATTACAGGGCGCCGGAGCCCCCCAACCCCCCCTTTTAAAACGGGGGGGGGGGGGGCTTCCGACAAAAGAAACATGCACAGTGGAAAAATGTCACTTGTATACAGGGTCGGCTTTAGGCCTATGCAGCCTATGCGACCGCATAGGGCCCCACGCCTCAAAGGGGCCTCTGCATATTGCTTCCCTTGGTCTTGAATTTGGATGCTCGCTCACATCTCACCAGTGTCAAAGTTTTGTATGTACATCAGGCTACTGTCGCTTTACGGAATTATCCCTCGGACCAGCCCCTCACAAACGTACAAACGTGGGTAAACATTTATTTTTAGGAATCGTGGTGCAGTAGCAGAGTAGAGAGTCTGTTAACAAACTACCCACACTTTACGTTTTGGGAGACTGCACCTCTGTACCCATCGCATGTATTTCTGAAATATACTTGTGCGTGTATTATAATGAGGGTCAAAAAAATGACTTATTTCACAGCATTTTACGTATTTCAAGATATTTTATGATTAAACATGATGTTTATTAAAGCAGAAAAAAATTGCGTTGTCACATTCAAAATTATTATTCAACAAATGTTTCATTTTGGGAGAGGGATACGTCACCCATACATGCAGGCTTACTTTTAATGTGAGATAACGTTTTGTTTTGTTTTTTCAGCGCGAGAAATAGACTACTTTTAAAATGGGAAATACTTGGATACTTGGATAATTAAACAATGGAAAAATAATATTGTGGATGAGGCACCGAAAAAAATCTTCACCGCCACCAAAAAAATAAATAAAACAGGGCAACAAATTACATTATTACTGCAGGAGCCACTCTCCACAGCAAAGCAAAAACACTGACAACTTTAAACTCTGTGGCTTTGATAAACACACATAAAGTCAGAACTAACACCGTGAATGCTGGAAAAAAATATGAACATGTTTATATCAAAGAATGAACGCAGAGAAGCCGACTTTGGGTGTGATAACGAATGCTTATACATTCGTCATCTTGTAAGACTAGTAGAAGACTGTTGAAACGTGTTGAAACATGTTACCATTTCATGTAATTTGTGTCCGAAGCAGTAGGCCGATCAATACAAATGCTGTACGTGGTTATTTTTATTTTTTGTTTGTTTTACAAAACAAGCATTTAATTTGCTTTGAAGTAAATTAAGTTTGTGACTCACTACCCAACATTCAGATAACAAGCTCATTATTATTATTATTATTATTATTATTATTATTATTATTATTATTAATATATATATATTTTTTTTCAAAACAAAATTGCTAATTTTTCCATGATAGTAATGTTATCTATTGTATAGGGGAAACATTTTTTTTGTAAAAGCAGTCAGACTATTACATCTGGCCTTGATTTATCAACACTGTTTTTTTTTTTTTTTTTTTTTTTTTTACAATAGGCGTGCTTGAAATTTAATTCATCCTGCAAATTTATAATTTAATTTAAATGTATGAAAAATAATCCGGTTGATACACCAATTCCCCCATCCCACCCCACCCCACCCCACCCCCCTTTGCCGACCTTGACCCCCCCACTTCTGGAGCTGTTGATTATAGTGCTTTACAAAACATGTGGTAGTCCACAACTAGCTATATAGGGTCTTGGAAACCAGCTTAGTACAATAAAATGTACATTTTTATAGCACATTGAATATTAAGCTTCTATAGACATATTCCCATCTCATAGTAAAAAGAAATGTTGCATATTTATGCTCTAGACATCTTGCAAGCAAACACAAAGGCTGAATTAATAACAGAGAGGCACACCTATGTTCCACATGCAAGTATTTTGACCTTACAGCACAAGCTGTATACCTCTTCAGTATTTTCTTCCCCAGTATAGGTACTTTAAACAGAGAGATCAAAATCCTTTACATAAATAACGTATCCCTAATCGCAGAAACTACACCCAGTGTTGGTTTTAAGCTTTGATGAGCTTCGATGTCGTCTCCTCTTGGTCGACTGAGTTCTGATTGACCACACTGGTCGTTTCGGTGCGGTAACTGCGTGTCATCCTGAAAGTCTTTGTGTGCTGGAGTTCGTACTTGTCCTCCTCTGTCACTGTCACGAACGGGCACCAACGGAATGCCCGTCTGAATCCCGACCGGAATCTGTCGGGGATGAACACAAATCAAAAGGAAGTGGCATTCCGTTTATTATCAACAAGCATCCTTTCTTCTCTTATACTGTGGTAAACCATGGTAAAGCATATATACTGTATATGTTGAAATGATTATTTATTAAATAAAATAAAGCAAAGATAAGAAAAGCACAGATTAACACTGGGGCATTGGGGTTGCCTGTGAGTCTGAGACAGGTGCGTTTGGGGGGTAGGGCTTAGCCATGCTTCTGAGCTCCTGGCTCACCAGAATTAACTTTCAATACTGTTTTGCAATAATAAAAAAGCTGCATGTTTGCAGTTTGTAGAATGTACAGTACTGTGCAAAAGTTTTAGGCAGGTGTGAAAAAATGCTGTAAAGTAAGAATGCTTTCAAAAATAGACATGTTAATAGATTATATTTATCAATTAACTAAATGCAAAGTGAGTGAACAGAAGAAAAATCTAAATCAAATCCATATTTGGTGTGACCACCCTTTGCCTTCAAAACAGCATCAATTCTTCTAGGTACACACTTGCACAAAGTCAGGGATTTTGTAGGCATATAGTCAGGTGTATGATTAAACAATTATACCAAACAGGTGCTAATGCTCATCAATTCAATATGTAGGTTGAAACACAATCATTAACTGAAACAGAAACAGCTGTGTAGGAGGAATAAAACTGGGTGCGGAACAGCCAAACTCAGCTAACAAGGTGAGGTTGCTGAAGACAGTTTACTGTCAAAAGTCATACACCATGGCAAGACTGAGCACAGCAACAAGACACAAGGTAGTTATACTGCATCAGCAAGGTCTCTCCCAGGCAGAAATTTCAAGGCAGACAGGGGTTTCCAGATGTGCTGTCCAAGCTCTTTTGAAGAAGCACAAAGAAACGGGCAACGTTGAGGACCATAGACGCAGTGGTCGGCCAAGGAAACTTACTGCAGCAGATGAAAGACACATCATGCTTACTTCCCTTTGCAATCGGAAGATGTCCAGCAGTGCCATCAGCTCAGAATTGGCAGAAAACAGTGGGACCCTGGTACACCCATCTACTGTCCGGAGAAGTCTGGTCAGAAGTGGCCTTCATGGAAGACTTGCGGCCAAAAAGCCATACCTCCGACGTGGAAACAAGGCCAAGCGACTCAACTATGCACGAAAACACAGGAACTGGGATGCAGAAAAATGGCAGCAGGTGCTCTGGACTGATGAGTCAAAATTTGAAATATCTGGCTGTAGCAGAAGGCAGTTTGTTCGCCAAAGGGCTGGAGAGCGGTACACGAATGAGTGTCTGCAAGCAACAGTGAAGCATGGTGGAGGTTCCTTGCAAATTTGGGGCTGCATTTCTGCAAATGGAGTTGGGGATTTGGTCAGAATTAATGGTCTCCTCAATGCTGAGAAGTACAGGCAGATACTTATCCATCATGCAATACCATCAGGGAGGCATCTGATTGGCCCCAAATTTATTCTGCAGCATGACAACAACCCCAAACATACAGCGAAAGTCACTAAGAACTATCTTCAGCGTAAAGAAGAACAAGGAGTCCTGGAAGTGATGGTATGGCCCCCACAGAGCCCTGATCTCAACATCATCGAGTCTGTCTGGGATTACATGTAGAGAGAGAAGCAACTGAGGCTGCCTAAATCCACAGAAGAACTGTGGTTAGTTCTCCAAGATGTTTGGGCCAACCTACCTGCCGAGTTCCTTCAAAAACTGTGTGCAAGTGTACCTAGAAGAATTGATGCTGTTTTGAAGGCAAAGGGTGGTCACACCAAATATTGATTTGATGTAAATTTGTCTTCTGTTCACTCACTTTGCATTTTGTTAATTGATAAATATAACCTATTAACATGTCTATTTTTGAAAGCATTCTTACTTTACAGCATTTTTTCACACCTGCCTAAAACTTTTGCACAGTACTGTATGTTCATGCAAGCTCTGTGTAACTTTGCTTGCCCTGTAAGATCAAACATTTCACAATGATAAAGATCATCCTCTGATTTGTGTCAATGGGCTATGTGACATGGTAGCTATGGCGATATATCACGACATTACCTATGTTCTCTTTAAATGCAGTGTTCTTTTGGATACCAATGACACAATCATACTAACGCTCAAACCTTGGTTCACACAATAACAACCCCTGATTGGCATACCTTTGATTAAGGCAGTAGTAGATGATGGGGTTGTACATTGTGGAGCTCATGGCCAGCCAGAAGATGGCCAGGTACACCTGCTGGATGTATTTCTGCTTGTAGATGTCGCTGTTGAAGCTTCCCAGCATAAAGTAGACATGGAAAGGTAGCCAGCACAAGGCAAACGTCACCACGACAACAATCATCATTTTGACAACCTGTGAAATGGCAGAATAAAAGTGAGGTATTAGAGGCCACACAGGTCATTCTGCTTTCCCATTATTGTTGCTGGATAGTTGGACACAACACACAGATTATATCGGTTTAGTGGATCCCAACACATTATTTGACCACATAAAGGTAAAGTGTCTTTATTGTTGGGAATTTTGCCTACAAGTGACAACCAGAAATGAAATATTTACTAATGAAGTTTCACCTTTAATGGAACTACCATAGGTTATATTTGCAGATGTGCACAGTCTATTGCATCATTGCATCAATCAATTAATTTGCAGTTTAGAAAGTGGGGTTGAAAACCTGGCCTGTTTTGAAGTGTATGATATATCAAAAAATGTACATCAGAAATTTCCATATGGGATAGAGCCTTGTCCTTTGCATGTATTGCATTTTCTAATTTACTTAAATTCTATATTTTTTTCTGTCTCAAAGAAATTCAAAACTGCTTTTCAAAGTTGTAATTAACAGTCTGAACTTTTTCAGATTTGGATATTTGGTTTCCAGAGCCCCAACCTTGCGTTTTGCTTGGATCTGATTCTGATAGTGCTCGGATGAGGCACCCGGGATTTCACCTCCCCAGAGCGTCACTCCCACAATGCTGTATGTGACCAACATCACCAGCAGGGGCAGCAGATAGATCAGGATTATTACAGCAATCTGATACCTGGAACAGAACAGAACAAATACAGTGAAACCAACAGAGGCATGATGTTCACAGCACTGTTATACACCCCATTTGGTCACGACTTTTAATTGAAACTTTTAGACATTTTAAAACAGTTTGTGTGAACTCTATGGAGTCCGATAAGTTGCCCTTCCAAAAAAATAAACATATATGCATTCGGGGTGTAGTGCTGGGGGTCGTGGGGTAGCAGTGCTGCCCCACTTCTCTTGGGCAGGGAGATTAATATGCCATTTTACAGATCAACACAAGTAGGGATGTGAATGGCCACCAAACAATGGGGTGATGATAACAAAAAGTCATGCAACCAGTGTTGCATATCATGCCCTGAGAACTTCAGTCACTCATGCCAGGAATACAGAATAACTTTGTAGTTTTTTAATGTTGACCTGCATAATCAGGCCCACTTTGGGTTGTATTGCACAAACGCGAATGTTCACTTTCAGAGATTCTGGAAATTTGACCCATTTTAACAGCACTAACTGTTTCTATATACAGTAAATAGTAATGGATAATTATGCTGGCACAGTTTGGAGAAAACAATGAACAAGACACAATTCAGGCTAACTTGTTCACCCATTTCATTCATAACCTTGGAAGCTCTTATGGGAGTACTATTTCACTATTTCATTTTTTAACTTAGCCCCATTTGTATTAATATCACATTTCGTGTATCCTTTTCCAATGTTTCATGTTTTGTCATTTCTTCAGTGCTCAAATATTTAACCCTAGTTTTTCTCCCACATTTGTCAGACTACCCAATTACGTTCCTTCACCACAGGAATTCCCCACAACAGCTATCCTCTGATCCCACAACTAACTCAACAATCTCTTTACACCCAGAATGGCCAGTGAATGGCCAGTAGGATCAGCTTTAGTGCGGTAAGGAGAAACAGTCCTTTCTGATTTGTCTCCCTAGCCCATGGAAGCACCAGAGCCAATGCTCCCTATGGAAACCCCAGTGAACATTGGTAACTTGGCACAGCAACGATTGTAAACCTGCACTCCCCTGACTGTATGATTCGCCTTGTATGGCTGCCGTGACTTTACCAGAGACACATGTAACATATTTTCATATAGATATCGTATAGTTGGGTATCACTTTTCCTGCTATGACATTACAAATTCAAATTTCTGAACAGATTCAGTAATAGAGTGATAATCAATCAAACTGCAGTATACAGTAGTGCCCATTAATACTGACTCACTGTGTTTTCAATTATTTAGCTGTCTGGATGTATTTGGAACTAAATGATTAAATACCCAAACTGCACAAGATGACATCACAAACAAAAAGCTCAAAAGAAGCTGCTAATGAGAGTCATTACCCCTTGCTATGGCTTCCAATGAGTCTGGAGGCACAGGTGGAAGTACTCACGTTAGCTGATGTTTACCGCCAAAGTCGCCAGGCCAGTCCACCAGGCAGATCGTCCGTGTGTCGTAGACAATCGTTTTGGCATAGTAGCACTGTGGGAAGGTGAGCGAGAACGCCACGAGCCAAATCACCGCAATCATTACCTTGGTGATGGTGGACGACAGCCTGGGCTTTAGAGGGTGGATAATAGCCATGTACCTGAAACAGAGAGCCAAGAACAACTTAAAACCTGACAAGACATCACAGGATGCCCAAACATTTAAGCAATATTTTTTTTGTGATTAATAATTTGTTTTTACTTTGCAAACAAATATACCAAGCTATATATAGACAAAAGAGAGCATTATAAGGTTGCTGGAGTTTAGATGAAGCCCAGGAAGGGAGTCAACCTTTTAGAGGTCCTGGAAGTCATGTAACCCTTCCATGCATGGCAACCTCATATAGGGACGGATAAAGAAACTCTCTTCTAATCTTTATATGGGGAAATATGGAGTCGCAAAGGCATCATACCCTCATATGAGCTGGATAACTGTTTGGGTAATGCTGAGTTTTTGTTCAATGCACACCTTGTGGTTATATATTATATTATACAGCACCTTTCATAGTTGACCACCATCACAAAGCACTTTACAAGATAGTGAGATACATTAAATACAAGGCTAGGATGTAAATGGAACCAATTCTTAATATGTCAAAACACTGAAACAAGCTTGAAACTACGATAATTAATTAGCATTGCTGTGGCTTTTAATGTTCCTGTGCACAAGAATGAATGTATCTATTCATCTGACGCACAGGTAACAGCGACAACACAAACGCAGTTATACATTTTGTATCAAGTTCAAGAACAAAACTAGCTTATCAAATGCCGGCTGCTATAAATACTTGCAATACATACATCAGCTTTGTGATTGCACACTTTATCAGCAGCTGATATACTCTTTTAAAGTCTGTTCTTTTGTGAATGTGGGCCATTGTGATAAGTTCACAGAGGTCCTTCAATAAGAGACTTTGATTTGCCAAATAAACACCATCATACTGCACTTATAGATTATCTTTCACTTTAAAAAATGAAGTGGATTTAAGCAACTAGTTCAGTTTGTAATGGTATTTGTATCTATTGATTTTGTTCCACTTTAATATAGTTCTCATGAAGTTGAGGTACTGTATAATTCAACTGGCTACTAGTGGTAGCAATGAAGAGTCATCTAGTCCACTAATCAAATAGAAAAGTGACAGTAGCCCTCAGAAACATGTCAATTGGTTGTGAAGTAATTGTGAAGCGTACGGTTTCAGATGGATGGAAGAGGAGTTGCAGTTGCAATCCATGAACATATAAATGACATTCAAAAAATTCCAAGCCATTTTAAAATCTAGTGCACAAGCAGCAAAGTGTTATGGAACGGTATGTTTGCAGAGAGAACACCAGACATTATCAAAGACACGATTTATACAACCTATTCGACTATTTTCACCTCAAATTAGTAGCCGTTCTGCCCCTTCTGGCTGATGTAATTGAAACATTCCTTTACAAATACAGTAAAACTCAATTAATATAACTTCTATTAATGCTACCCTCCGCTTATTATCAGCAGATTATTACCACTTTGAAATGTACCGAACAGAATGGGAATGGCGATAATATTGCTTACAGTAGATTTTTGTCACAGTTCAGTTACTGTATAAACAGTCATCAACATCAATCATTTTAATATGTATCATACCAACCCACTCTAAGGCTTTAGGCCAGAGGTCTCCAACCCTGGTCCTGGAGAGCTACAGGGTCTCCTGGTTTTCGTTTCATCTGAGCTTCCATTTACTTAATTGCACCAATTATTGGCTGAATTAGTCAAGATTAACAGGTGTTCCAGATCTTTAGCCATTGATGACATAGACAGCTATAAAACTTGCAGGATTGGAGCTCTCCAGGACCAGGATTGGAGACCTCTGCTTTAGGCCATAGACTAAGGCAGGGGTAGGTAACCTCGGCTCTTCCAACCATTCCACTGCAGGCTTTGTTCCAACCAGACCCTTAATTATTTAATTCAAACTGTACTAAGGCATCCTGGACTAAGGCATCACAACCCCTCAATCAATCAATCAATCAATCAATCAATCAATCAATCAATTCCTTTATTTAACTAGGTTAGAAACCAATTCCAAACTAGAGCAAAGGAAACATTAGCATCAATCATAAACAAATAACATTGATGTAACATTTAATGCATTACATACAGTACAATACATTACCGCATATCACCAAAAGTAAAACAATACAATCCAGCCCGTTCAATGCAGATTTAACAATCACAAGTAACAGTCAGTTGCGGATGCAGATTATGACCAAAACGGTTAATAGAAACCAAATTAGTCAAAGTCAAATCCCTCAGTAAAACATTCCAACGATCTGCTGCTGCGCATTCAACGAGTGCCCGACGGAAAATAGACCAAACCCTCGGAACTGACAACTTTATAAACGCATCAGATCTAAGCCGATAGTTTGAAGAAAAAGTCAGTCAATTCTGGAGATAAGCTGGAACTTCCTTGAAGGCCTTCCAGCTATTTTAGGTGTCTGCAGTAGGGGTGTCAAACTCAGCTCCTGGAGGGCCGCAGTGTCTTCTGGCTTTCGTGCCACCCGAGCTCTCAATTACTTCATTGGTCTAAATTATTTGATTAATCGGACAAATTTAACACTTCTTTCCAGGCCTCTAAATGTTTTTTTTTTTGTTTCTAGGATACGATTCAAAATACAACAGGGAATAATATTCAAGTATTCAAACACTGCTTGAAATTTATTTAGAAAAATGACCAAGTTAGAATTCATCCATATAAGAATTTATAGACTGTCAATGCATAAATGTCATAGTAGGGCTGCCTGCATATACAGTACAATCAAAGGACATGTTTAGGCAGCTCTTAAGTGGTCGTTATAAGCATGTCTGACTGTATCTTCCCTTATAAACATTTACCACAGTAAACATACACAGCACTTTTGCAGTTTTTCCTGTGATTTCCCCATGGTTATGCTATGCATTTAACATAATTCCCCATACCTTTATTGGCATTAGAATGCTTTCACTGTACTTCATTGTACTTTGCCATGCTTTTATTATAAGAAACTTATGAATCAACCAAAACAATGGTAACCCATTCCATACATCCACCACTCTCTGTGTGAATACTGTGTGAGACTCCTACCCTCTGTCCTCAGTCCACTTAACTTCCAGATGTGTTCTGTGATCCTGGACTCTGTGTCAAGTTTATTAATAGATTCTAGGGTTTTGTTTTCAGTTACCTCAACCTATCCTCATAACACAGTCATTAGCCCTGGGTTTAGACTAATGGTTCTTCTCTAAACTTCTCTCTCAGAAGTTTTTTTTGAATGACACTCCCCAGGTATGCAGCATTAAAGAAAAGTTGCGTTTCCTTATTGGAAATGTTTTACAGCCACCATCTGACCATCTTTGATAGAGGGCTGCTAGTATACGCTCTGTTGGCAGTTGTTTCCATATCCAATACTGCACAAATTACTGTTTTATAAGGAACTGTTTCAAGAGCTGCTGATTCCCATCTCCGTGAAGAAACTACAGTCAGTAATCATTGAGGAATGGTCATGTATCTTCTCAGAACAATTTCAAAATGGTGCAGGCCTGTGACATTGTGTCAGGGTGGCCCTCACCCTATTGACAGTGTTATGGCAAGTGGTTTTTGTTTTTCAGAGCCTGTATTTGCTATGCTGGGTACAGGATGGTCATGTACAGTGCACTGTGAGTACAGTATCAGCCTGTACTTGGTTTTACAAACACACAATCGGACTGGTCATTTGCCAGCTTTGCAGCCTAGCACACTTAGCATGCTTAATGTGACGGCACATTATCAGGTGTACTTTTTAGCGACAGTACTTCAAAGCTAATTAAGTCTATCTCCCAGTATAACAGTTGATAAGCCCCTGATAATAAGGCGGTGTTTATCAACCCTGATAGCTCACTTTTTGTTTTCATCCATGAGCTCTGTATTTCACCTGTTTCCTTAAACCATTGTTTAAAAATGTCCTGAAAGCCAACTTGTTAAAAAACAACTGCAGTCAGCAATGAAAAGCCATCAGTGTCATGAAAATGTAAATCACCAGGACCTACATAGACTACGTCTCCATCTACCACTGGGATTGAATTGAATGCGATTTGAAATCAGACTTGTCCATTTCCATCAGAAGCAGACAGAGATGAAATCAATTTCAATTGAGACTCTGTTAGTCCCAGTTAGTCCCTGGCAGAACTCAATCTCTCCAATTTAGGGACAGTGGTAAAGCTGGTTTGAAGTTTGATATTCATTTGATATTTGGAATCATATCACTTAGTCTTTTCAATCCAACTTTATTGTGAAGCTGACCGAGAATATTTTCACAACCTGTGCTTTACCTGTGAATCCTATAAATAATTTGTGTAAATCAATATAATATCACATATACGCCAACATCAAACAAATGAATGGGCTAGCTTGATTTTAGCAACTATATCACCTACCTTTTCAAAGAAACTTTAATGTGAAGCTGACCAGTTGTGAATTTTTTCTAATATAACTTTGCCAATATCAAATGAATATAATACTTCAAACTAACTTTACCACGGTGAGTTAGGGTTTAGGTTAGGGTAATTTAATGAAATGTTACACAACTACATCATAATATCTTATAATATTGTCATTATCAGTAATTATCTGGTTAATATAAATTGTTTACTTGATCACTTATTAAAAAAACATTTTATTGTGGAAACTTTGTAAAAACAAATCAATAATAAAAAAAAAACTATTCCATGCTGCATCATTTAAACTGAGCAGAACATTATGATTGATTGTTTGGCATTGTTTTTATGGTAGAGTTTGTCTTTTAGTATTTCACATGGGTGCTAATAATTATTTCACTTGTGCCCTGCTATGAATTACATATGCAATGACTTATCCACCAGTTATGAAATATATATGAGCCATAAGCAGTACATTTAATCAATTTGTACCTCAGGATTCATGATTGGGTCTTTGAAGTTGCCCTTATAAAAATGTAACATAGGAAAAGATGATAAAGTGTATGCATACTGAAAGCATGTTAAAGCATAGGAAAGCACATAGAGCTATGGTAAGGAACATAACAATACAAATAAAGCATGGCAAACCATGTGACAATTCCTAATCTCACTGATTTTTCTTGGACATCCTTTCACTATTAATGATATCACGTTTTAAAATGAATATATTATGAATAATAATAAGTTGTTTTATTGAAGGTAATAAATGCATCCATATTACATACCGTAGTTAATTTTTTTCCATCAGTCATTTTTGTTAAACTGGCTATTAATTTCATTCTTCGACAGCTTCATTAATTACCGTTACTCATTTCATAGGCCTGTACAAATGTCGCAAGTGAAACTATTGCAGTTTACAGTTGGATCATTTAAGCTCTACTAAAGCTGAGGAAGTGAAAGGGAAATATAAAGACTTTTTTTTTTTAAATCGTATCGGGCACTATCTTTTAAATACGCGTTCTACTCGATTACACAGCGAAACGCAAACTTAATTTAAAGTAACTTAATATTTATCCCTTCTGAAGAAATAGCTCCAGGTAAATACAAGTATGCATGCACGAAAATGCATGCTGTACCCTACCTAATTCTGGTGTTTGGTAACTTTAATAAACACATGACATCACCTGTTCAAAAATACTATTGAATATTTAGCGTAAGGAAGATGAGGTCACATTTACACATTCAATATTTGACCTTACATAGAAAACTACAAGAGTAAATGACCATGTACAAGTAAACAAAGAAACAAAAATGTTTTGCATCTGAGCTTTGACAGAGGCCTGTATTATTGCTGCATATCTGGCTATAGTGACACAGACGGTAAACAAATAAACAAAAAGGTCAATCATGTTTTAAAAGATGGGTTTAGTTACACTACCGCTTCTAATTCTCAGACACATTACGCTTTTTTATTGAACATTGTACCTGCCGTGCCTTATATTACCAACAGGGGACAGCGTTTGACGCGAATTGGACATTCTACGGCGATTGGAAAGACCAGAAAATAGACAGGCCTATCAGTATAATGACCCTGCATTTTACAGTTCATAACTTAGACGAGGAACGACGAATCTTGTTTACTATAAAAGTGATTCATGGCAATAAAGCCACTGCAGAGAATGCTTGAAAAACAAAGCATTTTAATACCAATGAATGAATGAATGAATGAATGAATGAATAATCCGTTGGAACAATCTGATTCCCAGTAGTAGGATAGCTGTTGATTATTAATAGGACGAGTCAAGAGTTCGTGCCATGGTTATACCAATAATTAATTTAAATTAATCACAGTAGCAGCCGCCTAGTAGCTCATAAAAGTCGTAATTGGCCAGCTGACATAACAAAGTCGATACTAGACAAGTTAGTCTCAAACAGGAGTATTCAATATTGGTGGCACCGTAATGGCTATACACAGTATTTAGAAACTCATTGTTTAGGTTATGCTCGTTGTATAGAAACCTACATCATATTAACAAAACGTGGTCACATAGAAAACGACCCTGTTTTTAAAGACTTTACCATTGCAATACAAACGCGAACCTGTACAAGGTGGAGCTTCTATTTTTTATTCGTTTTTGCTCTCTCCACCCAGCAGAACGCCAAGAACTTCAAGTAAATTAATGTTGTTAATTTTGCTGCTACAGAAATACTGAGATATAAAGATTCGTGTTTGGTTGCTTTACAGAATATTACACTTTTGTGCTTTTCCGTCATCGTTTAAAACAAAACTTATTGTTCATGTTCCCTTATCTTCACCTTGATCTCTGTACAGCTGCAGTCTGTTTGCGCATCTCCCCAACACATCAGGCTGCTGTTTTTGATCACCCATATAATATTCAACAATATATAGGGGCATCTATTCAAAGCGTTTACTAGTCTGTAATTCACTTTTTTTTTTAATAAACTTCAACGTTAAAGTTAAAACAATTTGAAAAAAAACTTGTATTATTATTATTATTATTATTATTATTATTATTATTATTATTATTATTATTATTATTATTATTATTATTATTTTGTTTACTCTCTAAATGTGTCCATTTGCAATATTTTCTTTCTGTAAATTTACAAACATTTAGTGCAATAAATAAATAAGTAAAGAAAGAAAGAAAAAGTTTGTTAAGGCTGGTACTTTTGAAATGTTACATACATACTATATATATATTTACAGTGTTAATTACTTAGCATAGTTCTTTGGTTTTATTTTTGTATACTATAGTAACAGGTGTTTTATGCTTTATTTTGTATTTATTTGTTTATTTTTATTATTTATTTAATGTAAGATACTTAAGTTACCCAATTAACCCCTGTCAGATGTATCACTTCTGTGCGTAGCCATGCCGATACTTCTGTGAGTACCTGTATGCAATTACCGGTACAATAGCTACAGTAAAACAAACAGATCTCAGTTCTGACTGGACACTAAAAACGCCCCGCTAGACATTATAGAAATTAACATTTGCTTTTTGCAGTATTAAATACATTGATGCCTACAAAAGTTTAAGATCAAATATTTAATAAAAAGGATTTGTGGATTCACTTCACTGTTAAAACTATTTAAGACGAGTAAACTTACTTGTCAGTCAGGTAAAAGCCTGCTTGTAACATGGAATGTATAGAGGTTGGTTTAGTCTAGTGTCTGAAAGGGAGACACGCATTGAGATTGCCGCTTACCTGTCAATAGCGATAGCCGTCATGGAGCATATGCTTGAAAAGATAGCTGTGATGGGAAAGGAATTGATGAATCTGCAAAACCCAACCCCGAAGTACCAGTCGTTGTGGATAGCATAGACGAAATTGAACACAGTGTTGAAGACAGCCATCGAAGCATCAGAGAACGCCAGGTTGACAATTAAATAATTGGTGACCGTCCGCATCCTCTTATGAGCAAGGATGATCCAAATGACAGTGACATTGCCGATCACTGAGATCATCACGATCAGGGCATAAGCGATAGCCCAAAGCGTCACCTGCCATGTCGGCTGGACGAACTGATTGACAATCGTCTCGTTTCTCGCCTCCTCTTCGAAAAAAGAGGAATTCGGTTTTAACTGCAGTAAGGTGGATACAGTTGGATCCATCTCCGTTTTAAGAAAAATCACCAAATCAAAGTCGTTGTAAGTCTTTTGCACAATTGAATCTATCAAGCCAGGACTACCTGAATTAAAATACTATAACTACTACTACTACTAATAATAATAATAAAATAATAATAATATCCAGTTTGTCAAAAGTCAAAGACAACATAAGCCCACAAGTTCAAGGAGCGTGACATCCATTACCAGTGAGAAGTACTGCGGTTTTTAGTTCTCAAAGCAATTGAACCAACTTTCACCATGCAAGTGGTTCTCACAAAGCTTTGCATTGCATGGCGCAGAGCACTGAGTTGCATACACAGAGCACAGCCGCTCACTGCAGCGGCACCGCTTTACTGGGGAGCTCCTTTCCAGACTCGCTTGGTCGTCCTGTCTGATGGATTTTAAGCCAGTCCTGCCGGGGAGGAGCAGAGGTGTGATGAAGGAGGAGAAACATAAAAAATGCAATCAACCATGCTGAAGTCAACAGCCCTTCTGACAGCAATGCTAACAGTGTCACCGTGTTCTTTAATATACAGCACACACAAATTACCAAATTAAACACAGCACTAATATGTATATTTATTCGTGTCCTAAAATTTAGTTTGCCTCTATTTAAAAAAAAAAAAGAAATAGCCTACTGTTAAAGACACCATAGTTTTCTAATATATTATAGGATTGACTGTATTATATCTTTTTTATGGTAAGTTGAATTAAGTTTAAGGTTATGAGAATGAAACATGTAAGGTTTAGCTAATTGTATTTTTTTGTTTGTATTTCTACCATAATTTACTTTAATTAGTTCCCACTGATTTACCATGCTTGTCTATTATTCTAGAAATCAATGCCTTAAAAAAAACCAATATATATATATATATATATATATATATATATATATATATATATATATATATATATATATATCATGATTTCCATTACATGAGAGTAGATGTTAAAACTTCATGCTGATTTGAACTCGGCTCTCGCCAAGATAAGCACCAACTAAACATAGGTGTCTCCATCCATTTGCGCTTCCTTCAATATGATGATGTAGATATCCTTCTGTCTGGTGTTGATGGCTGAAGTGTAATGCTGGCTCCAGGGATCAGCTTATTTTGCCTCCCTAGCGCATCAGCACACACAATGGCTGCGATGCTGGCTCCGGGGATCAACCACAGTGCGGCCTCCCCAGCGCATCAGCATGACAACCGTCTGGATTGAGCTAAATAGCCAAAAAATGAGAATATTTACGGTCTAAGTAGGACTTCCTATATTCAGAATTGTGTTAAAATCCCTAGGCCCAATCTAAAATTTAAAACCAGTGGGTCATTATAATCGAATTTGTATAAAATCTGGAATTCTAGCAAATGCAACCCAGAACATGTGGCGGAGGCTAGGAGGGTATGATAAAAGCTTTCGTGCTTAATAAAGGCTGTTATCGTGTTCACCATGTAGAGTGGGACAGACAGACGGACAGACACGTTCAGAGCATAAGGGTCCCCATTAGTTGAAACATAAGTAAAAAGTCATATATATATATATATATATATACAGGCATGACCGTAGCATCAGCTTCTGCTGACACCTGCAAGAAAAACAGGTTAGTATTCATGCAAGTTGTGATGACATAAGTCACAAGTCACCCAAGGCAGAACAGACATTTCAACATTCCTTTGTGACCAGTTTGCTCACAGAAGCGTCCTAAGCCTTAAAAGATTTAACCCATTAAGGGGCCAAAATCGGTGTTTAGCACACGCAAACCATGTTTAGCTGTCATAAAGTAGGACTTTAGCGGCCACTAAAAATGAGGTATATAGAAAGAATTATTTGCACCTGGTGTTCTGCACCTGCTATCAAATTAGCACCTTGCCATCATTAATCCATTTAAAGTTTATTGAAATGTCTTCAAATGAAGAAAAGAGCATGGAATTTGATGGGGATCTGGAATACTAAGCTGGATCAAACATTATAATGAGATGTAAGGATTTTGCCTTGCACTTGGGCAATTGCTGACCCTCCAAAAACTTTGCACCTCCTCTGACAAGGTGCAAACCATTGTAGAAGCGAGTAATTAAGAGCTGTATAAAACCACACACCTGCAGAGACCTGTCACTGGCCTCAGGATGGCTGCTGTGGTACACTTCCTGATGCTGTGACACTTGGCTCTTGTTGACGACAGGCAGGAAAACCTTTGGGTCACTTTGTTTGGGATGCTGGAGGATGCGGTAGTAAGGCGTTATCGTCTCACTCCGTAGGTCATCTTAGACCTAATAGCTGGTTGACTGTCCTCCTGGTAACACCGACAGCATTGACTCTCTCCACTATAGAGGACCATATGGCCTCGTTGGCAGCATAACTGATGTTGGCTGAGGCTTTTCCAAATAACTCAGTGTGGCAATGTGCCCCGTCCCTGTGTGCATTTGTGTGTTGCGTGCGTGTGTTAATGTTGGTGTATAGTCATTGGTACACGGGATATAAACGGGTCTGTGTTTCACGTGTATTTAAAAAGTGTAGATTTGTATTTAGGCACGAGGAGGGCACAAATCACTTCACGTGCTGGTTAAATGTAATATGTGAGCACGGGGTTGCACAGAATTAATTCACGTGCTGGGATTCAAGTGAATAATTAATTAGTAATTGAATCCCAGCACAATAGTATATATAGACGCACATTTCATTCAGTCAGGGTTGGGTGTTCGGAATAGGAGAACGGGTGAGAGAGAAAGGAGTAATTAGCAGTAAAGATCGTAAATATAAGTGTTTGTACTCACCGTGTTTGTTTGTCTCTCCGTGCACCGTTTGTTTAGTGTTAATCCGTTTTGTCTGTCTGTTTATTTTGGCTATAGTGCCGTGTCCTGTTTTTGTGCTGTTTGAAACCTTTTATTTTGTTAATAAACGCTGAGTGCAGCCATTGCACTCAGCTCATCATCACCACCGTCTGTGTTTGAATTCCTTTCTGGTCTGACGCAACCCACTCTGGCCGTCTTTGTGACACTCAGCCATAAGGACTCTCAGTTCCTCCTCAGAAAACTTTTCTTTTCTGTGCACCAAAAGGAATTTGCTGCCCTTCCTCTGACATATTTTGTTGGTTTGATTTTCGTGCTCCACAAATCTCATACAGTGTCTATTGCTCTTTGTAGTCCTAACACTCCCCTCACCTCTGGACTGTAAGTGCGGCCACTAAACAGCCCGATGCACAGGCGGCAGTCATTGCGACCCTCATTATCATGATTGCAGCTCCTTATTTGTGTGTGTTGAGTAATTTGCATGGCTCTTAAGCTTACATAGGCTACAGTGCAAAATAGTTGCCTGGCCGCTTGGCAATGTGGATTTTGCAGCCACAATTGTTTGCACTGCGCCTATCCTTACATCAGTCCCTTAATGTTATTACCCTGGGCTATGCTAATAAAATTCAAAGACGAGCAAAAACTTCAATTTAAGAAATGCATTTACTTTTTTGAGAATTGCAGAAAAAGATCATTAGACCTGGCATTATTCCACATTACTTTAATCAAGCCTGAAATTGAGTGGTGCACGGCAAAGTGCTCTCTGGTGCGGTGCTCATTGTGCTGTGCTGTGCTGTACAGTGGTTTAGTGCTTCAGGTGGTCATGCTGGCTCCCTGGCTCCTAATAATCTGCAATACACAACAAAACAAAAACAAAACAAATAACGCTCAGGCTAGTTACTACTTTCAGCATAAGAGGCTGTACTCACGTAGCTGCATCCCCTTTGTGCTACTAAACTCCTCCTTGTGATCAGCCCGGCACCCCGGTCTATCCAATCGCAGCGTGCCCCACAGCTGACCACAGTGGAGTTGTTCAGTAAACTGGCAGCTATGCACCTCCTCCAAAATGGCCGTCAAGTCGGCCCATCTCTTGGAAAGCATACCACCGACCTTACACAGAGCCCTTTCTGGAAGGGAGGCAGATTTACAGCTCAGATTCCTTCTCTCTCTGTCACACACACGCACAGTGAAATCTACAAGATGTTAAATGCTGATCCTAGGCGTGGTTTACATAATGGCTGCCCAACCAGTGAAGTATCCAGTTTAAAGGTTGGAAAAGACTGCAGGGGTAACCTGTAGGTAAAAGCAAATACTGTCCAAAATGCTGAAAAATTGATATTTGAATGTGCAACAGATAAGTGCTAAAGCGTTGTCTTGGTGATGGTGCTTCTATAGCCAGCTTTTTACTAAACTAAACCTTCTTTTTCCTTGGTGATATTTCTTTTGTTATATAACTCACATGTACAGTAAAGAATGTGTGTTTGGTATTGAGTATTTGTTGCAGTTTGAATGCCCAGTAGGAAGTTGGCTGTGTATGTTTACTGGGAATGGTAGTGGGAGACTGGCCGGCTGTGGGTGAGTCTCGGCAGAGCATTTGGCTTCCTACTGCACTCTCGCACACTATTCAAAGTGCAACAAAAGCTAAAAGAAAAACAACAAGAATTCCAAACACACATTCTTTCCATGTGCAGGGTCTTAGTCCTGCTCGAGGCCCTGTAAGAACTCCTAGTAATTAGTCAATAAGGATGGAAAGCTCTGCTTCACATGTTTATAAAATGTTAGCTTATAATAATAATGTAACAACTGGTTTTGTTTTGGTCTGTTTTTGGACTTTTATAGGCATTGTAGCAGGTTTACGATTTGAAAAATAATGGGTTATTGTTATTATTAATGTATTATTGGGTTTATTTAAAATAATCAGTTGTTGTGTTATATTGTATTTTATTGTATTATTTTGTTCTAGTTGAATGTGGTTTGGCAGAGGCGATGTTTGAAGCTCGTCTCTGCCAGACTACATCTCGTGAGAATGCATGGTCGGCAGCTAATTATTGACAAATCGGCTGTCGGCCACGCATATAAAAACTTGTGCAGAATGTGGCCATCTCCGAATTGATTCGCTTATTGCTAATTTGGAGATGGCCTCTTGTATATAAACTGGTACTTTTCTTTGAAGGAGAGAGAGAGCGAGAGAGACGGGAGGAAGATTAAGAATAAAGGAAGTAAACAATTGCTTGCTTGCTGGAAAGACCAGCATGGTACTTGTTTTTGATGGAGGTATTATTTTTGTGTTTGTGATTTGTTTTTGTTTAAATGTTTATTTTGCTCTGTGAGCAGTGTTTTTTTAAGAACATAAGAACATAAGAAAGTTTACAAACAAGAGGAGGCCATTCGGCCCATCTTGCTCGTTTGGTTGTGAGTAGCTTATTGATCCCAGAATCTCATCAAGCAGCTTCTTGAAGGATCCCAGGATGTCAGCTTCAACAACATTACTGGGGAGTTGGTTCCAGACCCTTGCAATTCTCTGTGTAAAAAAGTGAATGCTTGAATCAGATCACCGCGTAGTCTTCTTTGTTCAAGACTGGCTAGATTCAATTAATTTAGCCTGTCTGCATACGACATGCCTTTTAAAACTGGGATAATTCTGGTTGCTCTTCTTTGCACTCTTTCTAGAGCAGCAATATCTTTTTTGTAACAAGGTGACCAGAACTCAACACAATATTCTAGATGAAGACATTTCCGAGTCAACATAAACTCCTAGGTCTTTTTCATATATTCCTTCTTCCATTTCAGTATCTCCCATATGATATTTACAATGCACATTTTTATTGCCAGCGTGCAGTACCTTACACTTTTCTCTATTAAATGTCATTTGCCATGTGTCTGCCCAGTTCTGCCCAGCATTTTGAATGACCTTTGCTGCTGCAACAGTGTTTGCCACTCCTCCTATTTTTGTGTCATCTGCAAATTAACAAGTTTGCTTACTATACCAGAATCTAAATCATTAATGTAGATTAGGAATAGCAGAGGACCTAATACTGATCCCTGTGGTACACCACTGGTTACCTCGCTCAATTTTGAGGTTTCTCCTCTAATCAGTACTTTCTGTTTTCTACATGTTAACCACTCCCTAATCTATGTGCATGTATTTCCTTGAATCCCTACTGCATTCAGTTTGAGAATTAATCTTTTATGCGGGACTTTGTCAAAAGCTTTCTGGAAATCTAAATAAACCATGTTGTATGCTTTGCAATTATCCATTTTCAATGTTGCATCCTCAAAAAAGTCAAGTAGGTTAGTTAGACACGATCTCCCTTTCCTAAAACCATGCTGACTGTCTCCCAGGATACTGTTACCATATAGGTAATTTTCCATTTTGGATCTTATTATAGTTTCCATAAGTTTACATATAATAGAAGTCAGGCTTATTGGTCTGTAGTTACCTGGTTTGGTCTTGTCTCCCTTTTTGTGGATCGGTATTACGTTTGTAATTCTCCAGTCTGTCAGTACAACCCCTGTGTCATGAGACTGTTGCATGATCTTGGTTAGCGGTTTGTAAATAACTTCTTTCATTTCTTTGAGTACTATTGGGAGGATCTCATCCGGCCCAGGGGATTTGTTTATTTTAAGAGCTCCGTCCCTATAACACTTCTGCCTCTGTTATGCTAAAGTTATTTAAAACTGGATAGGAACAGGTCGACATGTGGGGCATGTTGTCCGTATCCTCCTTTGTAAAAACCTGTGAAAAGTAATCATTTAATATATTTTCTATTTTTTTTCTTCATCTATGATTTTGCCATTTGTATCTCTTAGACATTTAACCTCCTCTTTGAATGTTCTTTTGCTGTTATAATATTGGAAAAACATTTTGGAATTGTTTTTTTGCCCCTTAGCAATGTTCATTTCTATCTCTCTCTTGGCCTTTCTAACTTCATTTTTAACTTGCGTTTGCAGTTCCAAGTACTTTCTGTGTACTTTGTATATCCTTTTTGTTTATTTTTTAATTGAATAAATATGTGCAGCAGCGTTTCAACCCACAATACCTGTGTGTGTGTCAGTCAACTTCCTGGTCTGGGGATGTCACCACCAAGCCATCCTGCCACAGGCATTTTAACGTTTAAAAACTATTCCCAGATCCAACTTCAATTCCTGATTGCATTTAATAGTTTAATTTATATTAATAAAAGTACTCAAAACCTTTATAATATTGTTTTTTTCTTTCAATACAGTATATATCTCTACATATATTTATGATCTGATACTGTGCAAAATGCACAGTATCAGATCATAAATAGTTCAAATAAGATTAAAAAACTACATTTCAATACTGGACTCCTCTCCACATTAACGTGACCCATATGCCAAACTGAATAAATATGTCTTTAATCAAGTTTTAAAGTAAGCAATCATTTCAAAGTCTAGGTGTATAGCAAATATTGTATGTGCAAAGTGTTGCCCAAGGGGCTTACAACTACTATAAAGAAATCCAAAGCACAGGTGGTTTGATCAGCAATGGAAAGACATTGTATTTTCAAAACTGATCTTACCAGTGCATACAAAGTGATCTGTCAGCGTCACTTACTCTGTGTCAAGTGGCAGAAACATTATTCATTTTCATTGCTCTGACCTTCAGATGTTGAAGAAAACTTGCATTTTTTAATGAGATTCTGTTGGATATTGCTGAATAAGTTGCAACCCATTTGTTCTGTTGCTATTGACAATTTCCTTACTATTGATTTCCCTCTGGCCTCCTCCAGTCTAAAGTTTATCAGTCCTGACATTCACCTGTTTATATTTGACATTTGTGATGCCTTTCTTGTTTGCTCAATGGACATAGAGCTAACAAAATTGTTATGGAAATTTTGAACTGATATTAATCATTTTTTATGGTATTTGTGTGAATGGAGTTTAGTAACCAAATAGTGCTTCACCATGTGCAAAATAGTCAATAATTAATAATGACAAAAAATAACATAAAAAATCCAATAGTTTACCATAATGTGGGCATCTTTCATATATGGGACAAATAGAAGCTTACAACGTGACAGTCAAGTTAGATTTAACAGAATTTAGTTTGACTATTATCGTGAATATAAAGAGCATGTACCTACACTGCCAGTCAAAGTTATGATGTCAGCAGCCTTGAAACTCACACCCTTTACTCCTGGTGATATCCCTGAATATATAATCGTCTCATCTTTAAATATATGCAAAATATTTTTATTAAAAATCTGTCCCAAAGTTGCCTCAAATATTATCATTTTGCAACCGATTCATAATAATTGCATACTAAAAATGAAGTTAGCTGGGTATATTATCAGCAAGGGTACATGGTTCTGGGTTTTCTACCCTGTTGCATATTTCTCAAATCCTTATTAATACATTTTTCTCAGGCTTTTTTTTTTTTTTTTTAATATTATTAACCCTAGATTCCCAAAGGTAATTTACTTCAATTCATCAGTGGTACCTCAAAAATTATCAATTTACTACCAATGACTGTGTGGGACAACTGTTCTTCATTTTAGTCCAAAGCATTATGCAATGGTGACTACCAAGAATAATGGCACATTGAATTTTGTACCAGTCCAGGCAATCACCATTGCAGGAGTATATATTGGAGTAAAACAAAGAGTAATTGTGCAGACATTTAATTTAGTGGCCTGTGAGCATTCTGAATTTGTATTTAATTTGTTTTAGAATTGTGCATTGTAAATGGTGATTTGAAGCACATAGCTTTGAGAATCTACCCTTCATTTTGTCTGTGTTGGTGATAGACTTGGGTTTTGTTTTTCTTTGAAAATGTGGGTGTTTCAAAAAGCTGTTTTTTAATAAATAAAAAGATAGCATCGCTTTAAAAAAACAACATTTCACCCTCCTGACTCCCTGCAGCCTTAAACAGGCCTGAAGCCAGCTCAGTAATGTGACTGTGTGGTGAGATGTCCCATCCCTTTGTATATATTTGCTTATTATTATTTGTATTATGATTTATGTATTATATAGGATGACGAAAAGCTGATATTATTTTGCAGTTCATTACGTTTAGCAGGACGAGCAAGGTGCCGTTCACCATTACATGTTATTGTTTTGTACTTGTTTGTAAATTCCTTGTGAGAATGCGTGACTGTCAGCTACTGATTATTTAACTAGCTGACAGTCACACAGACTTAATAAACCCGTGCCAAATGTGACCGAGGGATAATAGAATAATTGATAGCTAGTTAGTCCCTCGGTCACAACTATAAAAGATCTGCAGTTTGGCTGCACCAGGAGAAGTGTGTTCGTGAGTGTAGGTGGAGGTAGAGGAGCAATAATAATAGTAAGAAATAACAATTGCTACGTGTTCTGACTTGTAAACCAGCACGATACTTGTTACTGTTTGTTGTTTGTTTGTTTGGCCAACATACCCTTTTGTTTGAAAGTCTTTGTTTTGTTAAACTGTTTATTTTGTTCATTTAATAAAAAGCTGAGCGTCATAGCATCTCAGTTTCGCCCGCCATTGCTTGTTGTGGTTTCTGTTTCTCGTCTGACATCACCCCTACAGCATTTGAATGTAGAAATTGGAGTCATGAAATCGCAGAAATTGCTCTTTATTAAAAATTACTGTGACAAGGATGTGAGTGGTGCAGTATACAAATGCAATGTCCAAACAGTAAAACATCCATGCCACAAATAATAAATCATTCGCCCTATACCAGCAATGGTATAGGGGAAGTGATACAGCGGGTTTGCAGTCACAAAGAAAACAACGCTCCTTGACCACAATTCACAAAATTGTGCTCCTTTAATCCCGGGGAAGTGGTGCTGGTGCCCGTGTCATGCTGCAGTGGGGTAGTGATCTGGAGAAAGTGCTGGCTCTGTGGCTGCAGCACCCAATCTCCTCACTCCTTCCCCTTTGTACCACTAAACTTGGACATATGTTATTACAGAAAAACTTACACATTAATTGAGCTGAACCAGGCAGCTGTGAAAGGCAGGGACACTGGGAAATGAAGTCTTTCTTTTTCACGTTAATGCGCAAGCACAGCTTTCGTTCACTTTTGATGTAAAAAGGAAGTAACGGAACCAGAAGCCACACTGGGAAGTTTTGTACGCTGGGAACTATTGTATTTGACACCGTAGCTGATTGCAATGGAGTCCTTCTGTGTACGAGCAGCTACGCATTTAATCAAGTCAGGCATCACAAGGTACTGTTCACAGTCTGATTTTTAGAATGTGTGTACAAAATAATTTGTTGCAACCCTGCATTCCACATGGTAGTGCTTTTAAGAGGCAAGTAAATGCCTCTTAAGTCTAGGTTAAATCTAGGAAAATGTACATGATTTAAGTTAAATTTGTGCTTTTTTTTACACTTGGCACCCCATATGAAACATGCTGTGAACAAAATAACCTCAACCAGCAGCTCAGAACATGCCAAGGCAGAATAATTGAGGCTTTCAGTGCAAGTACATTTCACCTCATGTTTCCCTGTTGGAAATTCTAGCAATGACCAGTACAGTGAAGTTAGGCTGTAGGTTGCTGGTTTTCAACTGGCCATGTTTTAGAGAATGTAAAGCTGGTTGAAGAGCTGGTAATACTGGTTCAAGGGCAAAACAGTCAAAGTAATTTTACAGTCAAATTCAAGTCATATCTTTACTTTTTCAAAGTGTGTTGGAGTTTTACCAGCTGTGTGTAACAGGACAAAAGCTGGGTCTGAACCAGTGACACAGTGACACTGCATTTGTGGTCTTAGATCTTTCAACCTCATCTTTTATTTGTTATATTAATGGTGAATCGTTATTTTATTGTTAGTGTTAGTTTTAAAAAACATTACTCCCTTCCAGAATTTGTCTGCACCCAGCAAAATCTACAAGGCCCCCCTCCCCCTGATATTTATTTTTTCATTCAAATTTTCCAGTAAAATATTCAGTTCATGCACAAATGTTGAGGAACAGATTGTAATGAGGTACAACAAACAATTAAAAATACATTAATTCAAATGTTAAAGTAGATCAACATTATATAGACATTTTAATATTAAAAATGAAATACATATTTTAGGCATTTTGATATAGATGTCATACTATTATCACACATTAGTATATCTTGCAGGAGATGACATTCCTAGTCCAGGATATAGTGGAGATAGTTGTACCTTCCAATTCTGAAGAAACTAAGTACTAACATTATTTAACCTAATTTATTGAGAGTATTACATTCAGGGGATATATGAGGGTGTCTGCCTGTGTGTACATGTGTCCACCTGTACGTCACTGTGACAGGCTGCTGGTGTGTGGGTGCGTGCATTCACTGCTGAGTGACAGGCAGGAGATTGAGATTGAAGTTGACACGCCCCACAGGTGCGCAGGTTAATTACATTTACAGACAGTGAGAACAGCTCACTCAAGCCCAGGCTTACAATGGCGCCAGGCCCACACTCGGAAGGGGCCCATAATGACCTAAATATGTTTAAGTGTACACATTGCGATACATTTCAATAGAAAATGTGTGTTTATATTGTAACAACCTCAGGAGGGCTGGCAGCCCCTTTAAGATCCTGGGCGGACCTCTGTGATGGACAGGTTACTGGAGCGCTGATTGGGTGAGAGGCCTAGGCTACTAAGAGGCCTCTGCCAACCGGATTCTCAGAAGCGAGAGGGGGCAGGTCAGTATATAAGGGCTACAAGCACGCTATGAGGGGGAGAATAACTGCTACAGAGGCGTTTTATCCACTGTTGTGATTCCCCCCCCCCCGGAGCCTCCGTTGAGGGAAGTGAGATGGAGAGAGAGAGGACGGACAACCAGTCTGGATAAAGGGAGTGACTGAAGTTGATAACACTCTAGAGTGTAATGAGCATACAGTGCCTATAGAAAGTCTACACCCCTTTCAAAATGTTCACCTTTTGTTGCCTTATAGCCTGGAATTAAAATGCATTTAAATTGTTTTTTTTCATTTATCTACACATCCTACCCCACAACTTCCAAGTGAAAAAAATATTCTAGAAATTTGTAGAAAATTAATTAAAAATAAAAAACTGAAATAGCTTGGTTGGATAAGTGTCCACCCCCCTTGTAATAGCAATCCTAAATTAGCTCAGGTGTAACCAATCACCTTCAGAATCACACACCAAGTTAAGTGGCCTCCACCTGTGTTAAATTGTAGTGATTCACATGATTTCAGGATAAATTCAGCAGTTCCTGTAGGTTCCCTCTGCTGGGTAGTGCATTTCAAAGCAAAGACTCAACCATGAGCACCAAGGCGCTTTCAAAAGAACTCCGGGACAAAGTTGTTGAAAGGCACAGATCAGGGGATGGGTATAAAAAAATATCAAAGGCCTTGAATATCCCTTGGAGCACGGTCAAGACGATTATTAAGAAGTGGAAGGTGTATGGCACCACCAAGACCCTGTCTAGATCAGGCCATCCCTCCAAACTGGATGACCGAGCAAGGAGACTGATCAGAGAGGCTACCAAGAGGCCAATGGCAACTTTGCAAGAGCTACAGGCTTTTATGGCCAAGACTGGTCAAAGTGTGCATGTGAAAACAATATCCCAAGCACTCCACAAATCTGGCCTGTATGGTAGGGTGGCAAGAAGGAAGCCATTACTCAAGAAAGCCCACCTTGAATCCCGTTTGAAGTATGCAAAAAAACACTCAGGAGATTCTGTAGCCATGTGGCAAAAAGTTTTGTGGTCTGACGAAAATAAAATGGAACTTTTTGGCCTAAATGCAAAGCGTTATGTTTGGCGCAAACCCAACACAGTGCATCACCCAAAGAACACCATATCTACTGTGAAGCATGGTGGTGGCAACATCATGTTATGGGGATGTTTCTCATCGGCAGGGACTGGGGCACTTGTCAGGGTAGAAGGGAAAATGAATGGAGCAAAGCACAGAGGAGTCCTTGAGGAAAACCTGTTGCCCTCTGCAAGAAAGCTGAAACTGGGACGGAAGTTCACCTTTCAACATGAAAACAACCCAAAGCTCACAGCCAAAGCTATACTGGAGTGGCTAAGAAACAAAAAGGTAAATGTCCTTGAGTGGCCCAGTCAGAGCCCCGACCTAAATCCAATCGAAAATTTGTGGCATGACTTGAAGAATGCTGTCCATCAACTCTCCCCAAGGAACTTGACAGAGCTTGAACAGTTTTTTTTAAAGAAGAATGGTTAAATATTGCCAAATTTAGGTGTGCAAAGTTGGTAGAGACTCACAGCTGTAATTGCTGCCAAAGGTGCTTCCACCAAGTATTAACTCAGGGGGGTGGAGACTTATCCAATTATAATCTTTCAGTTTTATATTTTTTATATACAAAATCGTCATTTAAATGCATTAAACTCTGAGGCACTGACACAACAAAATGTGAAAAAAGTTCAAGGGGGTGTGGCACTGTATGTTCAAAACACTCTGCTGCACTTTGAATTCACATTCAAAACGCTCCCTTTGAGGACCAAAACACTATAGCTACGTATGTCAAAAACACTCCTGCGTAACACAATCAAATCAATAAATAGTTTAATACTAATACACACATATACCATATTTTCTAATAACTGCTTAAATAAATAACAGCTACATTTAATACATGTAGCCTATTAGTTTTATTTCATCAATATATTTTGTTGTTAGCAGTCTATATATTCTTCTAAAAATGTGTAAAACATGTGTCTAATACTGATAATCTAAATTTGTCTAAATGAGACTAAATTTGAATGTCATTCTGTATTTGACTAAAAGTGTTAGTCAAATGCCTCAGGTTTATTGTTGATATTATGTGCAACATCACAATCCAACCACATGCAGAGAGTTTCAACACGATGGGTAGACCTGTTGCAAAAGGAGATACCAACTTTCAAGAAATATTCAGTTATTTATCAAACGGGAAATACCCAGATGCACTTAAAGGGAACAGTGGAAGAAAAGCTAATTTTCTGAGACAATGCCAGCATTTTTTTCATTACAGATAGCCAACTAATATACCAACACAAGGTACACCAAAAAACGACAAAGCTGAGCAGCAAAATATACACATTCTATCAGCATGTACATCAGTATGTTACTATTTGTTATAATATTAATTAAATGTTTTTTTTTGTTCATTAAAAAAGTTGTATTAAACAAGATAACATGTTGTATAGCGAAAACATTTGTAATCCCTCAAGAATGATTGTTGTTTCTGGAGCAAAAGAACTCAAACCAGTATGCTTGAAAGAAGGTCATCCATTAGCCATAGATTCCAATTTATTGTATTTGTGTGTGCGTGTGTTTCTGGATGTAGTACTGTTTGTTTTTTATTTAATGTGTATATAGTTAATTTTGGTAATTTTTTATTTTTTGTTTGCCTTGTATTTCAACTCCGTATTTTGATGTACTGTACGGTTATGGTTTCTATTAGTACATTGTTATTCATCGTTTGAATTATTACCATTAATTTTACATAATGAAGTATCTGTGTACATTGGTATTCTATATCGTGCACCAAAGCCTCATGCTTTATTTTTATCTGAATTTGGTGATTTTCTATCTTTCCTATCTTCCAACTATGATAGAATTCTTTTGGTGGGTGATTTTAACATTCATGTAGATATTGAATCAGACAAGTACTCAACACATGTTTTGAATTTACTTGACTCTTTAGACTATGTCCAGCATATTACAGGTCCTACTCATAATCATGGACACATGTTAGATTTAGTAATTTCTCACAGCCTAAACACTATGGAGTTTGTAATTACTGATCTTACCATTTTGCTGTTATTTTTTAGGTTAACATGCCAGTACTTATAAATAAAGTGATACACACTTTTACAACTCGGGAACTTAACCCTTCAACTACTTTAAAGTTTTCAGAGGTACTTGGCTCTTTATTACCTTTGCACTCTGAGTAAAAACACTCCCAAGAGTGTTTTTCTGCATGAGTGTTTTGAGCGTACTACTACACCGGCGTATTGCCTGTGCACACACTGTTGCAGGCGTGGGTGAGAGGCAGAGCAGGAGTGTAAACAGAGGAACAACTAGTGACTAAGAAATAAACAAAAAATCAAAATAAAGGTGCCGTGAGTGCAGTACTCCCTAAGGCATGGAGGTCCCTCTTTATACACCTCGCTCACTATACATTACTGGGATCTACAATCCCTAAACTAATCTTCTCTGTTCAATTATAAACAACCCGACTTCAACTACTAGCAGGGCCATCAGCGGTTTTGCTTTCTTTCTCTTCCGATCCCAGGACACTCTCACAGTGATCCGGATTACACAGCCAGGTCTCCATGTCCAGGTAGCGTGGACGATATTCAGCCCATTGTCCTTGGCTTTGCAGCAGCCCTAAGGTGAATAAACGGGACCTCTTTATACCTGACACCCCGCTGGAACAGACCTACCTGCTGATTATCCACAGCTGGCAATCACACACAGCAGATAGCCTCTCCCAGGAGCGTCAGGCACTTCAGTAATTATTTACAATAATTACAATAAACACACACTATTTACAATACATTCAGACAAAAAAACCTTCTACATGTGCAGGGCTCCTGCCCTGCCACATACCCCCCCCCCCCCCTTGTGCAAAGCACTGCTCACCTCCCCCCTTGAATGACACCTCTCTGCATGGGTGGGAGTTACAGCTGGGTGGGAGGGTACGTTGTGTCTTTGTGTGGGTCGCTCTTTCCATCCTGGTGCCCCCTTAAAGGGACCGAGAACTGGTGACAGGGGTCCTGGGTGCTTGCAGCTGCAGGCAGAGGTGAGAGCCTCTACGACAGTCTCTATCGCTATCTCTATCTCTATCTCTATTGCTATCTCTATCGCTATCTCTATCTCTATCTCTATCTCTATCTCTATCTCTATCGCTATCGCTATCTCTATCATTACAGCTCTACTAATTCCAAACTAAGACCCATGATCACCCTTTTTATACACCTGTGGCTGGAGCCTAATTAATCATTTAATCATTTATTCAATTCACGGCTCCAGCCACATTCCCACCTGTTTTTGAGGGGGAATTTAATCCCCTCGCTGCCACCCAATATTCCCCACATCTGTACGCCAGTGGGACAGAATGGATTCAGTTGCAGACGCCAACCCCAGGGAATTCTAGACATTGCCAGGGAGACGTGGGAGGAATAGAACACCCTAGGTAAGAATGTAATTGATCACATCATCCAAATGCAGAACAGGATAGATAGGGTCACACCCATTGTAACTAGTCAACTTCAGCAAGCACAACAACGACAAACACAACAATATAACAAAACAGCTAAATTGTGACAGTTTAATCCAGATGATCGGGTTATGGTACTAGTGCCCACACCCGAGAGCAAACTGTTCACTCACTGACAAGGACCATATGAGATCATTGAACAGGTAGGCGAGGTAAACTATAAGGTCCACCAATTCGATAAACGGAAAAAGGAACAGATATATCATATCAACCTGTTAAAACCGTGGGTAGACAGAGAAGCATTAACGGTAGAGATCGACTTAACTCACGGTAGCTCAACTCCGTCCATAAACGAAGTACACGTAGGGGAAAAGAATCAAACAGAGTCTATAAATATCGGCTCAGAGTTAGATCCGGAACAAAAAGAGGAAGTACATCAGATGGTACGGCGTAACCAAGATGTGTTGTCAAAGACGCCCGGCCGAACCAGTGCCATACACCACCACATCATAACCCCACCCGGCGTTAAAGTCACACTTCGACCGTACCGTAAACCTGAAGCAAAAAAAATAGACATTAGGAAAGAGATCACCTTGATGCAAGAACTGGACGTAATCGAAGAATCTTACAGTCCATGGAGTAGTCCCATAGTTATGATTGCAAAGCCAAACGGTACATGGCGATTTTGCAATGACTTCAACAGCTAAATAATGTATCGAAGTTCGATGCATACCCTATGCCCCGGGTAGATGAGCTGATAGAGAAACTTGGAAAGGCAGAATACTTAACCACCCTAGACCTCACCAAGGGATACTGGCAGATCCCGTTAACTCCAGACTCCCAAGAAAAAACGGTGTTTGCTACTCCATGGGGTCTGTTCCAGTATAAAGTGATGCCTTTTGGGCTTCACAGGGCACCCGCAACATTTCAGTGCTTAATGGATAAGGTTTTAAGACCACACGTAGAATACGCCTCGGCCTATATAGATGACATTGTCATATATTCAGAATCATGGGAAGGTCATGTACAGAAGGTAGAGGCAGTAATTAATAGTTTAAGAGAAGCAGGGTTAACAGCGAACCCAGAGAAATGCTTTGTGGGTTTAAAAGAGGCAAAGTATCTGGGGTATGTAGTAGGGGGAGGCAAAATTAAACCACAGGTTAATAAAATAGACGCAATAAAAAACTGGCCCACCCCGCAAACCAAAAAACAAGTGAGAGCGTTTTTAGGTTTGGCAGGGTATTATAGGAGGTTTGTGCTGGAGTTCTCCACTATTACAGCACCATTATCGGATTTAACAAAAAAATCGGCTCCAGTGAAAGTCAAGTGGAGCAAAGCAGCAGAGACAGCATTTCAGACAGTTATAAAAACCTTGTGTAACGAACCAGTGTTAGCGGTGCCAGATTTTTCAAAAATGTTTATTGTTCAGACAGACGCATCGGATGTTGGATTAGGGGCAGTCCTATCACAAATGAAGGATGGAGTGGAACACCCCCTGATGTATCTGAGCAGGAAAATGCTGCCGAGAGAGAGAGGGTATGCTGTGGTGGAGAAAGAGTGCTTGGCAGTGAAGTGGGCGATAGAATCACTTAAGTATTACCTGTTGGGTAGGAAGTTTTTGTTGGTTACGGACCATTCCCCCCTTAAGTGGATGAAAGAGAACAAAGAGCGGAATGCCAGGGTAACAAGGTGGTTTTTAACTTTACAGCCTTACAGGTTTGAAATTGAACATCGCAGGGGTAGTCAAAATGCTAATGCCGATGGTTTGTCGAGGGTACACTGCTGGGGTGATAAAGTCGCTCGAACCAGTAGGTTAGAGCTGAGGAAAGGGATGTGTGTAATTAAAAGAGTTTCGAAGGGGTTAGAGACAGCAGGTACAGGGAGCAAGCCTGGAAGAGACACAGAACGACCAGGAACTACATTTCCCAACAACGGGGAAAACCCACATTGCATGACGGGTAACAGCGGCAGTTTTAAAAAGCTGCTGGAATCAGATAGAGGGGAGAGTGAGAACAGGTGCACAGACGAGCCGTGGGACGGGAGAGTACCAAATCAAGATGAAAGCGGGCAGCTGCATTGGGAGCGAGATTGGGATATTAACCAGTGGTAAACCAGAGGAATACAATTTTAGCACTTGTTTCTAAAACGGTACAGCGTATTGGGGCACAACATTGAAGCAACCTTGCGGACTACCATTGTCACCAGTCGAAGACAACAAGTGTTTCTGCAGCGGGACAGTGCACGGTGCTTCTACCTTGAAACAACACGGCGGACTACAAGCTTCCCTGCATCGGAGCAACGCCGAGAACACGGACTGCTGTAGAGCGAGTACGCTGTGTTTTTCCTTTGATATGCTGGGAGCTACTGAAGTACGGGACTTGTGTGTATTTAAACAGTGTGCTTAAAGACTGTATCAAAAGCCCACGAACAGGGCAAGTTATTAACCCAGGAGAACTGTGTCCATCTGGAAGTGTTGAACGGTGTAATAATACGCAGGGACGCAAAAAGGGTTATCTAAACGAAACACAACTTTATTTTATGTCCAGGGAACAGTGGAACCTGCAACAAAAGAGAGGCGAGAGTTAGAGAACGCTCATTGCTCACTGTTTGATCACCTATACTAATTCTAATCTACACAGCAGTGTTATTACTTACCTTAACAAAAGCTTGGCTGGGTGTTGGGGCCGCACTCTTCCGCAACAGACCTCCGGAGCAGTCGGGAGTACAAACCTGTGAGTAGAGGACGGGGAAGATCACGACTCCACAGTGCCATCTGGTACAACCTGGAAAAGAGAAAGAAACCACAATACCAAGCCACCACCAAAGGAACTTGGATACAACAAGCAACTACTTACCTGAGGGTCTCAATCCACAAAGAAAGTCCTGGACTGTGTTTATTTGAGTTTGTTTATTATTTGTCTTGATAACTGGAACTTCTGTGTGTTCATTTTGATTGAATATAAGAGAAAAAAGGAAACTCATTGAAACAGCAATCTCCTTGGACCTGGGTCTCTGTCACGTTCTTCTGCATCAAAACAGACACCACTTGCACATACTTACGTGGACTATACCTGTTCACAATATATATATATATATATATATATATATATATATATATATATATATATATATATATATATATATATATATATATATATATTGTAATAGGGTGTGTGGAATTGTGTTGGAAAATAGATATATCAGCTTGAGAATGAAGAGGGCACAGTTCCCAGAAAGCTCCTGATCTTAAAACTTTTTAAAGAAAAGGGTTATGTGCAGAATGTCCACTAGGGGATCAGGAGCCAGTTCTCTCTCATGCTTAACTAGCTGATTAGTAGGAGCAGCTGAAGTCAAGCTGTCTCCAATTAAGCTAAATGAGGCAGAGATATAAAGTCTCTTTGTCAGTGCTTGGTGATCGCGAGTGAGAGAGTGTGGAAGACAAAAGGCAAGTTAATGTTACATGGTCTGTGAAAAGGAATATACTACAGAAATTAACCCTGTGTTTAGTTACGGTTTGGTAACTGTTTTTTTTGTTTGTTGGATAAGCGGCTTATCCGTTCCAACTGTAGTTTAGGAAAGCCTGTGTTTAGTTAGTGCTCTGTGGAGAGCTAGGCCTTTTCTTTTGTGCCCTGTAAGGTGCTGTGGTTTTATTTTTTGTTTTCGTGTTTATTTCAAACCTGTAAGTAATAAACTGCCAGTCCTGCTTTGAAGACCACTTTCAGCCTCCAAGCACTTTTATTCTGATTCCAGCTTACCCTTCTAGCCACTGGGTTACAATATATATATATATATATATATATATATATATATATATATAATATATATATTACACACAAAATATGTTACAGCATCTCTAACACATAATTTGATAATTTAACCTATTCCATACCCTCACCACGCACTATGTTAAGAAGTGTTTCTTACACTCTGTCTTAAGTCTGTCTCCACTTAACAGCAACTGTCATCTGGTCCTGATTTCTGTGTTGTGTTTAAAGTATTGGCTGGCAATTTTTCTTCTTTGGTGAATATATTCCTTCATCTCCTGTGAAGTTTTGAGTCATTACCTGAACTATTTTTTTAATATCTCTAGTTTATTTATAGTTGTTGAAGGTTTTGACCTTTTTTTATTGCATAAATAAACAATAGCTCATCTTACAAGGCACAAACCCAGACATCTGAACAGTGTGACCTAAGACAAGATCAATGGTGTGATACTCCTCATTTATCTCAGCAGGAGTGTGATTAACAGGGTCACAAAGGTGATGGATGAGAAAGGTATTTTGTAATTCTGTGTGGAGTTGCAATTGGTAAGTGTTGAAACCCCCATAAAAGTAATTATACTTTCAAACTGGCTGTCAGTGTCAGAAACAGAGAATGAGGATGTTTAGTGTAATCGTGTCTATTTCTAAAAAGGATCTTTCATTTTAAAATGGATCAGTGTGGGTTTGCTTTTTTTTTGCCATCTTAAGACCAGAAAACTTTCATTAATTTCCTCTCCCCTAGCACTGCTAAAATGCATTTCTTTACTCTCATAAACAGTAACGGCAATACCACTGTCCCCTATCATTGTGCCCACGATATTTTAGTCGTTTGCTTGTTTACAGGGTAAAATATGGAATTATGCTAAGACTTTATAATTGCACTCAGACCATAAGTCATATATAGTTTTCCCAGCTATATTTCTTAGAATGCTTAGTAAGTCTTTTAAATGGCTGACTATCATTTTTATTTAAAAAAAAATAAAAATCCAAGCACTGAAAATATCGCCTGTTTTTGAAATTCCCAAACTAGAAGCTAGATAATCATTCATGGAAGACTAAGAAAACAAAGACAAAATAAAGAACATTGCCTTTGATATAAACATGTGTAAACATACCTACAACAGGCAGGACAGACTCAGACTAGAGACTTACATGAAATTGGCATTGGCGAGCTCAATCTTCATTTAGCTAACTTTGCATAATGTATACAATATTGTGGAATCCATATATTATAAGAAATAACAAATGGGGCGGAAATAACTTACTATTGGTTATAATTTTGTAACAGTCTAGTTTGAAACACTAAGGCCAATCTAAGTGTACTTTTATAAAAAGAAAGATTATTAAGAACAATCTTAAAGAAATTCTTAACCAAACCAGCTGACATAAAAGGTAGACATGAATCCACGGTTCTAAACAAACTATCTTTTAATGAATCCCAGTGTATGGAAATTATATATATATATATATATATATATATATATATATATATATATATAGGGATGCATAAAGTACAGTGGCAATAGGGAAAATCAATAGGTGAAAAGATAAGGCTATGGCAGTTATAAATATCTACAATTTTGGCTAGAATTTAAGGTGACGTGAACGTGACAAGCACATGACTGGAGACATGCATGTATTCTCTCTCGCTATTAAACACACACACATATAATACATACATACATACATATCCACACGGTATTCCATTGGTTTGTATATAATGTCCATGCCGATATTTATATCAAATCACGGTTTTTTATTTACAATGAAGGCAACCTATACTGTGTCGCCCAAATGCTTATAAAGTCAGCAAAAACATGTTTTCTCTTCATTGTAAATTAAAACATGATTTGATATAGTTTAATTATAACGCTATTAATAATATGCAAATCATGCAGCACAGTCCTAATAGCAGTTGTTAAGTATTCTGTAAACATTTTATCTAATAGTTAAAAAGTGCAATATGGGGCTTGCTTTCAAAAGATATCACCACAGACATGAATGGAATACTTAATGTGATCGAGATCATTGACATGGATTTTGCCTAACGTATTTATAATATTGTCAGACTCCCCCCACACTGTATGTACAGTGTACACACACCTTCACACGTCTGTATGCACATATTATAACATCTTCTTATAATACTGCAAGTGTTTGGTGGCTACTTCTATTCATGTTGAGTTTATTTATCTGGAGGCGAGCAAACAGTACCAGAGAAAATGAAAATTAAGGGAATTCACAGAACAATTAACTATAAACAAATTGTGTATTAGGTTGGGGAGTTATATTGTAATTTTAAAAGCTTAATAAATGTACAATGAAGTGTCATGGTATACATGTATAATAACTAACAACTACAAACACAAATAGCACTTCAAACGTATTTATTTATATCCTACAATTGTACATACTAAAATACATACAAAAGTAGATTCAACGGATTGATTTAATTAACACATTTCGTTTGAAAATCACTTGCTGCTAAAGCTCTCGTTACCATATCAAGAGTCAGATACAACAACACTGTTTTTTGAAAATCCTGTCCTTAGTGGTTGAAAAACTTGAAAAGTGTTTCGAAAGAGCTTTAGAATGAATGAGCTCAGTAGTTCCATTCGAACAAAGGTCATTTATAAATAATCCTGCTCAAGATCAATACAACTGATCACATTAATGAAAACATATTACATTAGAGATATAAAGTTGAGTGCCTCAGTACTTTCAATACCATATTATTATTAGAGCGCTTCAATCTTTTTGGATAAGAGCCATACCAATTACCAGCCCAATTACAAAGCCTTACAAAAAACAAAAAAAACAAAAAAACACAAAAAAACACAAAAAAGTTTAATAGACTTAATAAAATGAACTATATTAAAACACAGATTCAGTAAACATCAGTGTTACTGCTTTTTTACTACATGCAATTATCTAAGACTACAGATTGTCCTTGCAGTCTTTTAAAACCATTACAAATCTTAAATGGGCTACTTCAAAAGAACCATATTGTGGAGCCCAATAAGCCATATATGGAGAGACCTATCCGTTGGACTGGCCTGGTTTAAACTGTAAAATTATTTTTTATATATATATATATTTTACTGCCCCTACATTGTTATGATGTTTGCAGTCATTCTTAATTGCTCCAGTGCTGTGTTTTGTATTTTTTTGTAAGCCTGTGTTTATGTGCTCTCACTTGAGTGCAGGACCTGCTCCTCTGTTCTAGTTGCCTGCCATAGATATATGGAACAAAGACTATATCATCCAAAGAGTCTTTTTAGAGGTAAGTTTGTGATCTGCATATAAGTTTCCTTTTGTTTTGTAGTCAATGTCCTACTTTATGGGTCTGGTGTTTACTTCTATAAAGACAGTGATGAAACATATGTCTATGACACGCAACTAGAACTGAAGATCAGCTCCTGAACACATTATCAAAGCACCTAAACAGAGACTTAACATAAAACTAAATATATAACTGCAACAATGGAATGGAACAGTAAAATACACAAATATAGCTAACTACTATACAAGTACAAATGCAAGGAAAGCCTGACTGTTTTATGTAGCCATATGTATAATGTACAAAAACATGCAAGTTAGTCATCTGTATATGATGGCCAAGTTACAAGGTTCAATTGTATAAATATTATTATTATTATTTATGTCTCCCACCACGATCACTTAAACTAGACACACTTATCTTTCATACATTGGCTTGTTTAAAACCCTCTGGAGAGGTCCTAAAATACAGAGCAACAACTATTGATCCCCTTGTGGCTACCAGACCTTTTTTTGAAATCATCCGCTGGCAAATGTGACATCTGATTTAAGAGCAGGGCTGCAACCATAGCTCAATCCAACTGCCATGGGTAAAAACCGTGCTTTTGACTATACTGTATCTTAAGACAAGGTGAAGTCTTCACGTACTGTAGAGATCTACTGCTAAAATCTATCAATACTCTTGCGCCTCCAAGGGAGACCATTGTATACATATAGCTCAAGCTCCAATGTGATGAGTGAAGCCATAACGTCTTGGAATCAGCAATGTTGTTGGGCCTGCTGGTCGGCACTTGGATGACTGACTTCCAAGGAAACCCAGGTGCTGAAGTGGGCACTGAGGTGTAAGAGGTGGTGATTTGTGAAACCACGGACATGTCTCTGCTGAGAACATTCAAAAATCCTTATGTAACTGTAAGCAACTGAGTCAAGTAAACAAACTTTTTGTCTGGTGTTACATTTATTTTTCTTTATTCTAATTTGGCAGAAGTAACTACTATGACTCCCATCCAGGAAGCACCTACAATAACCGTTCTCTCAAGCTAGATTGATTGCAGATTGTGACTGAAACTGACCTGCAAACAAACCTAGTACAGGGATGGGCATGAAAATATTAATACCAATTTGACAATAAAAAACACACTGTAGCATTTTCTATTGTTTATGTTAAATATAATTTTTAGAGCCTATTTTGCTGGAAATAGGCACAAGCAGGACTCCTGCCCAGTCTGGGAGATTTTTAACAAGGCTACTTGGATAAAACGAATATTTGAATATGAATGTGGAAAGCAGGTAGGACATACTGTAAATAATGTAAGAGGGTTACAATTAACATTGAGAATTCCTTCCTGATAACACCAACATTCTTTTGTTTTCTTTTTTGCTGTACATTTTTTGGAAAGGTGCTAAAAAAATGTAAACGGCAAGTAAACTTTAATTAAAAAAAATATATATGCAGTCTAGAAAGAGTTAAGCAATAAATATATGAACACAGGGATTGTGGGATGTTACAACCATTTATATACAGCTGTACATTAGTTCACCATTATGTATATCCAGTAGATGGTGTCAACTGTTTAAAAAAAAACGACTATTTGCAAAATAGCATTTACTGGTTTTTATATTTCAATTACATTACATGTATAAATACATAAACACATCTATGTTATATTTGTATTTAAAATTGTATTTTATATTTTCCATATTAAAATAGTTTCCTTGACTATTTTGCCCATCCCTGATTGAGTGGTGCAGAATACATTGTAATTTCTACATAACATAAACCAACTGAAAAGTTACACAAACGTGCGTACTACATCTTGCAGGATCCACTGTCGGTTCACACAGCAAACGCTTTGTTCTTGTTCCAATATTTAACACGGTTAAAGTAACACCTGCTCATATTAACGTACCGCGTGTGCCTCATTTGGCTACCGCACGCAATAATACCAGCACTAGGGCACTTTACAGTTTAAATTTGTTATCCTTCTGAATAAAAAACAAAACAGAAACGAACCCCCCTTCTTACTAAAACCATAAATAGCTATTCAAGTCGTGTTGAGTCTTTTTGTAGCTGTGCCAAGGTGTTTTAATTATAGTAGACTCTGAATGCATCTTATTGGTCAAGTGAATATGCAGGAGATTTTCTAATGGGAAACGTGTCCTATCAATCTGGCCCATCTGTTTGCTCGTCCCTACCCTAGTTGAGATAACTTCGGTAATTCCAGGTGTGGGAGTTTCAGGAAGTGTTTGTATCGCTCATACAGCGACATATTTAGAGTTTGGAAGAGGCATAATGTCGGAAGACAGTGGAGTTCGTTACTGTGCGAGATTTTCCTATCTCTTTTTAAAATTCACACTCATCGTCTACTCTACTGTCTTTTGGGTGAGTTGTTGATAAAGCGATTGGGTGCGTGATTGTGAAGATGTGTTGTTGTTTCAGTGCAAACCCGTCGTAATTCTGCACGACCGCATTACTGAGTGGTGTTTGTTGATTAGGGTGTGTTTTATGAAGTGTAAACAAAAGTCGGGGTAAAAGCTCAACATTCTTTTAAACGGTTTGGAAAAGCAGATTTAAAAATAAAAAAAAATGTTTAAATGCATGAGCATGACGGGTAGTAAATTACCATTTTCCTTACAGGTGTCATAAAATCATCAACATTTTAATTACCTGTTCTACGGGCGTGGCTTTGAACCAAATTGTTGTTGCCAGAGATGTCGCCCAGTTCTAGAAAAAAAGATGTAAACAAACAAATACACCCAGCAGCATTTATGATAAGTTATTAATATATATGTAATTTAAAACAAAAATGTCACTTCCTATTACTGCGTGTATTATTATTATTATTATTATTATTATTATTATTTACTGGAACAGTGCGCTTCCGTTATAGTTGTAATTTATACATTGTTTTCCTATGCCAAATGAAAAAAAAATACATTCAAATAAGGTTTAATAGCCATAAACAATGCGTGGAAAAAAGCTGAGTCAGTCCGCAATTAACTGTGTCCGTGTGCCATCATTTATTATTGGCAACGTAAGTTCCACCTTCACTATCAGAACATCGACAGTGAAAACCGAGGGAACTCGTTTCACACGACAGTTCAAATATCATATTAAAGGCAGACGGTATTCTTTTTTCTAAGCTTTCCCACAATCCTGTTCTATTTTAAACTTGCAATAATTCTAAAGTAACTGACTATTGTACACTTCCATAATGTAGGCTTCTGTGCATTCTACCTTATCATAAAAAAACAAACCTACTGACAGTTCAGTTCTCTTTAATTTATTATATTGTTTATGAAATAACAAACTGTGGTTCTCTTGGATCCTTCTGTCACTGTACTGAGTGAGCCAATCAATAGGCATGCTTCTACTGCTTGTGTGTGTGATTATATATATATATATATATATATATATATATATATATATATATATATATATAAATATATATATATATAAATAAATAAAAATAAAAAACTGTTGAAAGCGTGGCTTGATATTTGTTTTGTGACTGGTTCACGTGAACCAATGTGAACTGGTCTGAATCTGTGCCCGTTCATAAGGCCAACATGAAAACCCTCAGGAATGGGAAATACTGTTTCCAAAACATTCTGTCTCAGCCTGTTCTATATTTGGTAACTGTCACAGTCAAAGCAATGATTCACTTCATAAATATAATCAGAACGTCATTGTACAGAAACTACTGGGTTAAATGACATGCACTTGTAACACATTGATACATGTTTTCAGTAGGATACAATTGTTTTTCCTGTCCACACTATTTACAAAACGTTATATTGTTCTAAAACTTGAACCACATTGTTGCAAGATTTAATAGTAACATTTGTCTTTTTTTCTTGTTGGACACGACCAGTACTGTGTGTATTCATATGCTAAATACATTCAGATGTAGGCACTGTGTGCACACACTACAGGGATTGTAGGTTATGGAGGTGTATTGTGTTGTCCAGCTGTAATAGATGTGATATGCTAATCAATAGACTTTGCTTTGTGTTGTGTGTGACGGGTTGGCTCATCACTGGCATTCCCTGCAGAGTAGGAGGCATTTGCAGTGGTGCTTATATGAAGGCCTTGAGACTTGGCTGGCACATTTCAGCATAATCTTTCACAAATGAACACCACAGTAAGCTGTTTAGTTTCCTTCACGTCTTAATCTTTGTATTAAATATTACATTCATTTTTTTCTCAGAGTTGGAACCATTTATAATAGCTGAAAGGCACCAGTTATTTTTTATTACAACATTTTCATCAACCTTAGCATTTAGTTTCTGTCGTTTTTTAAATGATAAACCATTGCAGTTCCTGTCTATTGTTTAAACCTACAATATAGCATCTACGGTTTGATATTTTATTATGCTTATGTTAAACCATGTATTCTTTAATAAAACTGACAACAAATCGATTTGTTTTAATAACACTCCATTACCAGAGGTCTAGTAAATGAAGTCCCATACATTTAGTATACATTTACTTCTGCCAACTCAAATTCACAGATGGATGATAGCAATGCTGCAGTTCATTAAGACATTGAACCCTGGTTGAGAGCATTGCCATCTACTGTTCAGATAATCCCCTACAATCAGTGTTTTTATTGCAATTAATGTTTTTGTGATTAGATACTAGTAAACAGTGGCTTTTTTAAATCTATTGAAATTGTTTAAAGCTAGGTTGAATGTTCTGTGGTAGTACCCTAAAGTGGAACTTTCTAATTGGTGCATACAAGTTTTGAGGTTTCTAATGTGTAGCAGAGAACCGTTTACTAAATCCCAAGTTGACCAATTAACAAAATACTCATATGAAACCAATGTGTGGTTTTTGCAGTACATGCAGTGAAATCAAAAACTGAAAAAAAACTAAATAACCATTTGAAACGCTGTACAGTACGATCCACTAGTATAAGCATCAAGCTGCAGAAAAAATAAAATCTCTATTCAGGAAAAAAAAAAAAAAATTCCACAGGTTAATAAGCAGCAGTGACCCCCTGATAGAAATGCATCCAGTTTTAATTTACCCCAGCTATGTGGATAATGATACTCTGTCATACAGTAGTGCTGTGAAACTGAGTCTCTGCAGTTTCTCCTAATCTGGTTCATTTGTAAAAAACAGAAGATGTGTAAAATTGGCTTTACTGCAACCAATATGCTGCTGTATATTTTCAGTAATTTTTTTTAAGGAATTTTCTGCTGAGAAATGTAATTATTATTATTATTATTATTATTATTATTATTATTATTATTATGCTGCTTTTGTTCAGACAGTGGATTAGCACCCTTTACCAGCACTTCGAATGCTTTTATAATAGCAGGGGCAGGCGATGGGGGGGGGTATAATAGACGCGTTTGTACGCACTGTATATATGTCACACATATGGGAAACCACTTAGCCAGTTGTGCTGAAAGTTGGTATTAAAATTACACTAATGACATCTCCATTCTTAAATACCATTCAAATGTTCTGAAACTAATCATTTCTATTTCTTAATCTACACTATTCTGTACATACTGTGTATATATACGTCGGGGTCTTTTTTTCTTTTTTTTTTCAATCATACTGATCGGTCTAATTTGGAGTTTACAGCTGTGACTTCCATATTGAAGGTTTGGCTTAGGAACCATTGTCACGCCTTGTAAACCGGTATGACTAACTATAAATTAGTTGAATAGCTTTGACACTCTACAGGCCTCTAGATACATTGGAATGTCAAAGCGTTAGCCAGAATAACTGGAAAGAAAAGCTGATTACGGGACTCATAAATCCTTCTTTTTTTATATGTATGATTTTAGCTGAGTGAGTTGGAAGTTGCTAGAGTAGACATTCTTCATTTATTGTCTTGCTCGATATACCTGGAGGGCACTGCTTGGTCCGCTGTTGTAAATTGTGTACAGTATATTGATTTACCATCTGTGTGCATCTAAATTCTGTTTTCATGTGTCTTCTTGCCAAAGCAAGTCTCGTACTGTTTTAAATATTGTAAGAGCTGACAGACTGGTTAAGCATGCCATTTGTTTTCCACTATGTCCTGCAGGCGCGGTTTTGAATTGCATGTCAGAGGATTGGTAGGAAGCATTGATCACAATTCACTACCTCTATTTGCATGGCTTGGGCAAGACCACCTTGGAGTCTGCTTGTCATGTCTCGCTAAGCTTTTAGGATAGAGCTGGTTACAGCAGTATAGATACATTTAGTACTATGGTGCATTGGCTACTGTTTTCTTTGCTGAAACACAACCAATGCTCCAGACTAAGGGTATGCTGCATTGCTGGTTTTGGGGTACTCTCTATGCTGTGCACATCACACTTTGGGGTCCCTGAGCATACCTGGTAAAGGTGCAGCCATGTGGTGTGCAGGTTGAGTAAAAATGTTCATGCTGAAATCTGTGATCATTTAATGTAATTTAATTTTATGTTATTTATTTAATGTGTTGGGAGTGTGAATTAACAATGTTGGAACCATGTATAGGTGATGAAGACCCTTGCCTGCTGTAAGTCTTTTAGGATTTCCTGTCAAAATGAGTTTACACATTTATCTAATTATGTCTGATGTGGAAGTTTCCTGTTCAGTTTACAAAATCTTCTCGTACGCTATAAGAGCTTGCATGGGTTCTCCTCCTTATCTGATCTGGACCTCATGTGCAGTGGCTGGATCTGGTGTTTTCTATATGTGTTCTACCGAGGCTGGACCCTGGGGATGTGTGACAGGACAGCGTCACTGGCAAGCTGTTTCTACTAGGAAGGAGACTTGGACACAAGGAAGCTGCAGGTTTAAATGTGTTAATGCGCTCGTTTAATCAAAAGTAAACAAAAATAACACAGACAAAACACAAACAAACATGACTTCATAAAACTCCCCAAAACCTCAACACTCTCTCATATAGATGTACTGATGCACAAAAGAAACGCCACACTCGGGTCTAATGGATTTAACCAAATATAAACATAGATATCAAACAAAATCACAGAAAATGTGATAAATACAGTCCAAAGAATCCTGATAAGTTTCCAGTATGAAACATGACACACTGTAAGTTAATATCAGGTATGACCTCCCTAAGCATTAACACAATCCTGGTAGCGATGATGCATAGACCTGATCAGCCTCTGGACAGACTTCTGTGGGATGTTCTGCCACTCTTCCTGTGCAGCTGCAGCCAGCTGTCGAAGGTTTGCTGGTCATGGTTGTCTCCTGTGGATGGCACTGGCAATTTGGTTCCACAGATGTTCTATTGGACTCACTCTGCACCAAAGGCGTTCTTGTGTTAAAGGAGATTCCTCCCCACATCACACTTCCACCGGTTGACTTGAACAGCCCAACAGCCCATAACGCTCAACCACGACGTCTCCACACACGTTGTCTTCCGTCAGGTCTGTCAAGTGCAAAACGGCATTCATCGGTGAATAAAACACACCACCACTCTCTGTGACGCCACCTCAGATGTTCTCTGGCCCACAGACGACGGCAATTTTGTCTCTCAGCTGTCAGCATGTTACCCCTGAACGGCCTCTGGGTATGCAAGTCATTTTCATGCAGACGGTGAGCTACAGTCATTCTGCTGATGCATTGGTTATTTCTTCCTGAAATTTCTCGTGCTATAGCCACTGTGGTCTGAAAACCATTACACAGATGGATCAGTTGGATGTGACGGTTCTGGGCCAGTGTGGTGACCCTCTGCCTTCCAGGACGTGGCCTGTCCCTCACAGAGCCGGTTTCCTGGTTTCTCTGGACTAGTCTGCTGATTTGTTGAAGTAGAACATCTCATTCTACAGGCAACTTCTCTCGCAGACCGACCGCCTTCAATCATGCCGATACCATGCCGATCTTCATTACTCAAGCGGGGCATGGTCGTAACTTTCGCTGTCCTTGCGTTAATTAAATCAAGTCATTTTGGCAACTTTAACAACTCAAATACCAAACATTGAGCACCTGGCGTTTTTATGAAATCACGTGACTTGAGCTCAGTATTTTGTTATCCCAAGGAACAGTACTACTCAAACAATCAACAAAGCTATCTGCTCACTATTTAAATTGTAAATAACGTTATGTATGTTCCCAGTGAGTTATAGATGTAAAACTTGGACTGTTGCATTTTCATTGTGCATCTGTGTGTGTGTGTGTGTGTGTGTGTGTGTGTGTGTGTATAACCACACACAAAACCCTCACCTTCAACATTAATTCTCACCATCACTATTTGTCCATTACCACGCGTGGACACCTATTTTATACACCTGTGTCTGGATCCTTAATTAATCATTTGAACATGTATTCAATTGATGGCTCCAGCCACATGTGTGTTTTCAGGGAGGATTTTAACTCCCTCCCTGCCACCCAATACTCCCCACACAACATGCATCAATGCTCTGGTAGGGCTTTCACCCTGCCGTGCCACCACACACCTATGCTCATAATACAAAATACTTTTAAATAATAACAGTAATAAAACAAAAATAATGCAAATAAACACAGGGTCGGGGGGGAGCCAATCACAGGATATTTCTTAAATGATTACTTCTTCAGGCTTTAATATGCTTTCTTTGGCTCTCCCCGGCAATTTAGTGGAGGCAGTTGTACATATGTCACACTTCCCTGTATTATATATGGAAAACCACTTCTCCAAATAGGGGTGGGGTGGGGGTCTGTTTCTTCATACACTTTATACAGTGTCTTTTTTATCCTATTGTTTATTGGCATGGCTTTAGCTTTTCATGATTTATTAATTCAACCTGCAGACAAACATGGAAATTGCACTGCATGACTGATGTTTGTATTCAGTTTCTTGATCTGTATTATAGTTGTGGCTGTTTTGTAAACCCAAGTTTCAAACTCAAACTGCTGTCCCCTGAGGGAAGATGATCTACAGTAAAAAATAAATAAATAAAAAACTGTACCAAGCATAATGAATAAATCTTACAATGTAAGGGGATTCATATCGCAAACAATCCAGTGTAACTTCACTTGCCCTGCTCTCACATCCAAACATAAAGGCAATGCAGTTGGCAACATAACCAGCTTCTAATTCCCCTTCACCTGGGGGTCTGTACTGTAGGCTTGGGGCCACTAGGTCATAACTATCTTTTTCTTCGACGAAATTCATATTTTAGAGACTTGTGATTGTCCAACTGCTTTTATTTGAAGTAAATTTAATTGGCTTCAATTTAAATAATTTGTTGCCACTGAGAAGCTAATTAACAGAATACTATAATGCTATTTGCAGCTTTGATCAATGATGTGTTGGAATTGATTTAAAAGAGAATTTGAATTGAAAAACAGGAATTGACCCCGCCCCTAATGGCAACATCTCTGGAATCCATATTTTGATTATGTTTTTACTGAAATGTGTTTCTAACCTTGACAATTCACATTTAAGGTCTCTCCTTGAGAGACGCCCAAGAGTGACTGGAGGGTTTTCAGGTCAAAATGGAAAGCCACGGGACTTGTCAGCACCATGAGAAAGCCATCGCATGTATTACACTTACACTTTATATAATACACATTGATAATATATTAAAAATGAGATGCCAAAGAGAATCAATTCCCTATGTCAAAATTACTTATGCTGATGAACATTTTTCTTGTTTAACCTACTGTGAGAATTGATAATTGTATGGACCGATACAATAAAAAATAGTAATTATAAAATTGACATTTTACTTTTCCATGAATCTTTGCATATGTTGTATCTGTTATTGAATTCCGGCCATATTTATTTTTTCATTTCTTAGTGAAGTGCGTGTCACTCCTTGTTCGTATATTAACTTCTGGGGATCTTTCAGTCAATCAGAGTGAGGGTTTTGTATGCTATATGGGATGATGCATCACAGGAAATCTACCATACTTTATTCTGGTCGAGGTATGAGTAACTTCAGTTTATCATTAATCTGCCTATTTTGGCGTACAGATATGGCCAGTGTCACTATGCTGAAGCAATCACTTCGTGTAGCTGTACCAACATTAAATGGCACTAGATTTGTCTTTTTGTTTTGTTGGTAGGAACATTCTCTTGCATCTGGTGAATATAAGGTGAGCACATACAAGGTCAGCATCCACACAACATCTCAGATCTGTATGACTAGATGCTTATTAGAGGTGTAATGATTTTGTACATGATATATTGTAGCGCTGTATTGTGATGCAAGACCAAAAGCCCAACATAGCTCATTGCAGTTCACCAAATGGTTTGTGAATGAAGAATAAGTGTTTTTTTTATAGTTATAGTAAGAATATATACTCCAACTAACTCGTTCATTTTAAATAATGTGATCTTTTTATGCATCATACAAGTAATTCATCATGACCATCACATTTGTCGTGATCCATCTCGTATTGTGACCTGCATGAGTGATGCTTATCGTATCATGACATTAGTGTACTTTATAGCCAATACGTACAGTAGAAGACCCTTAATAGGGTACTGTTATAGGTTTCCAAGTAATAGTCAGACTTTTGACAGCAATTTGGATTCTAGCTCTGTCATCACCTATCCTAATAAAGCCACTTTTTATCTACTGTATGTAATTCCTGTTCAGCAGAATGTCCTCATCCTCCATTTAGAACCAGTGCTGCTACCTGGTTTGTAAAACAAACCTGTGCCTATCAGCTATTGGTATCAAATACCATTAAACTAAAGTAGTAATAGGATGATTATTTACCATTCAGATAACCAATAACAAGAACCACTCCAATATAACTAGTGCAGAGACTGGCTAGTCAATCAATTTGGCACACATTGATCCCTTTAATATCAAATAAAACTGTGGTATGGAATGGCTTTTATTGAACAAGCTGCAATGTAAACTCTATTATAGAGGGGCTGGAAACAAGAAAATGCATCTGAAACAAGGTTGCTATATAGAAAGATGTTGGTAATGTAATTTCCTATAGATTTTTAGTAACAGTGTAGATTGGTCTTCCAATAGGATTATATGTATTGCAGTAGCTGTCTTTAGAGTTTATTCCTTATGTCAGTAATAAAAATGGATGGGATTACTGTTGATGTCATCCATGACAGTAAGGGTTGAGGTGATATTACTGTTAGATCTGTGAGGTAATTTACTGGCCAGCTGATTGAAATATGTACTTTAATGAACCGTGTTTTTCATGGCGCTTACAGTAGGAGTTTCATATAATGAAGCCTAAGTTTGAACTAGAGGACTGCAAAACAGGATTTTAATAGGAGACTTCCTGAACACAGATTTTAAATCACAAAAAACAAGTATTGAACTACTGTTAGACAAAGTGTTATTGTTTTAAGAACATTAGAACTATGCTGTATGTTCTATGCATGGTATGACATCCATATGGTATGGTAAAAGTCTGAATTTTGGCAAGTCTTAAGATTTACTGGTAAATGTCAACCTATTGTCTTTTTTGTTAATGGGACATTTGTATGCAGAAATATCTATTCGACATCAATGTTTTTTTTGTTCATGGAAAATGTGTATGCAGAAATAAATATATTCTTTGACGTTGATGATTTTTGTTAATTGACAATTTATATGCAGGAATAAATCCATTCTTCAATTAATATACCTGCATTTACCAATAAGCTTTGGTAAATCATAAGATTAACCGGTAAATTTCTTAAGTTCTGTCATTTCCTGTAACACTTAGGATTGACCAGGTTCTGACTTTTACCGAAACACATACACAAAGGTAGATGTACCGGACATTTTCACAAATCCTTTACGGTGATTTCTTGATATCTTAATTATGATTTTATAATCGTGTTCCAACCAGTCGATGCCACATTTCTGTTTTGCTAATGGCTAATTCTGAAAGGTATGACATTTTGAACATGAATGGTACTTTCATTAGTTGTAAGACATTATCGTTGCAGATGGCATATTTTAACCTTTTCAATCCCTGAATGTTCCTTAGCACCCTGCTAATAGATTCCTAGAATACCCCCTAGCTCCAGTGACCTTATCTACATCAATATCTATTTATTAACGAGTCCTTTTGTTACTTCAAACACTCAGTCATACATTCTGAGGTAAAAGTACATTTTTATAATCCCTTTTAATATTTATAGCAAAACACGTACATATATTATCTTTGTATCCTTAGCTTACCCATATGCAATGCAATGTATTATTTACTAACAAATGTCACTACATCAACCAATTAGCATGCTTGTTTCCAGATCAAACACAGAGCTTCAAAGATGTCTCACCAGGGCTTCTATTAGAGATTTCTAATTGGTTTGAAATATGTTTCAACACGTTCATTCATAATGTTTATTAAAGTTACCTCACCACCCCTATGTTGTAGTTTGGGGCTTTTTTTAGGTAAGGTTGGAATAGAATATAATTCTTGGAACTCTGTTTTATAAGAATGTAACCAAATGTCATTGTACTGTACTTATTCCACATAAACATAATGTGCAGTTAGGAATGATAAATATTCACAGCGATATAAAAAAAACAGGAGCCTCTTTTCACAGAGTGCAAAACGGCCATTCAAGTAAATAACTTAATTTTGACTTTTGAGATGTGCCTGAAACACACCTATATAACAATTTATGAGGAAAAAAACAGTTTGGAGTGTTTTAGTGACTGCTTTAATTATCCATGGTATTTTACCTTTTCTTCAGAACAGGAAAGTATAGTTAGATACTAGAGGCATGTATCTTTCACAGTTTGTGATGCCTTTTTATAGGCAAATGATGGGTGAAACTGTACGCTTGACTACATCGACTCTAATCACTTTAATATAAGCTTAATTAGTTAAAAGGAAGGTTGGTCTTATTTTAATCTGACAACTTTACTTCATTAATATTGTTAATCATCAGCTGAAGAGATGCTGTTAGTTACTTCCATTGCATCCATTCCAACTGAAGAGTTTTTCAGAATGTTGGTAGCAATTCAATATGAATCAAAACTGGAGAAGCAATTTTATTAATATAAACAGATCTTTCGTCACCTGTTAAAAGAAGTCACATTCTTCAATGTCTTAATTTTTATTGAGGGTGGGTGAATCGGCTTTAGGTTTGGTTTTACTAACTGGGTGGTTTGAAAGTCCAGCACTTCTGTTATGGGGGGAAAAAGCATTCTTGAAGTTACTACAGTCCTTTACAACACTGTAGTCGGGAGCCATGCTGTAGTAAGAGACTGCAATTTGTGTTCCATGTTATGAGAATGAAAGTGCCGGTAGAATGTCATTATGGGGCTAATGGGATCCCCAACCCATAGAGGGTGTCAGTTTCTGTAGGGCTACATTTTATTATTAATATTACAACTTGTTGTTTTAATATTTTTGATTTATAATTTAGAAATGCAAGCACTTTGCAGCATGTTAAAGTGTTGTCGCCTGGAGGACCTATTCTTTATCCTTTGAACATTTTGTCAATTCATTATGTGTTTCATGGAACTTTTCAGAAATGAATCCAGAAGAGGTGGGTTGGGAGTCTTATGAGAATCAAGGATTCAATTTAAAATTTGCCTCCAGGAGAGGCTTTGTACTTGATATATTTTAATCTCTTGTTAATTAATGTAGCTCTCTTGCACCTACATATCCCTGTTTTATATACTGTATTATTCATTTATATAAAAATTCATAGTTGTTTTGATACGTTTTTTCTCGATCATTATCTTGGAGGAGGGACTAGGGAAAGGCGTACCGCTGAAGATCTTTTCCCTAGTATTGCATCCATTCCAAGTTATTCTTTGTTCTAATGGTAAACAGAAAACCAGAAGCACATTGGTTGTAAGGTGGTGATTTTGTGTTAAAATCTATAATATATGCCAGATAAACCTTTCATGTTATCCTTCCATTAGTTTAATGGGGGAAAATTGCTTGGAAGCCCCTTCCACCTGAAATCATTTATCTTGTGGTGCAGAATGTATGCAGGGTTTATTAAGATGTATGAAAATAAGACCGCCCTTTTAGGTCTTGTTATTAGCTTAACTAGATGCAATGGCGTGCACTTCTACATTGTGGATATCTAAAGTGAATATTAATACTGCAATGGGAGTTTTTTTCTTAGTCATTTGTTTTTATGTAAAGCTATTTTGTGTTTTACAACTAAAGATCTTAAACCAACCGGTTTTCTAATACATGTGCATATTGTTGTACATGGCAATAGAATATATGCTTTGAGCGTTACTGATTAATCAAAAGCAAGAAGACAGACTCTTTTTTTTGTTTGGTTTTGCCAAAAACAAATGAAAGCTGTTGCTTTTAGTTTACTGTAGCAACATTACTGGGTAGCTCGCTATGTCAGGCTCCAAATGAGGCACTAAAGCAAATAGTTGTACAATAAATTAAAGCCATGGCGACCACTAATCATTAAATTGGATAATAGTAGCATCTCTTGGGCTAGGGGGGTAGAGATAAGGTTGAAAAGGTAAGAAGTCTCGCTTGTCAAAAAAAACATTTTGATAATTCCTGCAGCTATCTGAAACACCTAGCCATTAACAGATTCTTTATTTTCACCCCTTTTAAAGAATAAGGAAATATGTCGCTGCGTCAGCTGGGTATCCCCTGGGCAGGGCTTGAGCTCAGCTGTCTGTGTGCCTACTGGTGTTTATTCAAAATAAAACAAGGCAGCAGTGCTAACTCGGGGTGTTTTGTTGGTCAAATTATGGTTAGATCACGGATTGTGTTAGCTGAAGACTAGAAGTGACGTAAGTCTTCCTTGAGGCTTTCTTGGCCTGTAGGCCGCATTGTAATTTTTATCATATGGAGAAGTGTGGTATTGGTTCATAATTTACAACCCCAGAAAATAAATACACTTCAGCACAGGGTGATTTTGTTTTATTTTGTACCGTGCCAATATTGCAGTGTCCCTCTTTTGAAGTTGCACTGAGAATGTAGTTATTCAATGCACTCTGAGAAAGAGAGAATATTTGGAATAGTACTGTAGAATTAACTGTATAAGTTAACTGAATACAGATTTTATTAAAGGTTTTATTTCGAAACAGAACTCGTATGGTTCCAAAAGTTGAAACCTAGTGTAATGTACTGTAGTTATTCCAATGTCTTGTATACTGGCCCTTTTTAAATACAGGAAAACACAGATGCTGTTTTATCCAGACAAATGCACACTGAGTGCCCGCCCCTTTTATTATTTGTGTATCTGTGTTCTATTATTATTATTATTATTATTATTATTATTATTATTATTATTATTATATATTTGTGTTGGTGTGCGGACAGATGAAAGCTGTCCGTTATTTATTTTTTGAGACTGGCGAAAAGCTGGGCTTGTAAAGTGTAGTTGGCATGGATGGGGTTGAATCCCCCATCCTAAATAGCTCGTGGGAATGTGGCTGGAGCCTTAACAAGGTGATTATCTAATAGGTAATTTAAGGCTCCAGCCACAGTATAAAAGACCCACTATGGGCTCAGTGTGGGGAGAGAGTGTAGAGCAGAAAGAGCGAATGCTGCCCATAGAGAACAAAGGTACTGGTTTTTGTAAATTGTCGTTATTGTTCGATGTTTCTTTTACTTTGGCCAATGAGCCGTTTTTGTTTTTGGTGTCAGTTTTTTGTGATTTTGTTTTAATCTTTTATTTTAAATTATATACGAGCGCAGCAGCACCATTTTGCCCCGTGCCACCTGTGCTAGTGTTTCATTTCCTGATCTGACGTCCCCACCCACACGCCACACAAAGCCATCTGTGACAGTGATGTATATGGTATTGCTGCTTGCATTGTGCCTTGTGCAATAATCAAAGTGTTAATTGAAGCCATCTTTGCTGTACATTTCCCCTTGAGTTGCATTAAATTTGAAGTTGTGTGTACAGGTGTCAAATGTCTATCTTGGTGACAGCAAGAACCTGTTCACAGTTAATATAAACAGTACTACATTTTCCCAGTTTTTATCCACAAAAAAAAAACTGGGCTGGACTTGCATATGTCTTTACTTCAAAGTGTAACTCTACCAAACTGTTCATTGCAAAACTCCAAACTGCAATGTGCCCATTTAGCTGGGTTTGCACAGGACTAGAACTCGCCACATAGCCCAGCTTCCTCTGCATCACAGACAACATTTGTAATTCATCGCGAGCAAGGCATGGCAGTTTTTCCTTTCATTCAGCCCATTTCATTGCTTTTGTTATGGCTTTGGATTTACATTCTGATTCCTCCTACTTCTTTTTGCCTGTCACACTCGCATTATGCCTTGTGCTTCACTTTGTGTTGGCTTGAATTGGACAATTGCATACCTTTTGTAGAAACGTGTGTAATTTGTAGGTCCGTTATCGCCCAGTAATGGACCTGGATTGGGCAGTCTTATACAGAAGTTCTGAGGTAATAGTTAAAATGAATTCTGGAATAAATAAAAACAGCCCTTTTTTTATTTATTTTTTTCATCTGAAGTAATTTGCAGTTGCCTTTATCAGAGTAGCCTTTATCAGAGTAGTGTATTGTGATCACAGTTTTGATCATAGAATATTGAAGCTACTCAGAACTATGCTTTATGTGCTTTATCCCCAATGGCAGCAGTGTGGATTAGTGGTTAGGGCTCTGGACTCTTGATCGGAGGTTTGTGGGTTCAATCCCAGGTGTGGGGACACTGTACCCTGCTGTACCCTTGAGCAAGGTACTTTACCTAGATTGCTCCAATAAAAACCCAACTGTATAAATGGGGAATTGTATGTAAAAATAATGTGTAAAAAAGTAGTGATATCTTGTAACAATTGTAAGTCGTCCTGGATAAGGGAGTCTGCTAAGAAATAAAGAATAAAATAATAATCCTACAGAGATGTTGGTTCAAAACAGGGCACTGTGTATTTTGTAACAAATCTTCCATCAGCTACTGTATCTTCTGTAGGTGAGATGTAATTGTCTCCCCAACTATAAAGCATCGCAGTGTTGGAAAACATAATGATTCAAATACAGTAATAATCTGCTCCCAAGAGGATGTTCACAGTATGTTCAATGAACTTGAATCTTGAGTCACAAATAGTTAGTCCCTTTAATTCAGGATTCACTGTATTTATTTCATTACGAGAATAATGACAGACTTTCAAAGAAGAGGACAATAAGCCTTCCTTGGATGTATAACCAGACTGGATTTAAGGCATTTTGAATGCTTCACCAATGCAGCACTGTAACTGTTTGGTGGTGTGGCACAGATACTCCATGTTACCTTATCTTTTTCACATTTTGTTTAACGTTCCAACAGCTTTCTGTCAATTCCATAGTCCTGTTTTTCTACAGGGATTTCTACAGCAGTATCTGTACAACAGGAGCAATCAGTCACCATTGCAAAAACTTCCTTTAAAAATGAAGTCACACCCAGTTCTGCATTAGTAAATTGATAATTTTTGAGACTATGATCTTTTCCATGTATTTTAAAGAGTACAGACAGTACAGTACTGTATTTAGTAAGCAAGGGGTTTGTAAGCCCCAGTCAGGCTCCAGTCTTTGAGCATTTATTCATATGTCCACTTTTTGGAGGGCAGTGATTATGTCTACACATCTGTTGATGCTGCTTATTATTATTATTATTATTATTATTAATTATTATTATTATTTATTTCTTAGACGCCCTTATCCAGGGTGACTTAATTGTTACAAGATATCACATTAATTTTACATACAATTACATTTATTTTTTTACACATTTATTTTTACATGCAATTACCCATTTATACAGTTGGGTTTTTACTGGAGCAATCTAGGTAAAGTACCTTGCTCAAGGGTACAGCAGCAGTGTCCCCCACCTGGGATTGAACCCACGACCCTCCAGTCAAGAGTCCAGAGCCCTAACCACTACTCCACACTGCTGCTAATAAAATGTTCTATATGGTTAAGGGATTAATCCAATAGAGATGACCACAGAAAGCCACAATCTGGTTGATCAGTCTATGACATGGATTTTTCTTACTGTTGATCTCAAACTTCAAATACCAGCTTGAGATGCAAAGCAAGACAATTCAATATGGCATAGATCAATCAACCAGAGTACAATTTATTATACTTGGAGCGTCCGTAGCTGGCTACTTAAAGTAATGATTTACAATGAAGATATTTTTGGCCAAATTTTCAAATAATTTCTCCAGTTTTTAATGTTATCGTATTTTCTCAGAAAGAGAAAAGCCAGAGTGAATGATATAAATCCAAGAGAATTTGAATTACATAACTTAGTGGTTTGGTTTTAGTTTTGCAACATTAACAGCTGTTAACGGAGATCTGGAGTACAGTAAACAATTTGAAGATGTATTTGTTTAAATCAAGATGTTGCAGTTGTGGATACACTTTTTTAGAAGTACATCTCGCATTTCCATTGTCTTGTCTTGCAGTTGATAGGAGGGTTTATCCTTGCCATTGGGATCTATGCGGAGGTTGAAAGGCAGAAGTACAAGACCCTCGAGGGGGCTTTCCTAGCTCCAGCCATCCTCTTGATCGTGCTGGGCATCATCATGTTCATAGTGTCCTTCATCGGGGTCCTGTCTTCACTGCGGGACAACCTGTGCCTTCTTCAGGTGGTGAGTAACGGCTTCCATTTACATTGATATCTACCAAATGAATGATGTAGCCCTTATAAAAGTTTACCATGGTATTTTTGCCGTTTTACCATACTTCTACCATGGTTATCCTATGCATTTACTATAGTTTACACTAGTTTGCCATGTTTATGAATGTTTTATCATGCCTTGCTGTTTACAATGCTTACCTATGCTTTACTATGCTTTATTACACTTTGCTGTGCATTTACTATGGGAAACTTTTATAAGGCTAAGTGGCTGGTTGTGGGTCCCTTGATTTACTTGTAGGCTAAATTTAATGTCATGGTTTAAATGCATTGTTCTGGATCAAGTCCACCTAACTATGCTGCACATATACAGTGATGCTGATGACTACTTTCAAGACAATGCAACTACCCACCATGCCAGAATTGTGTGCTAAGGATATGAGGAGCATGACAGAGACTTTAGGCGTCTTCCATTCCAGAGCCTCCACAATCCCCAGATCTCAATCCAGTTGAGCATATTTAGGATGAATGTGAATAAAACATACGTCATCACCATCCTCTGCCTACTTCTATGCACCAATTGTGTGGAATATTAATGACTGAATTGATTAACAACCTTCGAGACACCTTCCAAAGCTGGGAGTTTTTTCTTTTCAATGTGTTTTTGTCAGTGCTTTCTTTAGCACTTCAATCATCTGATTGCCGTCACATTTCCACATGTACTCCCTGACCTACCAGGAAATGCTCTTGTGGTAACTGGGCACTTGAACACACATGTAAAGACTAGATATTCTTGATGAGAGTGAAGTGAACTTTGAATGTTTACCAGGCTTCCTTCCCTCATTATATGCATTATAAATGGCCACATCTGGGTTTAACTTTGCAATACCAGTCAGCTGTTTTACTTGAATGAATGCTAGATAAATTCCAAAATGAGATCCTGTGACAAAGAACATATTCCCTCAATGGCATTCAATATGAGAAGGTTATTTGAAGCAAAATCTCTCTACCCTTGTTGAATAAATCAAGATATTTAATACGCAAGGTGTTTGAAAAGAGTCAATAACCCTAGCATATAATGATCATATACTTGTAATTAAATGTATAAAAGGCCATTGAATATCACTATTGGACAACAGGATTAAACACCACAGTTGTGGGTAACCCAACAGAATTGACCAAGATAGTGCCAATTGTGTCATCCTAAGCCACCTCTTTAGAGGTCTACTGTGTTGAAAGTGTATATTATGTTGAAACTGAATCTCTAAACTCGGTGACTACTGTAACAGGCATTTACACCCACATGTAAGCCACAGTCACAGAAATACTGGTCAATAATTCTTATTTATACATATTTTTGTACAGTTACTGCTTCCTTGTGTTAATCCTCAAATTGCCACAGTTGCTGGTCTTGTAGGAAGCAGATATCTTGGCTGCTGAACAATAGCTAAGTACCCATTTAGACTAAGCATGGGGCATTTCTGGGCACACATCATTGGTTAAGTAGTGCTGGGATCTCTTTGTCTGGAAACAGATTTTTTTTTTAAGGAGTTTATTGAAAGGGACCCAATATATTAGTGTATGGAAAAAAATAAATACACATTGTTAGATTCCTAGAAAACCAGTCTAGGTGTTTTGTAATTTACTGGGGTTGCTCATTGCTATATGCCATTGGTTTAGCAGAATTACATTTTCAATGATTGCTGTTGTCAAAAGTGCACTTCTTAAAAACCCAATATTGAACCTAAGCTAGAAAATTGTATATTGGGGGGTAAAACAAAAACTGGGGCGACAAGAATTCACAGGAGTCTAGTCTTTGCTGTCACCTACGATTTTATGTGCATTTATAAGACCTTTCACATCTTATTTTGGGTTTTACTGCTGCTCAAGGCCCTGATTTGGGAGTGTGTATTGGTCCTGAGATACTAAAGGAGTGTCTGTCATTCTACACCCCAAGTTGTTCATTGCGGTTCCTGACGTTTGTCTTCTCACAGTTGCGTTATTTTAAACTCTGCTAGTACTGTAAAAGCCTATTTTAAAGATATAGTACATTTTAGCAAAGAAGTGTACATGTTCATAACTTAATAAATGTACAGCAATGGCTGATGTCTGAGTTTAGATAATGGTGGGCGCAACAAAAGGTTGACCAGACTCTCGGGGCTCTAGAGAATGAGCTGTGAATATAAAGTAGGCTGAAAGATTTGAATCCATTTAGCCTTGAACAAATAATTAGGGGGGGTATGATTTAAAGTCTTTAGAAGCTGACAAAGTTAACCTTACCCAATATTGTTAAGCTCATCACAGAAACCAGGGCCCAAGGACACAGTTGGAAAATAACTGGAGATAAACTTTACACAGAGAGTGGTGAGGGTATGGAAAGTCTTGATCAATCAGCTACCAGGAACCAGGCAAGCATAGTATAGATAGGCTGAATGGCTACCTCCTTGTTTTTATAAAAAAAAATATTTATGTTTTTTTTTTAAATATGTTCTTATGTTCCAGTCACCTACCCCAGGATTCAGTTAAAATGATGGTGCTACTATCTTTCCAGGGCTTTTTGTGAGCTTTTTGGTCAGAACAACTTCTATACATCATGAGTGAGTTTGGTGGATTCAACTTAGCTTCAGTGGACAGCAGATGTAAGTTCAGTTCTAGACATCTGAGGCACTTCAGACAATCCTGCCAATATTCCCTTATACTCGGACGCAGACGTTCGCCATCCTATAAAAATAATATTCACATCTGCTGCATTTTGAACACCTCACATCCACGAAACCGGATACAGAGTTTATATCTGCAAGGTTAGAAACACTGTGGGCAAAATGGGTTGATGCCCTTGACCTGGATGCCATATTTGTTCTTCTGATGTGATTCTACACACTATTCTGTGAATGTTGGTCATGGTTACATTCAAGAGGTAACAACCTGATTTTAAATAAATAAAGATAATCGCTCAAATACTATCATTTTGTCAAGTTGCACAAAACCAGCACTACAGTTATAGAAAATATGCAACAATTTAAGTCAATTTTGTTGACTTAAAGAATTTGATATGATTTGGTACAGGTTAAGAGTGTAATCTATGTCTGAGCTGGAATTAAGTGTAGCTTTTGAGTTTTAGAAAATGGGAGACCAGTGATGTTAAAATGAAACCAATGTGTATTTCAACATAATATAGCCATTTTTGGTTATTTTTTCAAACATGAAAAGATGAATGTCAAATCAAAGTACAGGAACATAATCAGGATGTGACAAGGTATCATAAGCCTACGAGTCGTTTTTGGACAGCGGTTTGAAAATGCAGGTCTGTGTCCGTTTCGTTCAGTGGAGCCTGGAGGCTGAGCTGTACTGAGGTTTAAAAAGTCGTTTGTGATTGCAAGATATACGGATTCTGTATTTAGTCAGTATGTCAAAGTATATCCACTTGGAACTGGTATAGAATACGTGGGGCAGTCTGTTCTACTGTTATATAAAAATACTAGTTTTGAAGTAACTAGAGGAACCAGCCCTTTTTGTAAAACAAATATATAGGTATTTTATTAGGAAAAGTGCGTAAAGAATGCAGGGCATCATCTCCCCAAATTACACCATGCTGAATATCCTCTATTCCCCCCCCCCCCCCCCCCCCCAAATAAAACACATCTTTCAGTTTTTCTGACAACATAATATACAGTGTGCATGCATCCAGTGTGCAGAATCCCATCACTGATTTAATGCCATTGCACTCCACCCAAAACAAAATAGCTATATTAGAATTAGTTAAACAGTCTTCTTCAGAATTAGTTTGTGTTAATATAATGTTTATAGATAGGTTTTCGTGATTTATCCCCCACAGGTGATGCAATTTCTGTATGTCTTGTACATAAGAACATTAAAGAATTACGGTCTGCTTGTCTTGTAGCTGATTGATCTCGGAGTTGAAGCTTAAAGCAACATTAGGTAACCTATTCCATACCCTCACCACTGATTGAAAGTGTGTCTCCTTCCCTCTGTCCTAAGTCTGTCTCCACTTAATTTCCAGCTGTGTCCACTGGTCCTGGTTTCTGTACTGCCAGGCTAAATAGATTCAGTTCTTCAGACTGTCTTCATAGCTTAGTCCTTTTAGACCCTGGGATTAGTTTATCAAACTAACCAGTTGTGGTGAAACATGGTTTAGTCATTCTTTAGTATAAGTTAGAGTATCAGAATCTGTGAAAATGAGAATAATAAAAAAAATCTTAATTCTTAGAAGGTAGTTATTAGGAGAAGTGGAAAACCGGTCGTGTAGTATAGGCAGCAGTCCAGATAAGCTGCGTACGTGCTTTTTTTACACATTAAGAAATCTGAAAAAAAAATATATACATAGCAATTTTTTGCTGCACAGCTTGTCTGCCTCCACTCACACTCACAAGTTTTAACATGTTCACCAAGTTAAGAATTTTAATGTTAAAATATAAGTAACAAAATTAATTTGCAGTCGGTGTGATACCTTGAAAAAAATGCGCTGAGCTGATAAAGAACCTTGTAGAACACACGCGTGGTTGTACAGGAGTTCAAAGTAACATTGCAGTTAAAATGGAAGGCTCTTTTTTTAACGCCTACCCCATTACCATTAAAGATTGCTCAGTATTTATCAAGCATACTTATGACTTCAAGGTAATATTGCATTTTACCCCCTGAAAATACATTTTACTCTCTGTGTTAAAATTAGAGGGTGCGTTACACCCAGACCCAAAAACTTATCTGGAGTGCGGAGTACAGGTTTTATTTTCTTCTTGTGAGGTGCCTAATATGTTTCTGAAGTAGATCACTAACATTAAACTTTCCACTGTTTTTGCTGTTCATTTTATATGCTTGCTGTTCAGGCTCCTAGCAGTGACACTTAGTCATTTACAGCTTGCTTTGAGTCTGATATGATTACTGTGAGTCTCCTTTTGGCTCCAAATCCTTACCTCCACTGTATTTAACCCCCTAATTCCTTTTTGTCAGGTGCTAATTATTTTGTGTTCTAGGATAAGTAATTTTTCAGCCTATTGTATATTGATAGCTCATTCCTTGAAACCTTAGGAGTCTGGCTGACCCTTCACTGGATGTTCCATTATCTAAACTCTGAGACATCAGCCACTACATTCATTAAGTTGTTATGAACCTTTACATCTGCGTCCTAAAATGTACTGTATCCTTAAAATAGGCTTTTACAGTACTAGCAGAGTTTAAAATAACACAGTTGTGAGAAGACAAATGTCAGGAGCTGCAATAAACAACTTGGGGTGTAGAAAGACAGACACTACTTTTAGGATCTCAGGACCAATACACACTTCCAAATCAGGCCCTTCAGCAGCAGCAAAACCCAAATAAGATGTGAAAGGTCTTATAGTATCAGCCTATTTCATAGCTCTGCCATTTTAGCTCTTTCTAGACACTTGCAGAACAAAAATAAATATGCATAATTTTAACAACACAAAAATGCATTGTGCTTAGTTTTAGCAATATTCTTCACACGATATAGAATTTTGTCCATCTGTCTCTTCAGCCTTCCAGGCATAGTGTCTGCTGTAGAACAACAGCAGCAGCTGACTTGCTATTATTACACACTGTACTGCTAGTCTAAACAACATTGACACACACAAACTGCTGGAATGATGGCAACACTACCACACACTCATGCAATCTTAACAACTGACAGGCATATACCAAGAGATTTAAAAAAAAAAAAAATGAATATAGGTACAACTAGTAACCACTGCATTTCATGTAAAAGCTGAGGGCTAAAAATCATACTCTAAAGAAAGAAAACCAAACCAGGGGGAGTGAATGTTAAAAGTACTTAATAAAAATGAAGACATAGAACATTTGGTATTGGAACCAGAAATGACATTGCAAGTTTCTTCATTTAAAGTGTGACTGGTTTAAACTGTGTCAGTGCTATACCCACACTGCACACGATTCTTAAAGATCCAATAGATTTTCTGTTGTACAGTTGTACGGTTCTAGTATCTCATTACTGTAAAACACAAAGGGATTTATAATTTATGCCAAACCTGTAGCAAAACGGTGAAACAACCACCTTTTTGAGCCTGCCATTTGATATATCTTTTAATGAATGTTGCCCAGTTAACATAATTATTATACATAAATATAAATATGGGCTGTCAAGTGATTAAAAATAATAATAATAATCGTGATTTAATCTTGATATTTTAAATAATGCATGTCTTCTTTTTTTTTTCGCTTCAGTTTCTGTATACTCTCACAATTTGCCTGATTCTTGAACTTTTGGGTGGCGTTTTGGCTCTTGTCTTCAAAAACCAGGTAAGCTCTCTCCTACATGTGGCAGGCATCCATTGTCTTAATGTTTTAATAAATGTGTGCTAATTTAGAGTATAGTGTGTTCTCTCTATTGTACAGCAGGTGTCCCAGTAGCATACAGAGACAGGACATGTTTGAGAGCCCTTTGGCGGCACAGGGGTGCTTTTAACTTTTAAACAGTCACCAGGATGTCATGGCTGCAACAAGCTGCCTTTCAACTTTGTAAGCAATTGCAAGTGATAAACTAAAATAAAGGGGCTGTAATCGGGCTGAATATTTCTTACCAATGTACTATAACAAATACAATTCGTGTAAGACTGGTATTCCAACTCAAATGTTCTGGTGTTTTGTAGCTGCCAAATACTTACCTTCACTATATGAACTTTTAATGAACAGTTTTGAAAGAAACATATGATATCACAAACAAATATTTCATTTTTAAAATATGACACCTAGTACTATACTAGGTATAAGAAAGTGTGCTACCCTGGCCTGCCAGGGAATCTGTCAAGCATCTTACTGGCTGCTAAGAGTGTGGAACATTTGAGACCTATATACAGTAGTGCATGGTCAACTGGAATCCCTTGATTGCAGCCCTACTATCAATGTTATTCCTTAAAACATATTGACTGAGCTTTCCTTTTAAGACTCTCTGCTAAAACAAATGTTAAATACTGACTATATGCTGTTCTTATGGCATACCCTAAAACAGTTACAAGCTTTCATCATAAAAATTGGGACAGGTTGTTTTTTTCCCATGCCAGTATCTCGGATGTCTGCAGCTCTGCTCATTGTTCGGGAATGCCTTGAATATACAGAGTTCTAACAGTGCTTACCTCCCTGGACACAACTCAAGAGGCCGTGAGAGCAGTCGTACAGTGTCCTGACTTGCAACTTCCAGAAAAAAAAAAAACAATTGCCTTACTCAGCAGTCACATACACAATCTGCCACAAAAATTGCACAATGCAAGTCAAATGGTCAACTCCTTTAGTCAGCAATGTGTGCAAATGTATGTGGTCACTTGAGGTTTCATGTGATTGACAATATATATATATATATATATATACTGTAAGCTGGGGGAGAGTTATGTGCTACTTTTCTGTCTGACGCTGAAGGATATCTGACTTTGTAAGGTCTATGACAGTGGATGGCCTTGCCATCGGCTTGTTCCTCAGCACAGTTGCTGCATTTAGCAGCATCTTCATTAAGACGGTCTTTACTTTTCTGGAATGGCTGCGTTTGTAGAAAAACATAACTGGAAAGCACAGCTCCAGGTGGAAGCGGATCAAGCCTGCAGATGTATGCAATGTATTGTTATATATGAGTTTACATGCCCCAATTGAAATTTTATAATGTCTCTATTTCTCAAAAACAAAGAATTTTAGGACAAATCTTTTGTAGCAAAGGTGTGGTATGTGTGTGTGTGTGTATGTATGTATGTATATATATATATATATATATATATATATATATATATGGGCTGTCAAGTGATTAAAAATAATAATAATAATCGTGATTTAATCTTGAGATTTAAAACATGTAATCTCAGTTAATCTTGGTAATAATAATAATATCATCCAAAAAACAACCAAGCAGAAAAACCCTGTGTGACAGGATGGACCGAGGTTTGAGACTCAGAGACAGTTTTAAAGTTCAAAAATAAAGTTTTTAATAGACAAAAATACAAAATAAACCAGCACAAGGGCCAAACAAAAAAAGGTTTTAAACACAAAATACACACAATGCAAAAAGCAAAACTTACAAAAATAAAGATTTCCAGGCTGGGCGTTGCCTTCACTGGAACCAAAAACTTACAAAGACACAGCACAAACAAAACACTCCTCTTCTGGAACTCTCCTTCAACTCCCTCCTAGCCAGGGCCTCTCCCCTGGCTTTTATCCCCTGTGGCTGGAGCCCAATTAATCAATAATTGCTAATTAGTCAATTAGGGCTCCAGCCACATTCTCACATTTTTTCCTGGCAGGGAGGAATTTTAACCCCCTCCCTGCCAGTCCCAACCATGATCATAAAGACGGGGCAGTACCCCGTCACACCCTGTTTTCCTATTTCTGGATTCTTTATAGTTTTATATTTATTTACAATCCAGCATTGTTGTAAAATTGTTTGAATCGACTGCTAAATCACACCGGAGCCAGTTTATTACTCGCCTTACTGCATTTACAATTATCAGTTTCCTTTACTCATAAACCGATGTTTTTCAATTACATTTAATAATTTAAAAATATCTTAATAACTTGATATTACCTAAAACAAAACATTCGCTGAGTAACGGTTATATCCTCCATAATTGTAAATTAATATAATTAAAAAATAAATGTGGTTGTTGAAATAAAACAAATCTACAATGTTAATGGGTCTGCAGTCAGTGGCTATCCAACAGCACTGGTTATAGTATCATACATAGCTTTATTAATGGGTTTGCAGAGATCCTGAATTTCCAAGAGTACTCTATCGAAACTGACAGGTTTCATTTGTTGTATTTTTGTCTGTAGCAGAAAAACTACTAGAAAGTAAATTAAGAAGTGAAAGCATGTTTAGCATGCAGGTGTTACAGCAGACTAGATGCATTCTGTGATACTGGAACTCACTTTGATAGTAGATACAAGTAACCCTCTTTCTATCCAATGAACCATCCGAATGTTTTTAAAAAATAAACTTCCCATTCACAAGTCCTTCAGTTTGAGTACTTTGCTACATAATGCAGTTCCGTGATGATGTCTTGTGTTCCGACGATGACTACACTCATTCAATCCTGGCGTGCACTAAAATGGTGCCGCAGGAAATTAATTACGGTATGCTAAGAGGCACAAAACAGGAGTACGATTAACGTATGTTATAAAAATGTAGCTCCCAAAACAATTAATGTGTTTAATCCCAGAAGTTAACTGCGATTTAATTGACAGTCCTATATATATATATATATATATATAATTATACAGTACTGTACAAAAGTTTTAGGCAGGTGTGAAAAAATGCTGTAAAGTAAGAATGCTTTCAAAAATAGACATGTTAATAGATTATATTTATCAATTAACTAAATGCAAAATGAGTGAACAGAAGAAAAATCTAAATCAAATCCAGGGACCTGGCATATAGTCAGGTGTATGATTAAACAATTATACCAAACAGGTGCTAATGATCATCAATTCAGTATGTAGGTTGAAACACAATCAACTGAAACAGAAACAGCTGTGTAGGAGGAATAAAACCGGGTGAGGAACAGCCAAACTCAGCTAACAAGGTGAGGTTGCTGAAGACAGTTTACTGTCAAAAGTCATACACCATGGCAAGACTGAGCACAGCAACAAGACACAAGGTAGTTATACTGCATCAGCAAGGTCTCTCCCAGGCTGAAATTTCAAGGCAGACAGGGGTTTCCAGATGTGCTGTCCAAGCTCTTTTGAAGAAGCACAAAGAAACTGGCAACGTTGAGGACCGTAGACGCAGTGGTCGGCCAAGGAAACTTACTGCAGCAGATGAAAGACACATCATGCTTACTTCCCTTTGCAATCGGAAGATGTCCAGCAGTGCCATCAGCTCAGAATTGGCAGAAAACAGTGGGACCCTGGTACACCCATCTACTGTCCGGAGAAGTCTGGTCAGAAGTGGCCTTCGTGGAAGACTTGCGGCCAAAAAGCCATACCTCCGACGTGGAAACAAGGCCAAGCGACTCAACTATGCATGAAAACACAGGAACTGGGGTGCAGAAAAATGGCAGCAGGTGCTCTGGACTGATGAGTCAAAATTTGAAATATTTGGCTGTAGCAGAAGGCAGTTTGTTCGCCAAAGGGCTGGAGAGCGGTACACAAATGAGTGTCTGCAGGCAACAGTGAAGCATGGTGGAGGTTCCTTGCAAGTTTGGGGCTGCATTTCTGCAAATGGAGTTGGGGATTTGGTCAGAATTAATGGTCTCCTCAATGCTGAGAAGTACAGGCAGATACTTATCCATCATGCAATACCATCAGGGAGGCATCTGATTGGCCCCAAATTTATTCTGCAGCATGACAACGACCCCAAACATACAGCGAAAGTCACTAAGAACTATCTTCAGCTTAAAGAAGAACAAGGGGTCCTGGAAGTGATGGTATGGCCCCCACAGAGCCCTGATCTCAACATCATTGAGTCTGTCTGGGATTACATGAAGAGAGAGAAGCAACTGAGGCTGCCTAAATCCACAGAAGAACTGTGGTTAGTTCTCCAAGATGTTTGGGCCAATCTACCTGCCGAGTTCCTTCAAAAACTGTGTGCAAGTGTACCTAGAAGAATTGATGCTGTTTTGAAGGCGAAGGGTGGTCACACCAAATATTGATTTGATGTAGATTTTTCTTCTGTTCACTCACTTTGCATTTAGTTAATTGATAAATGTAAACTATTAACATGTCTATTTTTGAAAGCATTCTTACTTTACAGCATTTTTTCACACCTGTATATAATATATATATATTATATATATACACTGTATGTGTGTGTATATAATATATGCACACCACACACTTTTGTTTACACTTGAATAATGCACCATCATCTACGCATAGTGGTCTGATAAGGTAATTCTCTAATTGTCTTGTTGTCTTGGCCAGTAAGTAATTGTGTGTAAGTATGAAAAAAAACATGAATCTACTAAAAATGCATCAAGACTAGCTATGTGCTTTCTAAAAACCTCCTGCTCTTTGCCCATTTTTTCAGTTGGCTTAAAATATTTTTTTCAGAGAATCACTCAATTCATATAAAATTGACCCTCCCAGTCATTCTGCATTGTTGGTTAAAAAGTGCCATGGCATGAAAGACACTATACATTGAAGTTGATAACATGTTAGAGTAAACCCCTATAGAGATCCTACTTTTCACCTGAGCATATACAGCTACAACCTTACGGCGCTTATTAAAAGCTGTCTTTTAAAGCGGTATTGACTGTGAAGCGGATTAGAGTGCTGCTGTGCAATATCTTATGTCCTTTATTCCATAATAAATATTTAGTGGCAATAAATAATAGATTAACAGCTAAGCACGTTATCAAGAGCTTATCTTGCAGAAGTGCTGTATTTTCTCTTGCAGACGTTTGTTTGTTTGTTTGTTTGTTTGTTTGTTTGTTTTCTCCACTCCTTTTGATTTCCGACCTCACGGATATGAGTTGGCATAGATTACAGTAAACACGCTGAGACATCCCTCCTTTTGGTTCTCCGGACTGGCTCATTTTAACCACTCTGGGATTGGATTTCTGATTTCTGCTTGTTTTCTACAGCTGTTAAAGATCTGGTCAGTAGTAACCAAGTGTTTGAAATACTCCACTGGGAATTGTCTTTTCCTTTCTAAAGACCAATGGCATGTTGTCAAAGCCTTTACTCTAGTCTGTAATTTACAAAAAGGTGATGGAAAACCTAGAACCAAACAACTCCAGTAATAAAAGTGTCTTTTTTAGCAATCTTAAGTTTTTTTATCAATTAGGAACATTTCAGTTAGAATGTTCTCCTTTTTAAGTAATATCAAAGAAATTTCGCATGTGATTAATTTATATTTAGAAATATAAAAAAGAATGTGCTGAGAGAAAGAGGCAGAAGGGTATAGTATTCTATTCACATTACATAAATCAAACCCTGGAAGAAGGGATGTTGCACTTTCTAGATCCAAGGTTTCACAGCGTTATATGAACTGTAAACTGCAACTTGGAACAAATGAACCTCACCGCATTACAAGCACCCAAGGGAAAATCTGCCCCTGTCCAAACAGCTGCGTCTCGGATTCCAAGCTGTATAAAATATGATTGTGTACAGGGATTCATTGAACAGGAACTAATACATCAATTAAATCACTTTTTGAGGGCATTGTAGTGCTTTGATTCTTTCTGGCTAAGACTGGCACACAGGTGTTAATTAGTCCATTTATTAATCAGACTTTGGGGGGGATTGAATTCCAGCAGGTCTTTCATTTAGGCTGGGACAGCATGAACCCCAGCAGGAAATCTCTGCTAATGAATAGATAATCATCCGTTCTTCAAATATACACTTAATGAGCACACCATCTCGCAAGAGCAATGCTGGGGGGCTTGTTGCTCTTTTAACCCCACTCAGATCCTTAACAAAACTTCTTGGTATAGATAATTGTTCTATCAAGCTATTTATATTTACATGTTTGGTCTTTTTTTTTCTTGTGAAAAATTGCAAATATTTCTAGTAATGCAGTAAGCATATCAAAACAGGAAAAAATAAACAAATACAGGCCTGAAGCCATGCTTGATCTGGTCTTTGTCAGTTTGTCTTGCTCATATCGGGAAAACACAAACTTTGAGCATTTCAGTAGTCTGGGCACATGTTCCTAATCAGTTCAAGTGTGCATACGCTGCTGCTGATGATGACAAGTTGCTCTTTCAACAGTTGTTAAATGTCAGTAGGTCTTCTAAAGATGCCCTTTTGAGAAGAAAAAAAGAAAACTGATATAGCTGTCAAGCAAGCTATATGCCACAACTCTATGGCAACCCATAATAACAGGAATAATTTCACACAGTTTGAGCTTTGAGATCCTCTAGTCCAGACTGCACGGAATAATAGAAATAATAATAGACACATCCAACACACAAAGTATTCACTTATAATAGTTTAACCCATTCAGTGCAAATAATTATGTATTGTTGTTGGCAGAGGTCTGTTTCCTCAAGCCAGTGGTTGAGAGCATATCATAGTGTTTAAAAAGTTTTAGTAGTTTCAACCCATGTGCTTTCTTTGGGTAGTCTGTCTAAATGTGTAAGGTCAGGTGATCTCTGCCAAAGTTATCTGTAGTGACCCTAAAGCCCTAAAAAACAGATCTGTGAAATGGGATCTGTCCACAACTTGTCATGCCATTATTGGAAACATTTGAGAAACGAAAACTGATTTTTAACCGAAAATTATACTGGAGGTGCAATTGGCAACACATTTCCTGATTTGAATATCCAGACGGGAAATAATCCACACATTTCGATGCATTGAAAACACTTTATTATTAAGTAGCAAAAAGCAAAACAAAGTTTACCATAGTTTACAATGGTGTTTAATGTGTCCTTCAATACTTACCTGGGCTTTTAAGTGTTAAATGTGCTTTACAGCACTTTCAATTTGCTTTAAATACACTTTTCATGCTTTTACTATGGTCAGCTTTTATAATCGCTCAACTGCAACTGAAAACATGCATGTGCATATTATACATAGTTATACAATATATTAATTTGAAAACTTATTAAAAAGCAATACACAAATCAATGTTCAAATGCCACTGAAAACATGCATGTGCTTGTAATGCATACTGTGTGTGAGATGAGGCTCTGAATAGGGCACCAGGATGATTACTCCTTCAATGATCAATAATCAATGGTGATCCATTAATCAATGAATTGTTCTATCTCTAAATTATTCTGAAATTGTTTTACCTAAACCGGTGTAAAAGGACACATGGCTAATGTCAGTTTTAACGTACAATACTCATTTGTTCCTCATTGCCTTCATAATGGGGAGCTAGTCCAAAACTTGCAGTAAAAAAAACTTGCTTACACACAGACTAGTGTAGTGCATTTAGTTGCATTTGATTTATGTCTGAAAGCAAACAGTATGGACAGGGTGTTTATACAGTAAATACTACAGATCCTGGTCTCAATATTTTAACTGCACAGTATTGATCTTCCCAGCTACCAGAATAATTCATTTTGGTATCGGAAACTACCTCTAGTAGGGCTGGTTAAACTCGCTCCACAATTTTCCTCTTGCATGAGGCAAACCATTTTTTTTCTTTTATTCAATATTTATTTAAGTATTTTCCATATGCACAAGGGTGTACACATGGTTTCTTATCCACATTTAGTATTTTTTTTTATTTTTATTATTGCTTACAAAAATTCCCAATACTGTATAGTTTCAAGTTTGAAATGTGTTTAATCCTAATGATTGAACATTTCAGAAATTAAGCAGAATCTATCATCTGTAGTATTGCCTGGTTTCAGGCAGGTTGCAGTACAGTACATTACATGACAAGCTTAAACTTGATTGCAGTTGTATGAACACAAATGCATTACAATTTTTGTTTTTACTTTTCTTATTGTTTTCCCCCCATATGTACTGTACCATATACCACTGGGTACAGAATGGTGTGGTTGTGAACAGTTTGATTTGTTATGAGATATGGTTTAGGGTAATCATCAGTACACCAAATCCTTGAAAGCATCTGGGTGAAGAACAAGACTGAGTTTAAAGTGGTTGTACGTGTCAAACTGCTTCCATAAGTCTTCCACTCTGTGTACTACTTACGCTATAGGTCTCAAATGCATAGTTTTGAAAGAAATCTATTATTTTTTTTTTTGTTATTGTTTTTTTTAATAGTAAAAACATATTTTCATTTACAAATGTGATGTGAGACACACTGCAGGACTTGCACTTTCATGGTCATTTCACACGGAAATGGAATTTGTCTCCACGCCTTCTGTGCCGCCTGTTCAGTCAGTCTTTAGGGGAAAACAGCTGGTTGGTAACTGACATAGTTTGCAGCCAGTAAGATGCGTGACCCTGAAGGATGTGCAAGCATAACAGATTTCCTGGAAGGGAAATCAAGCAAAATGTAAACTTTGTTTATTTTACCTGGTATATTAAAATGCAATGCCCATTATCATGTTTCTTCCAAAACTGCAAATTTGGGGCTGTGGAAGAATTGCATGACAGGTATGATTTCTGAAGGTACAGCCACTTTAAACCTTTCGTGCATGGCGACCTTATGGGACATATGGAAAACACAAATGCATGAAAGCCTCATATAAGGATGCCATTTTTTTCCCATTAAAGCAAGGCAAAAAAATTAACAAAAGTTAAATGAAAATGTGTCCAAAACTACTTTTTTTTAATATTTAATGCATGAAAGGGTTAAGATATTTTCACTCACCTCTGAATTTCCTCCTAGGACTACATTAAGTACTGATCACATTTAACGTGAGATCATGCTTGAGTGACCCTACATTTTTCCTTCCGATCTGGAAGGATTTTTCTCTAGTAGAGCAGTGTAAAGTAGGGTTCTGTTGCTGTTTTTGTTTTGTTCCCTGGTCCCTAGCAAACCATTCGTGCTGCCCTATTGCATCTCATAGCATTGTTGTTTGTCAAAGGGAATTGGCTTCACGGGTTGGATGACATGCTTGTGAGAGTCTAGTCGGCACAAATGGTGTGGTTACTGTTGAACCCCTGTACCAAATTAAAAAAAAAAAAAAGTTTTCAATCTCGTTAATACCTGAGGAAGTTCAACATACCTTTTCAAAAGGTGTTCCAAGTGGTGTTTTTGTTCTACTAATAATATCTGCAGTGTATTGGATCATACAGACTTAGGGCAAATTAAATGTGATGTTAAGGAATGAATAGGAGTCACATAGCTGAAAGGTTTTGTAAAGGACCTTTTAAGTTTATAGTGGTTTCTTTTTTTAACATTTTAATAAGAACATGTGTTGGGAACTCACTCCACATATTGTCTCTTTGTCTATCCACACACCTCTCAGCAACTGCTTATGAAGTAATATTATGGAAATATTGAATGCAATATAACAAAAAAAGTTAACTGAATGCTGTTTTGGGAAAATAAAATATAGACTGACAGAAATCAACTCATTTTTGTTGTTATTTTTAAATAACTTTGACACTGGGGTGATTTTTAATAGGCTCTGCTAAATAACATAAAGGTTTATTTTTAGTTTTGTGTGTAATACGCTGTTCACTTATGATTTAGACTGTGGAGAAGGAAAAATGTGTTAACTAAAATGAGCGAATTTGGGACATATCTCATTACTCCTAGAGTTTAAAATCCCTTTCTCATTAAGTACATCTAATGTAATTGATATTGGACTTGTAAATTCCAGCTATGTTGATTTATTTTACATTGATGCTTCTACAAACTGATTCTGACATTACTGCTTGTGACAATACTATATATTTAAAATCCTCTTTTACGATTCGATGTCCATGTTAACTGCTTGAGGTCATTTAAATAGTGCATTGTTGTGGAAAACGCTGGTTCATTAGACATGATGACTTTGAGCATGCCTAGTCTTTTTTCTGGTGGTAGTTGGTAGTGCTCATTTTTATATTTACAGAAGACTGGCTTTTTAATGAGTTATTCATGGCTATTATTACTATAAATATTCCTGGTAATTACATCCGTTTCGCTGGGTTTCCCCTATCGGGTGAAGTAAACAAAGATCAGAAACATTAAGATGAAATGTTCCACAGTAAGCGTGTATTTGATTCACGGTTTCATAGAACTGTTTTATAGACAGATTCTACTGAAGTGCAATTTGCACCATTTATTTAAGGACAATCAAACATTTATTTAACAAGCAACTCTATGAAGAAGTTGTAGCAAATTATTAAAATCCATTTTATTCTTGATCCCCACCGTGGTTACTTCTGTATCTCCATGTGTCATAGTTCTGCATATATCTAGAGAACCACTCTTCCAGTCATGATGGAATAAGACATTGTTTATCAAATATCATTGACAGTGTCATAGTCCGAAGATTAATGTCTGTATATCAAACTTTTTACATGTTTCTGTTGGCAATTTTGAATTGACATGCTAGTTTTATTATTATTATTATTATTATTATTATTATTATTATTATTATTATTATTATTATTATTATTATTATTATTATTTATTTCTTAGCAGACGCCCTTATCCAGGGCGACTTACAATCGTAAGCAAAAACATTTCAAGCGTTACAATACAAGTGCAATAAGAGCAAGAAATACAATAAGAGCAAGAAATACAATAACTTTTGTTCAAGCAAAGTACAAGTTTGACAAACCACAATTAAATAATACAGCAGATAATAGTGATAGTTACATCAGGATATGATTAAATAGTGATAGTTCCATCAGGATGTGATTAAATACAAAGTACTACAGGTTAAAAACTTGGCAGATTACAGTATTCTGAAGTACCAATATTTCCCCTGTTGTTTTGCTCAATGTACTGTCATCAAGTATCCTTGTGAGGGGAGCTTGTATAATTGTACACAGCTGGATTTTATGATTTTCTATGAAATTCCATTACCAGTTTTGTCAAGTGAAAATTGTTTAATCCGCTGGCCTTACCAATGGTCCAGCAGACACACTTTATGGGTGGTACACAGCTGTTTTCTAGGATTCTTTCAGTAAAATATAACTTTTCACTGACTCACAATATCATGTGTTTCTGTTCACACAATTGTTTTGTTCTTTGCTTGTGCTTGTTACTTTCATTTGAGAGGGACATTAAGAAAATAACAGTTCAGCTGTACAATGAATGGTGGTACTGAAGCTAATGAATGTTGGATTACAGTACTGCACATCTTGGCTTTTAGTGTCTTCAAATTGTTCGTCTGCAAATAAGTTAGTGAGGGGAAACCTGACTGCTTCTGCCAAGCAATTCTATGAACAAGGCAAATTTAATAATTTTATTGCATATATGCTGTTAACATATAGGAAAGAAAAACAGTTTAAATCATATTAATGTATCTTAAAAGAATGTCCGGCAGGCTGTGAAAATGTAATAAAGGGTATATATACAATGTAAAACTGAAATATAGACTTGATGTACTGTATGAACAAAGTAAGAACCATATACAGTCAAATATACAGCTGGGCAGAGGGGATGCTATGGCTGTGTTCACAGTGAGTTACTTAGGGGAGTTTGTTCAATAGTGATAAAATGTAATAAAGAAATTGTACAAGATTGAAACCCATGCTGACAAAAAAAAAACAGAACAATCCCCAATCGCTGCCATCTTAAAAAGATACCAAGATGTACCGCAGACAGCATTAACATCTGCTCCGCTAATTATAAAAAAACAGAGTTCACTTGCAAATTACAATGTGAACACAAATTAACTCAGTAAAAATACTGAAATTAACCACAAAAAAAAAATCAATTTCACACCCAAATTAACATTTCCTTTGCTTATGTTGGTTGATGGTCAAAATACATTTTTCTAAGACTGCATGCCTGTAAATAAATAAATATTTACAGGAATGCCACGAGGCTGCGCCAGCAATGCTGGTGAAACTCCCTGTTAATTATGTTACCGTAATTATGTACTGAAGTTTGAAGATATGATCTGATTGATCATCAGAGCCAGCAGACACTGGTGTATATATAAGAAATAACCCACGACAGGGTGTGCAGTAAGACAATCCTTGCCTTCAACCACCCAGGAAGTGCGTAAGACTAGTCTCCTGTACACCTGTAACCTGGAGTTGGTTATTTTGCTTATAGATTATTATTTATTTTTTAAATAATAATTATACAAACTAGCTTTTTTAAGGAAAAAAAATAGGAAATAGATTATGTATCCTTCCAGTGAGAAAAAACAGTCCCTGAAGACTCTTTGATCGTAACATATTTTGTACTTTTTTTTTTATTTGCCATAAACAGTACATTGAACATTGCCATCTATAGTAAAATTTTCGAGGTGAAATGGCATTTGTGAATTGAAAGCAGAGTGATTTCCCACCTCTGAAGGAGGTTTCATGGAACAGCCAAACACTGCACTGGTACTCGGGAGGGGCTTCCGTGTCAGTTTGCGCAGTGCCGCAGTCCTTCCCGTCCGTGGCGAGCACAATAGAATTCTATGCCGAACCCGACCTTGTTCAAAAGCCCAACGGTTGTGTCAGCAGAGAGCTGGAGAGATTTTAATTTTGTTTTAAATACGTTTCTGAAATTGGAGGGTAGCGGTGAGATGTATCTGTTGTGTCGTGTTTAATAAGTAGATGCTGCTGCATTATATTATATATATATATATATATATATATATATATATATATATATATATATATATATATATATATATATATATATATATATATATATATATATATATATATATAATTACATTATGCTTGCCTCAGTTTTCTTTGTTTGGTTCTCTGACTAAATAAATACCACAGTACAGTTGCCAATTTTTCTGTAATTCTTAGTGACAGATTTAAAAAAAAGATTGTTGAGTGATTAAGTGAAACACTGAAACACTGTTTAGATAATTGTTACTATTAAGGTGTAGGAATATTAATAGATCAGCTAAGTAAGTTGGTCTATGATGTCATAGCCATGTGACCTTGTTCAGCCAATCACAGCACTTAATTTATCAGCCAATCACAGCACTTAATTTATCCAAGCCATTTGATAAAACATATATTCTTTCTTTCTTTCTTTCTTTCTTTCTTTCAGACACCGTTTTGCATAGTTTGAGCACGCAGACCTGCTCAAATTCGCTTCACGGTTCTGTCGCCAAAACTGCTTGAGATGACTGATACAATAAGACACACGACTCATTAACTTACTTTCCATTAACTCGGATCCTTTTTGCTTGCTGGTAGTGTGTTCTGTAGCTACAATTAATTTAACAAGTAGAGATTTAAAATATTTAGCTGCAGGTGATAAGGTGGAATTGATCTTAATGCTTCATAAATGTTCCACAACCGGCAAATTGCTAACTTGATCTTTCAGAAAGGCATATACTTATTATCCCCCAGGATTTAGTGGAGGCGGTCGTGCGTACCTACTGAATGTATGTCATACTTCAGTTTTCCATATATCTGGATAACTGCTTCTGCAACCTTTATGATTGTAACTGTGCTTGGATTCACTTTTTTTTTTTTTTTAGTGAAGGTAGTACAGTATCAACTACAATATTCAGGGAATGCAAGGAAATGTATCCTGTATTTATGCAACAAAATATAACAAGTGAGTTTGTGTTAGTCTTTAGTATGCAGGTACAACATTATTGGAATCTTCTGACTGTCCAGAACGCTTGGATCCTACTTGCAAGCATTGCAGTTACTGTATTTTCTGCACTGAATGTTCATTCAGGTTGAGTCCACTGGTCACAAATGTTCACTCCACGATTTAATTAGACTTGAATCAGTTGAAGCCGATATGACAAATTGGTGGGAATTTTCAAAGCTGCAGACACAAGGAACACATGGAATGAAAAGATTTATAAATAATTATTTTATTAATAAGTTGGACTTGCCTTGTCCACACACAGGTTCTGTATACAAAGGTTGCATCTTCCTGTTCCAAGTCTTCTGTTTCAAAGGTTTATCTAATATTTTTAAAGTTTTGCATGTCAAAAGTGATGGCTGCTGTTTTATGTACGATGGATGCAATCTCGGAGCTGTGGAGCTCACAGTCTTACACTGAGGAAACACCTAAAATATATAGAATGTCGCCTTCCTGGAAAGCTAACAAGTTTGAACCCGAATTTAAAATAATAATAATAATAATAAAAGTTTAGGCAAAGCACACCAGAAACCCTAAAACATAATACTAAACACCAGACATTGTGAAAAGAAACCATTAAAATGTCAAGTTGGTGTTTCCTGCTCCATTCAAGATATAATTTCAGAGCTTCCATTTGTGCTGTTGGACAGCCTAGTATGCATACAAATATTGAACACAACTACTGTATAAATAAACATTTTTATGTTGAATTAAAAAGCAGAAGATCTAGATCATTAAAATGGGACTCTCGTTGGCATTGTACTGTTAAGGAGCACAAAACTTTAAATCATTTTTTTCTTTACTTTACCTTACCTTTTTATGCCTGCACTTCTTTCCAGTTAGTGAATATCTGGGGCTACTAGTAGTCTTCATTTAATTTAGCCAGATGGTAAAAAGGGCCAAAATCATACATTTATGTGAGCTTCCCCATGTAGAAAACATCTGCTTGCCGGGCTCAGAGTGGCCATTTCCTGTGAGGTTTTTTGAAAAAGATATCATCTGCTGGCTTCTAAGAAGTACCATGGCAAAAGTAAAAAAGATTTTTATTCAGAACTTTCCTCAATCTTCCCTGGCTTTTCTAGTTTATTTTGATGTATTGCTCATGTTCATTCTACTAAAGCTGTTCTAAACAGTAAATGGTAAAAAAAAAAAGAAACTCTCTTTGAGCATCAATCTTTCAGTAACACCAACCTGAACAATTGCAAATATCATCAAAGGCCGTTTTGAAGCTACTGCTGGTCATTCTTTATTATTTTATTGACTGCATCACACAAATCAGGACCCTATAATACTATCTCAATAGCAGCCCTTATATAATACACCCTCTATGTATGTATGAGTGTATGTACTGTATATGTGTGTGTGTGTGTGTATATATATATATATATATATATATATATATATATATATATATATATATATATATATATATATATATATATATATATATATATATATATATATGTATATGTGTGTATATATATGTATGTGTGTGTGTGGATAGATAGATATAGAAAAAAGAAAAGGATATTTCAGGTACTTAAGGTAGAATAATTGATTACAAATCAATTATCGGGACGTTTCGGACTACAAGTCCTTCATCGGCTGAATACAAAAAAACAGTGCTTTAATAAGTTGATCAAAAACAAACAATTATTCTACCTTTAAGTACCTGAAATATCCTTTTCTTTTTTTCTCTTTTTTCTTATTGATCATTTTGATACACAGCAGTTTTCCTTTTGCTCAAACTTTATATATATATATATATGTGTGTGTGTGTATCTGTGTATGTCACACTTTACAAATATCACTACGTATCTTAGCATCTCGGAGTAGATAATTGTCTCCTCCTTTAAGTATATGTTGACCTATGTGGTTCGGGGGGCGTGAGCTAGGCTCCTCCCTATCCTTTGATCTCCTGTCATCAATCAAATCTACTATCTATTTAAACCATTAGTCACACCCTATAGTTCCGTCTTTGTGTTTTTTTTCGTTTTTGGTTGTGAACATACGTGCATAGCAAGACCCCCAGCAATATCTTTTAGAGTTAAGTATTAAAGAAAAAATTTAAGCTTGGCATACTTGCCACACACCTCTTCCTCGGATTCTGAGGTTTTCGAAGATCACTTCATGTTTGCATCGGAGCACTCGCCGACGGCTTCAACCCAGGGGCTGATCAGCCCACCACTCTTTCCTTTATCAGGCGTCCCCGCAACATCCGAACAAGTGCCTCCCGAGCAGGATACTATACCACTACCCGTCGTTCAAGGAGTTAATCCTCGCCAATCCAAGCAGCTCCAAACTCAGGATATCTCTTCTGAGCATCTGTACTTTAAGGATTGGACTTTCAACAAGCTCATAAAGACCCTGTGCAAAAGCAGCAACGAAATCCCAGCAGGGAGCAATCAAGAATCCCTTTTCATTTTCTATTGTGAATCCATCTTGGCAGAACCTGTATTTCCACCCAAGAAAATTCCCCAGCTGCACTCAGCTGTTCAGCGGCCCAGGACAGACAGCAGGCAGACCGTCTCAGAGCAAGCTACCCCCGCTGCCAGCACGTCCTCACGCCAACAGGCAGCCGCTCCAACCAGTGAAACTCAACAGAAACATTCTTGCATTTTCAATGAAATAAAAGCATTCATGCAACCATTCGCGGATACCATATCCTCAGTCTATAACAAACTTAGCAATTTGGATAAACGGGTGTCCAACACTGAGCAAGAGAAGCAAGGTTCCGCAGTTTCCGTATTCTCCTCCATTCCTGCCATAAATGCAGCCGCTGCAACAGCTACAGTCACTTCTGGTTTTACACCAACCCCGGTCCCTACAATAGAGCCTCTGGTCAGTAACCTTGCATCAGTATATGGTTCTGCCGCCTCAACCGCTGCCCGTCGTCACTCAATATCCTTGCAGATTCGGCACAGCATAATTGACGGTAAAGCAGTTAATCTGGTTTCTCTATTGATGGCTACATATGAATTTCTGGACCATAGAGTAGTGAATTCCAGTGACCCCAGATTACTGAAGAATTTTATCCTGAGGAAATTCATCCTTGCCTTCGCTATATTTAGAGATGTGCTATGTTCTGTATAGCCAAACTGTAGGCAAGAACTGGATTCTTATGAATTCTACATTGTGGAGCTGTCTGTCAGGTATGAAGGGACTATGTTTTTTGACTTTCAAATCCTTTGCAGCAAAAACAGCAGCTATTTTGGCATCAGATAACCACATCATCGACTAGGCACAACCTGATTTAGACCTATTAAACAGGATTTTCAGCGGTCTCAGAGCCAACGCATGTGGGGTCTGCGCTTCCACCAGCGACTCAACCTCTCTCTGCCCGAAAGCTGCCATAGCATCAACTTCCAGATCAGCAGTCTGCATCACTCCTCCCCGTTTCTCTAACAGAATCTCAATCCCCAACTTCATTCATTCTTCCGCCCCACCTGAACAATCTACAATCATTGGTTTCCAGGAGGGTCTTCACATAGTCAGTAGGGGGCCAATTACTAACCACCTTGTTCTGTTAAATGTTCTTTCTTTCTTTCTTTCTTTCTTTCTTTCTTTCTTTCTTTCTTTCTTTCTTTCTTTCTTTCTTTCTTTCTTTCTTTCTTTCTTTCTTTCTTTCTTTCTTTCTTTCTTTCTTTCTTTCTTTCTTTCTTTCTTTCTTTCTTTCTTTCTTTCTTTCTTTCTTTCTTTCTTTCTTTCTTTCTTTCTTTCTTTCTTTCTTTCTTTCTTTCTTTCTTTCTTTCTTTCATATGCATTGGTGGTTCATTTGTTTGTCTGCACTCGTAGGAATCTTTAGCTGGGAGTCGGGGCCCGTTTTTTGGGGGGTTAGTGAATCGCACTTCCCCGACCTTTTGTCACTCTTCCTTTACCTACACTAGGGAGGTTCTCTCATGCTACGTTTCCACCTGCACACCCGAGCCGAGCCGGTGCCGAGCCGGTGCCGAGTCGAGCCAGCCTGGTACGGCTCGGGTAGCTTGAGTTGCGTTTACACCAGAGAAAGACGAGCCGAGCTGAGAGACGTCACGCATAATGAACGTGCTGTCGATTCAATTAAATCGCACAGACTGCTAAAATAGAACTAAGCATTAGTTTAATAAAATAATATGGATTTTTTTTAAATTATTATTATTATTATTATTATTATTATTATTATTATTATTATTATTATTATTGCGGAGAAGTACTGAAAATGCGCGGGGGGGTGGGGGGGCTTGCAATACATACCTAAACAAAGAAAGCAAAGACCGGGGACCATATTAAAGGTATACAAAATAACGCGCCTCGGATATAACGCTCCTACAGCATGTCCCCCAATTCCCTATACAAGTGCAATATTTCTACAGTAAATGCAGTACCGGTGGATTTCTGTCTCTCCCTTCTGATACAGTATCTGAACTGGAGAAAAGCTGCGCTGACACTTTATAACACAGACATCTTATTCAGCATTAGTTTTATAACTAAATAAATATTAGGTCTGTAACGTGGTTATCTTTCCTAATCTATTAACTTTTTTGCTGCGAGAGGAGCTGCGGCTTTCTCCGGGAGACGAGACGCTTCAGCCCCGCTCCGGCAGCCGAACCCGGGGCGAGCCCATTTCCCTCTACCACTCTCCCACTCTCCCACTCTCCCACATTCCCAACACGCTCTCCTTCTTGCATTTTGTTGGTTTGCTTGTCTGTCGCTTCGAACTGAACTCCCCACTGCCGTTTAGCCAGGCTATAGTTTAAAAACTGCTGATTAAAATTATCCTCGAGTGGGAATGTTACCTTTTTTATTTTTTTGTTTGTTAAAAATATAGCGTTGATTACATTGTGCTTTATGCATGGTTAATTCACGGAAAGTAACATTTTTGATTCACTATATGTGTATTATAGAGAGGGAGTTATTTTATTTAGTATTTTAGTCAGATGTGTGTTGTTATGTGTCCTGCGGAGTAAAGGTAAGGAGTTACGAAAACATTTACCGGTTGAGGTCCTGGGCTTTGCCACTTTTTCTTGTAATGACGCTTGAGCGTGATGACGAAATGCAGTAACCCCGCCCACAGCCTGCTTCGGCCCCGAGCCAGATTCAGATATGTTGCAGGGCTGGAGTTTCACGGCTTGGTTCCGGCTCGGCTCGGTTATTTGCTAGTGTAAACACACCCGTACCGTGAGGGCGTGGAGCCCTCACGGTACGGGTGTGCTAGTGTGAATGGGGCATCAGTGAGTCAGAGGGGTCCCCCAGGCCAAACCTTTTAGCATCTCATGCACTATCGCTCCCCTTGCAATCTGAGGATCTAAGCTTATTCTAGCTAACCTTGCAGAAGGGGCTCTTCCTTTGCAACACAGGGCAATCTTCTCGTTTCAGGTTCTCTGGGGGTACGTCTCCGTCCCAGCTTTGGAAGTCTATATATAATTCACCTCATCGAGGGCAGCTCTCAGAGCCAGAGTTCCACTTTTTCTTTCTTCCTTTAAGGTTCTCAAGCCTCTATTTTATGCGCAGGGGATCTCCCCTGCGTTTCTGTTTTATATGCAGAGGATCTCCCCAGTGTGTCTGGTCCCCCAAACAGCAGGCCCCCCCCTTCTATATATCGGGCCTTAGCAAACGGCAGGCCCTGTCATATGTTTTCAATCTTTACTAACTCTGTGTCCCTGAGGGTGCCGAGCACCCAGCCTTGGAATTAACTGCATCACGACACAGCCCTCTTTGCAGCTGTGACCTCACCACGATGTGGACCTCGTCCTGCCACGGGCTTGATACTAATGGTGGGCAGCTCTCCGAGAAGTCGGGCAACATCTCTGTAGGTAGCCTGGCTCCCGCCCCGTGAAATACGCAATTAAATGGGTTTATCATTGGCAGTCACCATTGCAGAAACATGTTTTGGGGTAAAATGGAATTTAAGTCTTTTGCATGCCACAGCCCTAGTCATTCCGCATTCCTAAAAACAGATAACATTTTGGGGTACCATTGTACTTGTGAGATGGCTTGATCATTTTAATTCTTTACATATTTTGAAAGAGTAGCTAGACAATTAGCCAGTAAGGGATACCAAGATACAGTGCTCCCCCTTATAAGGCAGCCCTTTTGTACTGTGGAACAGGTTACGGTCATGGCTCCCACTTGCCCCATAGTGCCATTACACTAACACTAGTATTCTCATTTTAAGGTGGAACACAAACAGCATGGTCTCTTAACTATGGCTACAGTGTTATAAAGGGGGAGCATTGTTTAGTAAGGAAGGGGTCTGAGTGGGATAAAATGGAAAATAAATGTCCCACTCCCAGTCATTCTGTGGCTGGGTTTTCATTCAAATGTTGTAGTTCGGCAAAGGTGATGCTTAATCTGTGTTTCCTTTAAAATCCATTTCTACTGGGAAAAACTGGCCAACACACTGACTTCACCCTTAAGACTTACTAGGTTCACGAGTATGAGTAATATTTGTTTTCTTTTATGGGGCCGTCTTGTTTTCATTGATGAAGCTGGTATAAATGATTCAAAAGCAAAAGAAACCATTACTGGATATATAAACTAAATAAAAACATTACTAGCACCTTTTTTTAAGGATCATTGTTCTTTTATTAATATTACAAAATAAAATGCATATGGCTTAAAGCAGTTGGAGCATGCAGCAGCAGTTCCACGTCGGTACACAGTTCCGCCTTTACAAAGGGGCTGATAGGCCTGCTAAAATCAATTCACACACAAAATCTATATTTCAGACATTGAAGTTGTAAAATAGTCATGGGAGATTAAAGTATACTGCTACCAGATGTTCTGCACGTACATTCTCAAACACATCTTACTGTAGTGTAATAAAAAGCTTCAGTGTAAAAGCTGCGCTGCCAGCATGCCTGTTTGACACAAAATGTCCTTTTGAATAAGTCACCTAAGCTTAGGAAGTGTGCATCAATTACCTCCCAGCTGGATCCCCTCAGATGTGGATTTATTTCTGAGATGAAAGACCAGGCTGATTTTCTTGTGACCTTCTAGATGTAAAGGAGTTTTATAAATACTATTGCATAGCATTTAATTGTTATTAATGACCCCTAATCAACTAGGTTTATATTAGCCTTTTTTTTCTAATCTAACTTCAGCATAGAATGTGCTAATGGAAAATTAACTAGGTACATTTTGGAAGCACATCATTTGGTTATATATTTAACAAGTTATTTCCAACACATCAGGAACATGTCTGATATTTATAGAACTCTGAAACTAATTAAACATTCCTGTGAGTAGTGCTCAAAAGAACACTACGACATCTGCAAATATCTCAAACTATTTCAGCTGCAGACTTCCAGGGGTGTTAATATTACTCTGAAAAAGTAATGTACACTACTACTGATTTACTGGTTCCATAAAGAATCTGTGACAAATTGCGGAGTACTATATTACTTATTAATTATTACTGTTATATTTTCGATTAATAACAATAAACAACACACAATAGATAATACAAGCAGCATGAAACTTTTTGTAACTTGAGTTTTAAAAGCCAGTATCATAAAGTAGTCTTAATTCCAGAAGGTAGAAAAATAAATCCATTAGTCTGCCTACTGCAGAAACATTTCCAACTCAATTTAATCTGATTTACATGTCAATATCATTTTTTTAAATGAATTACTATAAAGCTGCTCAAGAAAGTAATCTGATTTGCTATTTACTGTAACAGCCATGCATACTTCACATTTTCAGTATTATGAAAACTCCTCGGGCAAAACCGAATGGCACCTTTTTCTTTGACCTGTAAACTATGTCTGGCAATATGAAGTCGTGTTTTTTTTTTTTTCTTTTTTTGTTTCCAGATGATAAAGACTTAAAACCTTGAGATGCTGGCTTCATACTCTGTAAACAAATGTATTCTGTGAAGCCTTTTTTGTCAGTAAATTTATTAACCTCATATCTAAGAAACCAGTTGAGGCAGTGACTTGATTTACTGATTTTAATTTGGTAACCATTTGTCTTAAAGAAGGTTTTGTAATAACCTTATCACATGGCAGAAAGCAGCATTTGTACAGAGATGCACACAACTACTCTTCACCAGATTCAAAATTACCTTTTTTTTTTCTCAATGGCAACATTGCAAAACAACCTACTGGGGTCTATTCAATTGATCTGAACAGCAGGGGACCTAAATACCACCATCATCATTATCAGCAATATGAATATCATTTTTTTTTTTTTTTTACATGTATAACACAAACTAAATACACTTATGAACTGTTAGATGCTTTTTTTATAACCATGGGGTTTTAATTGATTAAACATTACTGTATTTAGATATTTATATCTTCAACCATGTAGAGCAATAGAATAGACCTAACTGACTTTAAAATAACCCAATAAATATTACTCTGGAAATGCAATTTATTTTTGTTGTATCTAGAACCAAGTTTTATCCTTTTTTTTTTTTTTTTTACCATGGATCTCCTGCTGTGTGTATTTTCTTTGATACTTATTTTTGCTTCATGCCATTGTAAAACACCTGTCCACCCCAAATTAACAGCTTTATTTTCATAGGCATCTTGAATCTTGCCAGCCTGTTGGGATTTTCTTTTATTTATTTATTTATTTATTTATTTATTTATTTATTTTATTTTTTCTAGACTTTGGAGTTTCTGAACAACAACATTCGGAATGGCATTAAAAACTACTATGACGACTTGGACTTCAAGAATATTATGGATTTCGTTCAGAGAAAGGTGTGTTTTGATTTAGACTTTCTTTTTTTTCCCACTGATGTTAATAATGTGAATGTAGACACGTCATCCCCTATGAGGGATGCATATTGCAGACAACAGAGATTTCGGCGAGACTGTACATATGTCACACTTAAATATTTATATGTATCTAAAAACCATTTGGTAAGGATAATCTTTAGAATGTTTCTCTTTTTCAGAATGCTGTGGATATGTACAGTTGGTAAAAAAAAAAGCCTTTGTTCTTTTTTCAGCTATTGTTTCCAGTATTGAAATAATCATTTTGTAGTTGGCTGCTAATAAATGTTGAACATTTGGCTCGTTTAAAGTGAGCCTTCAATGCTTTGCATGTACACTCCTAGAGGGCCTCATACATCATAAACTGCTTAATGAATCTGACAACAGCTGGGTCTCCAACTGTAAGACAACTCAAACTGCAAACTACTGGTTTTCACAATGTGATGTTAAATTCAGTACTAATATGTTGTCCAACTTTATGTATTTATTTTAGTTCTGTTTTTAAGATGTTTTCCATGGTTTATTTATCTACTGTGAGGTGCCAGAAATCAAGCTCCTAGAATGGATCAAAGTGCCATGCAGTGGGAATGTTTATTTCCATTCCTGTATGCATTCACAGTGTTAAAACAAGATCTCTTTTTTTCTGCTGCTGCTCTCGAGGCACTTTTAAATTGGTGCGAACCACTGATCTCTATAGAAGCACTGAATCACTGATAGTGCTGATTTAAGGGAAGCCACCAACACCATTTTATACTCCCAGAAGTAGACTTGTTGAGAATATATCAGATTCTGGAGATATCGGGGATGTCTGTTTGTCCGTCCATCGGTATAATATACCTACTGTGCATTTATGCATATATCTGGAAAACAGCTTATCAAATTGTGGCTTCACTTTTTCATTTCCTACAAATCCGTACATACAATTGATATACATCATGGTCATCAACATTATCATCATAGTGATAACTCTTACTTTGAAATTACAGCCGTGTTGAGGGATGTATGTTGTTGACATACTTGTTAAAGTTGCAGGTACTTAAGGCCAGTTCAACAAGTGGAAACATAACACAACATCCCCCTGCTGTAGAGGGTATTGACAATATGATGGAAGTGTATACAGGTTTGTTAGATAGTTTGTTAGATAGTAAAATGTATGTCAGCACAGGCATGACATTATGCAGTATTAAAGGCAGAACCTTCTTCTTTTTTTTTTGTTTTTTGTACATCTTCTAGGCAAATGTGTTGAGCCATGCAAATGTTTACTGCCTCAAACCTAGTTAACATTGACATTTGAATAAGTGTCACCAGCTGAGCATGGTTGGGCCTGGTTAGTATTTGGGTGGAGGGCCTGATTAGGAAAACCAGGTTCTCTAGTTGAGTGGGGTTCATGACTCGGGCTTCCTTGTGAGCCTTGAGCTCAGTCTGTGCTCCAGCATTGGATTAGTATATGCCAAGTCAACACATCATTTCCTCAGGTGGAAGAAATAAGAGGTTTCCTTCTCATTTTAGAAGAGTAAATGGTTATCATACACCCTCGGCAGTGAATGGAATGACACCTTTTTCCCCCTGAATGGTTTGTAATAATGTTCTAGGAAGCTGAGTTTCTGTATTGGTAGAACTGCTGTGTGTGCTGATAAAACCAACACACAGATGCTCAAAGTCCTAGAACTATTATAAACTGCTTTATTATTAATATACAAGTTACAAATCTGCTATGTATATTCTATTAATGACTAACCTTTATTTAGTCAATTATCATTTTCATTGAAGAGAGGGAAAAGGAGGAGGAAGAGAATACAGTTACGTGATCGAGGATGGGGCCTGATTGTGGTGTCAGCGTTTTGAATGGACTTTTCAGTTAAATGGAATTCTGAGAGGTGTTTTTTTTTTTTTTTTTTTTAAAGCAGATGATGTCATCTGTAACGATATAGAGAATACAGTGCGGTAAAGACTCTGAGCTCTATGTATCATTTTTTATTTCTTTCGTATTTTAACTTTTCGTAGGTTTTTGTGACTTCGTAGACATACCCGCGGTGTATTAAAGTCATTGCTTAATTAGACCTTTAACAAGTAAAGGTCCAATTAAGCAAATTATCAGTTCAATTAAGGGTTTAATTAAGTAATTGAGAACTCATTTGGAATGAAAACCAGCAGTACAGTGGGTCCCCAGGACCAGGATTGGGAAACCTCACACTATACCACTCATTTGTCTTTGCTAAAGGAAGTTCCAAGTCTTGACTTTCGGCATTGCGAATCTATTTATAATGAGATGCAAATTCCAATCTCACATGTTTAATGAGCAGTAATTTATGCTGTTTGTAAACTTGCGGTGATATTACAGTAGTTCACAAAAAAGAGCTGTTTAGTACATCGCTCGCAAACATGCTATGAAGGACGGAGGCTACGAATATGCAGTTTTTACGAACACGTAAGTAATATTAGTACACAGAGCCCTCAGACTGGTATAGTTGATGTCATGAATTGGATAGTTCTGTTACACAGCAGGTGAAACATGTGCTCTGGTTGGCTGAAAGATCCTCCTCAGCAGTCTGTAATTACATTTTGCAGAAATAACCTATAGCTCTGATATTTTTAAACATGGGCTTATACCAATGACTGTCCATGTACAGTAATTACAACGCTGTCATCCGTCAGTACCATTGACAATGTTGCATCAACAACTTAATGTTACAGAATAGGCTGTAGGGTTTAAAACACAACACATTATGGTCCCTATCTTTCTGCTTTGTCATTCTTATTCCTGCAATATCTTTTTTTTCAAAATAATCATAATTGTTTTGTTATTTTAATGAACTTATTCCTGGTCACAAATCAGTTTTGACCACTTATTTTTGTGTTGCATTGTGTCTGCAAAATGTCTTCTGAATCCCCAACACTGGTGACTTCAAACCAGCCTTATCAATCAGAAACATTTAATTGCTTACCGACTAAATAAAATGCTGTTTTTTGAAGCTATATTTTCACAACACAACCTGTTAAATAAAAGAAATTCAGAATTTAAAGAGATGGGTGTTCATCTGTTGACACCAGCAAGCACTAATTTCAGTTTGTTCCAAGAATTTTACCAAGAATTATCCCATGAATGAGCAGGGGGGCTTATAACCCTATGAGTGGGTAATTCTTGACACACCAATGAAGAGACCCTGTTTAATGTAAACTTTCACTTTATAGCTTTTATTTATTAGATTTACTTCTCTGTGTTGTTCATTGACAGTTTTAATTCAGGGAGTTTTAAATTGCACTGTCGCATACAGCCTACTCGTTCATTGTACATTTGAATAGTATGATGAAACTGATGGAAGAAGTTTTGTTTATTTTTTCAATCAATAAATATATATCTTTTTGTATTTCTTTAGCAAGGTATGATTCATCTTTCATGTATCCTACCTGTCTTTTACAATGGATGGAAAATAAATATTGTTCATTTAAGTCATGTAAAGAAAATGGTCTCTTAATAAAAACATGTGTACTTACACATGCTTACAGTGTTATTCTGCAAAGTTACACTGTACTTAATGTGTACATATTTTTTGCAGGATATATGCAAGTACACAATTGTATCATAAAAGGGTTAGGGTTATATGGCAATTATTTACTCATGAAGTACATTGTAACTCTGCATAGTAACATTGCAACTATGGGTAATTCCACATGTATTTACTAAGTAACTACTATGTAAATACGCAGTAATTAGACTCTTATTGTAAAGTTACCCAAAATCTTCCCTGTATTTGCTATATAGGTCTCAGTGTTTTGAAAGAAATACATGTTTTAGCAAACACCAACAGTAAATAGAAAATGTGTAGGACAGGTACAATGTATTGAACAATTAGCTTTAAAAAAAAATAAAAAAGCACGCTGGTATGATTAAACCTGATTTACTGTACCATAACCATTGCCAGACTGTACTGGCTTATGGAACCACAGCCAAACACGTTTAATATTGAGACTAAATTAAGTTTGTGCTGTCAAATGCCTTGTCGGTGTGTGTGCATTTTTTTTAGTGCACTGTTTTTTCTAGACAAGCTCTGGAGCAATTGCACATTGACTAGTGGAGAAGTGAATACCCAATTACAACTTTGGGAGTATAAGGGTACAGTAATGGGTGTGGAAATGATATTACAAATCTGGACTGCTTAATGTTACTTTAGGTAAAATAGTCCAAGATTAGTGCTGATCAGGGTCTGTGAAATAAGCCTCGACTTCTTCTTTTTTTTGTGCTGCACGCAGTATATTAAGGGAAAAACGTCTTGTGCACAGTTGTGTGATATTTGTTTGCTATCAACTTGTTCAACTGGTGTGGCAGTCATTTTGCATGTCCGTTAGTTTGCATTTTAAAGTCTCTGGCGCCTGCTAATCTGTTTTCCTGTGTTGTCTTCTCCCCACTGACCCGGTTTAATGAGTCTCCTAATGACTGCAAATGCCAAGACCAACCTTTCACGTCACCCAAAGGTATTAGACACTTGTGGAGGTTTATTTAAGTAGCCCCAGAGGTGTTTAGAAGAAACAGCCCCCTGTCCCATTTAGTTTGTTTCATTCCCCCGATTTACTGTACACTCACAAGCTGAAATCTGTAATGAGTTTAAAAGACTATTTTAAAACAGTGTGTCATTCCGCCCCCGCCCCCCAAACCCCCCCCCCATCTGTAATTAAAAAATTAGAGCCATCAGTATGGTGCAAAAAGTTGTTGACCATGGCCTAAATCCATAGTATAGACTAAGAAATAGCAATTACATTTTTTTTTATCACAATTTGATCAGTTAATCCCTGGCTATATGTAGCAGACGGATGAATGGAAACACAGACCCGACCCCCCCCCCCCCACACACACACACACACACACCCACACCCACACCCACACCCACGGATATCTCCAGAAGTGTATATTATCAACATCCTCAGTTTCATGACAATTGAAACAAAATTAAGTGTGACATACAGATGGACAGATGTCATAAAAATTCCCATTACTGAAAGAATAGTGTAATTTATGCACATTTTTATCACTTGAATAAATAAAGCAAACATTTGGCTTGTTGACGCACTACCTAGGAAATACTTATTTTTAGACCGTGAAAGGAGCAATTTTTTACCGTGAAAAAATACAGCCCTAATGATGCTAAAAGCTCTAGCAGGGAACTAACTAGAAGCATCTTGTAATGGTCTTTAGTAGAGAAAGCATATTGCTAACAGCCATGCTGAGCTCAAACCTTTTTAAAGAACAAGTATCGAGGATGTAATGAAAAACAGAAGCACAACCAACAATTGGAAACTAAATAACATACTGTAATTGATAGGTGGGTGAGAGAATGATTTAATTTTATAAACCCTGTTTATCCTACCTTTTTAATGAGTAGATCAAAGAAGGGCATCAGAGCAGATTGAAATAGCCTGGAAAAGGAAGTATGTGTCGATTTTACATTGTGTGTGAGTGGTTTAAAATAACCAGTTAAAGTTTTCAGCAAACGGTGAGTGGAAGAAACCAGCAATGGTGAAGCAGGGATTTTTCCTACTATAAGCCTGACATGGCCTGTATGTAATGTAGCAAGGTTCACTGAACACCCCCTCTCATTAAGTTACACCAGAGCTTGAATATATCATGTGTAACCACCTGCTGCTGCAAGCATACATCTTGTTTTTTGGTCCCCAGGTCTGTTCTACACAAAGATGAAGGCCAGATATCTGAAAACAAGAACACATGTATATTGTAAAAGTGAACCAGAGTATTGGAAGCTGCAGCTTTAATTTAAACAAGATAACAAGATGGGTATTGTTTCTTTACAGTTCAAATGTTGCGGTGGGGAGGACTTCAAAGACTGGGAATCGAACAATTATCACTCTTGTACAGCGCCAGGACCCCTAGCCTGTGGAGTGCCTTACACCTGCTGCATACAGAACACGGTAAGGATTTGCACTATACGTTTCTTTACTCCGCATCGGCATATGGTAAATGCATAGGTATTACACTTCATCCTAGGCACCTCAGGTAGTCTGCAGGCCAACTATAGACCCTAACCCAAGGCGTGGTTTTGCAAGACCTGTTGATATACGTGCTCTTAAACAGGACCATTAACACCTTATCCACACTACCAAATAAATAATGTGCTATCTACATGAACTGAAACATGCAGGGACTCTCATTCACTTCCAATTGGACATTTGGTCTTCGCACTGTGTTTTATTTTTGGGAACATACCGTTATTTTAAGGACAATGGTACGGATGAACGGTACTGTGATATGAAGTTACTGGTTCCTAATCACTTCATGTGTTGTTAAAACTCACTTCAATGTTCTGACGGCAAAAGTACCAGGATGCAGAAGTTTATCCTTCGCGTTGTATTTGACTATTCATATAATTTAAGCACTGTAAACAAAAGGAATGAGCAGCATGTTAAAAGGGGGACCAGGAATAATGTTAATAAAGCTGATAAGGGGTAAGAAAATAGATAATGTAGTAAGAAAATAGCGCTTAATGTAATATTGTCCTAAGGCATCGGAGAACAATTTAGGTTTTAACAATGTTCTGACACAGGGGTTGTTTTGTCTCACTTCTTTAAACCTCAAACAGCTTGCTTTCTTGTAATTGGAAAGGCATTGTACTATGGGGCTTGTAATTAGAAATAAATTACATACTACTGTGGAGCACATACTACCCACAGTAGGAACACACATAAGCAGTATAAAATATTATACTATAAAATGTCAGACAAAATAAAGACCTACTGATGAAAACATTATTTCATGCACAGTATCTTCTACCTGCATAAGGTGGCTACATTGCTAGTGTAACTTGATACCAATTACCATACCAATTTCATATATGTTGTGCCCCAGGGTGCCGTTTAATCAAGTTCTTGAAATTACCAATATACCGTTGTTGTAATGTCAGGATATGTGATGGTAAACTTGCCCATTTCATATACAATTGAGTACAAGGTGAGCATGATTTTTGATCTTGAATTTGAATGTGGTAAATTATGCTAGCACTGCACACTTTGAACAAGTCATGTGCCAATCTGTGTTTTGCTTGCATTCACATTCCAAATGCTGCGGATTTGAGACAATTGAGTTCTTCTGAGAATGTGATGTGAGGGTAGAGTAGTGTACCAGAAACACAGTGAACACTACTGTATGTATGTAAAATACCTGTCTTTCATGCCACCAGTTGAAAGGGAGCTACACCTGTCCTTTCACAGAGAGTTTTGTGGCTGTCGTTTACAAAAACATGACAGGTTTTACAAGCAAAGAACCCAGTCACATGTTTATTATTTTAATTCGCTACGATTTACCTTTCTATTATCCACTACATGATATAAACCCTGTGCTATCTTTTGTTTCACTTGGTTCCCAAACATTTTTAATATCGCCATGCAGACGTGATAAAGATCTTGCAACGTATCAAACAAGCGAGAACAACACTGCTTGGTCAGCTGACTCCTCCCTAATCGCCTCCTTTATTCTTTTGCATAGTCCTGACTCAGAAAAGCCCACAGTATTGTACACTACTGTTAGTGTTGTATGATACTTCACTTTGTGTTATTGCAGCACAATGGACAAAATGAATAGACTTAAACCCTAACTTTTCATATTGTATTATTTCACGATCCACCAAACTGTGCTATCTGCAATGCAATGCAGTCATACCTGACACTTTCCTATTCGGGACTTTGGACTCCAGGATTTCCACCACACTCGCTTTGACGTATCATCGTATGGTAAGAAATCACTCATAAACATCTTGTACAAACAACAGGTGTTGTGGTAACCCCAGTAAAATACATACTCCAAAAGCGGAGGCATTTATTACAGTGTTTTGTGAGCCCCTAAAAAAATTAACATTCAAAATAGTTTCTTTACTTTGGTAAGTGTATGAAGGTACAGCATTGTTGAGCCAGCCCATTCTTCTACACTAGTCTGCAGCTACTGGAGTCCCCCATGGAAAAACGTTTGCACAGTACCGTAATGAATCACTCCCCATGAAACCTGGAAAGAGAGAACTCCACTTGGCACACACTGTGGCATCCTGCTGCACTGAAATTGTGGGACGGGAATGACACAGTTAAATATTTTCAGTGAATGGGACCCTCTGTCCAGCACAGAAGAGATGTTTATACTAGACTATCTGCAAATGAAACATGAACTAAACAATGCAAAGTGAATTAAAAATAAAAAAGTAAAGCTAATTAGGGTAGCAAAGGAGTTTTCAAAGCCTTTAAAGGTAATATAGATTCCTGGCAGGTGAGAGAAAAAGGGATGATATATTTCGTAGAACTACATATACTGACTGTAGATAGCGGAATGGTTATTTGACAGTGATAGTTTACTTACTGAAATTGTGTGTAAAGTTGTAAATTGTTTCAAAAGGATGGGCTATTAAGAGCACATATCACTTGGACCTAATGTGGGTTACTGGTCTGTTACTGTACAGTATGTCATTTCATTATTGTTTGTTTAAAAGATATGTGCTTTCAAATTTATATACATTTTCTTAATCGCTTGTCAATGCAGTAATTAACCACACACCAGTGGAAACACCAGCTTCTTAAAATGTGGTCCTCTTCAGCCGGAATGACCCATAGATTAAACTGACCTTTAACTCCAGTATTCTACAACAAGTATGTATTAATATCAGATAGACGTAATACTGAATAGTGGAATAGAAAAGTGACAGTCGACCTGATCAGGAGCTGGTATTTATCTAATCTCACGTCACATGACTGTGAAGTGTGAAACATGCTGTTGTAGTTGTAATCTATTAATATATAAATGACATTTTAGAACATTAATTAAACATGCGCAACAGTTTTAAAGTAAGGAACACAAACAGAAGTGTTCCGTTGACGAAAAGAGCACCAGACATCAAATATATGCTTTATTCATCAGTTGTTTTAACTGGTTGACCTGTTTTGAACTATTCTACTCTATCAAATTAGTAGTCATTTCACCACTAGTACCAGACCTTGTTGTGTAAAGCAAACAATATGAGACAGACCATTTATTAAGTTGTAAACTCCTCTCCCTTCAGATAGGAGACAGACCATTTATTAAGTTGTAAACTCCTCTCCCTTCAGAATTACCCCTCATACTAGTACATGTGCTAGCAGGACTTCCCCGCATCTCAAGTAAATAAGGGTGACGCTGGTAGTGTATTAAACTGTAATAAAAGAGAATGTAGTGAGCTTAGTAATGAATGCCAATAAAAGGAACTTTATTACTGGTGATTTTGTGTAGAGGTTTGGCTAGGTACTGTATTTTATCATTTATTTACTGTAATATGCTTCACAAATGAATGACTCGCATTAGAGTATTTCAAAGAATGTTGATTTGAAAATGTGGAAACTAAGGCAAAAAAGTGTATCTACCTCTTTTGCAATATCTCCACTCAAAGTTTTTGTCTTTCGAACACATTAAGTTTCTCTTAGTATTTATAAATGTAGCACTATTGAGAGTTTTAATAGTTATGGATGATGCATCTCCATAGTCACAGGTATCAAAGCTGTTTGTGTGGTGTGCTGTTCATTTCATGCTGCAGTGCCACTGACTGTAAGTTACTGTGCTGTTAAGGTAATTTATTTCCCTGTCCTCACCCGCAACATGAGTAAGTACTGTATCAAGAGCACCAGTCCCTCTGCCCACATGCTAAAGGGCATTACATTTCATCAATGCCTTCATGAGGTATTGGAAACCAAAGTCAAATGGTTAGAGACAAAACATATCTTTATACAACAACTGATGTGCATAGTGGTCACAGGTGAGTTCTCATTGCCGTTTAAATTGGTAGTCCTGCATACTAATACAATTAGCAATATGGTACTATCATATATCCATCTGTATTCTCATTATATTGTTATTTGTGCAAAAAAAGCCATAGGCCATTGTCAAATCTAAATCACTAACTTTTATTTGTACCTATATTTGTAAGGCACTTATTCCCCAGAGGTTTAGCAAATGTGTATTTTGAGTTTAGAAATACTGAAAGAATTACATTTAATGACAAACTTTAAGTAGTCTTTTTCAGTGTCTTCATTTGAAACATTTGTCATTGAAATGTAGGTTTCTTTCAGTATTTCTAAATTCAGCACTGTTGAGTGTTTAACAGAGATAGACGGTGTTTTGAGTTTAGGAAGTATATTCAAGAATTCCGCTAAAGAGATTGAACACTATTGTTTCCTAGGAAGTTTCACATATAGTGTCATTTCCCAGGTTATAAAACTAACTACCACCACACTCATACCAGGGATGAAAGCTTTCCTGCCATTATGAAAAGCATTGAAGACATCTTTAAATGCCTGTGACTCGGGTATTTTTGTACAGAAAATTGAGGTACATTATGTATTACTCTAGGACTTGCCTTGCTTCGCTTTCACATGAACCATTACAACCCAATGGGCTGTTTGGAACTGAAGCTGCCCAGAGTATGCATCTCCAGACCGCATAAATATGAGCACTCATGAATGTGGGTCTGCTATAAATGAAATATGGAGGGCCCTAAATCAGACACAATGAAAAAAAAAAAAAACTAATTGAATTGTAGTTGCTGTTTATGTTGTAGCTGGTCAGTGGTAGTTTGCTCAAACAGTATAAGGAATAATATGTACAAAAGCACACTATAATTATATACCCTGTGTCCACTGACCGAAGTGCAGTTTTTCAGTTTAAATCTACTGAGGCAATTTGTACCAGGGGGACTGAAGCTGGAAAGTGAAATGATTTTTGTTTTCAGTAGACAGTGGTCAGCAATTAAATTTGACGACGAGCCAAATGACCTGTGGGCAGCTGCAGAGTGGGCCACTTGCAATACCCCCCCCCCCCCCCAAAAAAAAAACAATTGACCATTGTTAAGATTTTAGGGTTGCAACAAATTCTATAGTTTATAGTTTATAGTGTTTATAGTTCTGGGATTTTTCTCTTGTTGAAAATGGGATAAAGTCAAATGCCAATTTATTCACATTTATTTGTATATGGTATTATGTGTAAAAGATTTGGTGTATGTGAAACTGTGCTAAATTGTTACTACTTTCCATAACTGGTAATATCATACTTTATTCTTTAGCAGTTTTATTCTTAAAATCAGAAGTTCTTTACAATAACTCATGAGTTAAACCCCTTTATAGGGTCAATTTTGTACACAACTGTATGGTACATACTCTACTAGTCTTTAGGGTCTCTGCTGTTTTAGCTTATTGATTTCAGCAGATGTCTAAGTTTTTCACTTCTTTCACATTTTAAATTCCAGCAAAGTACTGTACACCCCTGTGAACAGCTGCCTCTAATTCATTTTCAAGAATTTGATCGCATACATTTGTTTTGTGCAATATATAATACTGCACATTTAGCAACCGTTTAAGGCAAAGTAGCAGTTGGCCTACACACCACTGATTTCCTAATAAGACAAGCTTTTAAACTGATGAGGTAACACCATTCCTCTTTAAGTTACTCAGTGTGAGCCCTGAATGCTTTAAAAAAAAAAAAAAAAAAAAGCTTGACGAATACAACACCCTGACAATTACCCTGTCAAATGAAGAAGCCATTTCATAGAGCGACTGTGGAAACAACCATCTCCATCTCTTCTACCCAATTCTGCCAATTTCTAAGAATCATTTCCCAGGAATTGGCTGCAGTGAAATGGCACAGTAATTGCTAGCTTCTTGATTTGTCCCTTTTAATATTAAAGAAAGTTCCCTTCCCAATTGAAAATTAATATTGCTTTATAGAATCATTCTGTTTTAGGATAAAAATCAATTTTAGAGTGTGCAACTTCAGTTTTAAGTGATGCATTGATCCAAAAGTATGTTCTGACAAGGTGTGGTGTTGTTTTGTGTGTGTAAACATTATAGTTTTGACAATAATCCTTTATCTTGTAAGTACATGTATTCAAGCTTGATCCAAAAGGGTCTTGGCATTCTAAAGAGTGTAGGTGTATCCTACATGTTGTGTTGTAGTGTTCTGAAAGGCAGAATGGAAAAGGTTAAAATGATTCCGTTACCCACATGTCATTCATGGAAATTGGTTTCCAATTCTTGTCTTTTGTTTCATTGACACAAATTTTTTAAAACTTTAAGCTCAGCAAGTTCATAGCCACAGGCCTCGCTGCTCAAGACAATTTCAACCAGTGTTAGCCTACTTTACCACAAGAGCTTTTTACATCATCAATGTAAGTCTAAAGCACTAATTAACAAAATTCTTATAGCTGCTTCAAACAGAGGTACGTCACAAATGGGTTGGTTTCGTCTTATAATTAGGGTTCCTGGTCTTAACCTATTTTACACAGAGTAAACATGCCCAAAAAATAAATAAATAAATGAAAACAATGTTTGTTATAAACACTGAAAGAACACCAGAGACTTGTTGTTCATGCTGAGGTTTACTGTATTTTGGTGCAGTACACTGTACAGCATACAATGTGATTCCTATCTGTGCTGTTATGAAACAGGGTTTGTTTTAAACATGTTGCTAAACGAGTTATCTGTTTTCTTGTATAATTTTAAAATGCATCCTGATAAAACTCTGTACAACTGGACTGGCTCATCATTTTTGTTTCAAGTTCCATGAACAACTCAACTCTTACCTAGCGGTTCCATTTCTATAGAGTTCAATTGTATTTGATCGAGCACAGGTAAATACAAAGATCTGTTTTCCGGAAGGTAAGATAAGAAAAATAACCATAATGATTGAGGCAGTACGCTGTATTAAATGCACAGTCTGCCAGGTTTCTATATAAATCATCATTAACCTTTTTTTTAAATGGCTGGCTTAGATTTTCCTTTTAGTGGTTTAACATATGAATGTGTAGAAGGTATTGCCACATCATGAACACTCTGTCAGTATAACATTAATAATTGAAAAAGAAAGCAACACCACATGTCGTTAATGATTTGTACTGACTGTAGAACCATTTTGTTTTCTGTTTGCTTTGTCTTTAAGGGGCTAGAGCAGCGCACCTCTTGGGGCTTCAGTGGATATTGGTCCACATCACAAAACAAACACACAATTTGTTACAATGCCAGTTTCTCCTCGAGAGAGGCCCAGGTCTGTGTTTAGATCAGAACCCGCATGTCACTGTAGACTGTGCAATTACTCTTCAAATTAGACATCAAGGAGAACCTGATATGTTGGCAGTAAAAAGTAAAATAAGACAAATCAACTTGTACTACAAAAAGATACAGCAGTTATTGCTTAGGAATAATTACATGGCATCTGTTTTTATTTGTGTTTGAGGATCAAATGGTAAAGTCCACTGTGAAACCAACCGCAGTTTTTTTCAGAAATCTAATTTAAACATACTGCAAGTAATACTAAATATTCCACTGTTAAAGGTTATAATTAAAAACTATTAAAAAAAAAAATAATTTTTTGTTGGTATATTTTTTTTTTTTTTTTTCTTTTACATTAAATTTAAGTGGTTGTACCTAACAAAATACCTTCATACATTTCTTCACACAGAGAGTGAGGGGATGGAATGGGCTACCTAGTCATGTTGTTGAAGCAGAATCGCTTGGCTCATTTAAGACCCAACTTGACAAAGTTTTGAGATCAATCAACTACTAGGAATTGGATGAGCTTAGATGGACTGAATGGCCTCCTCTCATTCATACATTTTCCTATGTTCATTATTTGAAATAAATAAAGAATTTGTGTATATGCGTTCCAGACATTTATTGTAGAAACCAAAAGGATTAATTAAAAACTCAACGTTTCAGTCACTGGTTATTTAAAATATATTTTTGAAATTTGGTGATTTTAAATGTGTGGCAGCTCCTTGCTTGAAGGAATTGCAATCACTGCCACGTTACCAATAAAGAAGTCATTTTAGAGTTAGCGACCCACTTGATATTTAATTACCTCCAATTATTATTTAAATTAAACTTCAATCGCTCTGCAATTTATTTTGTTTTGTATGAAATTCAAATTCAAACAAACAGCTGGGCGATGTGAATTACCATGTACTCCAATGACGTCTGTCTTCATCCGAGAAATAGCTTGGCAACTGAATGTTTTGCTATCTGGTGAAATACGACATACTACAGGGTCTAGTTTTCTGTGCAGCTTATTCTTAATAAATAATTTTAATTCAGTAGAGGTGCAACCAATTCCCTGTCCGTTTAAATATAACTTATGGTCTATGTTTTTCTATGCAGCTTATTCATAATCAACACAATTAAAAGAGGTGCAACCAATTTTCTAAAATGCAAACCATTAAATTGCCAAGCTATTTCTTGGATGAAGACAGACGTCACATTGGAGTACAAGGTCATTCACATCTCCCAGCTGTTGGTTTTAATTTGAAATTCATACAAAGAGGGGGGGGAAAAAGTCAAATCTGAACCAGATATTTGCATTGCGATTGACAGAATGATACACTCTCAGTTTTTCACTCCTGATCCTGCCCATTATTATTCAAATGTTTAATTAATTGAAATAAAAAGTGGAGTTTATTAAATGTCAAGAGGTTTGGTAATTCTAAAATGACTTCTTTGTAACGTCAGGAGTGGAAGTACTGTATAAGGAATTCATGGAACTGCAATTCCTTGAAATACGGCCATTGCACACTTTCCTTTTAACCAAACATACAATGCATATTAATTTAGAGTGAGACGATGATTATGGAATCAAAATCATGAATGTTTTCAAAATAACAGCCGTAGATGGGTCCGTGTGCACTGACCTTTTAAATGTAAATTAGGTATCTCATCATTGCAGGAAGCTTTTAAGTCATTTATTAGTTGAAACATATGTTGACTTGTTCTTATACTTGTAACTATATGTTTACGTTACAATGTATGATTGAGTGTTTTAAAGTGATAGAGAAATTGCGCAAAGCCACTACCAATCAATGTGTTCAGCATTGAGTGTGTGTATGAGAAGTGTTTATCAGTACTCAACTACTGTTACTGCATTGCCCCATGCAGTCTACAATTGATTTTTACATATTTTGCAAGGTTGTTAATTTTTATACCACAGTTACTACATGTTGCTTCCTGATGATGTTGTAACCTTCTACTGTTGAAAGTAATCGCTGGGGCCAGCAGGTTTCAAAGGGGTGGAGGAGGGAGATTGTATTTTTAACCTACATTTTAAGGATATAAAAATAATACAGAAATGTTTGCAGAGAGGGCTTAACTATTGAAACCCCAAGGGAGTATTTTCTAAATGCTGTAGATATTTGAAAACTGCTGCCTTAAAGGCAATACAGGACAAAACAAATACAATTTGCAAAAGTAGTCATTTAATTATAGCTTCTTGTTTTTGTGTTTTATTTTTGATCACGTGATATCCCTTTTAAACATATTTTGAGCTGATTGGTTTTCTTAATCGAACACTAATTACCAAAGGAAGTTGTTTCTTTTTACCCTCATATCTTGATTGAGTTAACAAACGACATGCATTGATCTCCCCTGATTCTATTTGAACCTGCATTTCATTCTGGCTCAAATCACTGAATTCAGCTTATTGATTTCCACTGCGTTAGTTTCTAGTAGTGCGTCACTAATTTAAACAATCTGGTATTCAGTTAAGGCTTAGCAACTATTAATTAAGTATAAGGCTTAACAACTGTTAAGTTTTAAAGGGAGAGAGAGATGGAAAATAAAAACCAAATACTAGAAGCCCTGATTATAACCTTTTAAATATGTGGTATTACCTGCAGCTGTGTATTATGTTTAGGCTTGCTACTATTCGATTAAAATTTTTTTCCCAAATCAACGATTTATATCAACATTTAATTTTGAAAGAATTTTCTGCTTTTTTTTAAATTTATTTATTTTTCAATTCATGCAGAGCATGGGTAAAATCGACCTTTTATACCTTGTAAAGCTAAAGCTAAAGTTCCTACACAAATTAAAATGGTCTCAAATAAACCGTAGAAAACACAGCATATCAAGCATTTTACAAAGACTTTTATAGCATACATTTACAAGTAAAAATAATATGCACATAACAAAACATTAGATAGCTGAACAGAACTAACTTTTCACTTCTTATTCTGAGCGCAGCCCCTCTCCTGCTTCAACACTCAGTCACTGGAGGCAAGGCAGACGGGCCCGCTTCATCCTGCCACAGAGACGTCGATCAGGGTATTGTACACAATACTCATTAAGTGTTTTCCTCTTGTGCCCCATTTTCAAATTAAACTAGTAACTGTCACCGTATATACCTATAATAGCAAAAGCTTACCCACACCTTAACCCGCTAATTTCAAAGTATGCGTTTTAATGACAGGCGCTGTAGCTGGCAAATGAAAGTGCACAGTCGGTCTTGATGACTGACAGTCATTTAAACGAATGAGAGCATTCTAGCGCTGCTTCAGCCAACGAGATCTGTCAGGACAGGATGAAATGACTGACCGTGAAACTACACTAGCGTATTAAGGGAACACTACGTTGACTGACAGTGACCTCTAGCCATTCAGAGCGGAACAGAGACAGGACAGACAGCAAGTATAAAAACTACACAGACTAAAGATGATTCCTAAATGTATTATTTTTGGTAAGAAAAGAATAGTGAGTGGTTTTATAGACATTTATCCAATATAAATTTAATTTCAGTCAAACTCTTTTTTGGGGGGGGAATTCGACATTTAACGAGCTTTTACTGATTTTTAAAATCGAAAAGTAGCAAGGCTAATTATTTTTAAATTGGATTTCTGAAAAACTGCTGTTCGTTTTACAGTAAATGTTATCATTTGATCCACAAACGAATGAAAACAGATGACATGTATTCATTCCTAAACAATAACTACTGTAGCTTTCAGTAGCAAATCTAATCAAAGTAATCTAAAATAAATAACAGTTGTTTTCTTATTTTAGAATACGGTAATTTGTCATTAAACATAGAAATGAAAAAAAAATACTGTGCTATGTAATCTCCTTATTCACTGAGATACTGAAAACACATCAGGTTGACCTTGGTTCTTTTTTGCTGATGTGTTGCCGAATTAGAGTAAATGCACTGTCTACAGTGACGTGAGCTCTGATCCAAACACAGTCCTGGGCCTCTCTCGAGGAGAAACTGGCATTGTAACAAATTGTGTGTTTGTTTTGTGATGTGGACTAATATCCACGGAGACCTCCAAACGTATTTAATTTGTGCTCTGATTTGAAGCCAAGCCTCCAGAGATGAAGCCACAAGAGGTCTGCTTATATTTTCAATGTATATAGAGGAAACCCCATGTTAATGGTCTATTGTACAGTAGTTAATTCCCCAACCATACCTGTTTGGATCAGAGTGCAATAGAGGCAAGTAGGTTTCAGCTAAAACTACATTTAGGGAATGTAAACAAGCTGTCAACAAGGTTGGCTTTCTGGAAAAGGAGACAACACCGAAGGAAATGCCATAATAAACCACCAGTGAATTATAATGTCAGGTGTCTGTGTGAAACTGTGATGACTTTTTGAAAAACAAAATAAAAATAAAAACTTCTTTTAAACCACTGATTTTTAAGCAGCTTGGTTAAGGGTATTAAATACCGGTTTTCTTAACTTGAACTGTTTGTTCTTGAGTACCATTTTCTGTTCGTCACCACATTCTAGTATGCAGTTACAATGGGGAAAAATTTTTTTTTACAAAAAGGCTAACTAACATGTCTCTAACTTGCACACCAGAGTTTAACCATGAACCTGTCTCCCTGCATCACTCTGCCCCCCGTGGATGCAAGAAACACCACATGTGTTCTTGCTGGTGTATTTTGTTACATGCACAAGGGTTTGCATGGGGACAAGAGTGCTTTACAGGTTTAAAACAACAAAAAAAAAAAATGACTGAAACTAATTAATGATATACAAAGCAATACTGAACAAGAAGAAGAAAACATTAGTTCAGATTTCTTGGTCTTCTAAATCAGCACTAGCAGTGTTTTTAACTAACACTTTTAATAAAGCATTAACTTCTTGCAGTACCTTCTTAAAACCAAATGAATAAACGAGTATGGTCTGCTGATAGATATGTTTTAGTCTTCCTGGTTTCCCATTAATCATCTTCAGCAAAACCTTTGTGATATTTGGCCAGGCAGCAAACCGAGTCATACCTTCTTCTAAGTGCTCTGGCTCTTCAGAGACTTGTAAATACAGTATTAAAGAAAGCAGTGTTGACATAAGGAGGGATTAACCACAAATAGTTTCTGTTGCCACAAACAAAATTGTTTTGCGTCACACCTTTACTGTTATAATAGATGTATAAATAAATACTGCTACAGTAGTAACATTTTGTTTTGTACTTATATTTTTTTTGACAATCCCCATATTATTTTTAGAAAGTATTTGGGGGTATATAGCCCCATTCACAGTGGCATGCTCTACCCGGCAGGGTCGACCTGGGTGACGGAAGCAAGTACACAATGCCCAGGAAGCAGCTTATTAGGGATGCTTCCATCAAAGCTTCTCTGGATTTAATCGTCAGAACAAATGTTGATTTAGAGCAAATGTTTCTTCATCCCTGCTGCAATCTGGCTCATGGAGTGTCTCAATCAACAGAAATCTGGTTAAACAGAAATGTTCCTTGCTGAAGTGAAATCTTCACGCTGGCGTGGCTGTTTGTTACTTATGAGCACCCATCATGCATTTGGTCAGTGTAAAAGGGGCTTATGAAGTCAACTGTCAGAGTAACATGTGTATACATTGTGGATCAAATTGAGCCATTGTTTTCATGATGGCTCTAGTTTTGTTATTACAGCAGTGGTGGGGGATGAATGTCACTGACGTGCTTGTTTTTCTGAGTGGAATAAAACACTGTTTAATATTTCAAAACTAAAAATAAAGAGCAAAAGGTAATTCAAAATATGGCCACAAAACTGGTATTTGAGGAAAATGCTAATTTTATGGAACTGAATAAAATACGGAACTTTGAAAGAAAACAGTTGTGTTTTGATGGAATACATAAAGTTTTGGATGAAACTCTTCTATACAACAGCCTAGAATGAATGTCAAACTACTGAATCCATAAAAAAAACATTCTTGCACATTAAAGGTGAAGGCAGATGATACTATAGGGTTTTAGGGTAGAGAACGTCTGTGTATGTCAGAAATAGCGACTTAAACTCTGTGAGAGTTCTGTGCTCTACAAAATGTTAACCTGAAAGTATTTTAATGGGCATTGTATACCCAAATACTGTACTGGCATACTTTCTATGGCAAGCATTGTACAGTACTCTCTACTTAAAGCTTTGACCTTGTTGGGTTAATACAGGTTTAATGCAAATATCATTCAGCAATTTTAATTTCGGGTTCTATACAAACATCCTGACCTGGTTGACAATTGTGTTTCAGGTGATGTAAACATCTAATTGAAAGTATTGTAGATTTAACATTGAGAAATGAAGGAACTTGGTAAATAAATTGAGAAGCAAAAATGTTGTTAATTTGTTATATTCATCCCCTTTGCCTGAACTCATATGAGAAGATATAGGGAACTGTATGTGTATCTTGGAATTGGTTAAAATCCTATTGTACTTTTCTTTTCCATACATTGTATTTGTTATATAAACAAAATACTCCAATCCAGTCATTCCCATTAATGGAACACCCATGGTGTATGTTAACGTGTGAAAATTCGGGGGGCATGAACCAGGGCTTCGCTATTTCCTAATTTCACCTGCCTATCATCATTGACTAATTTAACCTGTCTGTTATCACTGACTCCCTATTTAATCACAGCCACAGCTCAGCTCTTTCTCTTGCATTTTGCTTTTTCCCGCCTCACTTTTTTCATATGCCATATGCCTCTGTGTCGGCCCCCTCTGGGGGGGATAGTGAGTGTCACTTCCCTGACCTGGAGTTATAGTAACTCTGCAGGTTCTTTGTGTGGTCGGCCACACTGTTCTTTTGCAGCTCATGCACTATATCGCTTGCCTCATGAAAGAAGGCTCTATCTTACTTCATCCTTTACCCTCCTGGGACGTGGCCCTCTTAATCTTAGTGCTTGAGTCCCATAACTAACAATTATTTGTGTTCTTTCAGATTCTTTCTTCCTTGCGTCAAGGCTTCGTATGAGCCATTCCGTCCTCTGAGGGTCGACCCCGGTCGCTAACTGGGACTCAGTCGCGAGGCTGAGCCTATAATGACTCTGAGAAGTCAGAGGACTCTGTCTTTTCAGGGGCCTGGAGGCCATTAGGGCTAGCCTCGGCTCCATAGGGAAGACTCTCTCGGTTGGAGTCCGGCCCGCTCGCTCGTTGTCTTTCTCTCTCTCTCTCGCTCTCTCTCTCTCTCTTGCTCTCTCTCTCGCTCTCTCTCTCTCTCTCTCTCTCTCTCTCGCGCTCTCTCGCTCTTTCTCTAGAGGCCGAGGCTCGAATCCCATGTTGCAAAACACTCTCTTCCTCTCGCCCTGGTTCCCGTCCTGTGAACTTCTATATATTACACAATGAAACCACATCTTTGGAAACTATGAAACATGTCAACAAGTATACAAAGAGGAGCATTTTAAACTTAAAATATTATTTATTTTCTTAAAAGGTTTGTTTTATTTCCTTCTGCCTGTTCATTGCCATGTAATAGTACAAAGTAAAAGTATGTTACTGAGAGGTCTACGTGTTGTATCAGGAGCGAAATACTTGGCGGCAAGTCTATCGGTTAGAAGATGTTTGCTCATAGCCAGCTTTTGGTTTATTAAAAGCTTTTAAAGTGGCTTTTTAAAGGCATTATCAATGTGCTAATATGATAAAGACTGATTGAGAGGAACGCCAAGTTATCGGCGAGAACTGCCAGAGACACTCTATGTAGCAAGGATAGTTTGTGTTTTCAGGGTATTGGCACAGCAAAAGTAAATCAGCCAAAAAGCACCATTTCACTTTTAATATGTAGTTCCCAACACTCTTAGGTGAAATGTAGAAAAAAAGTCAATACTTGTCATACAGCAAGAGAAATAAGTCACCAAAGTAATGTAAAAATTCTTCTTCGTCACCGCCTTCAAACAATTTTTTTTTTTTTTTGCAGACCCCAGGCACTTTTATCCACACATATGTATAAATGACTAATACGTAGGGTTATTATTTTGGTGGCGTAAATTCTGGCCCCTGACAAACATTTTGAGAATTTTTTTTTTTTTTTTTTTTTATGTGAAAAAAATGTAGTTGATATGAATGACACTTTCATTGAACATACATACTTTTGCACACATAACTTTAAAGTAACTTTATATATATATAGAGGTAATGTATTGAAGTTTGGATAGGGTAAATGTAAATAGTAGCCTAGTCTGTTGAAACGGTTAAGATGTGAATCTGTGTAGCGTAGCGGTTATGCAGTTGGAGTGAAAGTATGACTAGTTAGAGTTCAGCTAGTCATACCATTTTATATATATATATATATATATAATATATATATAATATATACTGTTCCTTGCAATATTCAGACCCCTGACCAATTCTCTCAAATTACAAATGGTAAGGTGACATTGGTTTTATGTTGGGAAATATTTTTAAGAAAAATAAAAAAACTGAAATATCTTGCTTGCATAAGTATTCAATCCCCACACATTAATATTTGGTAGAGCCACCTTTTGCTGCAATAACAGCTTTAAGTCTTTTGGGGTAAGTATGTACCAGCTTTGCAGACACTGTCGGAGAGACTTTGGCACATTCTTCTTGGCAGATTTGCTCCAGGTTGTTCAGGTTGGTTGGACGACGCTTGTGGACCGCAATTTTCAAATAGTGCCACAGATTCTCAATGGGATTGATATCAGGACTTTGACTGGGCCATTGTAGGACATTCATCTTTTTGTTCTTGAGCCACTCCAATGTTGCTTTGGCCTTGTGCTTGGGATCATTGTCCTGCTGAAAGGTGAATTTCCTCCCAAGCTTCAGTTTTTTAGCGGACTGAAGCAGGTTCTCTTGCAGTATTTCCCTGTATTTTGCTCCATCCATTCTTCCTTCAATTTTAACAAGATGCCCAGTCCCTGCTGATGAGAAGCATCCCCACAGCATGATGCTGCCACCACCATACTTCACTGTAGGGATGGTGTGTCTTGAGGCATGGGCAGTGTTAGGTTTGCGCTACTTATAGCGCTTTGAGTTTTGGCCAAAAAGCTCTATCTTGGTCTCATCTGACCACAAAACCTTTTCCCACATTGCAGCTGGGTCAATCTCATGCTTTCTGGCAAACTCCAGGTGTGCTTTCAGATGGTACTTTTTGAGTAACTGCTTCTTTCTTGCCACCCTCCCATACAGGCCAGTGTTATGCAGAGCTCTTGATATGTTTGACTGGTGCACCATTACTCCACTCCCAGCCACTGAACTCTGTAGCTTCTTCAAAGTGATTGTTGGCCTCTCTGTGGCTTCTCTCACAAGTCATCTTCTTGTTTGAGCGCTGAGTTTTGAGGGACAGCCTTTTCTTGGCAGTGCCTGGGTGGTGTGATGCAGCTTCCACTTCCTGATTATTGCTTCTACTGTGCTCACTGGGATATCCAAACACTCGGATATTATGTTGTACCCTTTCCCTAATCTATGCATTTGTATTACTTTTTCTCTAACTTCTGTAGAATGCTGTTTGGTCTTCATTTTCCTTCAGATTCACAGCCTGACCAATGATCCTTCAACAGTGGGGTTTTTATCCAGAAAATGTGACAGCAACTTTAATGGTTCACAGTTGGAGGCCAATGGTAAGGTAATTGTGTCCTCGTTAGGGCAATTTCTTTCATCGGTGTAAACTGGGAGCTTCCACAGCACAGGGGTTGAATACTTATGCAAGCAAGATATTTCAGTTTTTTATTTTTCTTAAATATTTCCCAACATTAAAACCAATGTCACCTTACAATAAATGATTTGAGTTTCAGTGTTTGAAAATAAAATATCAAACAGAACGAAATTTCAATGTACCATTTGTAATTCAGTAATATGAGAGAATTGGTCAGGGGTCTGAATACTTTTGCAAGGCACAGTGTGTGTGTGTGTGTGTGTGTATGTATATGTGTATGTGTATGTGTGTATATATATATATATATATATATATATATATATATATATATATATATATATAATGGTATGACTAGTTGAACTCTAACTAGTCATACTTTCACTCCAACTACATAACCGCTACACTACACAGATTCACATCTTAACCCTTTCAACAGACTAGGCTACTATTTACATTTACCCTATCCAAACTTCAATACATTACCTCAGTATAGGTTGAACAATTTTGCTATTCCCGTTGTGTGTGTGTGTGTGTGTGTGTTATTATCCATTAAGAGAAAAAATAAGTGATATGTGAAACAAAAACACATTGGAAATGTGAAAAAACGTCAAGTTATCAAAAGTGCCCAGCCATTTAAAGTGGAGATATCAAAAACACAATCCAAGTTTCAAGAAACCATTGGGGCAACCTTGGCCAGCACCAAGAAAATAGGCACAATTGTAAAAGCGGTGAGGGTCAAGGTTTGTACTAACTTGGCTTGTGTTTTTCAGGCACAATAAAAGCGGATCAAACTTGCATCATAAACTCAAACCAAGTTAGTAGAAACAATCGGGGCAACTTTGACCCCCACCGCTTTTAAAATTGTGCCTATTTTTTTTGTGCCAAGGTTGCCCCAATTTTGTTTCTTCTAACTTGGCATGTGTTTCTGATACAAGTTAGAAGGAACAATTGGGGCAACCTTGGCCCCCCATCGGTTTTACAGTTGTGCCTATTTGGTGTTTTTTTCACATTTCCAGTATGTTTTTGTTTTTGTTTCAGATTTCATATATCCATAATAATTAGATATGGTTACACAATACCCACAGAGGCTTTCCAGTGTGTACATGATGAAGGTAATCTACGAGGAATATGTAGTAAATTACTATGTTCATGTTATAAACTTCATGCAGCATTGAGCTCATTTTGGAATCTAACTGGCATCATACAGAAGCACACAGACAATGAATCAATTATGATTTTTTTTCTTTCCTGTATGGTGGTAAGCAGATGATTAAATGCAGTATGTCTGAAATGACTTTGAATTATAACTAGATAACCGTAAGACCTGCTGACCTTCAACCCCAGCCATCGCTTCAGGCCTTTAAACAGACAATCATGTGCCTAATTGACAGATAATTAAATTTTTTGTTTTTGATTGCCTTGCATCCTGTTTTAACTCCCATTTAGTCTTTCCCTGGTTTGTAGTTCTTTCTGCTTCTTAAAATAAAGCTATACTAATGCTCCACCCCACAATGCAGGGAGACTGAATTAAAGTAATTTTCCCTCCTTGCCCAAATAAATGATCACCACACAGAAGTTCATCATGGACAAATCTGGGTCAGGTGGGTTGTATCTAGGAAAGGCATCTCATTTTACATTACATTTTTACATGACTGCTTAAAACAGTTATCATTGATTTTAATAAGATTAATTTATTTTCAGTACAATAAAAAATAGTAATGTACAATGAAAGCTAGGGAGGCCACACCACCATGCCTGTGTTTAGCAGTTAGTGGCATTAAAGGGAGTTTAATAGAAGGAGGTGCTTGGTGATTCTGAAGGAGATTTGTAATGAATCTGGTGGAGTTGTAATAGTTAATGCATCATGTTTCTTTGGCTGCCGTGCACCTCAGTACTTGTAAATGATATGTACATTGCAGCATTTATTAGTATAAGGTTTTGCATCGCATTTGAGTTGACAATGTAACGGAAAAATCCAGATGCGCGTTATCAGACTTCTAATCTGGAAAACACTGAATTGCATTTGAATTCACTTTAAATGTGCAGAATATATTAATTTTCTTTCATATTAATTGTTCTAAATAATAATAAAAATAATAATTAATAATAATATTTTAGTAATAGCAGTAGTTTTTTTCAAGATAAGATGCCAAAAGCTAGTGATCATTTTCTGCTGAAGTAGAGCAATTTGATATAATTAGATGACAAGAGTTGAAAGAAAATTGTCAAATGCAATTTACTGCTTTCCATGAATATTTTGAACGTGGAGTCTGCAGAGTGTGACCCCTACAGATTCAATTTCAGATTACCCTTTCAGATTCAGCACCATAGTCAACATACATTACAGCTTGGGTTAGGAGCTAACAGTCCTGGGGTTCAGAATTGTAGGCAATGAAATGCCAGTATATTACATAAGTGATCTAGTCTATTGAGTAGGCAGGCCTAATTAAACTGTGCCTCCCCTGTTATAAGTGAACATACATGTACAGTTTCTACACGTATGTGAGCTTGAAGACATGAGCATGTCTTAGGTGGCCTGTAAAGGGTGTACAGCTGACATGCCCACAACACTTGGCAGAGGAAAAAAAGGTATTCTTCAAGTCTGCATTTTTATTTTATACGCAAGTAGCACCCATCATCAGCCAAACATTATTATAGTGCAGTATATGGTTAAAATAGTTACCACTACACGTCTGTCCATTGGACCATCACAGTCCTCTTAAGACGGATCATAATTCTGTTATTGTATTGTATTGTACCACACATTTCAAGGTCAGAATGACACTAGGAGAGGGGGGATTTTCACATTAGCATGATACCAGCTTCTGAAATGATAACTTACCTGCTAATGTTAAATAAAACGCTTGAGAACTATAATTTTGTTTTGAGATCGTTACCCATTGAGAAAAGGGAAAACAGAAACCTGCAAGACATTATTGTTTCATTCTTATCTACATATATTTTAAATATATATCTGTGTGTGTATATATATATATATATATATATATATATATATATATATATATATATATATGATCTTAACCCATTAAGTACCAAAATCAGAACACAAGCTGTATTGATGTAAGTTGGTACATTCTAAATCAATAGGCTACCATTCTGTAAGTTTAATGTGTAAAATGACAGGTATATTCACAACATATATTCCCAGCATCCTATTTTGAGGACAGTCAAGTTAGAGCTGTAATCAGACCAGTGAAATTTCACGCTGGCTATGAAGCTCAACACACAAAGTGAAAATTAAAATAACGGCTAGATTCCAGTTAAAATGATCAAAAAAAATACAAAGTTTCCTCAAATGAGGAGAATGGATCTTAATGGGTTAAAATCTCTTCTTGAACTGCGCATTGTGTTGAGAAAAATGTTCTTGGTGCTAGTGTATATATATAGATTAAGTCATACTGATTAATCAACTAAAAAGTTGATCACAGATTCATTTCCGTAGGCATTGTGCACCATTCTGGATGCTACTGCCAACGTACATCACTGGAAACACTAGCTAATCCTTTAGAGCACGTTGTGGCTTGCTGCATTTCATGACCATTAACAGGGTCAACACCCCTTCTCTGAAAACACATAAGAATGTGGAGTGGCGTGGTGGTAGAATGATTGTAAATCAATACAGAGGTTTCAGGAGGGAGGGTGGGAGAACACATTACAATAACAAAGAGAAGATGATCTTTAGCAAAGGTCTGGACATGAGGTCAGGAATCGGTAAGCCTGACAGAGCTTGGTCTGAGAATTGTTTGTTTTCTTTTAAGCTATAGTGTCCCACGCTCCATATAATGATAAAACATGATCTCTCTGTGACAGTTTATTACACTCTTCAATTGTTTGTTTATTCTTTGGTGACAGAGCTTGTTCCCTGCTTGGGTTTACTTTCCTTTTTAAAGGCAGTTCCATTTGCAAGGTCTTGGGTTTCCTCCATCCTTGAAACCTTCTTGCCACTCTGTGAACTAAACAAGAGGGGGAATCATGAATGTCACCTGAAAGCCCAGCTGTTGCTCAGAAGTAAAACAAAATTGTACACCAACAGGACATACAAACTTGCAATAACATTTTACACAAGGTCTATTCTTTCAAATTGGCATCATATGACCCTAAAGCATGGGATCATGGAAACGCAAACACCAACATGAATGTCATTACCATAGTAGTGTAGTAAACATTTACCTCTATATAAACTACACAAGTTCACACCTTTTATCATTTACAACGATACAATAATAAGACTGAACATGCCATCTAATAAATGATAAACACAAACAACTTAGAACAGCTGCACAAACTAACCAACAGTATCAACAGATCAAAATGACCTCCCAGATTTCAAATTAGTTTGCTTTATTTTGAGGAGGAAGAAACTGGAGAAATGTATCAAATCGTTAAAACAAATAGTCCATGCTACTGTACATATAAGGCTGTCATTGTATTTTTGCTACCTAGATATATTTTTCATCTCCTCATGTTGTGTGGCTGCTGTCTGCATGCCTGGCTGATGTTAAACCAGGAGCATGGCAGGCTAGTTGATCTCCTGTTGACATTTCATGGTTAAGTTATGCTAGTAGTAACTCCGAAACTTTCTTAGAAAAACTATAATGGCAGACTATAATGCTGTAATGAACAGGGATTGAAACACTTGAACGCGTAGTGTGTAGGTCCACCATGAAGAAGAGCACTAATCACATTTCAAGACTTGGAAAACAAAGTTAAATGACCTTTTATAGGATTACATGGTTTGTGTGAATCAGTCGGCTATCACACTAGAAATCTGTGAAGTCATAATTTTATTTACACTCAAAACCTTTGGACAAACCTGGATTGATGTTCAACTGGATGAGCAGAAGCGTAGGGATACAATGCATCACAATGAGCAAGTAAGAAAAAATCGTGAGCTTCTTAAACGCTTGATTGATTCTGTTTACATTAGCAAGCAAGAACTGGCATTCAGGGGTACCATGAAGGCACCAATTCCTCAAACAGGTAATTATGTGGAATTACTTTCTCTGATTTCTGACTACGACAGCATGTTAAGCAGTCACTTGTCAATAGCCACAGTATTCTCGGGTACCTCTAACAAGATACCGAACGGCTTAATCTCTTCAGTGCCTCAGGTTCTGCTAGATGCAGAAGTACAGGAAGCCAAGCACATAGCTATAATGGTAGATTAAACAACCGATGTTGGAAACGCAGCTCAGCTGTCTTGTGTTTTCAAGTATGTGACTGACCTTAACGGTTGTTCTGTGAAAATGTGTTACATTTACTATAGTAAATTATTTTTAAAATACTTTTAAAAAGAACAATAATAGCATTACCTTTATTAAAAATCTGCACGGATTAATGTACCGACTTTAATCCACAAATGCCCATAAATGAACCAATCAAAAATGAATCTATTGACAGCCTTATATATGTATTGTCTTGTTAAGTTAAAATGTGCTGTTGTGGCAGAACATTCTGGATTTAATCCTCCATTCTGATATTAACACATCATTGTTAAAATAGAGGGCCAGATTTGTCAAGCTTTACACCAGAATGCAATATGTACAGCTGTTAATGTTGCTGTAATGGTGAAACCTTGGACTGTATATGTCTCTAACTGTCTAGATTTAGAAGTCTTTTTCTGTATTGGTAACTTCCTGTTTCCTAAACAAATGTATTGTTTATAGCCTGTTTTGGAATGTATACCTCTTTTTGGTGTAGTTTAGTTTAATAAACTGAATATTTGATCCTTGTACAAACTGTTTTTGAGTTGGACTTTATTCATATGATGGATTGAGCTTGTAAAGACTGATAAATACAACCCATAGTGGCAACTGTCTTGTACAATATATTCATTGTTTTATTGGAAAACATACAAAGGCCAAATATATGTAAAGCTGAAGTATTAGTCTGTTGAATGCCACATATACCACATATAATCTTGGCATCTTTAATAGCATGTTATACCAGCAGCAGTGCCCAACAATGGCATGTAATGACTCTGGGGTATTTGTTGTTCCCTTGTATAGATGTCACTCGCTGACTTTGAGCTCTCTATATATAATATATAGTATATGACATAATTTATCTTTTATTTAACATCATGTAATCAAAGAAACTTCAAAATGATATTGCAAGTGTCTACTGGAAGCCATAATAGTAGTACAGTATTTCATGCTAGATTTCGAAATTTGTCAGTTTTTCGTTAAGTATATGGAAAACTACAAAGTGATAGGAAATTCAATATGTTAACACAACATTATTCAGCATGTTCCATTTTACTTTTTATGAAGCAAAATGAGTTAATTCTATAGGTTGAGGCTAAACGTTTGGCCATAGCCGTAGTTCTTTAGAATTCAGTGTTCTTAAATCCAGACACAGGCCCTGCATTTCCTCACAAATGGTACTTCAAATTGCAGAACTTTATTTTAAGTCAGCTTATATTTGTAAATCACTGCTCAAGTACTCTGCTCACTGTGAATCCATTTAGTGCATTTGACTTGCCAATGCTCCATTTCATCTGTTGGCATTGTATTAGTTTACAGTGCAACGCCGACAGTACCCAGATGTAATTTTCACCACCTCATATTGTTGTCTGTGTGCTGCCTGCATGTGATTAAACCAGGTGAGACAGAGGTCATGTTCTCAGAATCACTGCACCAGTATGGCGGGCTAGTTGATCTCCTGCTGACCTTTCATCGTTAAGTTATGCTATTGTTGCCCTCTGTAACTCCAAAACTGCTGTTATATTTCGGTGGTTACATGAAGTGTTTGACAGACTTAAGACATTTTCACCAGATCTCAATCCAACTGCACCAATTACATGAGTGATCATCACTGCATGAATTAACATCCCTCGAGTCACCTTCCAGCACCTTGTGGAGTCTGTGCCACGCTGTGATCAGAACGCACGGTGGCCCATCTCAATATTAGACACAGGTCCTAAAAAAGTGCCAAGAGTATATATAAAGTGGAGTATTATCCACATTTCCAAACATTTCTGAGATGTTTTACATGTTAATATAAATGTAAGGTGAAAGTCATAGAAGTTTTTTTTTTTTTTTTTTTTTTTTTTTTTTTTTTTTTTTTTTAAGTGCTTTTGAAGCATTCTTTATAATGTTCAACAGTACAAGATTTATGGTTAGCGAATGAAAGACGCAAGGAAAATTTAAGGGGACAAAAGGCTGTTTTGAAACACCAGTGGTCAACTAGATTTATGACCCAGGGTGACAAAGTACAGCCTACCACCTCATGGATCACTCCTACAGCAGTTACTGTATCGTGTGCAATTGTTCTTACTGTTTATAATTAGTAAAACTTAACTTTTTTTTGGCAAGTGGTTTCTGACCCTGGACAATTCGAGCTGGAGACGATGCTAGACCCTTAGAAATGTGAGATTTGCAAAGACCCTCAATTAAAGAGCAGTCATCTTGTTTAATATATTTTTTCTAGTTTGGCTTAATGTTTTGCATCAGTCATCATATCTTGGTGACTTTTTTATAACACAAGTTTAAATGTCTAATCTCCAAATACAGCTGGTACACCAGAGTGTAACAATTCCTGTAACCTGCCCCCCCCCCCCCCCCCCCCCCGCAGCACACTGTCTCTAGAGTATGTAAGAAATGCTACATTTGTTATATGCAGTATTTCTTACTGATGTACATCTTACATTCACTAATAAGCAGTGTGTTCAGGGGGGCTTACGATAGACATGTACTGTAAATTGCACTCAAGAATACATTGCAACTTGGATATAATGCACAACCTGTGAATAGCGTGGCGCAATACTTCTACATGTTTGTAAAAGGGTGCATGGACATTTATAAATGTACAGTAATGTAGGATCTTTACACTATGCAATGACTTGATCATTATGGTCCCAGTTTTAGATACAATAGTTTATTATTGTAAGGTAAATGTGAATTTTCTTTAAACAATGGCAGTCCTTAAGAAATCTGTCACTGAGAAATGAAAACACTTGCTTCTAACAGCTCGATAGCTTCATTCTCTCCCTGGTGTTGTTTTCAGACACAGAATAGGATCTTTGAGTGTGATGAAAAGCAGACACATATTCTGTGTTGAAATCTGCCTGTGTGCTGTTTGGAAGCAGTAAAAACGTAATCCTGTTTTTACTCGTGTAAATGGCCAGGTGGCTTTAAACAACGGCCAGTCGGGTTTATTATTGATCATATCGTTAGTCATACTGGTATGTCAATTTTGCCACGTTTCCATGTGCCACTGCGATTTGAAATCGACTCATTAATTTCTATCAGCAGCAGATAGAAAGCATTTTTCAAGGGTGCAGAAATGTCCCCCTCACTTGCAGCAGTACTAAAACTTTTTTTTTTTTTAATTTCTCAGTAATTTATTGGTACAATCACTCGTCAATTTAGAAGTCTGCACTGGGACGCAACAGCAATCAATTGAGGCAGTGTTGGTGTTCAATGCATTGGCGAAATCAAGCAGAGCCTGGTAGTGAAGAACTGTTTCTATGATTTTTTTTTTTATTTGAATTTTTTTATTGGGAAACTTCTCAATTGTGATACCATTTCTGATGTCTATGGTAGTGGCTGTGAAATACCCCCTCCTGCCCTTCGAAGAGGGAGCACATGCAGGTCTTTGACTTATGTCCGGTTTGCAGATTGCATTGTAGACTCCAGATGGAACCAGCCCCAGTTTGATTTTGGAACAAAACTAGATTGAGTTATACAGACTGGGTTCATGATGCAGGTGGAAATGTGACATTCAAGACCCTTGCATGTATTTCATATAATTCATTATAGTACATCAACCTGAATAAACCGTTCTGCAGTTGACCAAAATGCCATGCAAGGGTACTGGTTTGAAGCATCTATGGAGGAATTACAGAAGCTGAGAGGTTGTAAATTTGAAAGTGGAGATTATTGCCCAGTCCTTCAGTACATGCAGAGGTTTCTAAGGTTCGCTGGCTTTAAACCTCCCCGTCATCTGAAAAGCCCAGGGTTTGATGTTGAATTGCTTTGTCAATGCTCATTTTGTGGAACAAGAAGATTTCCAGAGCATGTCTCCCAAGAGCAAATATTTTACACAACAGAACCCAGATTGGTGCAAGGGCAACAGCGAAACCCCAAAACTGGTGCAGAGACAAATACCTGAGCACCCTAAAAAGCATTGAGTGCAAGGATGAAGCATTTGAATCAGTTTCAGGACAGGATTATCTGTGCCAGTACTTATTATATTGCAATGTAGTAAAGATGTCTGGGAAAATCCCCAAATCCCCACTATATACGATAAAGATTATCCACACATCCCTACCCTCTCTATAGGATTACTTTCTTTTCTTTTGTTTACTTGATCTCAAAAAGCACTTCTGAGCCCAGGAAGACTGAGAGTAGCTATGACTGTGAAGTCTATCTAGCAGAGCTCATGTTTACTCGGAATGCTGGGTTATATATGCAGAAAAACGTCATAAAACACAGATGTAAGAAGACCTCTGACCCACACTTCATACACTCTATTAAAGTAATTCTGTGCCTGTGTCCCCACCTAGAAGCAGCACTTCTGTTAATGATAATGTTTGAATCTACGTGCTATGTTTGTTTATGCAGTCGACTTTTATTTTCTCCAGATCACAATATATTTATAACATGCCGGCATGTGGATAAGCGGTATTTAAGACGCAGATATAATTAGTTAAGTGAATGAGGTGTTAGTATCATGGAAAAGCATATTAATGATTTTACAGTATGTGCAATAACTTTGTATGTTCTCAAGATGCATGTAAAAATAAGTGTGTCATACACTGATACATGTACTCGGAGACCCCTCTACATATTTTCCACAATCTGAAATTTGCAATAGCTAATGGTAAATAATGTGAATGCAAAGTTTTATAACAATTTAAGAAGCAAGTTTTCAAGATGCTAAAATGTAATGGTGCCATACAAAAGGTTAAAGGTACAGACAGACACACTCCCATTTATCCTCAGATCTAATACTCTTAATAACTTAATAATATTAAGATTTATGGAAAAAATGTAAGTGTGACATGTAAGTTATTCATGTTTCTTAAACTTTCGTGTCAGTTACTGGCAGAATAATATACAAGCGTTCACAAAAATCCACATAATGATGAAAATTATTAGTTAACAAAGTTACATTTGTTGAATGTTTTTTCTGCACATCATTGACCTTTTTATTAACACAGTCCTACTAATAGTTTACATTCATTTTCTTCAAAATATAATTTATTTATTTAACCAGTTATCCACACTGCTAATTTTGATTCAGTATCTGCATATACCATATTCATTTGAGTTTTTAAGACAGCCTTGAATTAAAGACGCAGCCCAAATTTCAATTTGAGGAAAAAATAAAACATCAAATAAACCTGCACTTACAAAGCTACAACCTCAATTACGCGTATAAGTTTGCGGCTGTATACTGACACACAGAGCATTACTGTGCTGCTTCTCATTTCCAGTCGTGATTACTCAAACCTGTTTTTCTCCCTTTTTGTGAACTGGTATAGCTTGGCTTAGCATATCGAAAAATACGGGGGTCTGATCAGCATTTCCGATTGTCCAAGCTGGTACTGTTTGTTAGAACGGGCCTAATAACGAAACGCTGAAATTGTAAAAGCTTCAATTTTGAATTCCTCAGGAAGCTAATGACGCTTCTTTGAAAATGGCTTCCTGAATGTCATGGATGATTCGAGATCGGCCAGTGACGTCTTTGTTAGTCTTTTCCGGACAGCCAGTCACGTTGCTGTTTGCGTACTCGGGTTTTCACGTCTTTTGTTGGCGATTTAATACACACATCAATATAGTTGAATTTAAGATGCAGGACATTTTTGAGAAGAAAAAATGTGCATCTTAAAAAGTGCATCTTAAATTCAGAGGAATACTGTATTTTTGAGCACCACTATATGTACTGTGTAGCTTAATGATTATGTATGAATTGACAATAAAAGTCGCTTTTAAAAATATCTAAAAGATACAAAATCAAAATACTATTTCAAATGTTAAATGTTACATTCTTTAATCTGCACTGGTTGCACATTGTGCCTTAAAATCCATTTGCAGTCAAATGTGTCGGTGTAATTTCCTGTGCTCATTGACTTAAAGCCAAACAACTGACATTTTCAGGAGGAAGGCGCTTGTCACTTTGAGATATGCTGTGAACAGGATGGCACTATTCATTTATGCATTATGTTCTGCTCATGCTGTTCATTTATCAATTTCATCAAAATGAATGCGCTGTTATTCTCAGTCCCTCGGGTACCAACATGTTAGTTACAAAGTGATTAATTAAACAATTAATCCTGAGTGTAGAAACACATGGGAAAAGCAGTTTCTGGATTCTAGTTTCTGGAAACCTCAAGCCTCAATATATTTGACCAGATTGCGCAAAAAACCATCAACCTATGTGAGGGATTAACATTTAGTTTACAATCGCAATCACTTGATTGAAAAAAAGAAAACTATTCTGAGTCGAAGATGATAGCGGGCTTTTGAAGCAGTGATATCTGTCCTTCTCCAAAGAGAAACATTGAGCTGTGTCAAGCTGCTTAACAGTGCCAAACTATTTCAGAGAACTATGTGTTGAATTAGTTTAAAAAAACAACAATTTAAACAACAGATTAAATCAAATATCATACATACCCCCACACCTGGAAGCTGTAAATGCATAATTATAGTAATTGTATAAAAGTTTACAAATGAGAGGAGTCCATTCGGCCCATCCATCCCAGTAACTGTTTGATCTCAAGACTTTGAGTCTCAAAGGATCCAAATGATTCAGCATCAACATGACTAGGTAACCCATTCCATATCCTCACCACACTGTATGAAGACGTGTCTCCTTCCCTCTGTCCTGTCTATTTCCTCTTAATTTCTAACAGTGTCCTCTGGTCCTGGTTTCAGTTATGCTCTTAGTGTATTGGTTAGGGTTGACTCCTTTTTAACGTTTTTAAAGACTTCAGTCAAGTCCCCTCTATTTCTTCTTTGTTCTAGATTCATTCTTTTAGCATAACTAATTCCTTTAAGCCCTGGAATTAGTCTGGTTGCTCTTCAATGGACTCCATGGCCACAATGTCCATTTGGTGTCGTGGTGACCAGAACTGGACACTGTACACTAAGTGCAGTATCACCAGTGCATTATCCAACCTTCTGGCTGTATACCCAAGAGTTCTGTTTGCCTTTTTGATTGCTCTGTCTGGTTGATGACAGTGACAAGTCTATTACAATCCGTTCATGTTCTGTACCACCCATTTGGTATTGGGATCCTACATTTTTGTGACTGGCGTGTAACGCTTTACATTTGTTGACATGCAGTTTCACTTGCCACGTTACTGAGCAGTCCTGTATGCGGTCTGAATCCACTTTGTTTATAGGGAGTCTCCTATAGAGCTGTGATCTCGAGCAGTTTTGGTGAGAGGACCAGGGGATGAAGCTGAGTGCTTCTGAGTGCTCAAACTTGGACTCTGAGGAGCCTGAGGAGGGCCATAAAAACTCACTTTTACTCCTGAGAGAAATCTACACTGAAAGGTTCCTACTCATGATGTTATACGGAGTGAAATTGCATTATAAACCGACATTACAGTAAAAGATAACATTTTTCCTCCACATAATATCGCTTGATTACTTGTGTGTGTGTGTGTGTGTGTGTATGTGTGTGTATAGAATATATATATATATATATATATATATATATATATATATATATATATATATATATATATAAATGATTTCCATTACACAAGAGTAGATGTTAAAACTTCATGCTGATTTGAACTCGGCTCTCGCCAAGATAAGCACCAACTAAGACGTAGCTATACAGTAAACTAATGTGATCCATCTGTGTCTCCTTCCATTTGCGCTTCCTTCCATATGATGATGTAGATATCCTTCTGTCTGGTGTTGATGGCTGAAGTGTAATGCTGGCTCCAGGGATCAGCTTATTGCCTCCCTAGCGCATCAGAACACACAACGGCTGCGATGCTGGCTCTGGGGATCAACCACAGTGAGGTCTCCCCAGCGCATCAGCATGACAACTGTCTGGATTGAGCTAAATAGGGTACATCTCTGGGGTCTTCAAGTGGGCACCTTCCATCCTCAGTGTTTCGTCGACTAGCCCACGACATCTCAAGAGGGCTCGATGGCGATTCTGGCGTCCCAGCATCACCCACCTCCGTCCCCCACTCATCTCAGCCCAGCTTACTTACCCGTACATCAGCGTTTCTTTCTTTCTATTGTGCTTAAGATCCCCAGCCAGAATCTTTCTGTCTCAACCACAGCCAGTTGCTGCTCCTCTCTGCTGCTTCAGATAAGTTCTTCACTGTGTGACGCAGCTCTTGGCCACTGAATCCGACGTCTCTGAGAAACCGGGTTGTAGAGTGTGCCACAAATCCTTGACAACCCACCTCCACTGGGTAAACCTGGACTCTCCATCCTTGCTGTTCCGCTTCAGTGGCTAGTTGAGCATACCACAGTTTCTTCCTCTCATACGCCTCATCTACAGCATCCTCCCATGGCACTGTTAACTGTACCAGGTGAACAAGGCATGCTGATCTAGACCACAAGACAATATCTGGTCGAAGGTTAGTGGTGGCAATCTCAGGTGGAAAAATAAGCCATTGACCAACATCTGCCAAGTGGGCTCCTTCCATCCTCGGTGTTTCATCGACTAGCCCACGACACCTCAAGAGTTTTGTACTTTCACCTGGATTCACCGCATCAGTCTATTTCATGGAAAGAGCAGGTGTTCCTAATGTTTTGTACACTCAGTGTATATACACACACACACACACACATACATACACACACACTGCTGTGCAAAAGTCTTAGACATGTTGCATTTTTCTACTCTGATGCATTATGAGCATCAACAATTTACTCAAAGCCTCCACTAGTGTTTTCTACTATTAACAACCTTGACTTGCATAAAGAAGGAAAAACATTGAGTGAAATTGCTCACATCACTCGATTTTCAAGGTGTGGTATCCGAAGCATAATCAACAAGTACAGGGAAACGTCATCTGTAACTGACAAACCCGGGACTCTAAAGACCCAAAAAGCTGTCTAACAAGGATAAGGAATAGAAAGAATACAAGCGTTGAATTGACAACACAACTGACAGAAGGCACAGGTGTCGTTGCCCATCAAATCAACAGTACGAAGGATTGAAGGGACTTAAAGGATGTGTTGCAGTAAGAATACCTCTGTTAAGAAAGAGAAAAAGGCTAAAATATGCACAAGAACACCGAAATTGGACTATGGAACAATGGTCAAAGGTGCTTTGGACTGTTGATGGATATGGATATATATATATATATATATATATTGTATACTTTACAGCTGTGTAGTTCCATGTATGGGATGATGTCTGAGCACTGGATAAGATGTTCTAGAATTTTGACAGATCCCTAACAGTGATTGGCAATTACCTTCCTTTACAGTAGACAAATGCACTACAATGGACAGGCCTAGTTTTAGGAAAATCAGACAAGACATTTTAGTTTATTTTAATTTCTTAAACCCCCAAAGGTTAACAGCTACTGTATTAACCAACTGCACCATCTAGCGATTGTATTTATTTAATTATCTATATTTATTTATTTAATAAATAAAATAACTTAAGTGGTTGTGTTACCTCACATTGGCTTAATAAAACTTGTTTAACATGGGTAGTTTATTAAATCACATAATGGGATTCAGATGCTTTATAGATATGTCCAATTACTTTATTACAAATGACTTTAAATAAACATGCTTGGTGTTTATTTATTTAGTAACGAAAAAGATTTAAACCATCTGACTAGACCATCTTTACATCCTTGTGACGGCTTTACCTAAAGATAAAGCTCTATAAGAATGTGTTTGTGTAAAGATGGCAGAAATAAAAATGATTTGTCAGTGTTTTTCAATGAAAAGCCAGTCAGCCAGACACTTTATTTGTCAAAGTAATCTGTTTAAGAAGAAATATTCTTACAAGTAGTTTATTTAAACAAGAAAAAAAAAAAGGTTTTATACATTTTGAGCCCTATGAAGGGGAAAAAACTAGAGCTGACTATAGTCAGGTTTGGTTTTTTAATTTAATTTAATTTTTTTAAATCAGGGCTGACTGGACAAGCGTAATAGATTTAAAAGATCTGGTAAATGCATAGCATTTTATAACCATAAGAAAAGCATGGGAAAACTGCAAAATGACCATGCAGATTTACAGTGGTAAACTTCTATAAGGGATTACAATCAGTTTGGAGGAATTGATGTAGATGTGGATTCTGGTTTGGCAAAGAAGCATGTAATCTGGAGTAAAAACAAGCATTAGGAGTTAATGGCTATTGCAGATTTAAAGATTGGGAAACGGATGTAGCTGCTACAACTTTAATTTACCTTTTTTGTGGATGTCGAGCTCATGAAAGATGAGGGACAATGGTACTGGCAGGTGAAATGAGAGCTGCTTCTCACATCTCTGATGCAAACACGCACCAAAATTGACTTTACTTACCGTAATCCAAAATGAGTTTATTGAAGGATTTAGAGCAGTTCACAATAACATTTCTGATTGTACTCTGTTATCTTCTTACTGCAGGTACTGTGTCATTATGCCTAATAATGCACTGACGGATTACAAATAGATAGATAAATAGATGATATACTGTACTGTGGAAGGGTGGTGAGTAATTCACTGACACAGGACACAGAGAAGTAATTTAGGAACACCGCACAGGTGCCCAGTTTTATTATGGGAGCGTAATTTCTTTTCAGCCCGCAGAGGGCGCTGTTGTCTGTGGTCTGCCGTACCAACTATGGAAACGACAGAGCCACAACTATACCGGGGGCTGTACAGAATACAGGTGTTCAACAAAACAATAATCAAAAGGCGAAAGGAACAGGGAAAATAAAACACAGTAAACAAAACTACAAATAAAAGGTGCTGCGCTCGGCAGCTTCACCCCAACCGTCGCTACCCGCACGGCCCGGGTCTCCGTCCTACACTAGCGGCTCCCTCAGCCTGCTATACACTGTTTACCGGGGCTGCCCAAGGTTTTCCCCGCTACCGCTAATTCTTTTATTTTCTTTTCTTGTTGGGATTTCCGTCCCCGCAGCTTTTACTCACGCGCTTCCGCACGCCTTTTACGTCTCAGAGGGCAGACCTGAGGGAACAGCGGAATGTTAACTTATAGGGCCAGCAATTCCCCCCCAAGACCCGCCTCTCAGCCACTCGGAGAGAAGGAAAGCCCACTCTCCCACCTCTCCGTGTCACTGCCATGACTGACAGGTGGATATTGACGGGCTGCTGCCCTCTCCCTGCAGCACTATGAACACATCAGAAGAGTCAGCACAGGTCTCCCCCTGTTACATGTACATACAATGCTCAAGGTCATTTCAGTCAATTGGAGCACAGATGGCCATTAATTTATTACGTAGCAGCAACAGCACATATTCAACCATGTAAATATACCCAAGTATCTAAAAATCAAAACAGAATTAAAAGACCAACTTTGGTTTTAGAACCTCTAGCCATTCAGCAGTGTCTGTGAACAGTGTTAAGAATTATATTAAGAATATATATATATATATATATATATATATATATATATATATATATTAAGAATTAAGAATTATATATTGTTAATAATACAAAAGTGATAACCTATACTTTTATAATGACGTTAAAAATTGCTGTGCCATTTTATGGCATTTAATATTTTTATTTGCACATCCATAGGTGATAAATTAACTACGGGCTGGTTTTATGACCCTTGCAGTGTGAATGTAAATATCAAAACGATCAGGAAAACAATTATGTTTAAACATATTTTGCAGTGATGTGGACAACACATGATACAGCAAAGATAAAAGTAATGTATTTTTTTAAACTCTGTGCAGTGTTCTGTTGCACTACATGTTCATGTTGCAAAACCAGAAGCAAACAGCTTGCGAGATCGTGAAGTACATTACTTAATTCATTGGTTTTAAATGCTTTTTAAATATTCTTTTTTTAAATAGGATTTGATTTCATAAACATGACCCAAGTTGTGTGCAGTATTTTTCAAAAATATGTAAATCATTTGTTGGAGGTGCCCCAGAACATAATTAGCTTTTTGTTTTACAAACACAAAACAGTATTGGTGAACTAAATTTGTGTGGCTTTTTCATGCTACAGTTTTGTTAAATAGCAATTTAAGATTGTGTCCTTCAAGAGGTATGTTCACTGAGGCTTCGCAAGATTACAAATAGAAGCATGCTCCACTGTTTACTGTAATAATCTTGAACACAGCCAGCAGAATAAACAGACTTTGGAACAATTTTCTTCTCCCCATTGCTGGGATGTTTTGAATTCATAACACTGTGCTCTGGTGATTTAAAGTGTTCAATCAATAGAGATCACCTTGCTATAACAATCTGGCCATGCATAATACATCCTGCTTTCTGCAAATGTCCTCTGAATGCTTTACAGAACACACTGCACTTCTTACAAGAAACATATTAGATTTCCAAACATATTGACTCTTCTGAATTTAATAAATCACCTTGAGAATACATTTCTGAACATTTCCCCAGCAACGTTTGCCAGGAGGAAGATCATTTCTCTTACAGCATTGCAGTGTATCCAGTTCATGCTCTCTCCTGCAACATTTCAACCAGAGTACCCCAGCCATGTTTCAGGAGGAAGCATGATCTGGATGCACTGCAATGTTTAGGGGGGGAAAAAAAATAATCTTTCTCCTGGTAAACGTTCCTGAGTAAAAGTTGAAAACCTATGATGTGTGAATTAAAGTATCAAAACAAATATAGGAACCATGTTGAAAAGTATATTGCTATATATATATATATATAGTATATGTTGAAAAGTATATGCACCCTTTCACCACTGCTATAACTCCCATGAGAAACAAAACATGCTATGTGTTTTACAACCATAAATGTATTACTAAGGTAGATTTGCCATTTCTTATACTTTTAAGTCTGCCATGGTCATTTCTGGGGTATTTTTGACATCCTCCTGTATCAGTAAACAAAAACAGATTTTAAAAAGGTGACACGTTGCATGAACATAAGACATTAAAATAATTAAATAATATTAACTGAAGCCTATTTTTCTGTTGCAGACAAACGCAGTTGCCAACACGATGTGTGGATACAAAATCCTTGACAAAGAGGTGAGCATTCTGGTCATACGGAGATGGCCGAGGAGTATTCCAGGGCTGTATTCTGTCAGTCATTGGGTTGCTTGGATACAGTAGTATAGGAAAGGTGTCTGATTTTAGGGTTTTAATCCAAGCACGAATTTGACTCACTTGAAATTAGTATTTTGAAAATCAAAAAAATAACCTGACAGATCCTTTCAGTAATGTCTTATATTGTAAATCAAGCATTTTTTTTCTGAACCAATAATCATGAAGCAAGATAGATATCAACCCTGTTGATATCCCGGGTGTGTTGTGAGTCACGAGGCGAAGCCAAGTGAACCCTGCCACCCAAGAAAATGGAGAACTGGAACAACATCATACACAACGATAGCAAACAGAACCATAGCAAACATCATAAAGTAGTAAGGTACTTACAGTACCCATCAATCCACTAAAACATTTTAAAACAATTTATGAATAAAGGCTTTGTGAATAGGACATGTAATCGTAACTGAACCAGAGCACCAACGATATTGTTTTTCTGCAGCGCCTTGATTTACTCTACATTATCCATGTGCGAGGGTGCACGGACGCAGTCTTCATCTGGTTTTTGGATAACTACAACATCATGGCAGGAATTCTGCTTGGCATTCTCCTACCACAGGTAAGGACAAGGAATAGAATACTTGTATTAGCTCAGTGTGTTGCATGTCAAATGGAAATGTCACCTCAGAAGAAAAGCACAACAATTTTTGTGTAATCTTTGTGGTGTGTGTGGATATTGCGTTCAACTTCTGATGATGAGGTATTAGGCAGATTACCAAGAATATGTAATGTGTGTGTTTTTTTTTAGCCAATCAGCTTGCAAGTTTTACAGCCATTGACATGTATTGCTCATTATAATCAATTGTCCTCCCCAAAAGAATTGGGTTCCCAGCGGATTATAAACATAAATCGAATTAAATGTAAATCCTACTACAAGGGTTTTTTTTTTTTGTTTATTTTTTGTTTTAAAACAGCTTGATGTACCATATTTACTTGACTGCAGATGACACATTAGTGAGGTTCAAATAACAATAATTGAGCAGTTCTGAACAGTAGCATTTCACAAGGAATGCGATGAGTGGCACATGATTGAAAATGGCAATAAACAAATAACAATTTACCTTTTCCCTGATGGTGATGTATTTAAAGTTTAAAACACTGCTTTGTCTTGCAAGCATTCTTTATTTCTGTTCTGCATGTGGACCGCTTATCTGATACAGTTGTTCAGTGTTTGTTTCATGGGGCGGGAGCGCGGGCTATTGGAATAGTGTGTTAGATCGTAGATTGGGTTGGTAGAGGAGAGGCCTCTAGAGAAACATATAAAAGAGGTTGTCTTGCTGTATGAGGAGAGGCATGGCATAGCATCCCTCAAGGATAGAATAGTTGTCCTTGCTTAAACGTACACCTATTGTTGTTTTCCCATGTTAATTGTATGGTACTGTGCTACTGAATTTTTTTTTTCTAAATGTAATGCATTGCATATTGTCTGTTTTATGCCATGACATTTCTAAATAGTATTGAGTATTTATTTAGAGTTATTTGTCTTTCTGATGGTATAAAATGGTACTGTTATTTACTTAGTTATCCTTTTGGGTTTCAACAGAATAGAAATGGCATGGCATAATAGCTGTGAAACATTTTCTTTCTCTTAATCTGGGATATTTTATAAATGTGTTGAAGTAATTAACTTGAATGACTTTCTATTTAAAGGTATATTCTAACATTTATGAAATTCAGTAATACTGTGAAATTAAAGTTGTGCTCATATTGAAATATTGAAGCACATGCTGTTGAATGGATCAGTGTAATCAATTAGTCTTATTAATTTCGATCAAAGTTATTATATGGTTTAGCGATATACAATTAGTGTTGTTCTGCTGAGTCCTAGTAACGGTTGCATATAAATTTAATTCTGTTTCGGTGGGGTTAAACACTTACCCTCCATCCTAAATGAACCACTGTTGCAGAATTTGGCAACCACAAACGAACATTGTTAAACTGACCTTGACAGAGCTGATCTGTCTTGGAAGTGCGCATTAGGAGGATGAAGTTCGATCGGGGAACCACTGAGAGGTCGCAGGAACGGATTCAGATGGAAGGAAAGCTAGCGATTTGATGGAACTATGAACTCTGCACATCTGAGGAATCTGAAGACATTGTTAAACACATTGTCTCCATGAGTAGGTCGCTGAAAGAATAGAAGCAGCCCTTTTGAAGGATTTGTATTAAATTAAATTAAATGAAATGTGCTTTTGATGATTCCTCGCAGTGTCAGACAGACTGCCGGAATAGACAGCAAGAATGAGAAGAAACTGCCAATGAGCGATAGTGATACTGTATCCCGCTGATGTATGTTTTAATTGTGCCTGGAGCCAGATGGAGGGAGTCCCTTGCGTGTGCGATGAAAGCGAGGATCCTGTCTTGATTGAACGGACTAGGAAGAATCTGATTTTGTGCACAGAAGACTGAATAGCAGTTCCAGCCTATGGTGTAAGATGACCTTGTGGATGGCGCGAGAGCCATGTAGTTTCTGGTAGATTGAAGGAGCTTGGATAGAGTTAAGTTTAATTGAAGAACAGGTGCTGGAATTGCGGGCCTGCAATGGTACTGGAGCTGCTGCTGGGATCAGCTGGCGGAATCTGGCTATCCTGGGGGATGAAGCATGAACAGTCCTGCAGGTTACTGCAAAGTTTTGCAAAATGTCAGGTTTGTTGTTTTCAAATAAAATCCCCCGTTTCTTTTTTTAAAAGAAGACCTAACCGTTCTATTAAATGGCATATCACATGTTAGGCAATTAAAATAATTATTGCAATTTATGTATTGCCAGACGTGTGAAAAAAAAGGAAAAGATGAAAAAATAAATACATTTAATAAGTGTCAGAGAAGGAAATAATTTGCTTTGATATAACTTAGTGTCCAATGCTATTTCTAAAAAAAGAAACCTTGAAATGGTTGCACCCGGACACTGAAATTGGAAGCAATCGTGTACTTGAGTTCGCAGGGATTATGGTTATCACTGAGAGTTTCCTTCATACAGTACTTGTCCCTCACATTTGATTAATATCTACAAGAAATATACAATCGAACACAACCCCTTCCAAAACCACACCGGGCAGAACTGTGTATAAATCCTTAAATAGATCCAGCAGCTATAGTATAGTCACACCTGTTTTTTTTTCTAAGCTATGTTGATAAAGGGGAGAAATCCATACCATTTCCTGGATGGGACCAAACGTGAAGCAAAGTTGTTTCCTAGAAGTAATGTGATCATCTTGGGAACTATGAACAATCCATTTTCAAGATCTTGGAGACTTTCCTGGTATGCAGGAGACCTGAATAAAAGCCAGCAAGCCTAGGAATAGGATTCTCCTGTCAAGTGAAAACATATCGCTGTGTTTTCTATGGGAACAGGATGGGTAGAGACACCACAGCTGTGTGTCAGGGTTCATTGGTCAAGCTCTCAGCTCACCAGAAATGACAGTAAGCTGTTATCATTAAATTAGGGAGGTGGAGGTTAAACTTGTAAGGAATCTCCCAATTAAGAAGTGCAGATATAATATTACCACCAATATACAAAAATAAATAAAAGAATAAACATCCCTATGTAAAGTGAGCCTCCCTGCCATCAGATTTTACATGTAACATATGCTTTTCTCTGTAAAAAGTCACCACCTTTATAAACACACATATAGGCATATGGTCTTGTTTGGTACACGTACGTTCCGACCCGGGTAGAGCATGCCAGTGTGAAAGGGGCTTTAGTTTAACACACCTGTGGTCTGCTTTCTCATGAGGCAGAATGCACAGATAGCTACAGTGCATTACAAAATGGACATGGTGGAGGTGGCTATACCCAGTGCAGTATGTCACATTTCAGACAGTATATCAAGAACTAAGGAAGGAAGTCAATTGAGAGAATCAAAATCTAGGGATTTCTGGATGAAAAAAAATGATCTTGTCAGACAATATGTTTTTTGGATCCAGCAAAAGAAAATAATCGCAAACAGGAACTGTAGAATCTGGCAACTACTTTTCTTGCTTTGATGGTCTGAACTGACACCAACAGGGTTGTAAAACCTGAGCAGTTTTTTTGGCTTGATAGAAATGAAATCACCAAAAATGTGAATGTTTTCCAACTGCTTCTGCTGATTCCTCCAATGAAATGCAAGGTGACAATGTTCCTGTCCTGTTAGTTTAACGTCACAGGAAAGGAAGAATGTGTGTGTTTAACTAATGTGTTTACACCGCCCCCCCCTTTCAGAGAGTGGTACAGAGGGCAGCTCAGTCTGAGGTGAACACTCCAGTGACAAGTGAAGGGGATTGGCAGAACAAGCTGGGAGTCTGTAGGAGTTGCCAAGTACCTTGTAGAAACTGGATCTTATCCCAGCGCTTGTCAGTACTGTGATTTATTAGTGAGGAACAGCACTGAGACAATCCATCGCTTTTAATTTGCAGGGGAAGTTCAGTGTAATGTGATTTAATCTAGTCTCTAGTTTTTTAACCCTAGCGACTGTGGTGCTCATACATATGCATACTATAAGTTTTTACATGTATCTGGAGCCGTCCAACCTTTTTGGCTGAAAGAGCCATATGCATGGCCAAGAATTTCTTAAAGTAATTGTAGCTAAAAAAAAAAAATTCCATAAATCTTATCCATCTTGCACTTCCATTAGCTACATTTGGTCTCAAATGAGCATTTTTAAATGAAACACGTTTTTGCACCCATGTATTTTCATTTGAAAACTCACTATGATATCTGGAACTACTTTAAGTTTATATGCCTTATTCTTGGGTTATCTGTTTACACTTGCACTTCATGGGTCATTTAACCTCAGCAATGTATTCTGGGTCAAAGTATGTCTGTGAATAGGGGAAGCATCCAATTGTTTTTTTGCAGGACAGCAGTCAGTAAAAGGGTGGGGACAATTTCATTCTCTAGGTGAAATGGTCCAGGAGGTGCAAGACAGTATGAATGGCATGGCTTGTAAACATATATTTCTAGTATTGAACCAGATACAGTATTGCGTTGTTAAAATGAAAATACATGTTCGCTATAACATGTGTTTCTTTCAAAACTGCACATTTGTGACTTACATTATGAATGGATGTGCACGGCAGGAATATGGAACTGTTTTGTTAGCTACAATTATTTTAAACAATAATAAGAAATAGCAAAGGACCAGTGTTTAACTGGACTACACACATCTTAAGTATTACTATCCCTATTAAACAGGTTACCTGTTTAAACACAGCTACGACATTTGTTTTTGGTTTATGACTTGCTTCTACCAAAAACTACGCATTGTCTAGCATTCACCTCTGAATCAGGAGAGCCATATTGAGGAGCTCAGTGAGCTATATATGGCTCAAAACCCATCTGTTGGCCAGCCCTGATCTACAGAACTTAACGCCGTGACTAATCTACAGTCACGGCGTTAAGTGTGCTGACCCATGATGTGATAAGACCATGTGTAAGAAGGAAGCTTGTTGAAATGGCAAAGAATCATGAAACATTCAGAAAGTGTTTGGTCTTTTTAAAAAAAAAAAAAAAAAAAAAAAAAAAAAGAGAAAACAACAGTCCAGGCCAAGAAGCCTGTTTAATTTCCCCACTGCCAAAGCCTATACAGCGAGTCTTGATGTTCAAAGGGCTTTTAAAGCTGGTTGTGTCTTTACATTAAAGAAGCTGGGGACAAAACCTAGAGGATGTTGTTCTCTGTGACATTTGAGATGTTTGTCCTGTGCCATTTCCGTGCCTGTTGCCTGCAGCAGAAGGTTGGGTTTAGCATACTGCTGTGATCACCAGGACGCTGGGAGATCTAAATTGTAAAGAAGTTATTTTGAAGGTCATGTTCACGTTCTCTTAGGGTCAATTAATTTGATTACCTCTCCTAACATGCAGCAAGGAACAGCTGCTGTTTTTTTGTTTTTGAGTTGTCAATGATAATTTTTTTTAATAAATCTGTTTTAGATTGTAAGATGTAAAATGCAAGATAGCATTAAATTGTTTGTGAATACATTTACAAATAGTGTTCCTCTCGGTATTTCACTGCTCAGTAATTCACTAATTTGGTCAATTCACGGTTAGGTCATGTTGTTGAAAGTACCAGTCCTGTATTTTACTGTATAAGGGCCCTTGACTAATTCATTGTTTTCAGTATTGCGCAGTTGTGCAACAAGACAAAAATGCTATTTTTTTAATGTTCTGCTTTTTGTGCTATAACAACATCCCTAAGTAAGTGTTTGTCATTTTGTCTCCTATTTATGCAACAAACAAATGTTAAACTCAAACTCCCATACTTAACAAGCTGAGGAAAGTGGTTTCACAGACCCTGATTAGCAGTTGGGCTTATCAGTGGCTATCTTAAGTAAGGTGCAATCGTTGAATGCATATATTCTTTCAGCAGGAAGGAAGGTTATTTATTCCAGCTGTATGAAGCAAGACATGAAAAATAACCTTTTTTCAATTTGTCCAATCAGCAAGTGGAAAATACTTTTCTGTTGTAATAAGAAATCGTTAGGAGAACACTGTAAGTTGTTTATTTAACTGAGATCAGGAAATGTTCTTCTGTTTTAACTTGCTTACCATGTATCCTACTTATATGTATATTAAGAACATAAGAACGTTAACAAACGAGAGTAGGCCATTCGGCCCGTCTTGCTCGTTTGGTTGTTAGTAGCTTATTGATCCCAGAATCTCATCAAGCAGTTTCTTGAAGGATCCCAGGGTGTCGGCTTCAACAACATTACTGGGGAGTTGGTTCCAGACCCTCACAATTCTCTGTGTAAAAAAAGTGCCTCCTATTTTCTGTTCTGAATGCCCCTTTACCTAATCTCCATTTGTGACCCCTGGTCCTTGTTTCGTTTTTCAGGTCGAAAAAGTCCCCTGGGTCGACATTGTCAATACCTTTTAGAATTTTGAATGCTTGAATCAGATCACCGCATAGTCTTCTTTGTTCAAGACTGAATAGATTAAATTCTTTTAGCCTGTCTGCATACAACATGCCTTTTGAACCCGGGATAATTCTGGTCGCTCTTCTTTGCACTCTTTCTAGAGCAGCAATATCCTTTTTGTAATGAGGTGACCAGAACTGAACACATTATTCTAGATGAGGTCTTACTAATGCATGGTAAAGTTTTAACATTACTTCCCTTGATTTAAATTGAACACTTTTCACAATATATCTGAGCATCTTGTTGGCCTTTTTTTTTATAGCTTCCCCACATTGTCTAGATGAAGACATTTCTGAGTCAACATAAACTCCTAGGTCTTTTTCAAAGATTCATTCTTCATTTTCGCCAGTCCATCGCAGGGCACCACACACACACTCACACAGAGGGCAATTTAGAGTGACCAATCAACCTGGACAGTGTCTTTGGACTGTGGGAGGAAACCGGAGTACCCAGAGAAAACCCATGCAAACACGGGGAGAACATGCAAACTCCACACAGACAGTACCCTATGCCGGATTCGAACCTAGGACCCTGGCGCTATGAGGCAGCAGCGCTAACCACTACGCCACCGTGCCGCCCTGGCTTACTATACCACAGTCTAAGTAATTAATGTAGATTAGGAATAGCAGAGGACCTAATACCGATCCCTGTGGTACACCACTGGTTACCTCGTTCCATTTTGAGGTTTCTCCTCTAATCAGTACTTTCTGTTTTCTACATGTTAACCACTCCCTAATCCATGTGCATGCATTTCCTTGAATCCCTACTGCGTTTCAGTTTGAGAATTAATCTTTTATGCGGGACTTTGTCAAAAGTTTTCTGGTAATCTAAATAAACCATGTCGTATGCTTTGCAATTATCCATTGTCGATGTTGCATCCTCAAAAAAATCAAGCAGGTTAGTTAGACACGATCTCCCTTTCCTAAAACCATGCTGACTGTCTCCCAGGATACTGTTACCACGTAGGTAATTTTCCATTTTGGATCTTATTATAGTTTCCATAAGTTTACATATAATAGAAGTCAGGCTTATTGGTCTGTAGTTACCTGGTTCGGTTTTGTCTCCCTTTTTGTGGATCGGTATTACGTTTGCAATTTTCCAGTCTGTCGGTACAACCCTTTTGTCAAGAGACTGTTGCATGATCTTGGTTAGCAGTTTGTAAATAACTTTCATTTCTTTGAGTACTATTGGGAGGATCTCGTCCGGCCCAGGGGATTTGTTTATTTTAAGAGCTCCTAGTCGCTTTAACACTTCTGCCTCTGTTATGCTAAAGTTATTTAAAACTGGATAGAAACAGGTCAGCATGTGGGGCATGTTGTCTGTATCCTCCTTTGTAAAAACCTGTGAGAAGTAATCATTTAATATATTTACAATTTTTTCTGTATGATTTTGCCATTTGTGTCTCTTTAAATGTTCTCTTGCTGTTATAATATTAGAAAGACATTTTGGAATTGGTTTTAGCCACTTTAGCAATGTTCATTTCTATCTCTGTCCTTGTCCTTTCTAACTCCCTTTTTGACTTGTGTTTTGCAGTTCCAAGTACTCTTTCTGTGTACTTTTTATTTTTTGGTCCCTTTAAACGCTCTGTAAAGTGCAGTAAAGTGCCTTTTTTTTTGCTGAATGCACAGCCATGTATTGCTAGCAATACAAAACTTCCAAAGCAGCTGATTACTGGATGGTGATGGCTCTCACAGTGAAGAATGGCTGATGTAGCACATGTTGCATGTTACAGGCAACTGGGACTGAAAAGCATGTGAACTACACAGACTCAAAAAAATGTATTTATTTATTTATTTATTTGCAGTAAGAACCACTCAAAAAGAGCTGACAACATCATAAATAGGTAAAAGGCCAGCAGCAAATGGTGTTTGTAGCTAACTGGCTACCAAATGATTTGGTACCAGTGAAATAACAACCATTTTCTCGTACATTTATAGCATTTTATCCATACAATAAAAATTGTGTAGACTAAAATGGTGCTTTTGTATTTCTCAGTTCATTATGGAATACAGCAGGCAGGCTTTTAAAGGGTTAAATATACCATTGCTGTTTTTTATTGATAAGAGAGCAAATAAATGGGATGTCTGCGCCAATAGGAAACATCACAAGCGAAATTTTAAGGCACTCAATCCTCACTGAAAGAAAATAAATGAGAAAATGCTTCCTAAAATACATTGAAGACATGTTGAAATGTGTGCTTTAAAAAAAAAAAAAAAGCTTTGCTGGCAAAATCCTTGTGGAATTTAGTTTTACAGCAAGGCAGTAAAAGGCCCATAATCAAAATGATTTGCCTCTTTAGTTGATGTGAATGCTTTGACAGACTCACGCAATTGAAAATTGAAATTGCTCTAAATTCAAAATTACTTATTTTAAACATGCTTGAAATTCTCTCTCTAAAAGCAGCTCTTAAAAGCATAGCCACACTGGAGGTTGTTTTCCATTAAAGTGGTCTAGCAACATGTTGTTATTAAAATCAGGTGTGTGCACTTTGAACAGTCGCAGTCTAATGTATGCTGTCTTTATGATAACTGTTTCCTGGATTGTACCTCTCTTTATTAGAGAAATCAGTGCTTGTGTAATAGACTGTTTTGCACTGCCATTGCCTTGTTTTATATGCACAATCTAGCAAACATACTGGTTAATTTAACTCTGTTTTGTTTTTTTTAATTGCAATGCATTCAAATACTGACTTAATGACATTACAGTCCATTAAGCAATCTAGCCATGTTTTGCAGAAAAAGTCTGCATTTGTATTTTTGTTTTTTACACACTGGTCATGCAAGGCTCATCATATAACTTAAGGAACTACCGTGATTTTCAGAATGTAATGCACACGCTCACTGCTTGTGTTACACACGCTTCTTATAGAATACGCTCCTCTCGTAAAACACTGTCCGATATGCTAAAAGCAGAAAGCAGAGGTAAAGCAAAGAATAATACTTGGTAAGAGAAGTCATACTTTAAACTATATAAAGAGAGATAGAGGATACTGAATGATCGTTCATAGTGTAAGTTTTTTATTCACTGCAGGAGGCTGTCCCAGTAAAGTGTATGCAAGGACATCCTCCTAAGTATATTTTTATACAGCCTAAAATCGCAACCCGGTGACTCTTAGCACCCTGTGCCTTCATGCCTAACTGGCTGCTACCTTGGTCGTTGGCAGTCCAGTATCCGGGGAATGAGGGCCATGTTGTTTTTGTCTGTGTCCTCTTCATGGAGGGGTTGGCCATAACTCCCCACGCTGGCCAGGCAGGTTGGCGAGTGCCCCTTCCACTTTGGCTGAGTATGTTACTCAAGCTTTCACAGCATGATTGAACCTGCCAGAGTCAGGGGACCCTGCTGTACTTTGTCTTGAGAACCCATTGTCACCCTCCTGCCACTTTGAGGCAGTAGAAGCTGGACTTTAGGAGGATATAGATAGATAGATAGATAGATAGTTAGGTTGTGGACAAAAAAATGGAAACACCTGGGTAAATGAGAGACACCAAGTATATTGAAAGCAAGGGCTTCCACACAGGTGTGGCTCATGCTTTAATTAAGCAAATAACAACCCAGCATGCTTAGGGTCATGTATAAAAATGCTGGACAGGCCTGGTTGCCTATAATTATGGCTAGCATGGCTGCAAGAGGAGACCTCCGTGACTTAGAAAGAGGGGTGATTGTTGGGGCGCGTTTGGCAGGAGCTTCAGTGATCAAGACAGCTCAACTTGCTGATGGCTCAACAGTGTCTAAGGTGATGTCGGCATGGAACTCCAAGGGAAAGACATCATCAGCAAAGGGCAACAGTGGGCGGAAGCGCATACTCAAGGATCGTGATATCTGTGCATTCATTCGAAGTGCAAGGCAAAACAGGCGAGCAACTGCAGATCAGTTGACTGCAAATTTCAACCTGGGGCGCGAGCAGCCATTTTCATCAAAAACGGTCCTCCGAGAACTCCACAGTTGTAAAGTCAGATAACCCCAACATAAAATAATATATTTTAATTGTAGTTTTTTCTTATGTAACATGCATCTTGTGCATAGTGTTCCGCAATGCTTCTAAAATTTGTAGAAGAATGCACATAATATTCCTAAAGCTACAGTGCAAATAGTCCCACTCGCATCCCGCTTGCCATCTTGTGTGTTGTTGTGTGTTTAAATATCCCTGCGCTGCATAGGTTTCTTGTTTGATGTAAGTCTCTGTTTTTGTGTTCCAGTTATTTGGTGTTATAATAACCTGGCTGTATATCACTCGAGTGGAGGACGCCATCAGTGAGCACGGGAACTACATGGATGGGCTGCTGGAGGCAACGCCAGGAAGAAGCGGCTCATCCAAATCCAAGACCGGGGGGTGCTGTATGTGTTTGCCAGACGCTGACTAAGAGGCAGAGCCAGACATTGCTCCACAGCAACAGCAACAGTGAACGAGCGTCTTTCCAAATGCATTTGTTTGTTACGTTACTGCTTTAATCTATTTTAATTTTGTTTCAAAATAAAAATGTGTTTGGTGGATATTTATGTAGGCTGTCTAAATTCAGAGGTCCTATAACTCTGCAGCAGCAGTTGTTAATGATGCATAGTTCACCCCCTAGTCTCTGTAAGTCGCTTTGGATAAAAGTGTCTGTTAAATTCATACAGGATTCAGCTTCAGTGTTTTCTGTTGGCTAAACCGTTACATCCAAGCGTCTACCAAAGTCTATTTTATTTTAAAATTAAATTTTAAAAGGGTATTAGACCTCACAAAAAAGTAAGCAAAGTAACACAACACATTAAAATAAAGGCTAATATCCACCAAGGATGTTCATAGACCCATGTGGATGTTGGCTGATATTTGGACCTGGAATGTGTTATTGTGCTTATCCAGTATTACAGTAGTTTTCAGAGTGTACTGTAAGATTCGGCTGTTTATAACACACAATACTGGAGTGAGGACTGGTAATGTGCCCTGTGAAAATGAACACATTTTATAGAACAAGCAATGAGCAAAATGTATTTTTGAAAAAAGTTTGCAGTTGGGAGCCAAAAAGATGCTGTCCTACGTTCTGTTTAATGCATGCTATCAAACAGAGGTACTATATACTGTTGTGTTGTGGAGAAAGACATGGTACATGATTATTGTGGAATTGCTATTGTTAACTGTATTCTAAATGACATGGTAGCCTTAATCAATAGTTTAACTTCCCTTGATTTTCTAAGATTCTCACTGTCAATACAGTCTGTTTTTGTGGTATAAATTTAATACATTTTGTTATTGTGGCATAAATCATTTCAAACATCTCCTATAAGAGAGACATATTCGCTTGTATAGTTGCAAATTGTAGTGGGAATTCTGTCAAATCAATATCACGTGAATGAATTTATATTAAATCTGCTCAACATCAAATTGCATGCTCAAACCCCTCTCCCTCAGCTCTATTGCTGAAACATCAAATGTGGTGCGGTTACACAGAATCATGCATCGTATGGAGTGAAAAACTTTGGTATTATTAACCTTGAACCATAATAATAATTTAAAAAATGAAATTGTTTAGAAAAATACATGTGTCCAATCAACAGTACTAAACATAATTGCCTTTTTAAAATTATTATGGTTCAACAGTACACGAGGCAAAGATAATGTCATGAAAAATCAAGGGGTGCTCACCAATACTGTATTTTTTAAAAAGAATAGGTGTAAAGGTATGTGGTTTATATATTTGAAGTTTATGGATTGTAATGTGTTTTTATTTTACTTTAAACAGTATAAGCTTTCTGGGTAAGCTTAACAGTGGTCTTTCACGTGCCTTCAAAATAGCCTTTTCATTGGCCTGCAGGTGGTCCTTAATGCATAACTATTTATATTTTACTAGGATTGTGCCTGATATATTAATACTGCTATAAAGACACATCTGCTGATCTAGCCTACGTAACATATGTCTATGACAGTCAACTGGAACTGAAGAGCAGCTCCTGAACTCAGGTCAAAGCATTTTTGACACAGACAAAATAATACAATAAAAACACTATCTGAGTAATTGCACAGTAAACATCATAAACTGAATCTTTTTCTTAACCTATAAACAAGAGATATAATACATTAAAGATGTTCTGAACATGTCGTGCTGTTGATGAATGAATTTCACTATAACCTTCTCTCAGGTAAAACAAATTAAGAAATGTGCTGTGAATCATGATTTTCACAAAATGCAGCCCATACTAGGAACTCAATGCAACTGCAATTACACACACAGACTACATGGTTCTTAATGATCCATGGGCTTAGTCCTGGCATCTTGTTACTAACCGTCTATCTGTCAAGCTGCTTTGCAGCTATGGCTGTATGCATATCTTTAATTAGATGCATGTATGCAATGAAATACATTACACGTAGTTACAAACACCCAAGAGTGGGGGGTGCACATGATTTACCCTACAGATCAATCGCTTGCTTGTCAACTCTGCCTCCCACGGATAATAAATTGAGCACAGACGTGATACCAAGACAGGCAGCTGTGTGCATTCTCTCATGATGTTAGTCATCTTGTACTTGGTGTTGGCTCCCTTCATCCTGAGCTCAGCTGCAGCTTTTTTAAAGGTGTATATCTCTTCTAGCTAAAGGCCCTTTTTAGTTTTGGTTTTTATTTTCTATACAATTTCATGGGAATTTGAGTGTTTCCTTAAAAAATGAATACAGGTGAAAATAATACATTTCCCAGTTTCCGGGTAAATATTGGTGGTAGTAATCTGAGAAATGCCACATTCTTTGTGAATGCAAACTGTGTAAAGCTGATTAAGTTAACCTATATTTGTTCCTATATTTCAGTATGTTAAACAGAGCCCCATATTACCTTTAAAAATAAATATTTTATCTACTGAATGTGAAGTCGTGGATTATCTTGGCGTAAATCAATATTTTCACCTGCTTAAGTGAAAATGTGGGTTAATGTACTTAAGAATCCAACACAGTGGGCATTACTGCTACATAATGGACCATCGTAATGGCTAAGTGCACTTTATTGTTCAAAATCTACCCAAAATCCTAAAAATAACAACACTTAGTCTCTCTGAATTCAGGAAGTAAGCGTCCCCATTATTTCTGTCCCATTTCCTGAAATTAAAGGTGTATACATAACGCTCATCATCTTTGCTATTGCGCTTTGTGTGGGATGCACTGGTTTCTCATTGTCACACATGGTACTATGCATTAGACATGTATGATGGCAAGATGATGAGTGGCTTTATACAGTAATGGTTTAAATAATATTTTAATAATAATACAGAATATTACCAGGATTTTAATATAACAAATTAGAAATCTAAATTATTAACCAGATGTAACAATATTGTGTGTTTGTGATAGCATATGCTGTTTATTAAATACAACAATGAACTTAGTGCTAACCTGTTTCAACCAAACCAAAAAAAAAAAATGTGTGTGTTCCTAGCATATTAACCAATGAAGTGTTATAAAATGTAGTGGCCTTAAGGGGAACAAATTATGTCGGAGACATTGTGATGAAAATGTTTCCACAGACACATGAAGAAAGTGCCTATGCATTCACACACCTCTGGAATGAAAGGGATGCTCACCAATGTGCTTCACACAGTTCCTCTGTGTAAGATTTAAAACGGTCACAATCGTCGGCTTATCTTTTGCACTGTGCATAGTGACTTGCCCTGTGTTTTTATGACCTCCTGTATAGATTCATGTTTTAACAGGTATTCAGGTATTTAATCTTGTGTTTTTCCCATATATACTCATAAAAATTATGTGCATGTTTCAATATCTTTATTTTGAAAAAGACATTTTGTCAAAGTGTTTGAATATTTTACCTCCAAATCTGTGTATTTAAAGGTATGGATAAACCTTGTCTATGCTTGTTTATATCGGAAGTATATTTTTTTATAGGTTAATTTTTTAAAGGTACGTAGAGATATATATATATATATATATATATATATATATATATATATATATATATATTAGTGTTTTCCACCAAGTATTGACTCCCTATTTGATTCAACGGTAGTGTAAAACATCTGAAATAATAAAGTGAAGTAGTTAAAATAAATAAATAAATAAATAGAAAGTCATTTTAGTTGTTGCATTAAAACAAATGTGTATATCTATAATAAAAAATAAGCAGGCAATGAAACAAATGATACAAATTCAGATGTTTTAACAATAAGTCGGAGCAAAACTAATGTGTATGAAGTACAACTGACATATCCTAAGTGATGTTAATATCAATGTAAATTGGAATATTTAACATAGGAGGGTGTCAATAATGCTGTCTGTTCAAATACATTGCAGAGGAGGGACTACTGTAATAACCTAAACAGCTGCAGATTAAAACGCTGACTCCCTTGCACTCTATATTAAACCATCTGGTATTATACACCAGGATAATCCCAAAATATTATACTATACTATACTATACTATACTATACTATACTATACAACAGCCAGACCCTGCTCTCCTATTGTTTTCCATGGAGGTCTCCTGTTCTATTATTACTAAATAACGGAGCAGCAAATAAAGACCAGGTGAGAAGATGCCACTAATTAATGACACCTGTTCTAAAACCGCCTCTTACTGATGAAATACTTCACACTTGAACCCTGCTCTTTCAGTGGACTACAATGATTAGTTCAGACACCCAAAGATAAATACAGTACATAAATCATTTAAAAAGTTTAGCATAGCTGCAGCGTGTTACAAGGTAATAATGGAACTCCAAGAATGCCTGTAGGATAGCGTATATGATTTAAGACAGCCTGTAATTGCTGTGTTGGTTTGGTGCCCATTTAGTCTTATGGTGACTGCCTTTTTCTCTTGGTTTTTACAGGTGTTGCTGATTTTTTTGTTTGGTTTTCTGTATTCTGTTGTGAAATAATTCATCTAATAAATTTTTTTGACTTTGAAATGCTACTCATGGTGTGATTCTGTTTTCTGACAGTTTTAATAATGGAAATGTTAGAATTCAAAAGATAACTCTTTCAACCTAATATAATAATGACATTTATTGTAGAGTTTTGCAAGGTTTTAGGAGCAGCATGTTCAGCATGTTTATTATTGTTAGAATGTCCAATTACATTCCCTCAACGCAGCAATCTCCACAACAGCTATCTCCACAACAGCTTGGGAGAAATAACGCCCACGAACCGACACCCACCACCACCCCAATTGCCACTTTAGCCTCCCTGTGGAATCCCCAAAGAACTGCAACTTCATATACCTGCACTCCTCTGACTGAAAGACTGGTTTATTGAACAACTTTTAACTTGTTTTCAAAGATATTTTAAACCATTACTGTAATGCAGTGCAAACTAATTTCCAGAATCAAAATAGTTTCCTGTAGGTATATGCTTTTAGCGATTGAGGCTCACGCAGATGGTGAATGATAAGTACCAGGATGAGGCAGTTTTAAAATGTCTCAATCTGCAGGGTCATGAGCAACACACCTTAGGAATCATGTATTTTTGTAGTTTAGATAGCACATACCCAAGAACACTGACTAATCACAGGACAAACTATGCAAATATCACACCTGGCATTTCTAACTGGAATCAAAGGATTACAATGTACAAGGTGAATGGTTCAATAGAGTACATGCTTTATTCATCTCATCATATACAATGGCAGCCTTGTTTAAGTACAATAGGGTGTATTTTGTTATTGATGTGTTTATAATAAAATGTTCATATTTGGGGCATATTTTAATATCTGTCAGTGCTTCTAAGGATTCCACAGAGGTGTTTCAGTTTTGAAGCAGACTGACAGGATGGAGTGCGACATATAGGCATCAGATTGTTCCAGTGGTTTCTTCGGATTCTGCGAGGTACTTTTCTTACTAAATCTTACAATCAGTCTACTGTTCGTTGATCCAGCATTTTCCAGCCTGTTAAATATTTCTTGTCCTCACCACTCACAATTTGCAAGATGATGTATACAGGTATACTGGGAGTTGTGAAGGTTGTGTTTATTACTCTCATCAGTAATTATTAAATGCTTAACAGCACTGCATTTAGAAATACTAAAAGAAACTTGATTCAAAGACAAAGAGGTGGCCGTAGGTAGACTGTTTGGCTGCTTTATTGGGGCCTGTATCTAATACTGGTCTGGGCCACCACTTGCCCTGATGACAGCCTTGACACAAGTGGCATAGACACCACAAGGTGCCTGGAAGGTTTATCCATTCAGTCATTAATAAATCACGCAATTGGCACAGACAGGTAGGCAGATGTTCTTGATAAAGAATGTATATTTCATTCATACCAACTGTGCTAAATTGGGTTGCGATCCAGGGATTATGGTGGACATGGATCACATGTCACATGATGTGATCAATCCCAGTTTCATCTGTCATTCAGGGCAATGCCAAATCCAGTCAGGTAGACAGGTCCTAATAAAGTCGCCAGGCAGTGTATGTCACACTAGGTCAAATTTATCTAGAGAACCGCTTAATATTTTGTAAAGGACGATCTTTAGCACAAGCTGTGGCAAGTGTCACAATCAGTTTACAAACTGTAAATATATATATATAGTAACCCGGCCGGCACTCACAGCCGTTCGTTTGCCCCTTTCAAAGCAGACCCAGGACACAGGAAATGGAGTTTCAAGCGCGGTTGCGCTATTTTTAATAAACACAAAAATAAACACAAAACAAAACCTAACTCCGTTTTGGAGTACTTACTAAACGGGTTATTCCCTGACTAACTTGCAGGACGGCTAAGCCGTTTACCCGGCACCACGGAACATAAACCAAAACCACACAGGTTTAACACAGCACATACTTCTTTTATGACTGCTCGGAAGCAGAGCACCTCTCTTCTGCTTCCTTCTACTCAGCAGCCCCGTGCAGACTGACTGCACATCTTAAATACCCCTGCACCTAGTACTAATTGATAATAACTACCAGGTGCGGGTGATAATTAAACAAATAAAACAATTAATTTAAACAAAATGTGCATATGCACATGTTTTTGGCAGGGAAGATTTTAACCCCCTCCCTGCCGTGTTACTATATATATATATATATATATATATATATATATATATATATATATATATATATATATATATAAATATAAATATAAATATAATTGAAGTATCTTGAGGTTTTACAAATGTATGTATTGTTCTTTGATAGCTGAGACATGTGTGCCAGAGGAGATTAAATCCTACTCCAGCTCGGTAAGGTTCACAGGTTCACAACATGGTTTAATATTTAAGCAGATCCTGGCTTTGCTGTTTTCAAGCACTGAATAATATTTAATTTGTACAGAAATATTTTAATGGCTGTCATATCTCTATATATCTTATTTTACTCTGCTAATTTAGCAGTCAAACCTTTTCCTAAATTATTAATTGTAACCTCAATAAGTGTTGCACGATATAGTAATTCAAATGATGCTGTAAAACAAACAAATTGACTGATATGCTTTCATCCAGCTATGACCCAGGAAATTCAAGTATAACAAATTTCCTGTGAAAAAGGCAGAACAAATTTAAAATTACTTTTAACCTGAAGTAATAAGATGTCATGTTTTAAAATGAAGATAGATGTTTGCTATAACATGCGTCTGTGTCAAACCTATATTTGAGACCTATATAGTGAAATAGTGCAAAATATGCAAGATTTATGGATTTATTTTGTTAGCTACTCATACTGGGTAGTCACATTGCTCTTCACTGAACTGGCAAAGCTGAAATGTACTTTTAGTAGTGTTGGGAATTGAACACAGTATTGTAGGTAGCCTCTCACCAGTGCATTATCCAACCTCATCACAACCTCCCTAGATTAGTACCCTACATTTTGAACGATATAACCGTGAACTACATCCGAGTATTAATGTTTTAGCAAATACATTTAGTGGTTAGCCACACAGAAAGAAAAAACATCGGTCAGTCTTTTAACAGGGAAGGTAAGAAAACACTGAAATAAACACTTTATACAAGTGTGCTTGAACTGAACCATTTATAAATACAATATCTGAGTGTTGCTAAATTCACATCACATCAGACAGATGCTGTATGAACTGTATTACACTTTTTGTACACACTTCCTAGTTTATCCATTTAGTTCACCTTTCCAACTCAATATTTCATTAGCTACAATCACTTTAAGTTTTGCCATGTTGATTTTTAATTGCACAATTTAAATGTACTTTTAGTGTTTGTTAGAAAGCTATCTGTCCAGTCAATGTGTTGACAAAAGACACAAGCTTCCTCTACATTGAATCCTGCTTTTCATTATCCATCAGAGAAGGAGAAAAACAGAGAAAGAGAAAAACAACTGGGAGTAATTGGAACACAGGACGGTGGTAACACCTTCAATTCCTCTAAACTTAAACAAGTCAGACAGTCATAACTCAGTATGAACATGGTAAATTCTGTAAAAATGGTCATCCTGTAAAAATGGAAACATGTATATTGAATTCAAAGTGTTTTATTTTTGGTATATATATATATATATATATATATATATATATATATATATATATATATATATATATATATATATATATATATATATTTTTGTGTTGCTCAGTTGATAAACCCAGGTTTTTATAAATGTCATCTCTGATATCTGTACAAATGATTGATATTTGTATTGTTTGTTTTGTTTTTGCTGGTACATGCGGTTTAGTAATGGCAACAAGGATTGTAACAAGTTGTAACATGTGTGCCGTTTGACCCCGTCTCAAAAATGTTTTACATTTAATTATTTGACATATTAGATCTGAGGTTTTCAAATAGCGGGGCGCCAGTACCTGACTGCAAAATACTTTTTTCTGGCTTCCTGGTGATTTGTAAAAGATCCGCTGTAAATGTCAGACTCTGTGGGCCTCCAGTATGATTGACTGAATCTACTACCCAGGCAAAGATAATGTTTAATCTGACCAACCCCCTGTTAAATCTGACCTATCCCCATCCAGAGAGCTTGTGTCATTTTCAGACCTATCATAGCTCAGCAACTCTATCGCCCAGCCCTCCTTCATTTGAAAGTGCAGCAACGGTGGTTTTTAATATCAAATACAGCAAAAAAGTTTGGGAACCCCTGTACTAGATTTTCTACATCTGACTCCCACCCCTGTTGCAACTGACCTTGGTGAGGGGGTCAGTTGTAACATTTTTGACATCTCTCATTTGAAGCACTCTTGCTCTGTTATGTTAGTGCTTAAAACATTTTAACTATGGGAATGGGTAGAGAGCAGATGTAAGGGTTAGTATCAAAGTATCATCAGCCTGACTCAAATATTCTGGCACTAATGGAGAGAAAGACAAAAATGGTTGCAACTGCCCCCGTATGTAGAGAAGGCAGGTCAGTTGCAGCTCTTAGGGCTCTCCAAATAAGTTTAAAACACACTCAGAGCCAGGTAAAAGCAGGTTTAGATGGTTAACTGGAGTAACAAAACCAAGAACCACACAGAATGACTGCAAACACTATAACATAGTGGGTGAAATATAAACAAAAGGGCAGCAGTGTGGAGTAGTGGTTAGGGGTCTGGACTCTTGAGCGGAGGGTTGTGGGTTCAATCCCAGGTGGGGGACACTGCTGCTGTACCCTTCAGCAAGGTACTTTACCTAGATTGCTCCAGTAAAAACCCAACTGTATAAATGGGTAATTGTATGTAAAAAATAATGTGATATCTGTATAATGTGTATAATCTGATATCTTGTAACAATTGTAAGTCACCCTGGATAAGGGCGTCTGCTAAGAAATAAATAATAATAAAATGACATTTGAAGTTACCATACAACTTTTAAGTATTGCATTTCTTAATTATTAATTAATTAAAATAAAAGAAAGCAATCCAAATCTAACAGGTTATAGTCTTCCCCTACTGTATGGTACTGTATTCATTTATTACCTTTTGTGAATGACTGGATGGATATTTGTTGGTCACTTTTACCCCCAGAGATGTACTTACACCTGTCACAGTTCACAAATGCCAAGGAATGTATTTGGTGCAGAATTGAACAGGTGGGAAGCTGCAGTTTTTATAATATGTTTTCACATTATATGTGTGTCCTATGGTTTTCTAAAACAGTTATTTAAGTGTTCCTACCTTTAATTACCTTGCTATTTTAGGTGCTGATGGTGCCGTTTCCCTTTATACTTGCTTCAAAACAGCGTTCCAGTATTTTACAGCCCACCAAGAGCCTACTGCATCTGCAACTCAGCTCAGTTTTTACTTATCAAGCTGTACTGTATCTTGTATTACTCACACCTATAAACCACCAGTGACTGAGAGACAGCGAGAGCAAAGCTGATTACAAAAGTGCAGCTCAGCGCTAAGGAAACAATCACAAGTTCAATTAATTATTGAAAAAGTTAACACTGAAAATACAGTAATACTGAGTCATCAATTATGTATTTTAAAAAGAGGATTTGTATTTCACTTGTCTTTTTTTGGTTGTTTTTCAGAAAAAAAGCTAAACTAAAGATGTAGTTTCAAATGTGTGGGGAACTTAATACTTACTAACTTATATATAATGCATGTGTATGAATTCCCTTTGCTAATTGGTGCACACCTGCGACTTGTAAATACCTGGACAACCGCATATTAAATTTTCATCTCGAACACAGGAAGTTATTCCACATGCAGTACTGTAATCATCTAGGTCTTCAATACCACTTATCCAATTTGCATTAAACTATTCATAGTCGTAAATAATTATATTATAATTGTATTCATACATACTGTTGATATACTGTATGTCATGGTTATCAACGTTTGTCATTCTGATGTTTATTTTACATGTAGAGACATTGTGTCGAATGTATGTTGCTGGCATACTTGTTTTAATTCATCTCTCAGAATTTACCTTTACCTTTGCCCTTGGTATTTCCATATCTGTGGACCCATGAACTGTATTTTATGTATCCAAACAATGAGATTCCTAGCAAGACCAGTCATAGGCAGCCATATAGCAAATAACACAATGCTCTCTGTTACCAACCTTATCCAGAAATCCTGTTTGGTATTTTCAGATAAATTGCCTATCATAGATATGTATTGAACAAAATAGTTCCCTTCAGATAAGGAAGTAAATATTAACTAGTTTCAGTCTTAAGGTGTGTTTTCACGGTCAAAAAATTGGATCTCCATTTTATCTAATTTCTTTGAACTGTGGAAACAGATCTCCAAAGTTAATTTTAATAAATGCATTGCTCATCAAAAAAAAAAAAAAATGGATTCAAACTTGGATCCAAGTTGGATCTGATTTATTTGACCAGGAAAACCTTTAGATACCTGGAAATGTGGGTATACATCTTGATACGAGAAGTTCAAACGTTCTTCCACACAGTGATATTAAGTGCAGTAAAATTACAAGGAGAAATTGTAGAATGTTTTTGACACTCTAAGGCTTGTACATATTTAATTAAGGTATTAAATTAGGGATTGTAATGATGTGAATTTCACTTGAAGACAGCGCTGGAAAGTGTTCCATCTGAGGCGATGCTTTGAAATAAGAAACAGCCCTTGAAAGTATTGTATTTTTTCTCATAGCAAGTCACTGGGGAGCTGTGTTTCTCTCTGCTCAGAGACACTGATACTGAGATAGTAACAAACAGAAACACACTGTCAAATGTTTTATTTTTGTGACTTGGCGTAACTGGATTTATTTCATGATTACCATCATAGTCCAGGTTTTGTGTTTATTTTAAATACCGGTACCTGGTTGTTTTAACAGGAACACGTTATTGAGATGTTCCTGAAAAAAGTGGATTTGGGGTGACTTGATTGAAGTCTTTAAAATGTTTAAACCTTTACTGCCTGGGGTATGTTCCCATATGTATTTAATGCCTATTGTCTCAATGGGGGAGTTTCCATGTGTGTTCTAATTTTTCTCGAGACAGTGTGCTCGAGCCAAATAAAAAATGACCCTATACATTATGAGTTTCCATTGGCTCAGTTTATTTTACTCGAAGACCCTCTTTTCACCTGAAAAATGAAGGGGAAAGGAGGAGGTCGATATGCAAATTAGCCATTCATAGTGTTCTCGTGATGTTTTTGCAGACAGCTCGGAAAAATGTGGTTTCCATGCACAGAGAACAGGTACACCAGAGAATCTTTCCTGGAAATCCATGGTTGTCAGGTGACATCTTGTTTAAGTGAAACTATTTAAAGCAAAGTGTTAAGCTCATGTAATACAGCTGTGATTTGTAAATGCCTCCTGCCTGGTTGTTTAACAATGTGTTTTATTGCTCTTGCCCAAATTTGTTTTTCAAATGCCCATTGGTGGGGTGGCATATTGTTAATAGTGAATGATATTTCAACAAATTTATCACACGACTTATTAAAGAAAAAAGAAAATATTTAACACCGAGGTATATAATGAAACTGTTCAACCCAGCTATTTTGCAGATCATGACTGTAAACCGGCAGAGAATTATAAAAATCTGTGCCAGACACCTTCCACGTATACTCCAAGGCTGTCTGGATTGGGAGCAGTGGACGTTTTCATGTGAAATGTGGAGACACACAGCCGAAGCCGCGGCGGATGAGAGCTCAATTAGTAAGAGAAAAAAGGAGAAGGGAGAACACACTTGTTTTTTTTTTTGGGAAGGTCCGACACACCAAGGTGGACGGGCCGTGGCAGCCGGCGAGGTCTACTCTACAGCGGGGAAGGTTAGAACACAGCCCCGGTGGAGGACACACGGTGGACTGGCTGTTGTTGCTCAACGGCAGGGGTGGCAAGCCGAACCCCAGCGGAGGAACGATGTTCTCCCTGAAGATGTAGGTTGAAAGGCAGCACACGCACACACAAATACTACACAGGCAGTCACACTCATACGACAGACAGCTGAGAAAAAATCGGCCTGCGACACAAGCAAAGCAGGCCGTGAGAAAGAAAAAAGACACTCAAATGGAGCCGCTGATTCCACGAGAGTGGCAAGCCAGCACGAACGCAAGGGAACTGCAGTTGACTCAGAGGAGCTCTTTCAAAACACACTCAGGTTAGTGACACAGATAGCTTACCCTACCATAGTGAGAGGCAAAAGAGGAAGTGAGCTCCACAGAGTGACTACTTATTCCCTCGACAGCCGGGACCAAGGACCAGTGGTGTAGTCGAGCCGGAACAGCGTTCCAGTACTTTTTTCAATAGGCAGAACCTTGACTTAAGAGTTAACTTAAGAATCAACTTAAGAATAATTTCCATGCATGTGCACCGATGAAGCGATCTCTTTTCTGTGTGAAAATCAAAATAGTCTTTCTGTACCGTGCCTACGTGCCACTACTGATGGTACACGAATCAGAGTCTCCGTCGCCGATAACCGGCATGTATTTTAAATGTTTGCAGAGTCAAGTCACATACATCTCCTGATTTCTGCACAATTGTACGATTCAGGCAGTCGTCCTTGTGATGCAATGAAGAGAACATTAGGAACTTCTATTACAAACTACAGTTCTAAAGTTTAGTAGGGCTAACAATGTTTTTTAGTGCCAAATTGTGTTTTTTTTAAAGCAGCAATAAACCGCACTTACCTTTAAGATTTGATATATATTACAAAAGCATAAATAAGTACTACTCGTTTATTTAAAAAAAACCTGTATTTATTTATCTGCACTGCTTTTTTTTTCTTACAATTTACAGTACCAGAACCGCTGGGGTTTTTGTTTGTTTGTTTGTTTGTATTTTTATGATGAGATCAAATGCGGTAGGTCCTGGAAAAAAAAAAAAAAACATGTATTCAGAATGCCGTGTAAAATTAAATTGTACAGAACTGTCAGCGGATACATTCTTTAAAAATAAATGGAAAAACAATTGTAATTATATAGTTCTGAAATTGGTGACGAATAAAAAGTAACAGCGTTTGTGTGCTTCGTAATTGTATTGGACGCAGAGCTGTAGAAAAAAGGGAGGACATGATATACTATACAGGATGTTGTGGTGATTGAACTCCTGTGCTGGTGATGACCTTATAATAGAAAGGAACAAAAAAAGAACATGCACGATAAAAATAACAAGACAAAAAACAAGACAAATTTGTCTGGAAAACTGCCAATCTGGCAGCACTGACTAGGGGAGTAGCCTATAAAAGTCGCATGTGAGACGCATGCATTACCTCTTAAATGTTACCGCAAGCTCAATGAACAAATAAAACAGGAATTTGTATCATTTTTGTTTCAGAAATCGATATTTTGTTGGCGTTGCGGTACTTTGGGATTTAGGAATACACTGCTGAGGACGTCACTCCATGGAGGGGCCTATCGGCAGCTCTGACATAAAATGTTCAGCGAATACCTACCTAAGGCAGGCATATCCCAAAAGTATTGATTTGGTGGTCGTCTTCAAATAGAAAGGCAACCCACACTTCTATAGTGAAAGGCATGAACAGCTAGTTAATTCACTCTATTCGCTTTTTAACCCTCACACAAATCAAACAGTCCCACCAAGCTCACAGCATTGCAAGCTCTGATAGCTTTGTTTTTGTGGGGTTTTTTTGTTTTGCAAGCTTTATCTTTGCTTCACAGAAGATAAATAATCCCAGTTGGGATTGATTAAACTGAGATGGCTTGAACGAGTATGTGGAGATAGGCTTTTTGACTGTCCGGAGGGGAGGCAAAAACGGACATGGCAAGAAAAAGCAATCACCATGGGAACCAAAATAAAACACTTTGTCCCATAATCTTCATAGAGTGGGGGTGGTGACTCTGTTTTAAGTCTCTTGAGCTGTAATTATCTTAAGCCCCTAAACTACTCTGAAGTGGATCAAAACAACACAAACAATATATAAAATGAGGTGGAAGAACATTAAAGACTGGGGGAAAGTACACCTTAATTAGTACCAAGTCCAGAAGGAATACAAAACTTACAGGATTGTTATAGCTTATTCTTATGTTTACTTTTTGATTTGTGGGAGAAGCTCGCTACAGCTCTGAAATATCAGTTATCTTAACTAATGTATTCTTCCTGTTTAGATTCACTTTGGATAATTTTCTAAACTCAAAAAATGTCTTCTCTCAAAGTACAGCTGGAGACCAAAAAGCTGTTCTGTTTATAACTAGCAATACAAGTATACGCAGTAAGACCAAACTACAGAAAACAAATGTATAAAGTGTTTATAAACCACATGAAAATCAGATTCATTTCTATGTTTTAAGAAATGAATAACATTTGATTTCCATATCGAAAGGTAAGCAGAGAGATTATATGACATGCAAAGCTTTTTTTTTATTCTGCAAAATCGAACACACAGATAAGGGGTTAGAATGCCACTACCGTACCTTATACCTTTATTGGAGCAGTCTCTGATCTGTTGATAATTCTTAGTGAGGCACAGTCAGGCATATGCAAACACGCAACCAGTGTACCCTAAACCTTTGTTTTAAAACAAGTGGAAAGATGAAGCTGGAAGTTATTGTGTTAAAAAGAGAAGTTAATCACAGCTCTTAGTTACTGTACATTGACCCAATTTAAATGCAAGCTGTTTTTTGCAGAAAATATCATTTTAGTTTAGGTGAAACTGGAATACACAGCAAACAAAAAAACTGTGCCCAAGTGAAGGGGGTGCAATAGACATGGGCATCTTCAACCGAAAACAATGTGATGGTAATGTGAAGAAGACAAGAGCTTACTACCTGGTTCCAAAATCAGTAATAAAGCACCTGGATTCAAACTGCCTGCCGTCTTGGAGCAAATAACTGGATACTGCATTACTTGAGATGCTTCTGTTTGTATTGAGCAAAGTAGTTTAATTGACTGTGCATATATTGAAGACGCGAAATGAATTAACGGGTCTGTTTGCTGCTTCTTTCTATCAGTAAACTGATTGAATTCAAGTGTAAGTGTATTATTCATAGAGTCATTGTAAAATATTAAAAGTCATGGTAACAGGCTACTTATAATAATAAACCATATTTTGCATTCTTTGTCTCCTTATCTCGTACTGTTGCTAGACGTTAGAAAGTGAACATAAAAACACAGATTACATTGCTTTATCGACTACCTTGCTGTTGCTGAATTGCATTGTACAATGCTTATCATATAGAATTGGAGTTAGGGTGGGTGAACAGCGTGTGATCGGGTTCATCCTCTATGAGAAGGACAGTGTGTGCATATCGTCAATGCAGCAGTTTTTGATATTGAAGATTATCCCAGTAATCATCAATGGCAAAACATATACAGACGTGCTCAAATTTGTTGGTACCCTTACAGCTCATTGAAATAATGCTTCATTCCTCCTGAAAAGTGATGAAATTAAAAGCTATTTTATCATGTATTCTTGCATGCCTTTGGTATGTCATAGAATAAAGCAAAGAAGCTGTGAAAAGAGATGAATTATTGCTTATTCTACAAAAATATTCTAAAATGGCCTGGACACATTTGTTGGTACCCCTTAGAAAAGATAATAAATAATTGGATTATAGTGATATTTCAAACTAATTAGTTTCTTTAATTAGCATCACACATGTCTCCAATCTTGTAATCAGTCATTCAGCCTATTTAAATGGAGAAAAGTAGTCGCTGTGCTGTTTGGTATCATTGTGTGCACCACACTGAACATGGACCAGAGAAAGCAAAGGAGAGAGTTGTCTGAGGAGATCAGAAAGAAAATAATAGACAAGCATGGTAAAGGTAAAGGCTACAAGACCATCTCCAAGCAGCTTGATGTTCCTGTGACAACAGTTGCAAATATTATTAAGAAGTTTAAGGTCCATGGAACTGTAGCCAACCTCCCTGGGCGCGGCCGCAAGAGGAAAATCGACCCCAGATTGAACAGAAGGATAGTGCGAATGGTAGAAAAAGAACCAAGGATAACTGCCAAAGAGATACAAGCTGAACTCCAAGGTGAAGGTACGTCAGTTTCTGATCGCACCATCCGTCGCTTTTTGAGCGAAAGTGGGCTCCATGGAAGAAGACCCAGGAGGACTCCACTTTTGACAGAAAAACATAAAAAAGCCAGACTGGAATTTGCTAAAATGCCTATTGACAAGCCACAATCCTTCTGGGAGAATGTCCTTTGGACAGATGAGTCAAAACTGGAGCTTTTTGGCAAGTCACATCAGCTCTATGTTCACAGACGAAAAAATGAAGCTTTCAAAGAAAAGAACACCATACCTACAGTGAAACATGGAGGAGGCTCGGTTATGTTTTGGGGCTGCTTTGCTGCGCCTGGCAAAGGGTGCCTTGAATCTGTGCAGGGCACAATGAAATCTCAAGACTATCAAGGCATTCTGGAGCGAAACGTACTGCCCAGTGTCAGAAAGCTCTGTCTCAGTCACAGGTCATGGGTCCTCCAACAGGATAATGACCCAAAACACACAGCTAAAAGCACCCAAGAATGGATAAGAACAAAACATTGGACTACTCTGAAGTGGCCTTCTATGAGTCCTGATCTGAATCCTGTCGAACATCTATGGAAAGAGCTGAAACTTGCAGTCTGGAGAAGGCACCCATCAAACCTGAGACAGCTGGAGCAGTTTGCTCAGGAAGAGTGGGCCAAACTACCTGTTAACAGGTGCAGAAGTCTCATTGAGAGCTACAGAAAACGTTTGATTGCAGTGATTGCCTCTAAAGGTTGTGCAACAAAATACTAGGTTAGCGGTCCCATCATTTTTGTCCATGCCATTTTCATTTGTTTTATTATTTACAATATTATGTTGAATAAAAAATCAAAAGCAAAGTCTGATTTCTATTAAATATGGAATAAACAATGGTGGATGCCAATTACTTTTGTCAGTTTCAAGTTATTTCAGAGAAAATTGTGCATTCTTCGTTTTTTGTGGAGGGGTACCAACAAATTTGAGAACGTCTGTATATCTGTCCTAAAATATTTAAGTATTATTATGTTTTAAGTTTTATGTTTAACAGAGCTCTAAAGTTGATATAAATCATAAAAGACAACAAAACCTGTTACATTAATAGTTCAATAATTTCAAAGCCGTAACGTAACCACTTACCGAACGCTCAAAAGGTACATGATTGGGTAGTGCTATGTGTCAGGAATACAATCCGCTTTGAATTACTAATATATCGGGTGTGGTTTCGGAGTGAGGCACTGTCAGTTTGACTGGTGTCTCAGCAGCGGACTTGCTGCTCTGCAACTCATCTGTGTTACTGTGCTTTTGTGACCCCCCAAATAAATATTAGTAAAAATAATATATCATGTATAATGTTGCACTTATTAAGGGATACATTAATTTACTTTAACATAATCATTTAAGGGTCACATTTTGATATATTGTAAACAAAATATTGCCCTTTTAAAATAACTCAAATAATGCAGTTGCTCAGTGGGGCCTCCCACATTTGACAGGCGGTTTACAGTGAGAGATGCTGTTTTTAGAGGCACTTACTCTACAACCAAGTCAGCGATCTACTATTTAAAAAAAAAAAAAAAAGAAAAGCAGCACACATACTTTTTTATTTTTTTTTATTGTGATGTTATTTTAATATAATCACTTATTTTTTTAACTATTGAAACTCATCGTTAGTTCAGCATGCACAGTAAATCCAAGATGGACTTCCAGTTAAATAACAAGCAGACTTTTCCAAAATTAAAAGGATTTTTTTAAAGTTTTTTTTTTAAGTTTTTGTTTCAGGTTAGGTTAAGTTAGGTTAAAACGGGTTAATAAAATTCATTTAGATTTGTTTCTGTTTAAATCTAAAAATACGTTTGCCCACCCTACTGAAATTGATGTCAGTTTCTGGTATTGTATTCAGTTTCTGTATCACTAGAAGCTAAATCAAAAATGGTTGGGTCATTCCACTTCAAGTGAGACAACAAGATTGCTGACATTTCAGAATCATTGCTGCAAAATCCACAGTGAAGTTCTAGCTGTCTGGCACAGATCATGCAGGCTAGATCAGCCACAGTGGCTTTGTATTAACAAGCCCCAGCACCATCTAGTGCACAGCAGAGTATTATTAAAGGAAACGTCAGTAGTAGAGCACTAAACAATTAAATTTCAATTGCTCAGCATTTGGGTGATTTGAATTAAAACCACTCTGTGATACATCAGGTGAACTGGAAACACAGGTATTGTTTTAACATGCATAGCCTTGATACTGAAGCTCTTTAAGTAAAAGGGACAGAAGAGTCATTCAAGGGGGTGCCAAAAACACCAACAGTATTGGGGATTTGGAAAAACCTGTACTGGTGTCTTTCTTTATATTGACTGTAAATATTTTGTATTTTAGTAAACTGTAGAACATTGATACAATGAAGACATATGTAATTGTGGTGCTCATCAGGGTGGTTTTATAATTTCCACTAGGAGTATTGTGAAGATCATTTTTACAATGTGTTTTGTTATTGAATGATGCAAGTGGCTACCAATGATTTACCAATTAGTGTGCCTGTAAATAGTACCATGTAATTCAATACAATACGAACGTACATTTTATAGCGCCCTTCGTGTAGGCATCACTATGGTGACTCATTAAGGAAAGGAATGGAAAAATATGTCCAAATCACAACTTCAGTTATCTCAGGATCTCTATATTTCCAACCGTTATCTTACGATCACGAGATAAATCATCTCGACATTTTAAACACATTCAAAAGAAGTTGATTAATCATGTTGTGATTTCTACCCTTCGCTATACATCACATAGCGCTCCTCTAATTCTTGTTTAACTATATATTATGCAATGGGTTTCTGGGCCATGTTGTTGTTGGTTCACAGAAATCATTTAAGAGCGCTTTGGATGCTGTTCTGGGATCAAATACTGCAGCTACTGTATTAGGAACTAGAGGAGCATTGCTGGGTCGAATGGTAACGTTTCTTTTGTTATAAGGTGTGGGTTTATAAATACTGTAAATTGTTGAGTGGTAGCTCCCTCTACTGGAGCTCAGAAATGTAGCATCTCATGGTGAAAATATGAGTTAGTATTTCATGTAATAATGTTATCAAGTGGTCAACGTCTGGAGAAAGAAAAGTAGTGCACAGAAAGTCTAGAATATAGTCGAGTCCCTGCAGAATATTTTTAGCGTTTCATGATTGTGCACCATCCCTTCTGAAAGTTTACTGTGCTGTATCATGTTAGAAGCACGGGGAGGTGTAGTAATGCAGCATAAAAGCACAGTGAAACCTTGGTGCAGCACAGGTAAGCAAGGTGCAGCAGCAAACATGCGATAAAGCATTGTGAAACGTGCTAAAGGATTGCAAATACAGGGTAAACATGGCTGAAAGGATGGATGTACAAATCTAGAGAAGGTGCTGGTACTCCAGCGAATTGTAGACCTGAGTACAAATCAGATTCTCTCCAGCAGGCCTGCTATATACTGTAACATTGTTTTAACTGTTTAACAGTAAAGTTGTAAAGTGTAAGTAGCATTAAATGACATTTTCTTTACCATTGTTACATTTTTTATGACATTTGCTATCATATGGAGTGGTCCGTTCTAATGTGGTGCTTATTAATTGATGTATATATTTATTTATTTATTATACGACTGTATTAAAGAGCTTCAGGAGCGACTCTTCTGTTCCAGTTCTCTGCCAATGACAATGTAGGCTAAATCAGCCAAAGGTGCTCAATATCACAATCTAGTGCACATCAGGGTGTCCCTCAAAGAAACTTAAGTGGCAGATCTCTAGAAAATACAAGTAATTTCAGTTTCTCAGTATTTGCGTAATTGAAATTTGAATGACTCTAAAATGTGCAGTAAATGCAGTATAACACAACACTATACTGTATGCATGTTACAGGCATCATTACTTGTACAGTATTTGGGTCTGATCGGGGTAGGACAAGTACTCATTTGACAGAGAGGAATAGTTGAGGTAAAAGTAGTCAACTATGTTAAAAAAACAGAATACATCTTATATGTGATAATGTCTGTTGCACTATTTGTGAATGTAGATAGATATATAGACAGATAGATAGATAGATATTAATGTTCTTCATCATCAATTCTATATTCTTGTGACACGACGGTCGATTGGTGACATCAACAGACCAGGAAGTTGACACAGACAAGTACTGCGGGTTCAAGTGCTGAGTGCATATGAATTAAATTAAAGAAACACAAACACTTTAACAAAACACTGCTCACACAGCAAAATAAAAGTTTAAACAAAACCCAGTCTCGCACACAAACTACCTTCCCAAAACAAGTAGGAAGGACCAGCACGAGTAGCAATTGTTTTCTTTTAATTTCTTTACTCTCTCATCTCTCTCGCTCCTCCTCTCTGAACATCCATCCACCCACCCAAAAGCTGCAGGTTTTTATCCATGTGTCTATCTCCAAACTAGCAATCATTTAATCAATGCAGAGATGACCTCATTCTGTATGAGACTTTTCATACGCATGGTCGACACCCAATTTGTGATAAATCATTAGCTGCTGACCACCATTCTCACGAGATGTGGTCTGGCAGAGATGAGCTGCAGACATCGCCCCTGCCAAACCACATTAAAGTAAAACAATAATAACACCACACATCGTATTTTAAAACTCCAAACCATAAGTTTAGATTATAATACAACAATAATCATTCCTTTTTAAATCATGAGCATTCAACAATAAACCCTCCCCTTTCAACCCATAACAATACATTTATCAGCAGGGCTCTGTCCTGCCATATAGTTACATGTAGGGCTCTCCCTTGCCACAATCCTCTATTTGAATAGTCGACTATTTGAGGTTACCTCTACTATCTGATAAAGGTATTTGTTAAAATGTTACATTTTTCTAGAATTTCTGATTAAGGAAACATTCAATAAACAAAATATAGGTATTCATTATTGCAATATATATATATATATATATATATATTATATATTATATATATATATATATATATATATATATACACACACACGCACACATTATTGTATAAATGTATTGTCCATTTACTCACTAAATATATTTGTATTATCCCTGAACAGATACATACCCCATGCATACAAAAAATATCATAAATAATGAACAACCTGTGCAGAGGAACCCCAAATATTTACTCATAGAAACCATTTGCATATATTTGAAATGGGAGGGATAACAAGATATTTAGTAAGCTAGGGATCTTATTGGGGAAAATTTGCAATAATTGCCCATCTTGTCCTTCTGCATGTATCTTTCCCACCATCTTCTGAAAATCATGAGTAGTTTCTTTCTATATAGAGGTAATATATGTGTTATGTTCATTTGTTAAGCGCTCAGCAGCGCCCTGTTTGTGTCTTGAGTTGTGTGTGTCGTACTTGTGTTGTTAAGCTACGATGCCGTAAGTGAGTGTGGGTGTGTGTGGTATATCAATGAGATGCCATGTTTCTTGTACTGTAAAAACCACACAATACATGTCCTGTTTAGTTCACCTTACAGAAGTTGTAAAAGTTAGTTAATGCACCATAACACCGCCCATTCCCTGGGCTCGCTGGCTTTCGTCTTTTCAAACATACCTGCTTGCCCTTGGCCTGGATGATCTGAGTGATGCCAGCAAACATGCGATGCTGCAGCACTGGCTGGGACCTGAGGGACAGTGCGTCTTCCACACGCTGAGCCCAGTTACCACATACGCTGAGGCTGTCACTGCACTCCAGGCACACTTCACCACTGCTCAGAGCGTCCTTTTCCGTCGGTTCACTTTCCGACAGCGGGGGCGAGTCTATTCTACAGTATGCGGCTGCATTGCAGGAATTGCTGCTGTCGTGCTGGAATGACATCAGCGTGGCTCGGATGGCGCACAAGGGTCAAATGGGTATCGTTAGGCTGAAACAGCGGTGTCGGGACCTGGTGTGGTGGCCTGGTATCAACCACGACATTGAGGCACTGGTCAAAGACTGTACAGCCTGCTTGGTCAGCGGAAAAACCCAGCCAGCCTGCTCCGCCACCACTGCAGCCACTCACCTGGCTGGCTAAACCCTGGGAGCACCTGCAGCTGGACATCTGTGGAAAATCCATGGTGTTCCCCATCACCAGCGCTACTTTGATGTCATATATGACCTTCATTTCAAATTGCTTCTCCTTCCCAGACATCTTGCTTATTATTATGATTTGTTCTATTGTTATGGTGGGGCATGGCTATATATTTAAGGATACCAAGATATTTAGTGAAAAATGGGGTACAATTGTGGTTAAATGGACAATGAAAATGTCCCACCCCATTGTATGTCATTCCTAGAACACTGCACTAGTAAGATTGCTGTGTGGTGGGCAACTATCATATCCAGACTTACAAAGTCAGGGGTAAATCAGGTAACACATGCCTCTGCTGTTAAGCTGTCAATCATCTGCTTTATTGATCCGGCTCTAGTTAGATACAAATTAAAGTTTAAAAATATTTTATGCATAAAACTAATATATATATACACACACCGTTATATACACTTCTTATTTTGAATTTTGTGCCTTTTAACTTTTTTTGGATACACATCAAAATGTTTTAAATGACAATTCTGTGACTTTAAAAATTGAACTCCATACTGTACATTAACAGTGTTTAAAAAATGTTTTCCCCTGATCATTATGTTGTAAGTGCAGGTCTTAAATAATGTCTAAAGTACAGTGTAGCTGTATTATAAAACATATCATATTTGTTTTAAAGTATGTTTTGAACAGATAAGACAATGGTTGAAGAAGCTGTAAAGTATATGTTTACTATGTTTGCTGAACTTTAGTGACATCTGCTGCATGTAATCAGCAGATCTGTTTACAGTTGTCCTTGGAATCAGTACAGCACAGTTTGTGATAACAGTGAGTCATGCCTTAGCAGTGCTTGAGTCCTACCGAAACGCACCGGAACTGAGTTCAGGCACTTTTGTTTGGTTGTTCCGGCACTTTTTGGAACCTTTTTGACAATATAAATGTTTTCCAGCAAACTATGTTCGAATTTGACAACACACATGTGATGGTACAACAGGGATCTAAAGGACACAGTTCGTGTGGGAGAAGTTAGACAACAAGCAGTGGAAGGGTTGAAGAGCATAGACAGCAGCGCTTTACCAGGCAAACTAAAACTCAGTTGCTTTCAGTTTGATCTACTGCCGAGGTTGCTGTGGCCACTGACTGTGTATGAGGTTTCTTTGACAACAGTAGAGAAGCTGGAAGCTTTAATCAGTTCATACATCAGGAAATGGTTGGGAGTTCCATGCTGACTCAGTAGAGTGGGACTTTATGGTAAAGGAATACTGCAGCTACCAGTCTCCGCACTAACCGAGGAGTTTAAGTACGCCAAGGTCAGACTGGAAATGACATTAGTAGAGTCACGCGACAAATGCGTAAGGGAGGCAGCACCTGTGTTGAAAACTGGAAGTGGGCGGCAAAGGAAGCTGTGGAAGATGCAAAGGCTGCCCTTCAAATTAGTGATATCATGGGGCAAGTTCAGCATGGAAGAGGGGGTCTTGGTCTCAGTTCAGCTCCTCCTACATGGCACAAGGCAGCCCCAGTTCAACAGAGGAAGCTGGTTGTCAACGAGGTGCAAAAGCAGGAGGAGAGGATGAGGTGTATAAAGGCCATTTCCCAGGCCAAGCAGGGAGAATGGATGAGATGGGAGAGTGTGGAACAACGCAAGATTGGCTGGCAAGACCTATGGTCAATGGAACACAGCAGGATCAGTTTCCTCATCAGGTCAACATATGATGTTCTCCCATCACCACAGAACCTAAACCTCTGGGTAGGAGAGGATCCCTCATGTCCTTTGTGTTCATCACCTGCAACATTAAGGCACATTTTGACAGGATGTAAGGTGGCTCTTAGCCAAGGATGGTTTACTTGGCGCCATGACCAGGTGCTGCAATGTTTGGCCTTAGCATTGGAAGACAAGCGTAACATGACCAATAAGTTTCCACCTGTTCCATCAAAACTACACAAAAAAGACAACATTCCTCCGCCCAGGAGAGCAACCACCAAGAAAAGGTGTTAAAACCAATCCTTGCCCAGGACAACTGGAAGCTGCTAGAGACTGGAAAATGGCTTATTTTTCTACCTGAGATTGCCACCACTAACCTTCGACCAGATATTGTCTTGTGGTCTGGATCAGCATGCCTTGTTAACCTGGTAGAGTTAACAGTGCCATGGGAGGATGCTGTAGATGAGGCATATGAGAGGAAGAAACTGCGGTATGCTCAACTAGCCACTGAAGCGGAACAGCGAGGATGGAGAGTCCGGGTTTACCCAGTGGAGGTGGGTTGTTGAGGATTTGTGGCACACTCTACAACCCGGTTTCTCAGAGACATCAGATTCAGTGGCCAAGAGTTGCGTCGCACAGTGAAGAACTTATTTGAAGCAGCAGAGAGGAGCAGCAACTGGCTGTGGTTGAGACGGAAAGATACTGGCTGGGGATCTCAAGCACAATAGAAAGAAAGAAACGCTGATGTATGGGTAAGTAAGCTGGGCTGAGTTGAGTGGGGGACGGAGGGGGGTGATGCTGGGACACCAGAATCACCGTCGAGCCCTCTTGAGATGTCGTGGGCTAGTCGACGAAACACTGAGGATGGAAGGTGCCCACTTGAAGACCCCAGAGATGTACCCTACTTAGCTCAATCCAGATGGTTGTCATGCTGATGCGCTGGGGAGACCGCACTGTGGTTGATCCCCGGAGCCAGCATTGCAGCCGTTGTGTGTGCTGATGCGCTAGAGAGGCAATAAGCTGATCCCTGGAGCCAGCATTACACTTCAGCCAACAACACCAGACAGAAGGATATCTACATCATCATATGGAAGGAAGCGCAAATGGATGGAGACACCTATGGATCACATTAGTTTACTGTAAAGCTACGTCTTGGTGCTTATCTTGGCGAGAGCAGAGTTCAAATCAGCATGAAGTTTTAACATCTACTCTCGTGTAATGGAAATCATGAAAATATCAAAACATATCGGTGTCGCCTCGTTTCGGACATTGCGACAGCAAACTCAATGCTAATTGGAAAAGTCTGATTTTTTTCTCCTGATTTGCATCTACATATCTGTAATGTCTGATAAAACACGTAGTGGGATACCGTCCTACTTTTCTGTCATTAACAAGAAGCCTAAAAACAACTTTGACAGGTCAATTAAATTTCCATATTAGTGTACAATATTCTGTTCATTAAGAATAAATTAAAACAGCAGGGATGTAACGGTTACAGTACACTTTTGCGCTCTATGTGCAGGTTTGTTAAATTCATGCAGACCTTTTAGTCAATCCCGTTTACAACATACCTGGGATAGTACACACTGATATAAAGAACCAGTATAATGGAACCGAATAAAATCGTATTAAATCCTGTTTAAATTCTCCTTTTAGTATATTATCTGATAGTACATACTTCCTGTTACACATGCACCGCGATGGCACGCAGTGGTCTGTGCTGCGCACATGCCTACTTGTAGGCCTACTTCTTGCTGTTTGATCTTGATCTTGCTCTCTATTTACTGTCATTTATGCAGTTTTTTCATGGCCAGCCCTAAACAATCATCAATTTCACTTAAGGACAAAGTGTACATTATTGGAGTAATCTTAAAAGGACGAAAGCCATCAGAATTATGTTGTCAAATAGCTTGTTTAAAAAGCAGCAGTCGCTGAGGCAGTCGTCTAAGGCCCTATCCACATTAAAGCAAAAAAATCGACAACCGAGTTCAAAACCGATTTACCTGAACCCTATTCCAACAGTGTTACAGCGTCCAGATTGCTGTAATGAAACCGGGTTAGTTTAACCCAGCTGTTGTTGAAAAAACACTTCACTGGATGCCTGTATCCCAGAAACCACTGTAACATATCACGTTCTTCATTCTCGCCCCCCCCCCCCCCCCCCCCCGCGTAAATGTTGTTTATTTTCATGGAACACGGGAGCAGTCGGAGGAGCTACGAGAAAGTGCCTAAGTAATCAAAAGGGGAATAATTCATATGGGGGGAAAAATACCCACGCCATAGTAAATAAATTAGATGGGCATTTGAACAAAGGGAAAATCTGGGGCGGATAAGACGTTCTTTAATTTAATTAAAAGTCGAAATAAAGACCTTTAACTTGCTAATATGTGATGTGATCTAGATAATTTAAAAGGTGTTTTGAACACATTTTGTTTTGTGTACTACAGTACATTAGCATATCTGACTGTACCAATGGAATTTGGAGGCTGTGTGGTCCAGGAGGCTGTCGTCCATGATCCTTTATCTTGGTAAGTTTTTTTTTTTTTTTTGTCTTTCTCAGCACGGTGCGTCTATCCCTTAAAATCTCCTTATTTTTCCATTAATTTGCCCCTTAGTTTAAAGTAGTGACATCTTAAACATGTGATTCTACAGACTAGTATTTCCCTAAAAGCAGTTTAGAAAAAAATAGAGAAAAGCAGATATTGCCATTTTTTAAAATCTACACTCTGCGAAATAATGTGTAGCCCCCTTAAACACCCCCTGAACCTGTAGTTAAGAGTGGCATAGATGGTTAAACACCTGCATTGTAAGATTGGGAATGTCCCAAGCTGTCGGGCACTTTGACTGCTATCCAAATGGAGGAGAACACATGCCAGGATGTGATAAGAATATTGTTTCACAAATTATAGGTTTGGATGGCATATGGGAAGGTCAGTTTTTGTTTATTTATTTTTTTATCCAAGTTGTATCTTTTTGAGAATCAGAATCTTAAGCAAGTTTTCTCAAGCGATAGTGCCTGTGGATGAAGGCTGTACTGTCTGGTAGATGACTGATGGTTCCCAAGCCTTCATTGAGTGGGCACTAGCGCTGTTAGAATTTTCTTTTCCTTCAAAACGATATCAAGGTTGTTAGCAATCAGAGTAAGTGTTTTGGGTTGAAACCTCTTACCATATTCACAGTACAGACCACTTGCTTTCAGTGTCTTTAGCTGTGTTCTATGATTTCATGCTAACAAACATTTCAATTTGAAATAATAAAAAAAAAGCCTTCAATTCTAGTTTATCTTAGAGCGGGCAGTTTCAAGAGGAATGACCTATACAAGCTGACAGAATTCTTCTCCACAGCATTTTGTCTTTGTAATTTATATTGTTTTGATTTAATAGGAACCCAGGATTTTCTGGTCTGCAGTCACAGGAGATCTTATCAATATTACGCCTATAGCATCTTAATCCCAGGAGGCTTTGTTGGATACAAATGTCATTCGACTGAGGATTTTGTGGCTGTAAGTTTTATCACATTGGAACTGACTTTCAGCACAGCAAATGATAAAGGATTTGAAAGTAAAAGTTTTAAAAATCTGTGTATAGTGGGGAGCATATCCACAATTAAAAGAAAAAGCAAACCCCGAAAGATCTTCACATGGACAGCGACAATGATAAGCACAACACATTTTATTTATTATAAATCATGCATGAGAAATACCAGTACATCTCAACATACAGCTTGGTTATAAAGTTAAGCAAATAATGTGTCTTATGTAGGAAAATGACAGTAATTCATATTAGGTCAGTTATACTGGAATTCATTTGTCAAAGCAGGTTGTATAATTAGACAATTAGAGAAACAGAATTTGTTAAATTGCAAACCAGTGATATAAACTAAAGCATGCTACTTTTGTGACACGCAGGGAAAGTGTTTCCCGTGCCCCACTGGAGGCTGTCCTGTGATGGGTCACCACTCTCCTACATTCAAGGCACCCGCTGGCACTGTAAACATGAAGTTCTATCTGAACACCGGCGATGCCAGACCCTTCATGCGTACGTATGCATATCAATTATCTTAGATACAATTTGATAATAAATACAAGACCCTGATACTGACACAATACAACCAACTGAAAGTTCTTTGTATCAGATGAAAAATGACATTATATTAAAATTAGCTGTGTAATTATTCTTATTTATTATAAAAAAAACAGTATATATAGTTTCGGGTGCTGGGTCAGATACAGGCTGATTTTCAGCCACTCAGTCAGAGCCGCCAGTAAGCACTCTATATATGATATTAAGCCCTGCTATGATACAGGAACATGAAATATCTTGGCTTCTATTAGTTTTTATCATTTGGAAATGTCATCACATTTACATGATCTGCACTATTAAATGTAATTGTAATATTGATATTAACTATAGATTCTAAAAGAAAACTATAGTACACAGTTCTCTAAGAAACAAGCTGATTTCCATATATATATATATATATATATATATATATATATATATATATATATATATATATATATATATATATATACATACAGTATATCATTTATTTGGGATGAAAACATTAACTACACTATGTTCCAAATATACAGGGGTACATAATATACAGGGTGTTTCATAATTGGTGCAACATTTTTGTTTTGTATTATTTTAAATTCTATTTAAATATTGACATTATTGAACTGGTTGTCAAGAGGTGTGTCAGTGTCTCTGTCATAGACATTTTTGCTTTGCATGTCATCTTGTTCCCCAAACCACTAGAGACCTCCAACACCGGACACAGCACACCTGTTTCTCCTCAAACAATGCTTTGGAAGCAGCTCAATCAGATTGTTTGGCAAGTCAGTCTAAATGTACTGTACTGTAGCGGGGCCCAGATACACCTCCCTTTCTACAAACTAAAATCTCACAAGTCAAAATGTTTTCCTAATTGACTTGTTCTGATTGTTACCTCATGGATGTGTTTTAGAAGTTGTGGATGATGCATTCTTGTTTTTACATTGTTGACTTGCAGCTTTCCCTTTTCTCCACGCAGGCTGGCGCTACAGGGTTACAGTAACTATAACTGGGGACCAAGATGTGTCAGGCACTCTGAGAGTGTCATTGTATGGGACAAAGGGAAACACAAGACAGCATGAAATCGCCAATCGAGTGATTCCTCTATAATTAAAGATAAGAGGTTCTACATTAACAGTGAGGCAATACCAACAGTGTCTGAGAAGCCTGTGTAATGTCTTGGGAGATGGTATGATGGGGACTTAAAGGACACAGTTCGTGTGGGAGAAGCGAGACAACAAGCAGTGCAAGCGTTGAAGAGCATAGACAGCAGCGCTTTACCGGGCAAACTAAAACTCTGGTGTTTTCAGTTTGGTCTACTGCCAAGACTTCTGTGGCCACTTGCTGTGTATGAGGTTTCCTTGACAACAGTAGAGAAGCTGGAAGCGATAAACATTTCATACGTCAGGAAATGGAGCCAGCATTGCAGCCATTGTGTGTGCTGATGCGCCAGGGAGGCAAAATAGGCTGATCCCTGGAGCCAGCATTACACTTCAGCCATCAACACCAGACAGAAGGATATCTACATTACCAGACAGAAGGAAATGCAGATGGATCACATTAGTTTACAGTAAAATAAGCTATGTCGTAGTTGGTGCTTATCTTGACGAGAGTCCAATAATCAGCATGAAGTTTTAACATCTACTCTCATGTAATGGAAATACAGCAGACAATTAGAACTGAAGAGCAGCTTCTGAACTTAAGCAATAAAATAAATAAAATCAAAAAGTAAAACGTATTTTTAAGCTATGTACTCTTTAACAAGCCATTAACAAAACATGAACATTTATTAAGTCGTTAGTAAGTTAGTTATTAATAGCTAACACACAAAAAAATGGTTTATTGCAGTTGATCCTGTTCAATACCAGTGAGCTACCTGCTGCATCAGGAGCACTGTGCAATATTTATTCCAAAACCACAGTGAAGAGAGATAGGTCCTGATGTTTCTGTCTTTACTTACAGAACAAAACTCAGACCCAGAAGCACATACAGGGCCTACATCGATGCAGAGGTGGGATTTGGGCAGGTGGTATCTCTTGCCTCAACTGTTATTTTTTTATTATTATTATTATTATTATTATTGGAACATATTTATTCATTCTTTATACAATGCTCACCGTTGTTTCATCTGAACACAGATTAATTTATATTGATTTAATGTGGGCAGATTCTGTTAATTGATTAACTTTTGCAGTATTTTTAGAAAATAACTTTCTTTCTCCCTGGCACATGATTTTAGATTATGTAACAGATGAACACTAGAGGGTGCTGTTGACACATTTTTCACAGTGATTTTCTCTTTGCTTTTCAGACTGCAGTTCTGTGGGAGTGGGTTGGTCCATGAAGAGGTCCTGCAGCCCCCTAGATCCATGCTAAAATGTTTCTGAAGCATTGTTGCCCTAGTCTGTGATCTACTGTGTGTTGGATTAAGAACTGATCCTGATGACTGCAAGATAAATATGTTTTGAATGATAAACCTCCTACTGTCCATAGGAATTGCCCTGGTGGAACAGTTGATCAATATTTCCTGTGGTGAACAGCTGATCAATAAAAACAACATTTACTTTGAATATACTTCAGCATGTAACTGTACTCAAACCGTTACGATAACTTTCAATGTGAATACAAGTTTGAATACAAAAAAGGCATTTTGGAATTTATCTTGTGTTCATTCAAATTACAACAAAATGATTGGGTGAAAAGCATTGTTCCAAAATGATTGCTGAACAGAATTGCTCCAAGGAAAGCAATTCTCAGAGTTTCATTGTTTGATTTAGGTTTAAACAGACTCTTTTCCATACTTTGATCTTGTTATATAAAATAGAATACTCCATAAACATGAGGGTGACAGTAAACAGCCCATGAGCCACCTTCATTCGTGGAAAAACTTGCACTGAATGGATATGCATGATGTAGCCTCTATACTTCATACAGGCTCAAGAGGTCTCAGCAGAGACACATACCTAACTGTACTAGTAAAAGTGCTACTTGAATGCTAATTGATTTCAAAGCACACATGGGAGCCAGTAGTGTTGGGGAGCAGCAGTCTAGAGGGTTCCCTCTCCAACTTCCTCATGCATGAGGTTACAAATGAGAGAGGGGCTCTTTTAGACTGCTGCTCCCTGACACCTGCTGGTCTGCTCTCAAGTATACTGTGGAGCCATTTGCAATATTTATCAGGCTAATTAGTTCAAAGTTAAAAAATACTTTCGCACAAAAAACAAACATTACAATATATTGGAATAAATTTTCATTAAACAAATGTTGTAATTACCTTTACTACAAATGCATTGATTAAAACAAAATAATGTAAACCAATAGAAGAGAAGTTAAATAAATATTTAAATATGACTAGCAGGAAGGCAAAAGGTAAAGTGTAAGAAGCTTCAAATTACATTTTCATATATTCCTGTTCTGAGGTCACAATGTATTCTTCATATTGCATATACTGTCAGATTTGCACGTACTTCTTTTATTGCACACTCTTAAACTCGGGAGACTTAAGGAGGACAGAGATGTTTTAAAGTGGATTGTTTGTGCACTAGGCTTACAATATGTCCAATAAGCTTTTTAATAATCAAGAAAATCACACAGACTCATTTAATTTAAAGTTTTAACGAATCAGAGCAGTGCTCCTTCAGTTTATTAAATGCTTAAAAGTGCCTTTACAGGTTTAACAGCATTAATATTTCAATACAGTAATACAGGTATGGTTATGATTAGCCCTTAGGCTAGCCATGCAAAAAGCTAAAACGCCCACCGCTAAATCCTAAAACATACAATATATCACTCTCCAAAGCTAAATTATAATTCCTATACCTTATAGCAATGCATCAGTATAAATGACATATAAATTCAAAATTGCTCTTACCTTCCACTATATGGAAGTGTAGTTGTAGAATACAACATAAAAACAAGAGCTGTCTTCAAAGGCAGACTTCTGAACATGACCAAACAGCTTTTTCAGCATGTAGTTAGCAAGTCAAGTGATACTTGACTATGATTTTATCTCGGGTTTTTATAGTTTTTGCTTCACTTCTTACATCAGAAGACCCAATTAAATCCAATCATTTGGTTTGTTGAGCCTACTTGTCAGACGACAGAGTAGCTGCCATTCGCAACTGTCTGGCCCTGTTCAACAAGGGTTCCCAGTACTATTGGTGTAGTGTTAAAAACTATTGGGTGGCTGATAGCCACAGCTTCATCAGCCACCCAACTGGGGTTACTCCAAATGCGCCCGATCCAAGTGTGGCTCAGTGCCTTTTGGCTACACCCCAAGTGCGACAGACACCGTCAGTTGACCGTGTCTCGCCTATGCTGGGAAGCCCTACGTTGGTGGAGGCAAGCCTCTCACCTGAGCAAAGGCGTAAGGATGGGAGTGATACACAACCGTCAATTGATGACGACAGACGCATCCAACTCTGGTTGGGGGGCGGTCTGGGCAGGCAGAGGAGTCTGCGGATCCTGGTCGGGTTGCTGGACATCCCTGCACATAAATGTGTGGGGGCTGAGAGCAGTCCACCTCGCACTTCAACATTTCCTTCCTGTGCTCTAGAACAGACATGTCCTTGTCTGTCCCCGGGGTTACACCGCGTAGCCTTTCGGCTGTTAATCTGGGCACAGAGGCATTTACTATACCTCCGGGCTGTCCATCTCCCGGGAGTAGTGAACTCATGCGTCAGAATGGCGACTGTACCCTCAGATGGTGCAACGCATTTGGGAATGTTTCGGGGAAGACCATCGATTTTCTATTTGATGTAAAATGTGGATGCCAGCATGTTACAGTCTCCGATACTGGTGTCAGAACACTGCTCATACGCTATGATTCTGTATGACACATGCATCCATACGGTCCTGGAGGGTCATTCCACTCCAGGTTTAATAGGTAAAATAATATAATGAACTACTCCAGGGTCTGAATGGAGGTTTAGTTGATTCAATTAAACAATTTAGAACAGATCTGGAACAAAGACCAGGAGTGGAAGGGCCAACTCCTGATTAAATAAAGAGGAAGCATTGTACCTGCCCGTGCTGATGGTCCAATCACACTGCCTCCTGGTTTGAATATATTAGCCTCCTGTTGGTATCAGGCGAGCTGCTGTGCCAGCTCTGTGTTTGCTGTCTTGAGAATCCAAACAGGTGTGAGCAATCAGGTTAAAATGAAAAGGACAGAGGTCTCAGAATAATAGCATGTTTTTCATGAGCCTCATTTACTGTATAATGTATGGCCAGTATATACTCAGACCACTTGCTTACTACCTTATCCCTGGGTAGATAATTTATACTCTTGCGTTGGACATTTGTTTTATCTTGTATTGAAGAAACCCTCTATTGGAATATAATAACATGAGAAAAGTTTTGGGACAAGAAGAGGCCATTCATCAAAGCTCATCCCTTCTTAGCACACTATTTGTAGAGAACATGAATAATAACGCCTTAACTTAGATCAAAGGTGAGACTATCTTGATTTTAAAAAGCAGCAAATGGTAATTAGAGACTCGTAAAGAGTGATGCAAATCTTTGAACTATTGAGGAAACAGAATACACAGGGGCAAGTGCTGTAAAAAAACATAATCTGAAACGTTGTATAATCTGAAGGGGGATGGGAGTGAAAAGGGTATAGGTGAAATCTTGTGATAGTTTCTGTATAAATATGGGACATCCCAAGCTGCAGCTAGTCATCCTAATCTTCAGACCCTGGTACTGCTGCTCTGTGAACCAGACAACCCATTTGACTCCAAATGGCAGGGTAAATATACAGCTCCTATCTAACCATTTTTAAAAGCTAGTTTAACTGTTTTAATTTGTAGAGTTCACGGTTGCAAAGCTTATTTATCTGTATTATTTGGAACCAATTAATTCTGTCTTAAATATTGTGTCTAAAGTCTGTTTAATAAAGAGTATGTCACTCATAAGTCATTTGAATCGTGATTATACTTTATTAATAATTGTCATGTTTAGGAGAATAAATATGGCAGGAGTAAGACGTAATGCATAAACAGTCAATTAAACCATAATCCTTACACGCACTAGGGGGGGGGGGGGGGGGGGATCTAATTTAATAGGACAGAATCTGATTGTTTTTAATGTTCCTTGTTTTAGATGCTTTACCTGGCAGGCTATTCCATGCATTATAAACCCGTGTTAAAAAAATGCTTCCTACCTTCTGTTCTGAACTTCAACTCAGCTTCTATTTGTGCTCACTCTCTGCTAAATTTTAAGTGTTGACTTGCTTCTCTCCATTACCCTTTTTTTTTCTTGAAGAAGCTGTAAAGCATATGTTTACTATGTTTGCTGAACTTTAGTGCCTTCTGCTGCATGTAATCAGCAGATCTATTTACAGTTGTCCTTGGGATCAGTACAGTACAGTTTGTGATAACAGTGAGTCATGCCTTAGTGAGATCTGCACAGTGACTTGTAACTTTTTCAACAGCCAGTCTGCCATTCTAGGTACTGTCCATGTTTTATAATATGTACAACATTCTATTTGTTAACAATCTATAGACTACTTTCCATCACTGAACTTTTAAAGTTAATATTGCTGCCAATATAATACTATCATAGGGTGTATTTGCAGATAAGAGCTTGCCACATTGTTGTTTTCCATCTGTATTGAATGCAAGTCTCCTCATGCATCTATTATTTAATGTGAGCTCTTTAAACAATACAGACCATCCTTTAATATGAATCACATCTCATAATGCTAAACAACATACTGCAAACTGAACTTCACACTAATAATAGATGCACAGTAGGAAAAATGGTCAACAGAGAAATGTTTCTGCTGATATACCCTGGTAGTTCCATTTGAGGTGAAACAACTTAGAACAATCTTAAGTTCCCTAGATCCTTGTCTTTTGTGGCATATCGAGAATATACAGCATTCTTCTTGCTTTAATGAAATATTCTGTAGGTGTACAGTCCGAAAGACACTAAAATGTCTCAGAGGGTCCTGACATCATAGAATGATGGTGAAAATAACATCACAGCCTGAAAAATTGCCAGCAATATTGCTCTTCTGCAAGAAATCTCTCAGTATTTTATGATAGGCAAATTGGCATATTAGCAATTTGTAATGGCAATGCATTCTAGCAATCATTGCCTTGAGTAAACTGGCATCTGCACTGGATAATGTCCCTGACCCTGGTCTCGAACAAGGTATGTGCCAAAGCTATGTAGCTATTCAGGAGTTTCATGGTCTTTTATATTAATTTATGGAATGTACACGTTCTACTTACCACCTGGTCGCTTCTCAGCTATAAATAATCCCTTGTGTGACTGATGGAAAGACATTGTATAAAAGGGGCACCTGGGTGTTTAATTCTGCAAACCATACCCAAGGTGAGTAACGATTCTATCATTTCAGTCTGAAAGACTGTCTCCATGTTATAGCCAAGCTTTAATCTTGATTACTTTGTGTTGCAGATGTTTTCACTTTGGATAGCAGCAGTTTTCCTGTTCAGCACAGTCTACAGTAAGTTGTTTATTATAAAATGAACCTACTCTAGTAGCTGTATCACCATGAAGCCCAAGTTGTGTTGTGCCTGTTGACATGTATGTGATGTTACAAAAGTGTTTGTAAGGGAAGGACAAGTTAAACAACATAATGATAAACAACATACTGAAGTTCACATTAAAAAAAATGAATTCAAAGCAGGAAAAATGTACTTAGTTTCGGTGGTCCTACTTTGGATTCGATACACATGGGATAAGAGGATGTGGCAATAGACATATAATTTCTTCAAATATATACTCTGGGTATCACTATCAACAATTACATTAAGAAAATGGTTTCTTTAAATTTCCACCCAATTTTAGCAAAAATCAAAATCAAGCTAGAAAATTGGACTAAATTACATTTTTTTCTATGGAAGATAGACGTTATTAAGATGGCAATTTCTCCTATAATAGCATATCCTCTTTCCCCTTAAAAATGCCACTTCAATACTTTAAGCAAATTAATAGAATGCTCTCCCAATTCATTTGGGGAAATAAAAAAAAAGCAAGAAGCATTAAGTGTGCTATTGATAATGGTGGACTGAAAGTATCAAACGTTTATTGGTACTACCTGGCATTTCAATCAAGATTTATTTATTTATTTATTACAAATCCTTTAATGTCAGATTCTCCTGTAGGACAATTGGAAAAAGGATATGGTTGCTCCTGATGAAATGATATAGTAACACATGGTACACCTAGTTGTCTCCGTAAAGAATGTCTCCCATCGCATTTTCATCAAATCTTTAATAAAATTGCTACAATAACTAATAGCAGAAAACAATAATATGGCTTTTCACTAATTTAGGGAAGCCCAAAGCTACAATTTAAATAGAAATCCTTTATCAATGAACATTGGAAAGCCAGAGATAACTCACTCTAGCTTTAGAACCTTACTAGATCAGTTCCATTTACAGGATGGTGATTCCAGATTGTATACTCAAATTAGAAACTCAGTTATCAATTATGGTCCCAGATTACAATGCCCAGTAATGTCACTAGAAATATGGCTAATGGATTTTAAAAATATACAGAAATATGTTTAGAAGTATTCCTTTATTAGATATAGGGTCACTTACAAGCAAACTAACTATAGATAAATATAATTTTAAAAAATATATACATCAGAAGATTCTTGGTTAACTATTTTTAGAAATATTAAAGTAGCTACCCTGAATGATAGATACAGAACAATCCAGTTTAAGAATTCATGGGTCATATTACACCCCAGCAAAGCTATCTAAATGCCTTTCTGAATCTGGGTCATTTGAACACATGATGTGGAATTGTAAAAAAATAGAACAGTTTTGGACAAATGTGTTCATCCATCTCTCTAATATAGTTGGTTTTTCTAACCCCAAAACTTTGGGTATGGAAAACTATTCTGGGAAACACAAATATTACTGATTGGACAAAACTACAAAAACTACTGCCTTTAACATTGTTGCTTATGGCAATACAAGCTATAATGTGATTATGGACATGTACAGATCCACCACATTCTGCTTTATGGAAAAAACTTTGTGGTTGAGGTAATAGCTTTATAAAGAATATATCTTTCCATGGAGTTTAAAAAAAGACAATTACATACAACTTTGGCAAAAAACCTACTGTCTTAATAATCTAGAAATACAATAGAACCAAGGGATTGTTTAAAAGTAATATCCAGGATTATTCATGAAATATAAATAATTTAATGATCAGAAGCAGTTTCATATTTTCTAATGTTAAATGAATATTAAATATATTATTATATTACTTGTGTAATATGTATTGTTAACATGTTTTGATTACTTACTATTTGTCGATTGTGGATTCTCCAAGCGTCCGTTTACAATACTGTTAATAATATTTTGTATTTTGAAGCAACTCTTTCATTTTTGGCTGTCGCTTGTAAGCAACTCTTTCATTTTTGGCTGTCGCTTGTAAGCAAAATTCCCAACTTATTGACCCTTGTCATTTTGTGGTGTGCTGAGAAAATCTTCTTGCTTTTGAAAAAAATGAATTCTGTACAGTAATTGTACAGTCCCAAAGACTGCCATCTTAGAATGATGGAGGAAAAGGATCTCACACATTGTGAAAATGACAGTGGCATTGCACTGGTGTCAAAACTTCTGACTCTCATTGCCAGACGCAATATCATAATAAGGAAATGTAAATAATAAAAATGTAAAATCTATTAAAATGTTTGAACCTACTTACTCCTTGAACATCTGAATTCAGCTCTTCTTGTGCTCTTCCAGCTGCTCAGGTCTGTTATGACAGGCTGGGGTGCTTCGTAGATACTGTGCCATGGGCTGGGACTCTACAGAGGCCTCTTGGCAAACTGCCTTGGCCTCCAGAAAGAATCAAGACCACTTTTATTCTCTTCACCAAGCAAAACCCCAGCACCTTCCAGGTAAAGCAAAGGAGTACGGGCCCTTAAGCCCTTTACATTGGCGTCAGCTTTAAATATCTTATGGTAACAGAAATTACGAAGTAGTAAAAGTGCAGAATTTTGTGAAAAACATAAAAGAAAATGTATTAAATAAAAGTATGCAACATAGAAGTGTACACTGTAGGTACTAGGTCACTTTACTTCATATATTTAATATTATATCACAATATTTTCCATATGTAATTACATTTTGTACGCATTGTCTTTTACACAAATACATTGTTTAGTGAAGGTGATGAAGCATTTCTCGTGCTGGAGGGTTTCTCCTGGTGCCTTTTTAGATTGGTTAGAAACATCCCTAATGTCTTAACGTATAAACATGTTCAATACCTGTAAACGTTTAGGAAATTAAATGTAAACTTAGTGCACATCCCTATTAACTAAGATCAGCCTTAAAGAGCAGCTTGATAAGGATCTGAAATATCAGTAGTCTTAATGAATGTATTCTTCTGTTTTAGTCATCACATCCTGGGGACTTTTTAAAAAGTTAAAACCACCCCTGTGGCCTCTATAGAGTTCATAAACATTTTAGCAGGTACACCAGAGTGTAACCATTAACCTGCCCCACTGCAACACTCTGCCCCCTGTGGATGTAAGAAATTACCATTCTAGTATCTAACCAAAAAGGTCCTGCATCATTGTGATCTAGCATTATTTTTATTTGTTTTATTTTATTTTTTACATTTTTCTAAATGCGTCATCATTTCTAGTATCTTGATGCAGTGTAAACCACTGGACTGTAAACCCAGGTAAAAAATGAAATTATACTGAAGAAAAATATAAAGATGACTATAAATAACAAATCAGGATTACTTTTTCAATGAAAATGTATTTGATAGTTTGATAAGCGGTAAACAAACTAGGTTTAAACATGGGCTAGCATTACTAAAATTGCTGCAGTGCAAAACAGTAGCAAAGGTTGCATCTCTCCATGAATTAGAATATTAATGTGCCTTCCTTCACTTCAAAGATGGCACACCTTAATCCTTTTCTCAACTTTGCGGCCGATATTTCTAGCTTAGAAAAAAAAGGAAAAAGTAACTCAATAAAACAACCATAAAAATGCTTATTTAGATTGATAACTGTGTGTTAATCAGAATCCCTATCTGTGCATACGTGAATTTCTACCACTGTCACTTTAAAATGAGGTTAGGATTATGCCAGACCACTTTCCCTGGTTTCTCTCCCCTTGATCTACTACAAACTTAACTGATAAACTTAGATTTTTAATAAAATAACTTAATTGCTCAATTAAAGTCTTATTAATCATGTATCTAACAGGCATGTTAAGACAAAAATTTGTTTTCCTTTACAATTTATTCAGGAAATCTCAGCACTAAATCCATCATCCATTTTGGCATCAAACTACAGAGGAAACAAAACTACCCGCTTCATTATCCATGGTTTTATTGACCAAGGAGATGAAAACTGGCTCAAGGACATGTGCACGGTAGGACACACACACTGATCATTGCTTTTGAAAGATGGGATAGTCATATTCATCAAGAGTGAGTAAAGGTCAGGTAAGATCAGGTCTATCTGAATTTGGTGCATATGCACTGTTTTCTATATCAGACCATTTATTTTCTGTTTTCTACTGTTTTTAAAATGATTATTTGGCATTTAAATCCTAACTGTTTAACTGTCTTCCTTTAATCCACAGCTGATGATGCAAACAGAAGATGTGAACTGTATCTGTGTCGACTGGCAAGGAGGGTCGAGAACCGGCTACCTTCAGAGTTCCCATAACATCCGAGTCGTCGCGGCGGAAATTGTCTACTTGATCAAATACTTTCAGGTGAATACAGAGGGTGGCTAGCTGTCGTTAGCAAAATAGTCACAAAATCAACAGCACAACAATGCACTTGCAACCCATGAATTACTTAATCTTGTTCACAAATATATGAAAAGTAATTCAGTAAAACGGATTATTCGCTGCTGTTACTAATGTTTGTTAAAAAAAAAATTACTTGTTTATTTATCAAACAGAGCAACTACAACCAGGCACCTGCTGATTTCCATGTTATTGGCCATAGTTTAGGGGCCCACTGTGCGGGGGAGGTCGGCAGGAAAATCAAAGGTCTGGGAAGAATAACAGGTACAGTATGTCTATAAGAAGCCATGTTTTACAGCGCTCTGGGATATGTACAACCAGTGGTTACTGTTCACAAAGATAAATGGAGCAGTAAAATTGTTTAAAAAGAGATCAATGTATAGTACAACTAGAGCAATCGTTTTGTCAGAGAGCAATCTGAAAGTTATACCAATGTACTTGCGCTAACCAAAAAGGGGTAGGTATAAATAAAGAACACAATTATCAGAAACACACTTAGAAAAGTTTACCACAGTACATTTGCAGATATTTAACAGCTTTCTTACCATGTTTTCCAGTTTTCCCATGTTTTCCCATGGTTTGCAATGTTTTTTTATTATTATTATTATTATTATTATTATTATTATTATTATTAATAATATTTGTACAGTATATGCTTTACTTACTATTCTTCTCTAGGCTTTACAATGCTTACCTATGCTTTACCTTGCTTTCACTGTGCATTATTACACACTGGTATGCTTTAAAACCATGTGCTTGAACCCTGGTATTGTGTAAGATGACCTTCCCAATTTTATTTCATAAATGTTTAGTAGCAGTGTTCAGTATTTACCCACTTGTTGGGTGACACATGGGAAACAATGCTGTTAAATCCTAATCGTGCACAAATATAACACATTGGAAGAAAGATGATTTCTAATGTGTGTTTTATACAGTTATAAGAGTTCAACTTGCTGTTAGGTGTTTTCTCATGTAGATCCTCAGATGAGCAATTGCAGTTATCAGTACTTTAAACTGGCTCCCATTTAACCTGCTTAGCTAAGACATCTCTTGTGTTTTTGTAAATTGTAAATTATTATTAATAATCACCGTTTAGGTAGATAGGGGGCTGGATGGTTGTTAATGTAAAGGGCCAACATTTTGACATCTGAATGTATTAGTGGGGTCCTTGTTAGTGATGATTTAACCCCTGATTCACCATAGCTTGGTTACAGATAGTTGGTTATAGAGAACTTCAATAAGCTACCATTAAGTGGTTTACCTGTCGTAAAGCTGTGTCTTCTTACTGAAGTAACATTTCGCCTTCGAACCCTGGGTCCATCAATGAGGACATCCAATTAAGTTTTTTCAGCCTATACTGGGACTGTAGGGGTTATAATTATATGCTAACTAAATTTTTATTTATTTTTAAACCCACAGGCCTAGACCCTGCAGAGGCTTATTTTCAGAATGCAGCGAATTTAGTACGATTGGATGCTAGTGATGCAGTTTTTGTTGATGTCATCCATACAGATTCTGCACCCATGGTTCCTTATCTTGGTAAGGGGTTTAGTTTTTTTTGTCTTTTTCTCAGCACGGTGTGTATAAACTAGGGACACCTTAAAAATGTGTTTCTACAGACCCCTTAATTTCAGTTTCGAATAAAATAGAGAAAAGCAGTTATCACCATGTTTTTATCTACACTCTGCAAAATGTGTAGTTTCTGCTAATACAGTAGGTTTCAACGGGGACTTGACTTATAAATATAGGTAACCCCCCTGTTTTGAGGAGGATGCATTAGTTACACCTCCTGAGTTAAACTGTTTAAACCACAAGTAAGGTATGGAAGTAAGAGATTCAAACCACTTAATAACCCCCTAAACACCCCCTGAACCTGTAGTTAAGGGGGGCATAGAGGGTTAAACACCCCTTAAAAAAGGGGAAAAAACAATAAGGAGAAAATGAAAGGATTTGGTTTGATAGTGACACCTAGTGAAACATTAGCTGCTAACACGTCTTACTGCATTCTAGGATTGGGAATGTCCCAAGCTGTCGGCCACCTTGACTTCTATCCAAATGGAGGAGAACACATGCCAGGATGTGATAAGAATATTGTTTCACAAATTGTAGATTTGGATGGCATATGGGAAGGTCAGTTTGTGTTTATTTATTTATTTATCCACGCTGTATCTTTAAGAATCAGAATCTTAAGCAAATGTCCTCAAGCTATCGTGCCCGTGGATGAAGGCTGTACCGTCTGGTAGATCAGTGGTTCTCAAACATTTTGGGCCGCGCCCCCCTTCACACACATACACACACACGTACATATATTGGTACAAATAAAATCCAACATTCCTGAAGGTTCTCTGTATGTCACTGCTTTTTTTTTGCTTTTTTTTCTTTTGCACAAACCAGCCACCGATCCATCGTAATAAGAGCAAACTTAGCACTGCAAATTACAGTTTACCAATTGTGACCAAGGCTTACTACATAGTAAGCTGATAAACAACATACATTATCAGATGTTAGCGGACTTCATCCGAAAATATGCAAGCTTAAAAGGCACCAGTCAGATGCACAGTGCCATCTACAAACTTTGGCATGCCTGGAGGTGTCAGCGTAAAGATTTGTTTTAAGTTAATATAAATTAAAGAGAAAAATACCCCTAGAGTCTGCGAGAGCGGGGGCGGAAGATGACTCAACGTTGGACAACACGGTTAACGACTTAGGAATGGAAACGGATATGAGTATGGAGAGTACTTCACAAAAGACTAGTTCAAGATCTGCAGTTAAAGACATGGAACTCCAGGTTTGTGTCTGCGGCTGGAGCAAGGCGACAACGGTCAGGGGTTTGAAGATTCATCAAGGGAGAATGAAATGCTTGAGGGAGAAGGGACAAGGGCCTCGCATTGATCAATACTTCTTACGAAGTCAGTCAAGTCAGTCGAATGAAATCCAGCGACAGGAAGCAAACCACAGTTCGCAGGATATCAGCACCCCTGTCATAGATGTGAGGAGGACTTGCATGGACACAGTTAGTGATGAACCTAATGATCCTTGTGAACCCGGTCAGACAAACCAGCATAAGAGAGAAAAGAACCTCAACGGGCACAAGCCTGGAGTTAAATGGCCAAGAGCTTGTGAGAAAACTGCATGGGACACAGTAAACACAGATCTCTGCGTTGCATTGGAAAGATTAAGTGGAACAGTTGAAAAGAAGCTGGATAAATTTGGGGACATCATCTACGCATATGGAAGTGAGAGGTTTGGAGTTGAAAAAAGGAAGGAAAAAGTACAAACTATTCCTGGAAAGTCTAGACGGCAGCAGGAGATTGAACGCTTAGTTAGAGAAAGGAGACAGCTGAGGAACCAATGGAGAAGAGCAGAACAAAGTCAGAAGGAGGGAATCAATCTCTTACAAAGGGTCATAAAAGATAAGCTTGCAACATTGCGCAGAGCTGAGCGCCTACGGAAACACTACAAAAAGAAGGAGCGTGCAAGAGCTAACTTTTATAAAGACCCATTCAAATTTGTAAAGAAGTTATTCACCAGTGAGAAGAATGGCACACTAAAAGCATCTAAGGTTGAGCTGGAGAGATATTTGGAGGAAACACATACAGATTCAAAAAGGCAGGAGCCTATGTCAATTCCGTCAGACATCCCACCTATCAATCCACCAGAATACCAAATGGAGGACTGTGCACCTAAGTGGAAAGAAATAGAGCAAGCTGTGAAAAAAGCAAGGGCTTCATCATCTCCAGGGCCTAATGGAGTACCGTACAGAGTGTACAAGAGTGCTTCAGGAGTTCTACGAATTCTGTGGAAATTGATGAAAGTGGCATGGGAAAAACAGGTTGTACCAAGAGCATGGCGCCGAGCAGGTGGAGTCTTTATACCTAAAGAAAAAGATTCTACAAGCATCAGTCAGTTTCGTCCCATTTCCCTATTAAACGTAGAAGGCAAGATTTTCTTCAGCATTATTGCTCAGAGATTGTCAGCTTACCTATTAAAGAACTGCTTCATTGACACTTCAATACAAAAAGCGGGCATTCCAGGTTTCCCAGGTTGCTTAGAACACATCAATGTGATCTGGCAACAAATTCAATCAGCTAAAAAGGAGAGGAAGGAGCTCCATGTGACATTCCTGGATTTGGCTAATGCATATGGTTCAGTGCCACATGAACTACTTTGGGCAGCATTTGATTTTTTCAGTGTACCGATGACAATAACAAATTTAGTGAAAGCCTATTTTGGAGATTTGCAATTCAGTTTTTCAACTTCAGAATTCAGCACTACATGGCAATGCCTAGAGGTTGGAATAATGGCAGGATGCACCATTTCTCCACTGGCTTTTACCATGGCAATGGAAGTAATCATTAGGGCATCAAAATGGGTAGTAGGAGGAGAGCGCTTGGCTTCTGGAATGCGACTACCACCAATTCGAGCATACATGGATGACATGACAACCATGACTACAACAGTAGCCTGCACTAATCGATTATTGGGCAAATTAACCAATAACATTGAATGGGCACGAATGCAATTCAAGCCCACTAAATCAAGGAGCATCTCTATAATTAAAGGCAAAGTGGTGGATAAAACATTCTTCATTAATGGTGAGGCAATACCAACAGTGTCTGAGAAGCCAGTGAAGAGTCTTGGGAGATGGTACGACGGGGATCTAAAGGACACAGTTCGTGTGGGAGAAGTTAGACAACAAGCAGTGGAAGGGTTGAAGAGCATAGACAGCTGCGCTCTACCAGGTAAACTAAAACTCTGGTGCTTTCAGTTTGGTCTACTGCCGAGGTTGCTGTGGCCACTGACTGTGTACGAGGTTTCTTTGACAACAGTAGAGAAGCTGGAAGCTTTAATCAGTTCATACATCAGGAAATGGTTGTGAGTTCCATTCTGCCTCAGCAGAGTGGGACTTTATGGTAAAGGAATACTGCAGCTACCAGTCTCTGCTCTAACCGAGGAGTTTAAGTGCGCCAAGGTCAGACTGGAAATGACATTAGTAGAGTCACGCGATAAATGCGTAAGGGAGGCAGCACCTGTGTTGAAAACTGGAAGAAAGTGGGCGGCAAAGAAAGCTGTGGAAGATGCAAAGGCTGCCCTTCGAATTGGTGATATCATGGGGCAAGTTCAGCATGGAAGAGGGGGTCTTGGTTTCAGTTCAACTCCTCCTACATGGCACAAGGCGGCCCCAGCTCAAAGGAGGAAGCTGGTAGTCAACGAGGTGCAAAAGCAGGAGGAGAGGATGAGGTGTATAAAGGCCATTTCCCAGGCCAAACAGGGAGAATGGATGAGATGGGAGAGTGTGGAACATCGCAAGATTGGCTGGCAAGACCTATGGTCAATGGAACAGAGCAGGATCAGTTTCCTCATCAGGTCAACATATGATGTTCTCCCATCACCACAGAACCTAAACCTCTGGGTAGGAGAGGATCCCTCATGTCCTTTGTGTTCAACACCTGCAACATTAAGGCACATTTTGACAGGATGTAAGGTGGCTCTTAGCCAAGGACGGTTTACTTGGCGCCATGACCAGGTGCTGCAATGTTTGGCCTTAGCATTGGAAGACAAGCGTAACATGACCAATAAGTTGCCACCTGTTCCATCAAAACATTACACACAAAAGACAACATTCCTCCGCCCAGGAGAGCAACCACCAAGAAAAGGTGTTAAAACCAATCCTCGCCCAGGACAACTGGAAGCTGCTAGAGACTGGAATATGCTGGCAGATGTTGGTCAACGGCTTATTTTTCCACCTGAGATTGCCACCACTAACCTTCGACCAGATATTGTCTTGTGGTCTGGATCAGCACGCCTTGTTCACCTGGTAGAGTTAACAGTGCCATGGGAGGATGCTGTAGATGAGGCGTATGAGAGGAAGAAACTGCGGTATGCTCAACTAGCCACTGAAGCGGAACAGCGAGGATGGAGAGTTCGGGTTTACCCAGTGGAAGTGGGTTGTCGAGGATTTGTGGCACACTCTACAACCCGGTTTCTCAGAGACGTCGGATTCAGTGGCCAAGAGTTGCGTCGCACAGTGAAGAACTTATCTGAAGCAGCAGAGAGGAGCAGCAACTGGCTGTGGTTGAGACGGAAAGATTCTGGCTGGGGACAGGTAAGTAAGCTGGGCTGAGTTGAGTGGGGGACGGAGGGGGGTGATGCTGGGACGCCAGAATCACCGTCGAGCCCTCTTGAGGTGTCGTGGGCTAGTCGACGAAACACTGAGGATGGAAGGTGCCCACTTGAAAACCCCATAGATGTACCCTACTTAGCTCAATCCAGACGGTTGTCATGCTGATGCGCTGGGGAGGCCGCACTTTGGTTGATCCCCGGAGCCAGCATCGCAGCCGTTGTGTGTGCTGATGCGCCAGGGAGGCAAAATAAGCTGATCCCTGGAGCCAGCATTACACTTCAGCCATTAACACCAGACAGAAGGATATCTACATCATCATATGGAAGGAAACTTAAATGGATGGAGACACATATGGATCACATTAGTTTACTGTAAAGCTACGTCTTAGTTGGTGCTTATCTTGGCGAGAGCCGAGTTCAAATCAGCATGAAGTTTTAACATCTACTCTCGTGTAATGGAAATCATATAACGGGAAATTTTGGCTGGTATTAAATTCCATGGATTTGCTACCTTGGGGGATTTTTTCACTTAGCATGTTCACAAAAAGAATTGTCACAGTTTTGCATTTATACTTTTAATTCCAAAAACATTTAAATAATTGTTTGCTTAATTAAATAGTAACAGTAACTCGTTATAGCATCTACAATGTCACTGCAGAAACTTGGAGAACAAAGGTGGCCTCCTAATCAGTTACAGTATTTATCATTCTTATATACCGGCAAACTTTTACGATAAGCATTTGCTATCTCTCAGTTTTCAAATGTAAGCTATGGTTCACAACATAACACAGAGGAAGTACTATCATGTAGTAATTGCAGGGCAGTATTGCCACGGGTGAAATCTTTAACAATAAAGCCAAAATGAAAATGCTTTTATTTGCTTCAAAATCATTTCAAACTGGTTAATAAGACTAGTAAGCAGTGGCAAAATCAGCTCAGTATTATAGGGTGCAAACCTAACTCATTTTCCTGTTTTGTTTTGTTTATGGACTTTGAGATACCTGTACTAGTCGTATCTACAACGTATTGACAATAACAATCAACCGTTTTGTTACAGACTTTCAACAAGTCTAAACACAAACAATTCTGGCTGTTAATTAAACCCTTGTAAAAAAAAAAAAAAAAAACACAAAAATGCTTAACACAAAAAAGAACAGCTACTATAAGCAGGCAGTTTACAATGCCTCTGGGTTTCTGATCTAGATTTTTTAAATCCATTGATGGAAATGTCCGGTCTACAAGCAAATTGGCTTAATCACTGCTATTCTCATATCCACTTTGATATCTGACACATTTCCCTTGTCCAGGGCTTATTTAACATGTTCTGTATACCACCAGTCTGGCAGAGGGCAGAATCGCTACGACTACTGTATGCAATCCTCTGATTGGTGGAAGTATTATTAGCGATCCAATCAAAACAGACAATAAAGCCCAAATAAATTATCCGCCCATTATAAGGTATAGCCTAGGTCAGGGATTTTCAACCGGGGGTATGCGTATAAGAATAAGGGTCATAGAAATGCAGAAATAAAAAAAATGATCTTTAATTTTAACGGTATTATACATTCTCTAAACCATGATTATTTAATCTTTGTTTAGCAGCTCAAAGTTAACCGCTAATGAAAAAAAAAATTGCATGGACTTCCACTCTGATAAAGGTGAAGCAGGCGTCTGGCGATTGTGTCTGGACAGCGGTCTGTGCTGCTCATGATCTTTGCTGTTTTCAACTTGTCGTATCAGTGAAGCGCAGTGTTTCTGCATTTTTTAGTATAAGTATTAAGTATAAATGCGTATTAAGTATAAATGCTCAGGTAAACATAAATAGTCATCACAATACTCATATTTTGACGGTTTTTGTTTATTACCGCGGCTGCATTTTATTAACAGCAATAGCGGCTGGTTGAATATGTGCTCAGTGTTTGATACATTTCTTACCTGCAATAGAAAAAATGTCAGAAAGTGCAAAGCGACAAAGTTATACAGAGTACCTTTAGATCATTTTTAGTTAGTAATGGATTATAGTTTTATCTTGAGGTTAATGTTTTCGATACTGTAAACATTTTAAACGGCACACATAATTATGCTGTGGTGGGGAGTAAATAGTAACGTGCTTCATTTTTAAAACTTTGCATCCAAGTTTTAAAAATGAAGCCTGTTTGATTTTCTGTCCCAGACTGTTGTGTAAAATTATATATTAAATAAACAGGGTAAAAAAAGAAATGTGTTAACCAGATTATTCTGCCTTTTATTGCTGTGGCACCATTAAGTGAGCGAAAACTGCAGGGTACTTTAGCTGAAACCTCCTGACAGAAGGGGTGCAGTTTCAAAAAAAGGTTGAAAACCCCCTGGCCTAGGTTAAGATGTGCACATAATTAAAAAACAAAAATTATCCTGAAACTTCTAACGCCCCCCAGTTTGAGAACCACTGTAGTAGATGACTGTGATGGGAGTCCCAAGCCTTCATTGAATGGGCACTATTGCTGTTAGAGTTTTCTTTTCCTTAGAAACAATATTTGAAACCTGTACAGTACAGCCCCTTTATAACGTGGCCCTTTAGGCTAACTTTTTTAAAAATTTTGCACACGAAACCGGGTTTAAAATGTACTGACAGGTTAGATCTGGTTATCAAATTGTCGGTTTCCTCGTGATACGTACCTGAGTAACTCTCAAATGAATTTTAAAAACAAGCCATTTGAACAACCGCTCAATTCTTTGTGTACCTTAAGGGGTTATTTTCATTGTGGTATTTTATTTATTTTTTTGGTAGTGAACAGCTGTTTGATTAAAAAAAAACAAAAGAAAACTCACACGCCATCCTGCTGTAGTCCAGGTATCAAAACAAGCATGTCCGACTCCAGGACAAATCGGTACTGTACAGTTTTTTGTTTGTGGCAGGTGTGCCACCTGTGCAGATTTGCTTAGTTATGTATACTCTGAATAATGAAATAATCACACCTGTTACACATTAAAGGCATTTACATTTCAAAGACTTCTGTAAGTGACACTTGCAATTCCCAGCCTAAAGTCAAGGACACAAGGGACATTTAAAAAAACAAAACCACCAATGATCTTACTGAATAACGATCTTACTGAAGAGCAAGTGTTTTGTGTTAAGACCTCTTACCATATTCATAGTACAGACCACTTGCTTTCAGTGTTTTTAGCTGTGTTCTATGACTCTCTCAATAAAGTTCCATTACACGGTGGTGTTCAGTGGAAGTGAACCTCCTGGCTGCTATACTGTTTATAACCTCTAGACATAGGTAGGACATGTTTTTGTCCTGTTTGAATGATTAGTCTACTTTTGCCATTGATTTTATAATGTTTTTTCTTGCCGTCTTCTCCTTGAATTATATGTGTATCTCAAGGGTTCTATCCTGGCTAAATAAATGTAATTGTTTTCACATTTCCATTTTACATCATGCTAACAAACAGTTCGATTTGAAAAGGCATACCCTTTACAGCAGTGGTTCTCAAACTGTGGGTCGCGACCCCATTTGAAAGTGCCTTTCAATGGAGTCACGAATACTTCTGCAATTTAAAAAAAAAAAAAAAAAAATCAAAAATGTCACCTGCAGGCAAAGCACGGTTCTTTTCAAGGGAAACCTATCGATTTATTTCAGTGAAAGTTGACAGAGCTAAGTGGACAAACGAAAGTACTCAAGTTGGCAGCTACAACTAACGAGAAGGCTCTCTGTGCATCTTTTACTGTGTCACACTAGATAGACAAAACTGGTAAACCCCACAATATTGCAGGTGGTTTTGATTATGAGGGGACAAAGTGCTGCAAGCCAGCTTGATTCGCTTCCCCTGTCTAATGACACTGGTGCCTGGCGTATTCACATTATGGCTATTGACCTGTACAAGCAAGTGATCGTCAAGGTAAAGCGAAGTTTGCTATTCAATTGGATGAAATGACTCATGTGTCAGGTGCTGCTCAGATGTTGACCTACATTAGATTTGAAGATTAAACTCTTTGCTCTTTTTGGATGGTTTTGTCTCCGATGCTGGCTTGGAATGGCAGCACTGTGTAGGCATTTGCAGTGACAAGTGCTCGTGCCATGTCAGGAAAAAACAGCGGGTTAGTCACCAGAGTGCAGGCTCTTGCACCACAAGCCATTTGGACTCACTGCATGATACAAAGACAAGCCCGTGTTGCAAAAAAAATGCCATCCGTTCTGAAACAAGTTCTTGATGAAGCTGTACGCATTGTCAACTTTATCAAGGCTCATCTAACAAGTGCCTGCCTGTTTGGAGTTTTGTGTGATGAGATGGGAGCAGAGAATAGGCAGCTACTTTACCACATGGAAGTTTGCTGTCTGTCGCGGGGCAAGGTGCTCAATCGTTTGTTTGAGCTCAGAGAAGAAGTGAGAATATTTCTTTCTGACAACAATTCTCTGCTGGCCGAAAAGCTTGTAGATGCTAAATGGCTTGCTTTGCTAGCTTACCTTGCAGATATTTTCGATCTCTTGAATATATAACATGTCACTCCAAGGACGAGATACATCTGTCCTTACTCTCATTGACAAAATCGAAAGCTGGATCAAGAAGCTGGCCTTGTGATACGTTCGTGTCTGGAAGCATTTTATTTATTAGTTAACTTTTTTGATGAGAGCACCTTTTCAAAGAGTGACTTACAATCCATTATCACCAGCCACCTGGAAAGCCCTCAGCTACAGTTTTGAGACTACTTCCCTGAAAAGTATCAGAAAGCAGAAGGGTGGATTAGAAACCCCTTTATTACTGAAGTGCTAATTTGCCGCTTACACAGAAGAAACATTGATGGACCTTTCTTGTGACAAGACACTGAAGCTCAGATTTTTTCAGCAAACTCTGCTAACTTTTGGATTTCTGTGCGACAAGAATACCCAGAGCTATCATCTGCAGCTCTGAAAGCATGCATGCCTTTCCTGTCTACCTATCTTTGTGAATTGGGTTTTTTCTGCACTCACTTTACTAAAAAAACAAGTACAGGACCCGCCTCGCTGTTGAATAGGACCTTCGTCTTTACCTCAGCCACACGGAGCCCCGTTTCAAGCATTTGTGTTTATCCATGCAAGCTCACCCCTCTTATTAGGTAAGTAATGTAATTTTAAAAAAAAAGTATTATTTTTTATACTGTTGGCTGTAAAAATAAGCAATGGCTATGTTTTAGTTTTGTTGATATTGCCTTGTAATGGATGCTTTACTTATCAATACTAACTATTCTGCAGTAGTAGTACAGGGCAGTGGGGTCGCAAAATATTTTTTATTGGTAGGAAGGGGGTCGCAGTGCCTCGAAGTTTGAGAACTGCTGCCTTAGAGTATGCTTTGTTTTTGTTAAAAAACAGAAAAAAAGAAAAACGAAATTGTAGTTTATCTTTGAGTGGCATCTTTAAGTGGAATGACCTATACAGGTTGACAGAATTCTTCTGCACAGCATGTTTTCTTTGTAATTTATACTGTTTTGATTTAATAGGAACCCGGGATTTTGTGGCCTGCAATCACCTGAGATCTTATAAATATTACGCCGACAGCATCTTAAACCCAGAAGGCTTTGTTGGATACAAATGTAATTCAACAGAGGATTTTGTGGCTGTAAGTTTTATCACCATGGCACTGACTTTCAGCACAGCAAATGTAGGCTATTAAATGAACAGTTGACCATCCAACAGTAACATAAAGTATAGGTAACCTTCTTTAGTGAAAGGATTAAGTGCGTGCCTCTTTTATATTTAAGAAGTCAATATTACTGTACACACAATTCCACTCGATAATAAAATAAAAAAGCAAAGAGAACAGGATATTACTTCATCAACTAACTAACGCCCTTAGAAAGGTTATAATTGTGTTACTTCATCAACTAACTAACACCCTTAGAAAGATTATAATTTTCAGTTTTACGTTATTATGCATAGTTTTGATAAGAATGTCAATTACGCCCAATTATTGTTTATTAATTATAATAAAAGTTTCAAGCGCTGCGCTGAACTGAACGGCTGAATGAATCTGACAAATAAGTTAAACTGAGGGCGATGTGCTTCACACACTTCTAAATAAAACGGAAAGAAAACTGGTTTGAAACGTTTACAAACGTAATAAATACACAAGCAAATTTACACACATAAATATAGGCCGAAAATATTATTCAGGGTAGCAGTAAAACTAAACAAATCAGAGTAGTTATGATAATCATACGGAGTAACCTCCTACAAATTACATACAGACTTGAATCTGTTAATAATACCACGATAAGAGCAGACAGGATTTGTGCCTGTTCTTCATTTAACTTGGTTTCGCCTTTGCCGTGTTCATAAATTAAAAGACAACAATCAATAAACAATTTAAATAAAGTCAGTAATTCATAAACTATTTACATATTGAAACAAACTAATACAAAAACATGACCATGGTGTATAAAATATATACATGAACCATTGGCCAAATGCAGTTTGCCTCTTGAAATCCCAGAACCAGCGCACATTTATATACAAGCGTATGCATTGTGTCTTTTCTAACAAGCATTAGATTTAGAAGGGGGAAAAAAACTGTATAGTTATTTAAATAAAGACCAGTATTTAATAATTTTACAAACCTGCCGTTCATCTTCTGCAGACAGTTCCAGGTGTACACTGCATGCGCCAAACGTCTAGAACGTGCGCGAGACCAAACTGCTGTGCGGCCGCGCACGCGCGCAGCTTAGAGGACACCTTATTAAAAGAAACGGCTCTTCTTCACAGTGACAGGAACACATTGTATTGATTATAAACCATGCACAAGACATATCAGTACATCTTACCATACAATTTAGTTATAAAATTAAGACAATAAGGTGTATTTTTATGTAGGAAGATGCGAGCCCTATGAAATGACAGTAATTCATATTATTAGGTCAGTTATACTGGAATTCATTTGTCAAAGCAGGTTGTATAATTAGACAATTAGAGAAACAGAATTTGTTAAATTGCAAACCAGTGATATAAACTAAAGCATGCTACTTTTGTGACACGCAGGGGAAGTGTTTCCCGTGCCCCACTGGAGGCTGTCCTGTGATGGGTCACCACTCTCCTACATTCAAGGCACCCGCTGGCACTGTAAACATGAAGTTCTATCTGAACACCGGCGATGCCAGACCCTTCATGCGTACGTATGCATATCAATTATCTTAGATACAATTCGATAATAAATACAAGACCCTGATACTGACACAATACAACCAACTGAAAGTTCTTTGTATCAGATGAAAAATGACATCATATTAAATTAACTACAGTATGTTCCAAATATACAGGGCACAAACCATACAGGGTGATTCATAATTGATGCAACAATTTTGTTTGGCATTATTTTAAATTCTATTTAAATATTGACATTATTGAACAACCCTCTGGTTGTCAAGAGGTGTGTCACAGTGTCTCTGTCATAGACATTTTTGCTTTGCATGTCATCTTGTTCCCCAAACCACTAGAGACCTCCAACACCGGACACAGCACACCTGTTTCTCCTCAAACAATGCTTTGGAAGCAGCTCAATCAGATTGTTTGGCCAGTCAGTCTAAATGTACTGTACTGTAGCGGGGCCCAGATACACCTCCCTTTCTACAAACTAAAATCTCACGAGTCAAAATGTTTTCCTAATTGACTTGTTCTGATTGTTACCTCATGGATGTGTTTTAGAAGTTGTGGATGATGCATTCTTGTTTTTACATTGTTAACTTGCAGCTTTCCCTTTTCTCCACGCAGGCTGGCGCTACAGGGTTACAGTAACTATAACGGGGGACCGAGATGTGTCAGGCACTCTGAGAGTGTCCTTGTATGGGACAAACGGAAACACGAGACAGCATGAAATCGCCAAGTGAGTTATTCCTCTACAGATTTACACCAGGGGCTATCAAAAACAAGTGTATTGTATTTGAAATGGGATTGCATTTGTTTAAAGGATTAGAGATTGTACTTCAGTAACAAATTCAATCCCCACATCCTGGTGACATTTACCCGTGTGGTCTCAAAAAGGCTCTTGAATGTCCTCTCACTACAGATGTATAAGGTTAATGAAGGGTAAACAAATATTGTGAGCACACTTGAGAACACGGTGCTTAAGTACAGCTGTAAGGTAAGCAGTTGTGGGAAGATGTTCTCCAACTCCGCCAACTCAGGATATAGAGGAATACATTTGACCTTGGGGTACATTTGACCTTGAGTAGAAGAGATGTATGTTCTGTGTCTGGAATAATATTGTAACACACGCCATGAAATTGATAGTGTTTAGATACTGTTAGGAAAGTGTAAGCAGAGTTCACAAAGATCAGCTTCACACACACGCAGCTAAGCAAGATATATAAAGCTTAACTGAAAATCCTCTCCTGATGACAGACTATCACCATACCCGACCGCTTCTCCCAGAACATTAGTAATGGACTAGGTGCTAATTTGTTGTGTCTAATGATAATGTTTACGCTATATGTGTGTAACCTTTGAGTACTGGAATCGATAAATAGAAACTTACTGACACAGCAATAGGTATTGTGCACACTCATTTACAGACATCCCATTCGTTTTGTTACAATGGTACACCGGTGTGTAACTGTTAACCTGCCCCCCTGAACTCTGGTTTAGTTATCCCTCTCTTCCCCAGGCCCATGTTAGCAGTACATACCATTATATAACTTTGGAAGAATGGATTCATTGGGTGGGGCAGTTGCGCTTAGAAAGTTTGGGAACCACATGCAGTAGATCACCAGCATGGGTCACACTTCATTTTAGGGGCATTACAATGAAACTGCTTACAAATAGTTTGCTAACATATTAATGCACGTTTAATTTTTTTGTTAATGTTTAATTCAGGGCATTCCAACAGATGATGAGATCCACAATATGTGTCCTTTGTTTTTGTTTTTATAAATTAGCCAGTAAGTTTGAACAGCTCTGGTTTGGTTAGTAAATAATAACAAATACATCTGATGTGATAAAAACAATGGTTATGGTGGCTGATCTAGCCTGTGTTACATCATGTGTCTTCAGCAGGCAACGAGAACTGAAGAGCAGCTTCTCATCTTTAATTAGCTATTATCAAAACATGAACACGACGTTAGTAAGTTAGTTATTTAGTTATTAACAGCTAATACACACAAAAATGGTTTATTGATCAATACCAGTAGGCTACCTGCTGCATCAGCAGCACAGTGCAATATTTATTCCAAAACCACAGTGAAGAGAGATAGGTCCTGATGTTTCTGTCTTTACTTACAGAACAAAACTCAGACCCGGAAGCACATACAGTGCCTACGTCGATGCAGAGGTGGATGTTGGGGAAGTGAAAAAAGTGAAGTTTCTCTGGGATAATAGTCAAATCAACCCTCTCCTGCCTAAGCTTGGAGCACAAGTATTGGTCTTGCAGCGCGGAAAGGACAGACAGGTGTATGTAGACCTGTTATAGTTTACATGAGCCACACTCACCTTCTTGTTTTAAACTTGTACAAACTAGGATTTGGGCAGGTGGTATATCTTGCCTCAATTGTTATTTTTTTAGTTTTATTATTATTATTATTATTATTGGAACGTATGTATTCATTCATTATACAATGCTCACCATTGTTTAATCTGAACACAGATTAATTTATATTGATTTAATGTGGGTAGATTCTGTTAATTGATTAACTTTTGCAGTATTTTTAGAATATAACTTTTTTTCTCCCTGGCACATGATTTTAGATTATAACAGATGAACACTAGAGGGTGCTGTTGACACATTTTTCACAGGGATTTTCTCTGATTTTCAGACTGCAGTTCTGTGGGAGTGGGTCAGTCCGTGAAGAGGTCCTGCAGCCCCTAGATCCATGCTAAAATGTTTAGAGTTAATGTTGACAGCCTTGGTGTTTTAAATAAAGACAACTGAAGCATTGTTGCCCTAGTCTGTGATCTGATGGTGTACCAATCTTAGCAGTCAATACCGACATGTTGTTTTAGTGTCAAATTATCACCCATCCAAAACCTCTAGTTCTCAATGTTCTTTTAAAGACAATCAACAGATTGTACAGGGTATCACTGGCTAACATGATGTTATTTTAAGATTTTAATGACAATTTGGCTTGGTTGATTACCATGGTTTACGTAGCTAAAATAATTTCAAGATATCTGTAAATTAATTTTAGATATCTTCAAAAAGATCCCAATTAGTCAGGTGATTCATTTCAAGATAAATAATGTATTGAGATCATGAAATATTTAAAGATAGCCTGATATTTTTAATGATATCTTGAAATGTAACTTGAGATATCTCTAAATGATTGTTTGGCTTGCCCTAATACACTGCTGTGCACTAGAAGTTGCAGGTGCTTACTACTATAAAGACACTTTGGTTGATCTAGCCTACATTTCATACATCTATGGCAGGCAATCCGAGCTAAAGAGGAGCTATTGAACTCCTAGTCATGTATGCATGGTAGATAAGGGCAAAGTGCCTTAACTCAGACTTATACAAAAAACAAAAAGTAATCATCAAAAGGTAAGGGAACAAAAATAATAATAATAATTTTTATATATATATATATATATATATATATATATATATATATATATATATATATATATATATATATATATATATAAATAATTTTAGTCACATGCAGTATAGCCTTAGGTCAGGTAACACAAGATCTTAATGAATTAAACCAGTATGCTTGCCCCCAAGATAAATATTTTTTGAATGATAAACACCCTCCTCGTTTTGCACCCAGTACAGACTTCTTAGATGTCACTGTACCATTACATTCACTGGCGTTGGATTGAATAATTTTTAAATATTGAGTGTCACAGCTTGAAAACACAATCAAAAATATAATTTAGTGCAAATTCCTTTTAGACTTAGTGAATTACGGCAAAAATCATTCAATGTGGCACTTACGTATCTAATTTAAAAAGCCCACACTGGTATTCAGGAGTTGGTCCAAGACATTTTCAGTTGCTCATAATGGCTTGATTGCAGCATATTGTTTGGGAATCATTTCTGTGATTTCCGCACCCTATAATCACTGTTGTAAAACAGGCTGATAAAAAGAATGTCATTTCCATCATAATGCTATAGAGAATTTATATTCATATTCACTTGCCATATAAAACTAGCCAGACATGTATGCATCACAAAGCCAATCATAAAAATCATCTTGTTTCTCTGCTTTTGAACTTCTGAAGCCATACAACATTATCGCATTAGATTTAAATGCAGAAAAATGTTGTTATTATGTGTGGAAGGGTGGGGGTATTCACTGACACAGGAGACAGAAGGTTTTATTTGTAACCACCACACAGGTGCCCAGATTTATTTATTTTCCTTATTTATTATTTTATTTAGTTTAGCCCGCAGAGGGCGCTGTTGTCCATGGTCTGGATACTGCCGACAGTAATCCAGAACCACGGGGTTACCAACACAGGTATCCCAGTCCGTGCACCTTCAAGTGCTCAAAAATAATAATGAAAACAGAAGGCGAAAGAAAAAGGGAAAATAAAACACAGTAATAAAACTACAAACAAAAGTGCTGCTTATGCAGTGCCCCCACTGCCGCTAAGCCGGTCAGCACGGGTCTCCGTCCTACACTCGGCTATGCCTATACGCCGGGGTTGGCCAGGGTTCCCCGTACTTCTACACACGTCCCCTCGGGTACGTGTCTATTTATATTGCTCTGTGCAAATTAGTTTTGGGTTTTTATGAACGGCTGCCCCTCAGCCAGGCTCGCTGTGAAACTAGTCAATGCAGTTCTATACAATGCAAGATTGAGTTGTTATTTTAAAAATGCAATGGGTTTCAATGTGTGGCAAACACAAACATGCTTGTTCTCTGGAATAAACACAAGCATTACAAGGCTGCAATAGCTCTAATTTTCTATTTTCATACACGACATGTTGCTAGCAAAGTGACCATTTCTCCGCATTTTATATTTGTATCTTTAGTTGAATTTTAGCTTCAGAAGATTTAATGCTGAAAAAAAAAGTTACGGCTGTTCAAAAGATCAAATAAACACATACAAAAAATTCCTTTTTAATTGCATAGCCTGCAAAAATACAAAAAAAAAATATCCTCCACCTGATATAATAACCAATAGTATTCTTTTTACTATTTTTGTGACTAAGGATCTTGGTTAATGGATTTTCCAATCCTAAAACATAGCATTAACATACCACTCAAGTTTTGCACTATAACATTCATTATCCAGGTATATCTACAAGCATATGCAATAGGTACATCCACAGTAATATTCGGAAGCAGTTTTCTCTTCTATTGAGGTTGAGAGTACTCTTGCCTGGGTCGCGTTGCATGCTATGCAGAAGTGGGCTTTGAATGTAAAGCCTGTTTTTTTCTTGTGTATTGTCCATAGGAATTGTCCTGGTGGAAACACACTGAAGCACTGCGGCACATATTTCCATAGGTCTTTCCTATGGTGAAAGGTTGATCTGCAATAAAAAAAACAAACATTTACTTTGAATATACTTCGGCATCTAACAGTTACAGTTACAATATGAACACTTCTAATTATACAACAAGTGTTGGGCGTTGTAGTGTTGAATACAAAAAAGTAATTATTTATAGGAATTCATTTTCATTAAACAAATGTTGCAATTACCTTTACTAGGAATACATTGATTAAAACAAAATAATTTCAGTCCATAAGTAAGATAAATAAGGTCAGAACGTATTCTTCCTATTGCATAGGCTACACCAACAGGTTCCTTTTGTACTCCTAGCAATACAGAGTACTGGAGGTGTTCACTTGGTGCCACCAAAGAGCGTTCGAAGAAACTTTCATTAAACCGGCAAAAGATTGAGAGGGGAAACCAAAACCCTTGCCAAAAACACTGCGTGTCTGCATAAACAGGGAGACTGTGTGGCATTATGGCTTCACATAGAACTACTGAGGGTGTGTATGTGTGCAAATCCACTACAATTTTTTATTTACATTTTAGAATTTTGAAACTGTTTATGTGAACTCTATCGGGTACAAGAAGTTGCCCTGGCAAGACTTACAGAAAAAAATACATAATTTAATTAAAAACTGTAGAATAGATAGGAAACTAAACATGGTACATTAACACACACAGTGGCTGAAGGAGATAATACATATTATTCTGAATATCACTCTTATAAACAAGTAATACAAAATTGGTCCTGCGGTTCCTTTAAGTGTATTTGTTTGGTCAGCAAGGTCCTAACCTTTCTCGAGTCTACAAATTCAAAATGAATTCAAATGTATTTATTTAACCAGGATAGAACCCTTGAGATATACATCTCATTTCAAGGGGGTCCTGGCAAAACTACTGTTTGACTGTCTACTCAGTGAAACAGTAGTAAAGACTATACTAACAGTATACTGTGTACAAAACATCCAAACAGACTGTGTTCGCTTTAAAGTTGCAAGTCAATACGAGAAAACTACTGAACTTACGTGGTATGTATCCAGTGTAATGAGGCAACATCCCTTCAGGTCTGTAAAGTCTTTTTTCTGGGCCCTCTGATACATGGACTATGAAATCATTCCTTTGAAACACACAACATATATACATGTTTAGGGGTGATGACACTGACTATAGTCAGGCATGGTGCCAGTGGGCCCTGAGTGGGCTTCCCCTCACAGCTCTGCAAGCAACAGTGAGTCAGTCCTGACCTCAACACCCTGAGAATTTAGCACCAGGCTTTTTTTAAACACAGATTTGTGCTACAATGTGTGATAATAATAATAATAATAATAATAATAATAATAATAATAATAATAATAACAACTTTATTTTTATATAGCACCTTTCATAGTGGACCACCATCACAAAGCGCTTTACAGAGGTAGGCTGTGAACTGTGCATTATACGCAGAGTCACTTACAATAGGACACTGATTTAACATCACATCTGCAGGATGGAGCACAAGGAGGTTAAGTGATTTGCTCAGGGTCATACAATGAGTCAGTGGCAGAGGCGGGATTTGAACCGGTGACCTTCTGGTTACAAGCCCTAGACTTTAACCACTGGACCACACTGATGGCCTGGGATCTTTTTTCCTTCTGGTTTTAAATGTTATAGATACTTTTTGTTTTTACATTTTTAATTTGGTAACACTTTAAAATAATGTCCACAAATTCATTATGAATTACGACTGAATACCACAGGAATAATATCTGAATATCTTAGTGCTCATGTCAGTGTACTGGAGAGAGCTCTATGCACAGTGCTCATGTCAGTGTACTGGAGAGAGCTCCATGCACAGTGCTCATCTCTGTATATTACAGAGAGCTCCATGCACAATGCTCATGTCAGTGTACTGGAGAGAGCTCCATGCACAGTGCTCATCTCCATGTAGTACAGAGAGCTCCATGCACAGTGCTCATGTCAGTGTACTGGAGACAGTTCCATGCTCCATGACTTACTTGTTCAGAGGCCTGGAAGAGGCCTGCGGGTCCCCAGAGATGGAAGTCTTGAAAGCCTCGAAGCATTTTCCAGTCATGATGTGGTAGCAATCACCCAAACCCAACTCTGTGACTTTCGATTTCGGGATGTAACCTGTCCAGCCGATCTTCGGGGGCTCTAGCATCTCTTTCTCAGACACTGAAAACAGATAGGAAAATGTGCTCTTAACTTTCACCTCCTTTTAGCCATTCATTTATGTATTTATTATTAAATGGATACTATATAAATCAGAGCAGTGCAACCGTTTTGGCTAACAGAGCCATACCAATTACTACATATCACTGAAGTAAAATAAATAGAAGCTACTACACTATGACAGCAGTTTTCTGGTCATTACAGATGTTGCTAGATTTAGACGGTACTTGTTATTACAGAAGACTAAAGATTGTCCTTGCAGTCTTTTCAAAACCATTTCAAAACCCTGAATGGGATACTTCAAAAGAGCCATACTGTGAAGCTCGGCATTCTCATATTTAAAGAGTAAGTAGCTTCAAATAGTCTTTTTTTTATGCATTCAGATGCTCTTTGGTTCTAGTTAACTGCCACAGATATACTGTATGGAACCTTGAAATGAGTTTCTTTTTACTAGCAAAACCCTGCTGTGCACCAGATGGTGCTGGCGCATACACATATCAAGACACTTTGGCTAATCTAGTTTACATTACATATTTTTAATGCAGGACAGTAGAACAGAGGAGCATTGAAATTGTTAAAGCACCTTAAAAAAAACACATGATATTTGAGCAACTGCAATAAAGCCACTCAGAATGATGACAGCCATCCATGGTTAAGAAACAGTAAAAAAAAAAAGAAAAATTAAGAAATTTTATTAAAATACATTCTTCACGTTCCAGTGGTAAAACTGGAGTTAAATCTGGAGGAGTGTTATTATCTGCTGTAATTCATGAATAATTAAATTTGAGAATAGGAAAGTAAATGTTCCAAATTGGTGTAGAAAATGAGCAGAAATATTTCTCATACCGGTATTTACCTTTCAAAGAAAATTCACGCCGTTCACAGTAATTGTGTATAGCCCGTGTCACCTCTTGGTCAGAAACAATTGGCTTCAGCTTGGGTGAGGATGTGATTTGAAGGCGCAGTTCTGCATTCTTCAGAATCACCTTTTTATTGGTTTCACAAAAAGCATGCATACATTCTGCAGCATCATTTCCATAAGTGGACCCACACCTATACGCCCGCTGAGGAATAAAGCCTACGAGAAAATCGAGAGAAGATTAAAAACCATTCATGCATTAAGCCAAAACTCGCTAAATTCGAAGACAAAAAAAGTGAGGTAGACAGACTTTTCAGCTAGTGCCTCCTTTAATATCCTTGAATAAAACTGCATGTCATGGTATTGTTTTACTGCAGGGGATACAAACTCTGAGGAGGGAAGAGATCTCAAGAAACCAAAAGAGCAGGCATTATCAATAAGTATTAATAGGAAATAGGGTGGAGATTTTAAGAAGAAAAACAGATGAACAGAGAAAGAAATGATTTGACACCAGAACTGTGGCCAAGCCTAAAATAAATAATAATAATACTACTAATAATACTACTAATACTGTACCTGTGTATCCAGGTTTTAGAGTATTGGCTCTATACTGCCCCACATATCTTGGGTTCTGTTTCAAGAGCTGTAGGACTTCCATTTGTAATAACGGCAGACAAGACTGTGACTGAGGAGAACAACACAGTCAAAAAAATGGTTACATTATTTGACTGCTCCAAACTTAGCATAGCATAGGATCAGATGGTATATAAAAAATAACCAAATTTCATAAACTCGCACTGTGTAAAATAAAAAAAAGTCTTCTACCCCAGGGTTTCCCAATCCTGGTCCTGGGGGACTCCTGTGTCTTCTGGTTTTCATTCCAACTGAGTTCTCAATTACTTAATTGAACCCTTAATTGAACTATTAATTAGCTTAATTGGACCTTTAAATTGTTTTCAGTTTTTAAACAGTTGGTGATTTCAAGTTAACGATAAAAGTTTATAAGTAACTTGAAATCTGAAACTTTGTAGGAGCTGAGAACAATTAAACAGGTGTAATTAAGCACATTATTAGCTCAATTAAGGGTCTGATTAAGTAATTGAGAACTCAGTTGGAATGAAAACCAGCAGACACAGGAGTCCCTGAGGACCAGGATTGGGAAACCCTGCTCTACGCTGTCACCCGAGTCTGTCTCTACTCATTTTCCAACTGTCCTCTAGTCCTGCTTTCTGTGCTGTGCTTCTGGTAGTGACTAGGGTTAACTTTGTCAACTCCTTGTAGGATTTTAAAACTCTGATCAAGTCTCCCAAACACATTTTAGTTTTAGGCTAAATAGTTTTGGTTGTCTCAAAAAAAAAAAAAAAAACATTTTGATGAGGTAAGCAATTCTCCAGATGTATGCAAAAATCTTAAATGTACAGTCAGCATATTATTGAGAATCTGTTGTTCTCAATAATATGCTCATGCTAAACAATATTAATTCCAAGTTTCATGGCAATTGGATAAGTGGATCTTCAGATATATTCAAAAACATGCCCTTCACTGGGGAAAATGATGATTCAACAGAATAAAAACAGCGCAAATATTAAACAAACTTAAAGCTTGCACCTTAGTGCTGAATGAATACATTGTGTGCTATAGATGAAACCTGTGCAGTGGATGGAAACTGTACAGTTGATCAATCAAGTGACTGTGGAATCAACTCAGTACTAAATCTTTCAACACCTGCCGTATAAACAGACCTACTGAATTGCTGCTGTTGTGAATTGTAAATACTGGTAAGAAAACAGGCTGGGGTCCATTTTCTTAGACAGAAGGGTGTGGTGTGGCTTAATCTCTAACCTGAAGAGACCTTTGTGGTTTTAAAAAGTAGTTAATTTTTAACCGCCTTTGTCTACCTCTCTGCACCCATTGTGTGAAATATTAATGACTGCATGATGAGGGACACCTTCCAGCACCTTGTGGAGTCTATGACTCATCAGTTAAAGACTGAGCAAACCAAAATGATGGCCCAACCAGTATTAAAGACAGGTCATATTAAAGTTGATAGCGTATATTCAGTTAATCCTGTTAAAAGAGATCATAGGTAGGCAACTGTTTTTTGGGGTGAGTTTTCAAACCAATATTTATATGATATTATGTTAGCATTTCAAAGCTTCAATAAATGCTTTTGTAATAATATAGATATCCTCATTTAATTTAAATATGTCCTCATATAAATATGCATTTTATAACATCAGAAACTTCTCTTACTACCCATTTCCAACCAGTTTTGCAATACCTATAGTATGTTAAACAACACCAACCAGTTACCATGCCAATGTATTGCTCCTATAATCCTACTTAGTATTTCAAGTGCTTGACATCAAGAAGAGGTTAAAAACTAAAATAGCATTTGAAATGATGCTTAGAAATATGCCACTCAGTCTTAATTCCATTTAAAACTGCTAAGTAAAGACACATACAGCACCGAGATCATTGAATTAGGAAATTATATTGTATTACCGTTTTCAGTCAATACTAAACATAACGGCAGGCCTACCACAGATAAAGACAAACGCTGTCAACTATTCCGGTGATGTTAGAGTGCACGTCATCTCTTCAGAATACACATGGATCTAATTTGGAACCAACGTCACAAATAATCCATTGTTAATAAATACCGTAGGCATTAAATTGTCTTTTTGTTTGTTTGTTGCTACATTATGTCCCAGTCTTGGTTTTGCTCTACTTAGGAAACCTATTGCTTTCTAGATAACCCTTATTAAGATTTAACACGTGTTTTACATTACACCTTAATTGCACTGTTCTTTGTTATCTGTTTCAGTGACTCACACATGCACTAATAATACACTTACCTGGCGCAGTTTCTCAGTTGCAGGTATCTCCGTAGTGATATTTGTAACGAAGGCAATATCCCGTGTACATTAAAGATGATACATGCGTATATATTTTTGTATCAATCTCAAAACCAGTGATAAATAACTACATTGTATATCTACGTATCTAATACATGTCATGGATACTACAAATGATATATCTTGTTTTTGTTTTGCAATTGCAACTTTTCATCAACTATTTATTACATGAAGTAAAACAAGCTCCAAATATTTTGTTTAAATAAATACATAAATAAATAAACAAACGTTTCTTACATTAGGAAATCCAGTTTAGTGTGTGTTTTATTTGAATGTATTTGGTTAATTTATTTATCCCCCACACTACAAGTTATTTGAGGTTTTATGGCAATTACATTCCGCACCTGTGTACATATGTTTATTCTGAACAACATTGACTTACCCCGGGACCTGCGCTGCAGCGTTCAAATTCAGTGTCGTATTCTCTCTACTGCTTCTATATTATTATTAAGGGGTTGCATCTTTGTAATAGCAGATTCTAGCCTCTCTAATTGCCTTACAACACGCAGTTGAAACGTTCCAGGTTAACCTGCAATGTAACGTACGTGTGTGTGTGAAAGCTTTGCTTTGTATACTTACCAAACAATGTTTATTTGTTTGTTACACAAGATATATTATACACACACCTTTTTCATAATTGGTACTTGATCAATAACCTCTGACATTTGTATAGGGAACAACAAATTATGAAGGGAACCCTTCTGAATCAATTGGTCAGTCTTTAACCAGATAAAAATGTAAGTTTAAAAATACTTCTGTCTATATTTGTCTTTATGCAGGAAAGAGTCCATTTATGTAACCAATTGCTTCAATTCATAATAAAATGTTGCCACAGTTGTCCTGACTGAATAGCGTGTATACCAAGTTCCATGACCATTTAAAGAGGGGATTTCTGAAGGGGAAAAATATGTATAACCTATATGGAGATGTCAACACATTACTATACATTTAACACTGGACACAGCTTCTTACTGGCATCTGTGGAAAAGTTTGGGATTGATATTACACAGCTGAGCAAGCAGAAGCTCTCATGTTGCCTGTTGTCATCCTGTCTGACTGTCACCTTGTAGAAACTAAACAACCAGAGCACCAAAAAAAAATAAATCAAGGTACAGTATAACAGAGTGGCTGAGCAAGGCAGAATGTTTCATTGGAATTGCATTTATTATTTTGTACATTTGGAAGACTCCAGGCAGGGACAGTGGAACAACAGCTGGCTATGTCTGTAAAGTAGCTACAGTTTCAGCTATTTACAGCTTCAGATATGTAGTCCATCATCAAATTGGACTGTTCTACAAACAGCGGTTACTGCTCTTGAACATATATGCATTGCTCTACCCTTGTGATGTTATGGAACTCTTTATTAGAATGATTTGTATATGTTGTATTCTTTAAGCAGGTTCCTTTTAAATTATGCCAACCAGCAAAACAACTGAAATCAGCCCTGTTGTCATTCAGTCCTCTGTAACTGACCTGCAAAGTTCAGCGCATTACTGAATGTTATCATTTTAAAGTTCAAGGGGTTGTTGGCTGATTTTTCAGGCGGTTTCTTCATTAGGAAATTTATAGAAACACTCTTAAAGTTGACATTCCTTTATCTGAACAATGTGATTATATTAACGCCCCTCTGGTCCCAATTATGTTGGACAATAGAGGTTTAACTGTAGTTTGAAAATGTCTTTCCTAATTGAGAAACACTTTCTAAACAACAATTGCTCAAAACAAAATGGGAATCATGCTTGACATGACTAAATTCAAGAGACAAAACTATTTTGCTTTCAACTAAATTATCAGTTTGAAGACTGAAGTCCTCAATCAAAAAAAAAAAAAATCCTGGCTCTTAATAGCAACAAGTTATAAACACTACAGTTAAATTGATTAAATAACAAGACATACTCTTCTGTGTTCCTAATACACCCCTAATATGTGCTTATAAATAGCTTTGATTAACATTGTAAGTTTAATTATCACAGCATATCCTTTAACACCAGCTTACATTGGTCGTCTTTTCTACAAGTCTGATGTGAGTTGCAATTTGAAGCTACTTACTCTTTAAATACATTTTCTTCACTTATTTTTACTATCCCCTTATATTTTTATGATGTTTGCCATTATACTGAGTGGTGCTAATAACACATGCTCCTATACTGTGCTGTTGATTTTTTGATACGTCTGTGTAAGGTGCTGTGACTGAGATCAGGTGCAGCTCTACTGTTACCTCTGCCTGCCACAAACATATGTAATCTAGACTGCATTAGCAAAATGGTCTGTACAGAAGAGCCAGTGCCATCTAGTGAACTGCCCCTTTGCAAACAACTTGCCTTTAGTTTTGCTGTCAATGCCCTGCTGTGCACTCAATGGTGCTGGAGTAGTATACTAATGGCTTAAAAGTACACCCATGCCAATTGACACAAAGGATGGCTGTCAATCTACACATTAATGAAGCTTTTTATTTATGTCCTGGTTTAATTTCTGATCAATAAGCTTTGAAACTCAGTAAGCACTGCAAGGGAGTGCAACCCGAAGACCATCAAATAAAAACATCAAGTCAAAGACAAAGCCATCTTTATATTACTGTTACAGGGCAGCAGTGTGGAGTAGTAGGGCAGCAGTGTGGAGTAGTGGTTAGGGCTCTGGACTCTTGACCGGAGGGTCGTGGGTTCAATCCCAGCTGAGGGACACTGCTGCTGTACCCTTGAGCAAGGTACTTTACCTAGATTGCTCCAGTAAAAACCCAACTGTATAAATGGGTACTTGTATGTAAAAAATAATGTGATAACTTGTAACAATTGTAAGTCGCCCTGGATAAGGGCGTCTGCTAAAAAATAAATAATAATAATAATAATAATAATACTGTATCAAGACTGGTGGCATTGATGAAGCATGGAGGACAAACCGACACAGACAATAAGAAATGTGACGGTTAATATATTCAGGCTTATTCAGAAACAACGTACCATAGAAAAAAAAACATTATGACTGAACGTCGCTTTTTGTTAAGTTTTGGGTTTATGGCAAACAGGTATACATACAATACAAAGCAAGCTGACTCTTGTAATGCGCTCTCCATGCCAAGGTATCCCAGGACACAATTCAAATAAACTGGTAGCAGTAACCCATTCCAACTATGAAAACACACACTCAGACAAATCAGTCTAAGATTCGATAGTGGGCTTCGTGTTCACGTTGGCAAAGTGCTTGTAGGGCAACAGAGCCTTCCACTTCTACAAGTCCAGACAAGCCAGTCATATGTCCCGAACACAACAAAGACAACCTTTTTTCACTTAAACATCTCAAAAATCTCTCGCCAATGCTGAAAAACCAGTTCATGCATTTTGTAACTTCTAGACTGGACAGCTAGTACACAGTGCTACAGCCAGAGGACTAAAACACATCTACACCAGCACATGCCCATCTCCCTAGCATTGTCATTCATTTACTGGCATCCAGTGAAATCTAGAATTTCCTATAAAGTATAACGATATGATTTTCACCACAAGGCCTATCTACCAGTACCTGATGTTCTCAATCTCTTTGCTCCTTGAATCTGGTTCTGCTGAGTGAGTCTAGGACCAGGACGTGTATGCAATGTGATAAGGCTTTTAGTTGCAATGCTCCTTCCTAAGGTTTCATAAAACCCCAAATAGCACTAATCCTGGACTACCTAATGTTACCTAATGCAAGATCATTGATCAGGGTCTGTGAAACCAGCCCTTTTAACTCTTTATTTATGCTTTAAATGGAATGGATACAATGGATATTTGTAATGTGCTCCGCAACGGCCTCGGTCATTTAAGGCTCTATAAAAGTGAAATGTTGTTGTGTAGTTGCGATGGTGAACCTGCTCCGTAATCTTTTTTTTTTTTTTTTTTTTTTTTAAGTCAGGAAACAAAAATGATGATCTAGAAGCTAGAAGATTTCTCCCTGGGTTTTTCTGTTACAATACATTGATGTAATTGCTGCAATTGGTTGGCCCATTGATTGGTGTCCGCTCTACTGGGCCTTCAGCACAGTCACCTATAGCCAGGTTTAAATAATTCAATTTTCAATATCATTGACTCAATTGTTGGTAGAATTAATAGTACATTAGGGTCAAATCTTGTTAATCAAAAATAACTAGAACAATTATCACCCAGTTACCTTTCCTAATATTTAACTATCGTGATGTTGTGTACTGTCATGTAACTCTGACAACATAACACAAGTTAGATGTCCTATTTAAACCGGTTGTGTAGATTTTTCTCAGTTGTGAATTACTAGCATAGCATTGTGTTGTGTACAACCAACTTAACTGGCTGAATAAGGCTGGAAGAATAAAACCTCACTAGTTGTTAATTTTTTTTAAGTGATCCCTGATCAGGCACCAGAATAGCTGATCAGTTATTGTACTCTAGTTGAAGTCCACCGTCTGCCATGTACAGGGTCGCTATGGTTTACAAGGGTTTTGAACACAGCTCTGTAAAGTTTGGAACAATGCGATGCCCAGTGTAATGTATCAGCCAGTGTGCTTTTTGAGAGCTTACAGAATCGCTTTGCCAAGGGTGAACTGTTTTGTTTAAATGGTTTGCACTGATCTTAACGTCTGCAGATATTAGGAAATTGTATTGTGAATGGTGTTTGTCGTACTGTAACCAAGGGAACTGACGTCCTCTAGTACCCCCAGTGAAAACAGAGTGATTTGTCAAGAGGTTTATTTCCTAGTGAGTGAAATTTAACAGCATAAACAAAGCAATGAACAGCCAAAACAGGACAGACAGGGAACTCACAAAAAGCAACCCTGACGAAACCGTCTGTGAGGTGGAGAAGGGGATGATGGGACAAACGACAAAAGGGGAAAAGCCATATTTTCAAAGCGTTTCCTCTATTCTTTAACTACCTCCTATTTTTTTAAAGGACAAACAATAAATCATGTTGGCATTACAAAGCGAAAAACAAAACCCCACTGAGAGTGCTTAAAATAACTTGAAATGGTTCTAGTTTTGTAAAAGTAACAGGTGTTTTACCTCTTTCAAAAGAGAAGAGTTCAAGACTGGAGTAAACGCTTTGAAAATATGGCCCAAGTGTTAACAGGTAAGAATATATATCACGTGTTGTTCTCAGATTGTCTGTAAATAGTGTTCCTTCCAAACAGTAACATACTTGGTGCGTTGTTTCTGATTACATACATAATTGCATTTAGATGCTAATACATGTTTTAGGTTTTTAGTTAAGCTGGGCAGCTCACAGGACACAGACACAGACCCAATACAAATCAATCATGGCTTCAATACAATGCTGATATACCACACTCCTATACAATAAGGCCTTTCAGTTTTAACAGCAATTTATTAAAATGTCTTGCAGTCGGATTCTACTGACTTTTAAATCGCACATAACACTTTTTTCAGTTTTTGACACACAGGCTGGTGAGAACAGAAAGCTATCCACATTAGCCAGCATATTCTCAAATCTACAAGCTGCTAAAATAAAATAAAAATCTGTACAATATTTTAAATATTGTATATACATTCAAATAAAAATAAGTATTTTATTATATATCAACGCCAGTGTTCTTCGGTATATTGAACTCTGGAATACAACATAAAATGTAATAATTAGCTATTTAAATAGTGGCCATTTTCCACAAGCATAAAAAGAAAAAGAAAAAAGGCAACAAGCATATTGCTATGGCTATTGAAATTATTGAGGCAGGTTCAGCTAGCAGCATTCTCTAGTTAGCTTTTGGTTTTCCTAGTTACTTTTAACAGTTCACATTCTAGGATTTCAAAGATTAGTTTCATAGCAATGTGCATATCATTGACAACCAAGCTTTTTACAGAGGGTGAAACGACAGTAATGGAGCCTGAAAAGCCTGAAAGACCATTGGCTTAAAAAGCTCATTTTTCAAGGTGTTATATTCATTTGCAATGTATGATTTTTAGCAGTGTGTTGGTGTCGTAAGTAGGCATGTGATGAAAAAAGTGATTTATCAGCAAAAATGTGGCAGTAATTTCAAACTTTGATAAATTGAGACTACCAGTTAATTTTTTTCCTAAAACCAGAATGCTTTATATAGAACAGTTCTATAGCTATAGCCCGTTCGTTATTATAACAAACACACAATTTCGAAATGTGGAATATTAGCACATTATAACATCCCACATCTGGGGGGTAGGAAGCTTGGACCCCTAAAACTAAATATCTTTGGGGAATGTAAACAAGCAGGGCAGTCAAGTCTCTTTCACAGACAGCAGAACACCAATAAAGGCATTCTATTTAAATGTAAAACAAGACTGCAGTTAGCTGCATCTTTAAATCAGTCCTTAACCAATTGGGCTGCAATAGTAGATATTACTATTCTGAATTGCTGACAAATCACATAGCTTTGAGGCACACTTATTTGTTTAACTACTACACTAAGACTCCTTGGTATTCTCCAGGTGTTTCATTGTGTTACTTGTGTGCGGTTACATGAATACAGGATTAATAATTTAGGAAATCAATGCCGGCCTTGACACATCTCGAGGTGGCGATATCAAGTGCCATAGCCTTGATCTCAGTGTCCCCGAACTGCAGGCGGGTCTGGATCTCCCTGCGGGCTGGAACAGAGGAGGGCTCTGTCCCTGTAAGGTCCAGACGCAGAGTGCCGCACTTCTTAACCCCAGGGTCTGTGATGAAAGTGACGTCGTCTATCTCCGAGCAGTAGATGTTGATCACAATGACCAGCTGGGACGGTCTGGCCGGGGTGTAGCTGCGCTTGACCATCTCCCCGAGGGCCACTGACTGGTCGGCTGAGATGAACTTGTCGAAGACATCGGTGCACCAACGAGTGCCGTCTTTCAGAAGCATTTTCTCCGGCGGGTGCTTCCCCTCCACGTACCTGTTGAGGACCCCCACGCCGTAGGTGAGAGGGGAGCGGCGCACCTTGATCACTGAGGGGTCTAGGCCAAACAACACGGCTCCCTTCAGGATGGTCAGCCCCACGTCATAGGGAATGATGATGCGACAGCGGCCCCCCAGCATGGTCTGAATGGCTTGCTGGAGTAAAGGAGATTCGGAAAAACCTCCGACCAGAAAGAGGAACTTGATGTCGCTCACTTCGGGCTTCTCAAACAGATCACCTGGGTACACAGGAAGGAAGTGGCTGATTTTTAGGAAATTGCACAATGGGCCCTGGTCGCATTCTCTCTCGAAAACAGTTGAAATGTTTCATGAAATGCAAACTTAATTTTATTAATAGAAGAAAAATTGCAAGTCTTGTTTGCTGGTATGTGTTGCACCACTAAACTTCTTGCGATACTGCCTTTCACCAGCAGATAGAGAAAATGTAACATTCCTAGTTGTCGAATATACCAATTAAATGAACTAACAGTATTTTATACCGTCAACAGTAGTTATTCAGTAGTTCTGAAAATAAACTTAGAAAATTAGACATATGTATAAGGCTGGAAGAATAAAACCTCACTAGTTGTTAATTTTTTTTAAGTGATCCCTGATCAGGCACCAGAATAGCTGAGTATCAGCAAGAATGAACCTGGCATCTGATGTCCTGTTTAATGTCACTAACAGGATTACACCCAGGTATGATGCTATAAATCAATAGGAGAAGCACCTGGTTGGTTAATGATCAGCAAAGGGTGTTGCGAGACAATTTTACTCTCCAGGTTAGAAGATGAAGGAAGTGCAACGCTATCTGAAAGCAAGGCTTGTAAACAGATATCTCCTTAACCTAATGTAGTACCAGATAATCATGTTTACTATAACATGTGTTTCTTTCAAAACTGCACATTTAATTGAACAGAAGTTCACAATAGGTACGATTCACAGAATTATTTCTTATAACCCATTAAGCCACCCACAGAAGTAAGTGAACTCCAGTACTTACTGAGGTGCTGGATAATGTGGTCTATTGTGGGTTTAAAGAGAGCATTCATTGCATCCGGATTCATCCGAAGCATTCCTTGGGAAGACCATTTTACAAAATCTACACTGTTAACAGACAAGCAGACAAAAAAAATTGGGACTGGTTTACTTAAGATGATGAAAAGAGCTACCAGTTTGAATAAATGTTGAATGCATGTAATTTTCCCAGAGCATCAAAGATTAAAAAACATTTTTTCAAAATATTTGAGGTATGTCAAATTTCTGCTTTTCCCGCTTTATTCGCTAAACTATTTAACTAAGACAGCATGATCATTTTAATGAATGATATATATATAATTTTTTTAAATCAAATATTAACTATTTATGATATTGACTATCAGCACCTGTTTTCCTCTTTTGAACCCCATCTCCACACTCAACCTGTCCTGGGAATGTCTGGTTCATACTGGTCTGGTGACTACTGGCAGACAATCGTACAACATGACTAATGCTGAGAAAAAACTTGAAACGCCAGAGTAGAAATGCCCTCAACGACAGTCACACAATTGAAGTATGAACCAGGCTTCACTAGCCATTTTCACAGAGACCTGAATGAACCTGCTTGCAGAGGAGGGGGAAGTGCAATCATTGGAAGAGCGCAGCGCTCATGGAGAACGATGTTCAGAACAAGGTTTGTGGTAGTGGAAACAGAGCTCTACATGACTGTAATCATGTTGTTTTCCGCATGCTCACTTGCTCTTGCGGAGGGCGTGCTCCACGCTGTGCCCTCTGAACTTCTTGTAGTAGTCGATGAAGGAGAAGGGCAGGTTGATGTTGAGAGGATTGGTTCTCTCGGGAGCCGCCGCTCTCTTCCTTGACTCGAATGCGATCATCAGATCCACCCAGGCTGCAGGCCGCTTGATCTTAAACTGGTCAATAAAATCCACCCCGAAGATCTTGCACAGCAGCTTTTCAAACTCATAGTCTACACCTATAGAACCATAAGGACCGCCTGCAATCACAAGAGAAGAGGTAGGGATTCAACCGCATCATTCAGTTCATATAGTCAGCGCAAAATAATGTCTGAAGCGTAAATTGGGGGCCTCTATATTCCATATGCTGAACTAAACAAACAGATTTTTAATCCAGTTTTGTTTCAGAATCTAGAATCTCGAAATGTCGACTTTGGGTTTTGCTTTTGCAACTTGACATGATTCTGATGAACTTGAAGTACAGTTTGGAGTGTAATAAGCATTAGAGATCATTATGAGGTCATGGATTAGATCACCTCCATTTGACTTTTTTTCCTTGTCTATGTGACCTGAAGTAACTAGCACCCTTCACACCTTTGAATAAATGTCAAATACATGATAACTCAGCACACACACATTCCTCTTAAAGGGACCATTAAGAGATCCTTCACACTTTATTACATGAGCTAGAGCCACATCGGCAGTGGCATAATCATTTCAATCCAAACTCATCTCAGCGATGAGTTTGGATTGAAATGGGAAACAAGACTTTTAGTCGATTAGTTGTATCCAAAATAAACTGCTCTCTAGGGTCCCGTAAATGGCCATTGTTTATCCCGACACAAACAGGGGATTTGATTCAGAACGTCAGTTACAGTGTGATGAGTTTCAAATGTCACTTTTTTTTATTGTATTTTGATATTTGCTACCATTCTGAGTAGCTCTAGGTTTTCTTGCACCAGCATTGAATCATTTTATTAAATCTGCCTTTACCTGGTTTTGAGTTCCTTTGAGCTTGTCTGGAGAGTCCTAGGTGCTGGGACCTACCGCAATTCCTCGTTCCATTCAAACCATGAGACAATATAATCTGCTTGTCCCACCTACTCTACATACAGATTGTACATAGTATAAAAATGCTTCCGGATTAAAAAATAGGATTCTCACTCATTTCTTCTGATATGAACCTAAATAATTCTTAACATAAGTTTTTTCTTCATTTGTTTACCTCACTTCAATCTCCTTAATACGAATGCAAATACACTTTACCTGAGGCCTTGTATAGCTCCTTTAGATGTCCTTCAGGCAGTCTAATCTGATGGACAGTGAGATCCACTGTGCCCCCGCCACAGTCAACCACTACATAGCGATCGCCTGGGAAAAGGAGGGGGAAAAAATCATCATACCATATATACACAATAACTGCAGATTTTCAGTGCTGGTCCTCAAATACACCAAAACGGTCCAGGTTTGTGTTTCAACCGGGAAATAAATAAGTGTTTTAAAAACATACAGGGTTCTATTCAATTGATCGAAATGATGGTGGAGATACTCGCCCTTATTAAAATCATTAAAAATATCCTTCCTAAGTTTTTTAATATTTTTACAGGGAGAAATAAAAAGAAACTTACAAGAGGAATAGAGATTGTTGGATGTTTGATTTTGATAGAATTGTTTTAACAGTGGCGATATTGAGATCTGTCACTGTTTAGACGCCACATTTTTCCAGTGCACATACAGACAGACAGACTCTGAGACTTTAACCAGTGCTGAGCAAAAGCAATCATTGTTTATCCGTAGACTGCAATACAAATCATAAAATAGAAAAAAAAGTGAACAAGTTGAAACTAAAAACCTGGAGCGTTGGGGGCAGGACCAGGGTTAAATACTACAGAACAATACCATTCACCATTCGAAACCTCACCTGAACCATCTGAATGCACATGTAATATATTCAGCTCTCCTCCTATTCCTTCTCAAATGACCAGTCTGCCTCATAAAAACTAAAATCAATATTGGAAGCACAGCCAGAGCACACTTACAGCTACAATTCCCCAAAACTGTCTGACGTAAAGGAAAAAATATCCTGCACTGGAACAAGCTGTGCTAACCTAAACAGACAGCTTCCTTTTTGATGTTTAAAAGAAACCATTAAATATCCATTACCCTCCAACAAGCATTGTCAAAGATTTTTTTTTAAAAAAAGCATTTTACTCCACTCAGACCCCCTGTAAATCCATAAATAGAGTAGAAAGACTTACAAAGCAGTTCACCATTGCAGAAATGTAATGAACTTGAAAAAATGACCCACCCACTCATTGTGCATTGTAGTAAATGTGTTCTATTAAATATATAAGTATTTATATACTTTCAGTAGTTCCCCCATGCACTGAATTTGTAATGAATGGTATTTATTTGACTATGGAGCATGGTACAAGATTAAACATTTGGCCTCAAACCAACTTGGTTTGAGGGTCCATCCGCCTGGCTCTTTGGACTGGACGATAGACCCTGTGGTTGACCATGGGGTAATTCAATATGGGTGGCAATTAGGGGACGTGGATGGGAGTGAGCGAAAAAAGGGGTAAGTAATGCATGTGTGTGCAGGGGGAGGGGGTCAGTATTTCCTCCACACTGAAGTTACTCATATATTTGTATTTGAAGACAACAAGACCATTTTATATGGCATGTATTATATTTTGTAAGCAATAGGCCCGAGTAGCTTGGAAAAGGCAACAAATGCCCCATCCTCTGTAGTTGAGCATTTATTTGTTCACACTGCATGTTGGAGAATAGTATAGTTTGTTCAAAATAATTTGATATTGCACAATTTATGCATATACAGGTCCCTTAAAGCTTCCAGTAATGTATGGTCACTGCACTATGGGGTTTATTAAAAGGAGTTGTAGTTACCATAATAAATCATATAATCTTACCTGTAGTGCACTTTAATTCACTATATACATCTCTAATGTACACATACTATTGCAAACATGTATTTTCATTCTAAAACATGTTATGTGGTACTACACAAGTTAAAAGATAGTTAATAGATAGAAATCAGTTACACTTGCACGTCCTGGGTCATTTCACTTCAATGTTTATGGCGGTCAACTGGCTACAAAGCTTGTCACTCATTAGGGGAAGCAGCTGGTTGGTTACAGAAATGAAAGAAGGCCCTGAAGTGATGGGGACAACTTCACGCCCCATGAGAAATGACCATGAAAGTGCAAGACTGAAAGTGAGACCTACAAAAAGAGTTTTCTTTAACCTAGTGTCGTACCAAATATCAGTTTTTAAAATGTGAGACCAATATATGAATTCCCTATTCTTCCCGTGACATTTGTCTTGCACACTTTGCCCAGCACATTCCTGTCACAGTCTGTGTCTATTTACCCAGCTTCAGTTACTGTGAGGGCGTGCAGAAGGAATGACATGGGTAATTAGAATCGGATTTCATAGGAATGGAACTGGGTGTTAATAAGCAGATGAACAAGCAGAGTGGGTTTGACAGCATGTTGTTTTTACATTACGAAACCCTGCGTGCCCCTGCCAGCAACATAAGACCCAGCAAAAGCAAAGGAGCGAAAGCACTCTACCTTCAGCCAGCTCTGACCAGAGCTCTCCTATGACATTTTCCACCAAAAAGGTGCGGCTCTGCCGGTTACGTCGGACGACTTCCTTGGCTGGTTGTTGACAGAAAGAAAATGACTGAATGTAAGAAATGACAAGCGCACAGAAGCTGTATGTCTGATCAACACCAACATAAAAGCAAGCGACAGTGTCAAAATCAAATTTCCTGGCCAGAATGGGGCTGCAGCTCCTCCAGCACCACTGCACATGGGCAGGCATAGCTCGAACCAGCATGACTCAAGCATACTGCCGCTAGAACAGCTTTGATACAGTTTGCGGTCATAAATATTGCGCACCCCTTGATGTTTCACTAATACAGAACTCTGGACACAGCTTTTGCTGTTTTATTCTTAAAGGATTACAAGTCTTAATGTTTTAAAGCTAGCAATGGATTTATTCCAACTTCTGTTGCTTCCTCAGTTGACGCTGTGTTGGCCATGCCCACGTGGTGATACGTGGCGTTCAAAGTATTCTGGTGACTTCAATTACCTCATTTGTCGCCATATGAGGACAAAAATGGATTTGATGTAAGTCATTGGGGTCTATTTAAATGATCAACACAATGAAGTACACAAATCTAACAAAATAAGTCCAGTAAATCTTATCTTTAATTATTACCATCACCTTTTCCTATATGAAAGATGCACACATTGTTTTAAACATGTATTTGACTTTTAATGGTATTTTTTCATAGCATTTGTCAACCAAAAAGGGAGTGAATGTGTTTTGTACTTTTTCAAGTTGAAGGAATGCGTTTGACACTAGGAGCTCCTTATAGGGAAAAAACAAACAACTGAATGTCAGACAATGACTCTTCCTGTGTGTATGTGTGTGTGTGTGTGTGTGTGTGTACGCACCAGCCTTCACCAAATATACAAGGGAAACAAAACACTCCATCCAGTGCCAATCTTAATAATCCTAGCAATACAATATCATCAACTCTTATGATTTATCCATTATAATTATAAAAAGGGCAGTTCTACAAAGATGCATCATCTCCATTCACAGGGACGTCATGTTCTGTTACTGAAGGCAGAGAGTGTCTCATTTGAAATAAAGCTCATTTAGTTACAAATGGGGAAAGGAATAACCATCTGTTTTTTTTTTTTTCTTAGACTTAGATTGTGTATTAAAATTAAGTATTTTAGATTAATTTCAACACATCTGAAATGATCCTGGATAATCATTTGCCATTAAGAAGCAAAATAAAAAGGTTTTATTCATCATATGTTAGCTATTAAAAGATCGACATTGCATTTTTATATAAAGAAGAGCAAGATAATTTTTATCTTTTTAAGTAGCAAACAACTCTTCATTTGACTGTCAGTAAAGGAATGGCTGGCTCACCGATAGGCTTGCCCCATCATTACCGCAAAGCAAAGTTTATAGAACCTACATCTATCTATACTTTAAAATGGATTTAAAATGGATTTATTCTTGTGATTAAAATAGACAGCATTATGACTTCATAATAAAGTCAGCATGCAAACAATCACATTTTTTAGATGTAAAATCAGCATGACATTTGCAAGTATAGTCTTGCAGGCTACCAGCATTAGAAATGCAACTGCTTGCAAATTGAAAACAAAAAAAACATACCAGCATGCACGGAGATTCACCAAACAGTACTATCCAGTCACGCTTTTCTAAACTGTGGATACAAATTCATATTGCTGTGTATTGTCCATCAACTTACTGTATTGCATTGAACAGTTTTTTGCTTTTTTTATATTGAATAAATCTCAATTCAGTTGTCAAACGTGCTGCAGAGTACTTAAACACAATATAGATGAGAGACGAGAATCTTGGAAAATCTCCCAAACTTTTGCTGTTGCTGCTTTATTTGCTGGCAAATAACGTTTTTTTTTTCAAGTTTGTTGGCTCCAGTAAAATTCACCCCTTCCCTCAAAAGAGATGCAGAAGACATTATAGAATGGGTCATCTCTCTTTTGTGGGTCTCAATACTTCAGTTTGATGTATCAAAGGAGTTAAAAAAATATATATATATATACAATGAATGTACCTGATACGGTAATCCATTGAAAAGGTGATAGATGTTTTTTTTGTTAGAAACAAATCGATGCATGCAAGACTCAACCACTTATAGTTGTGAGTGTCAGTGTAGTAAAAACAAAAACACATGCACGTAAAAAGATTATTTATAATAGGCTTTGTTAAAACTGTCAAGTTAATGTTTAATTAAAAGAATAAAGTATGGATTTGTGGGCATACTGTAGGTAATTGCAGTTTACATTTAGAGGTGTGATAACTAAAGCTTGCAAACCCTTGCTTACCTCTTTAGCAGAATAGTCTTACCTTTCTTTAAATGCTTTATGCTGTTGTTGTTTACCAGACTTTATTTACACTTCAACTCTGAACCCACAAGAAGTTCACTTCCTGTATCTCTATCTTGAACATCACACAGGAAGTAGCTTCAAATGTTATTTGAATCGATTTTTGTTACATTATACTTACTATTTACTATTTACAACAGTATATTTGCAAGTCCCCCATGGTTATGAATTTAACATAGTTTACCATGGTTTTCCTTTTTTTTTTTTTTTTTAAATGCCTTATCATGGCTCTCTGGGCCTTGCAATGCTTACCTATGCTTTCACAGTGCTTTGTTACACTTTGCTATGCTTTTACTGTGGGACACTTTCATAAGGGTAATGCTGTTTGCAATCATTCTTGTGGTTCTAGATTCCCCGATATTAATGTTTCATTTTTATCTGAATCTGCCTTTATCTTCATTTGAGCTAGTCCTAAGAGTCAGGACTGAACAGCCTTCCTCCTGCCATTCAAATCATGTGACAATGGGACAAAATTGCAACACAAACGTAAAATAAGGAATTCAAAAGAAATCTGAAGCTACTTACTCTCTAACATTATAAGTGCTATAGGTACATTGGGTGCCTCCATTAATTATCTATCGGCAATGATAGTGAACCTTAAACCAACACCTCTGCACAGTACCAGTGAAAGTTGTGTGGCACAATGGAGCTGATTACAACCATACTGCAACATCCCATGAAGGATAGGCTGAGACCACCAAACTAGTATAGATCACTATACTAGCTTGCCCCCCAAACTCTTTTTTAATTGTGTCTAAGACGTGTCTTGTACAGTAGATTAGCAGGCAAGGTTACCCTGTGTCATCCCAGTTCCTATGGTCTCAGTCGGGCTGTAGCCGTTGAATGCTGTCTTGGAGCTCAGGTCAATCATCTGGTGGAGGCGGAGCTTCCTACAGTAGATGGAGGCGGCCTCTGGCTCCAGGGCGATGATTAGCTGCTCTGGGTTGTCAGGGGTTACCAGTCCAGACTGGAGGGGAGAACAGAGCGGAAAACAAGAATTCAGTCCCTTTGATACTTAGTCCTTTCATCTGAAGAAAGCAAACGGAAATATGAGCCTCTGTAATTTTTGACTGAACCTCTTTTACCAGGATGTGGAAAGATAACAGATATATAAACAACATCTGTATAAGAACCGGGGCTGCAGCATTTCCATGGTCTAAATTCATCATGAAAATATTTCATTGAAAACAAATGGATATAAAAACTACTGCCAAAAAAAAAAGTAACAAACAAAATTGAGATTGTGAGGTTATCTTCCCTACTTTTGCCTCAGTTTCTTTTATTAGTACCCCTTTCTGTTAATATTTATCAGATTGCACAATGCTTAACAACACACTGAAGAGTGGGCCTACATAAGATTTAATACACATGGAAAACATAAGACTGTGGCAATGCAAGGGAAGTTATGAAAGTATACCCTTTGGCAGTTCCATTAAAGGTAAAAACAGCTTTATTAGTAAATATTTCATTTATGTCCATCCCAGGTAAGCAATTGTACATTTTGTGGCATGATCCAACAACCCCGCACACTAATTCTGAGCATCTTAACCCCTCTGCAAAAGAGCCGGTTTTGTCTGCATTTATGGTTATAGAGCTTTTAACCTCATTTCATATTACACAACACTGCTCGTTACACAATCAAACAGACCCTTCTTCTTTACACCAGCAAATTACAAATATGACGCAAAATTTCAAGATCCAAATACCAAAAGTGTGTGTGGGGGTGGGGGAATAGAACAAGAACAGGCATACCAAGAGAAAGACCTTGGTGTGGCAATAAAGCAACTGCTCTCATCATCCACACAGTGCGGGGAAACACAGACAGAATGCTTGGGTATATAGCCAAAAGTGCAGAGTACAAATCCAAGGAGGTTATGATGAGGTTATTTAAATGCTCTGGTGAGACTGCTCTTAGAGTACTGTGTCCAATTCTGGTCACCACAGCACCAAAGGGACATTGTGGCCCTGGACAGTCCAAAGAAGACCAGACTAATCTTTGGTCTTAAAGGACTGAGCTATGAAGAAACTCTGAAAGAACTGAATCTACTTAGCCTAGAACAAAGAAGAATCAGGTGTAGCTTGTCCCTTATTGTCATCTTGTGAAGTTTGGGCAAGAGGCCAAGCTGAAACTGTGAGAAATGATTATAGCAAGAGACACCCTACATGTCTCATTGACTTATTATACATCATAAAAACAAAGACTGCACTACACTCAAATCATAAAGTGCTATTGCTTTTTTAGAATTGTGTCACATGCTGTATGCACAGAATGACATCTATACACAAGATACGATGTGCTGGAATTTTGACTACTCCTTAACAGTGATTAGTTGATTTCTCATACATAATTTACAACTATTTAAATCATGTCCCTGCTGCCTCAAGTAATAAACATGCTGTATATATTATTTGTGTTACATTTTGCAGTGGTTTATTTCAGCTTATATGGAAAAAAAGCACTCCACCCAAGAGAATGTACCCTGTATTTTTTTAGTCTGCAATACATGGAGCCGCCCAAAACTGACTTAACTGTGATTACGACCTTAATGAGACTGATAAAGGACATGAAACACATTTTTCATTAGTTGCAAGCAAAACGGTTTTAGTGGCAAATCAATATAAAATGACATCATTAATAAATAGAGTTACAAAGGGGGAACTCAGTAATTGCCAGCAATCAATAGTAGAACAATGAGGTTTGTATATTTATAAAGTCTTATATTTCAAGTGTAGCACAGAGGACTAGAGGACACAGTTGGGAAGTAAGTAGAGACAGAGAGTAGGAGACACTTCTTTACACAGAGAATGGTGAGAGGATGGAATGGGTTACAAGCCACGTTGATGCTGACATCCTTTAAAAGTGTAGCTAGTAGCACCTGGGCGAGCATGGATAGGCCGAATGGCTTTCTCTTGTTTGTAACAATTCTTATGTGTTCATCTATCTGTCTGGCTATCATGGTTGTCAAGGGTGTATTAAACAAGAAGAAACTGAGTTTCTGCAATCAGTCCTACTCTGTTCTAATACATGTGTCAGATTATTTTCTATCCAATAGCACTGGAATGTACAGAATTGGATGCAGAATTTTGCTCTATATATATTTGTTATTTAATCAAACTTGTAGACATAGGAGCCATAGGAGGATGCAACCCACTGTGTAAACACAACACCTAGTGTTAACATATGCTTCTCTTTTAAAACACATAATGTATATGCAGTGCCTGAGGAGCATTTGATTGAACAGGCATTCTGTGATGGAATCTACCCCTTATTACACCCTGTGAGTTGTATTATTTACACACTATTGCCACCCCATAAAGGAGCTGGTTTTGGGGAAACATCTAAATGTTGTTTTCTGAGTGTCATATTGCTTTCTGATTTAGTCTCAGCTGTGCTTTCATGAAGTAGCACCAGTAATTCCTAAGACCTGGCACGCTGTCTCATGATTTGAATGGAAGGCCCAGCACTTAGGATTATCCAGACAATCAAGCTGTAATTTATTTACACACACGCACACGCACACACACGCACACACACAGAGTCAGCACTCGGATAATCGTTACCCAGATACACGTCAGTTGCGTTTTACCGCCCTTGTATTAAGAATAAAATCAACCCCCATTATGTAACAAATGAATGCACTTACCCGTCACACACGATTTCTGACTCATGTTTCATGATACAAAGCGTTTTTCAGGGAACACAAAAGATACAAGGGTTGGAACAGGCCAAAATGAAATAATCACATATGCATCACACGTGTTTAACTGTCACTGAAGTCAAAATTTTATAGGGTCGGATATGTGAGTGCTAACTGTATATATACATATTTTAGTGGTTAAAACAAGGGCAAATGTCATAACATAGGAAGGAAAACTACTAAAAGGAAATGCACATTTGAAGATAACCACCATCCCCTGCAACACACACGAAATAAGTGAAAATCGGTATGAGTTTCAAATGAGTACAAAATTTAGGAATATAAAGCAGCCTGTCGTAGCCTCACATAACAAGGGAACTCAGTTCAGGTTTCCTCTGAAAAATGAAAGTGCAGCATTAAGGACACCGAGTTAGTCTTTCCAGAAGCCACACTACAATAGATTCCTGCACTGTCACTGTACTCCAATCCCCACTGCGGATACCAGAGAGGGCCAGTCTGCAGCACTGATACACTGAAGTCATGAGGCTTGAATGACATTAATGTTATCAAATGTATCTACCGCAAAATCTAGCCGCATTAGGAGGGATGGAGAGGAGCAGCATTCATTATTCTTAATGTTGGTTTTTTTTAATGGTTAGATTCAAAAGCACACTAGGATTTTTTTCTTTTCAGTGTGCATTTATTACCATTACATGAGCGCACTTCTCTCAGCTGGTTTTTTATTTCTTTATTTTTTGGTGCTTAGTTCTGAACTTAAATCTGAAATCAAAGTATTTCATTGGTTGGGTAGGTACGTCATGTAAATGATGTAGTCTTCATCCAAAGTGATAAACTGTAGAAATGCCCCATTAAGAGAAATGGGCATATGCTGTTTTCTCATGTAGCAGGCATTAACCTTGTGGATGTGGAGAGGTCATTTATTGCTAAGTTCTGTTAGTCATGTAGGCAGAGGAGAATCAAATTGAAATGGAAGTGAAACTAAACTAAAAACTTGGAAATTGTACACTGTGGGTAAGGGAAAGGCAGAATCCAGCGAGGTAAGATAACAGGAAGTAGGAATAAGTAGAAAGTTGAGGCGTGTCTTAGAGATGAACCCTTTAAAATAGATAATATTTTCTGGTAATATTTTGTTTACTAAGAATGTAATTGTGCTATCAGTTTCTGCTCCTTTCTTGCAGTTTTGAGCCATTAAATGGTTGGTGGCTTTGCAATATGAGAGTGGTGGAGGCCTCGACATGAACGGCTAGTAAATCGTAAGGATGTAATGTTACACTAATGTCACAAGATGATGTTCGCAATATGTTATGAATTCTGATACATTTCATGGTCCTGACAGGCTAATTGTAGACGATAATAAGATCAAATGATAATTTAATGATGGACTAGTTTTCTAAAAGATAAAAATCAATGACTTAGAGAAAGTATCTATATACCAACTATAAAAACACACATTATTAATTCAAGAACTACTTGGTGAACTACATAGAGCGGTGTTGTGCTTTTGAGACATGCCTCTATTAGGATAAGGTATGTCCCAAGGAATACATGATAAATCGTTACCCCCTAGTAAATAGACCAGCTGAGCCGTGGCAGATGCTTTTCACTGCAGGGGGGTGATATCCTGAGAACGCACTGGGTGTTGGTTGTAAATAAATCAAAGGCTGCTGATGAACATCTTGGCTGTGAACATTGTTCGCTGTGGTGCAGGAACACCCAATGAGCTCACCGTGCAGGAAGCGACCCCTTCTCTCCCCACACTGCTATTGTCTTCAGCATCCTGAGCTGTCGTTCACATCAACATTGTTGTTCTTAAATAGCAGTTTAGGAATGTTGCAGTGTATGAAAGGGGGCTGTGTGGTGCTGTCCACAAAGGTCACAAGTCGAAGTGCACTAGAAGACTGGCTCTACCTCCGCTACGCTCCCCTGCCTCCAGAGCCCGCTCCTTCTCCACCCTTGCTCCGCAGTGGTGGAATGACCTTCCTACAGATGTCAGGACTGCCCAGTCCCTGACCACATTCCGGCGCCTCCTTAAGACTCACCTCTTCAAACAGCACCTGTAGAACTCCTCTGTTGTATCCTGGGACACTATCTCCCTTCATTTAAATATGCTTTATTTTGCTCTTATCTGCCCCCTATTTTACTGCATTTAATCCTGTACCTCAGAATATTGTAATCTGCCAAGTGTTTAATCTGTAGTATTTTGTACTTAATCATATCCTGATGTAACTATCACTATTTAATCATATCCTGATGTAACTTTCACTATTATCTGCTGTATTATTGAATTGTGGTTTGTCACACTTGAGAATTATTGTATTTCTTGTTCTTATTGTATGACTTATATTGTAACACTTGAATGTATTTGTATTTGCTTGCGATTGTAAGTCGCCCTGGATAAGGGCGTCTGCTAAGAAATAAATAATAATAATAATGCACTTGCCTGCTCTATATCCACTAGTGTGATATGCATCCTCAGGGGTGTGACAAATGTAATAGTGTTTAACCTTATAATACCAGAAGCAGCTCGCTTCATTCAACATTCCTTATAAGTCTCCAACTACTCTGGTAACTATGGAGGTGTAAGGGACCAACTTTTAAAAGTAAAAACTGAAAAACAGTATTTAGCAATAAATGAATTGCCTCAAATGAATTACTGCTACTCTGGTCAATCATTTTGTAAATCGTTTTGTTTAGTAAAATTAACTGAGACCAGGCCCAACAACCCCTTTAAATGTTCCTTATACCAGTCTTTCATTGGAATTGCTGGCAAAGAAAAAGTACTGCACTGTATATATTACAGACAAGCAAATGCCTACTTTATACAATTTCACCAGGCCTATCAATGGCTTGCCTACAGCTGTTTTATTTTAGATTATGCTTGCATTGCCTTCCTGCCTTATCTCCTGGGACTACCTACACTGCCTCCAAGCATCAGCATGAAAGTGAAATATTTCCATCTGGATGTGAACAACACTGTTTCTCTCGGTTAGGCTGCTCGAAATTATTTCAGCGGATCAGGGCCTCCCCACATGACATTCAGAGGATGAGGGGGTTACATTTTATGATATGGAGGCTGGAAGGCTACCTTGTGAAAAAAAGAGAAGACCAAACTTCTCAGGGGTTTTCGTGAAAGGGTTGCTTATGTTCTGGGTTTCATTTTCATTGGGGGCCAGGCAGGGGTCGAAACAGAAGTCCTTTTGAAGTTCAGCACATTGGTTCACTGTGTTTGGCTTGAACTACATCTACTGTATGCCGTGCCTCTGAGTTTAAAAAACCGAAGCACATTATTTCAGTCATGGTTTATTGCCTGCTAATCTTGTACTGCATTTTAAAATAAAGAGAATACCGATTACCAGGAACACATTTTTAAATATGTTTTCATAACTTCTAACTAAGTTAAATAGCTGTATTGAACTAAACAAACATGTTAATGATATTCATCCTCCACCACAGTTGAAAATACAGCCATCAGCAACAAGAAACAATACAGCAGACCACCACGACTTCCATCCACTGTTTATACCTCAATTTTTATTGTGACATACTGCAATGCAAATACATTATATTGCTAAGCATATTGTATATCATTTAAAACAAACTACAGGCTGACTTCACTATAACGAACCCTTATAACGAACACCCGTTTTTAATGATCTCAACAGCAAGAAACCATTTTTTCAATGCAAATTTGCCCTATTAGAACGATTGTGTACAGGATCGACCCGGATGCAACGATCTCAGTACTGACTGACACTGAACTTTCTCCAGTGTCAAGTGTGTTATTCTCTCAGTGAAAACAAAGACCATGGTTGACTAACTAAAAGATAACGCTAATTCAAAGATTACCTATTGTAGTACGAATCATGCATGACGAACGCAATCGTTGCCTGTCCGTCATCTTCACTGCAACCAGGCAACGGACGTGAGGAGCAATCTACGCTGGATAGTTTTTTCAAGAGAAAGGACATGTGAATTCAGCATGTAACTGTACATTCTTTCCTTTTTCATTTCTTTACTGTTATATTTTAAACATACCCGGGGGTAAATTAGTGTTGGTGTAATTTATATGTGAAAATGGGTTTGTTTTGTGTGATTTTTGGAGTTCTTATGTTTGATCAAATGATTGTTTACAGACAGGAACTCGATTGAGACTTGCTGCCTGCTAGGTTTGGTAGAGAAGGAAGGGCAGCGAGTGATTGGCTGTGCCGGTCCTCAATCAGCAGGTGGTCGGGTCTCGACTGAGTGTCCGTCAGCATAAAAACATCCGGTGGGGATCGTTTTGGGGAACTGCATCGCAATGCTACACAGAGGAGCACTGCGTATACTCAGGAGGAGAGCATCCGCTCTGCAGGAACTACAGCTACACAACCTTGAAACTGCAAGCGGTGCTTGTGAAGGCAATGCCCAGCCAAGGGTGTATGAAGCAGCAGGAGTCGTCGTAAGAATACCGGCTCATAAGTAAGTTAGTTTAGGGGATATTGATCCCAAGTAATGCATAGCGAGGGTCACTTTTCTTCCCAGTTATTTGTTTTATGAGTGTGTATTTAAGCCAAGAGCATTTAGATGTAACAGTCGATCGTTTCTCTTTGTAAAACAGCATGGAGCAAAGTTGTTTAGTTTTCCTGTGTGCAATTATACCTGCAACTCCACTACAAAATAAAACTTGATTGGAACAGAGAAATGCCTCCATATACAGTATTTATGTGTGTGTGTGAGAGCGAGAGAGAGAGAGAGAGAGAGAGAAAAAGAGACAGAGGGGAGAGAGATAGATGTCGTCAAAAGTTTGCATACCCCACTGTGTGGAAATGTACATACATTGGGGATTTAAACACTTTGTGCTTAAGCATTTGTTTATTTATTTGTAAATAAAACCAGACTTCTACCCGAATACTTATTCTTTCTTGATTATATATATAAAAAAAAATCCACCCGATTTCATTCGATTTTTTTTATTAAATAATTCTACACGATTTTTAAAAAAGCATTAACCCGAATTTGGAAAAAAAATTCACCCGAAAATCAGACGCCCTACTTATAATCTATGAAAATTCATGACATGCAAATGCTAAATTGTTATCACTTTATCTCTCCCATGACAAAAATACTCTATGTCAGAGTTTTTCCTGACTAATCCACAAATGTTTACATTGTCTATAGATCCATGGGTTTCGCCTCCCAGAAGATCGACTGTACCTTATACGCAGCTTGCCTCATGAACTGCTTTGCTGGCTGCTTCCAAATGGCTGGTACAGTGATCACCCATCTCACATCAGAGCTGTGAAACTCTGAGCCTACCTGGTCACTCAGCTCCTGAAACCAAAGGGAAAATATGACTGTCAGCCGCCAGGTAAATTCCTTGGTCATAACCATTAACATCACGTTAACACTGACCAAAACCCATTAAATTAGTGGGTCCCCATGACCTACAGCTATGGCCAAAAGTTTTGCATCACCGAGAATGTTAGGATTGAGACTGTATGAACATAATTTACATATTTTATTAAACATCATGTAATCAAAGAAACTACAAAATAATAAAGCCATAATAGTATTTTATGTTAGACTTCGAAATGTCAAATTTTTACATTTTTGTTAATTTTTTGTTAAGTATATAGAAAACTACAAAGTGGTATGTAATTCAATATGTTAACGTAACATTATTCAGCAGGTTTAATTCGAATTTATGAAGCAAAATTAGTTCATTCAACAGGGTGATGCAAAACTTTTGGCCATAGCTGTATATTGAGATACTCAAGAACTTGCGCTAAGATTCTTCACAGACCGGTGATTGAATGCGTTAACCTACAGATTCATACCTTCAGTGCCTGCTCCTTAAAGAACTGCAGTGCATATGAAAAGATGTCGAGGGCTTTGACTCTTTTCCCATTGGCCGCCAGCAGTTCTGTCTCTGTCGATAGAGTCTGCAGAGAAGTGGAAAGGAAAGCTGTGAAGGTCTTGCTGAAGACATAAGATTACTTGATACAGCCACCATGCAACTAAACTGGACACTTTCATTGAGTGGTGATGTAGAGAACAGTGATACAGCTTGATTTAAAAATCCAACTAGAGAAAAACTGATAAAGATTGTGTGAGTGAGGAAGAACTGCTAACAGAGAAAGTCACAATTAATGTAAGTTAAAACAGGGTTCAAGACTATCATGATCACTTTTGGGTGATAATGAATACGTTCTCATTATTGTCATATCAGGAGCTGAAACCACCTTGCTGAACCCCATCAGTGCGTTGATAAAGAGCATATGTGGCAACGTCAATTGGAGGGATATTAAACAGGTTTAACAATAATCAATGAGTAATGAGATATTTAGCGAACAGGGGGTCCGAGTGGGGTAAATGCTACTGCTTTCTGCATTTATTCATCTGTCCCAGTTTTAAATTGACATTATCAGTCTGCTTGAGAGAGTGCAATGTGGTGATAATAATCAATAGGACTACAGACACACGTAGTAAGCTGGGGTGGGGGGTGGCTAAAGCCCCAGTCTATCTCAATGCGAGGTCATGTAGATCAGTCGCTGCTCAGAAGGGGTCAGTGAGGGCCTGTGCTCTTACGCTGGTGGTGTGCAGCTTCATTTTGAATTTCTCCAGATACAGCCAGTGTTTGGAGTCGCTGGGGTCCAGATCATGGTAGAAGTCCCGGGCAGCGTATCCAAAGCTGTGGAACTTCCCGTCCGGAGTCAGCAGGATGGTGGTGGGGGTCTTCTGATTGGACACTCCAGGGTCTCCACCCTCCCATCGCCTGCACAGAAACAGCAGCAGCCTGTTAGCATGGTGCCCAGAACAGCAAGGTGTGTACGCTAACAAACACAGTCAAGCTTAATATCACCTATACAAGGTCTCACCAGCGCCAGTTTCAAATCTGACTGACATGGTTTCAGCCAGTAGCATGCTTTGACCCAGAAGACACTGGTAAGGTGACCCAGGATGAGCAAGTGTAACAGATGTCCTGTGCCTAAAAATGAATCACCTTTGAACCTAAAGTAGTAGCAGATATCATGTTTTAAAATAAACATACATGTGTGCTATAACTTGTGTTTCTTTCAAAACTGCACATTTGAGACATATGTGCAATATGTGGAAGTGCAAACAGGTAATATGCATGGAATTATCCTTTCAGCTACAATTCCATTCAAATGTATGTGTGACTTGTACGTTCCTCTCCACCCCATCATGGATAATCAACCTCCTGTCCTCACAGGCCAACACTGCTCTGAATATCTCTGTCACTGCCAGGTTTCATTAAGCCCAAGTGGAAAAGCACTTTATTTTTTACAGAGAAAGACCAGGAGCTATAAATAGCTTCTTCCCAACAGCGATGTCCATCTGCTACAGCACACACTGTATAAAGGGAAAACATTTTTAATTAAATTAAAACATTTTAATGAAACATTAATATTAGTAGTCCTGGCTCTGTGAGCTGTGGATCCAGGCTGAAGCATATATTGTGTCCCTAATCATCTTTCAGATGACTTCCCAGTTGATTAAAGTGGTTATAGCCTCTATTCTCACATGTGCCATTTCCCTTTAAGAAACACATGTAAAACATACACCCCCCGCCACAGCTGTAAATTCTAAATTAAAGCCGTCAGTAGAATGAAATGGTTGATAACCAAGACATTTATCAACAGTATATACAGAATAGTATAGAAAAATAAATATCATGTTTCATGACAATTTGATAAGGAATTATTCAGATATGAAAAAATGAGTGTGGCATAGAAACTGGCTGAATGAACAGACACCCCCATTAACCTCCAGAATCTGATATTCTAAATAACGCCTGCTGAATAATGTTAACACAGTTTCATGACAACTGGATAGTTTTCCAGTTACAGTACATGTACGTATGTACTCCTCCAATATATCCCCTTCACAGGGGATTTCAACACCAGCGGGGGATCGTACATGTTTGATAGTGTGCTTCTATCAAAACTGTGAGACCTGCACAGCAGAACAGCATGCATAACTCATTGAATGTAAAAATATCACAGAACACTGCATCAGGGCAAATACATTTCTCAATGAATCTTCAGTCTAACTACAGTCTGCTACTGTTTGTGCTCCACTGCAATGCAGTCATACTTGAGTTAGTGGGAAGCCGCAATAAATGGCAGCAATAACCCAATACGCAATAATGACAAAACACTTTACCCAATTCATTTTACTGTGAAAAGGCACACTGAGACAACACCCACTTTTCAAGAGTATGCCTGCAGAATGATGGCAGCAAACTATTCCATACACAACACTTCCCCTCCCCTCTGTAATGTTACAGCATTGCCAAAGACAGCTAGCCGCTCCCTGGAACTCACAAAACAGTAAGCAAGAATTTACTTCAATGTTACTTCAGCAACCCAAAGAAAGCACGGCAGCCAAACTGTCACTTTATATTGGTAACTCCTCAACAGAATTATACAACTGTGTGTTAAACTGGAAAACAATATGAGAAAGGAACTGGTGTCTACAATTAGGTCATATAAACACTGCTAAACAGTAAAAAAAAAAAACCAAAACAGCTACAGCAAGGTAGACATGGGAAATTCTCTATCCCAGATGAGGTGTTGAAATTTAACATTGCTATAGACATGACAGCTATATAAAATTACATAATAGTACTATCGTGTGTGGCATGATGAAGGCACTTTGTATCGAAACGTTGGTCAATAAAACAAAATTATTTTATTTTAAAGGGATTGCTTTTTGAGTGTGTGGTTTATTTTCTTTTTTAATATTCAAAAGCATATCACAAGTGGATGGTCAATGTGCGAGAAGTAATCTATGGTGCATCTAAGCCTGACTTAAAATAATTTAAAGAAAAAACCTACCTAGGTAAAAAGGCCACATAACAATTTAGGCCACTTTTCCCAACATGCTGTACCGTCATAAACCAGCATCCAAAATCAATTTTTATTGGTAATACACCAATTTTTATAGTCCCTCCTTTATTATTATTATTTGTTTCTTAGCAGATGCCCTTACCCAAGGTCGACTTCCAGTTGTATACAAAAAAAAAAAAAACACAATAATTACAGTACAATTAAGAGCAAGATAGAAAATACAATGACTTCAGCGCTAATAAGAGCAAATACAAAACACAGTACAACTTGATATCAGGACAGTTCAAGAGCAGATAACAGTGTTGATAGTTACATCAAGGTTAGATATGAGTGCAAGTGAAATACAAAATACTACAGATTGGGTTAAGTGCAGGATTAAATACAGTAAAATAGGGAGCATATTAGTGCAAGTTAAAGTGCATTAAAGGCAGAGTGCTATATTGTCCAGAAGGGAAGAGATGAGTTTTACAGGTGTTGTCTGAAGAGATGTGTCTTGAGGAGGCGCCAGAAGGTGGTCAGAGACTGGGCAGTACTGACATCCATAGGAAGGTCGTTCCACCAATGCAGGGCGAGGGTAGAGAAGGAGCGGGCTCTTGAGGCAGGGGAGTGCAGAGGAGGTAAAGCCAGTCTTCTAGTGTATGGCAATATAAAAACACTTTGAATATTAATGCCACCACTGTATTCAGTATCAAGGCCACCATCAGCAGTCCCAAACATGTCAAGCCAGTATTAAAATTACCACTCTAATGAGACCAACATTCTGTAAACTAAAAAAAAACCTCTAAAAACTAGACAAAACATAAATGTAACTTGTAGGACTTAGATTTAAAAATGTATATTAGAAAGTAAAACAGTAAATTAGAACAGTTTTGAGAGAATAACAACTTAAAATTCGATAAATGTTTTAACTATGCACCTTGTGAAAAAGCTTCACTTCATTCATTTGCCTCTTTTTGAACACAGACCCAACACACAGACTTGAGGTTTTACAGCGCGGTTGCGCTAATTTTCTTTTATTTTTATACACACACAAAAATAAACAAATGTAAACAAAAACCTAGCTCCACTTTGGAGTGCTAACTAAACTTCAGGAACACCTTGTCTAACACGGGACAGCTAAGCTGTTTCCCCATCCTTACAAAAAAACACACAGTTTAGACAAATCGTACGCACAGTACCTTTTTTTCCTTCCTTTTAACGACGCAGTCGGGCTCTTCACACAGCAGCCTCGAAAACACTGACTACTGATCTTAAATACACTGCAGCTGGCTGTAATTTGCAATATTCACCAGCTGACAGTAATTAATAAAACAATTGGAGCAACAATTGGCCTTCTGGGAAGTGTAGTCCTGTAACTCGTCAAGACTACACTGTCTTTGCTCCCTGTCTCAACCTTTAATAGTAAGGCTTCCCCTCTATTAAGACCACATGTTGTTGGTCCCTGGACTGGCCTTGATAGCAAGGTTTCACTGCATTGGGTTTGGAGGAAGAGAAACAGACAACACGATGGTTTAGTCAGATGCCAAAATAATATTGTGTGAAAACACTCCCTTTATTTAATTCAGATGGGATTTGACGCAAGCTTATTTTTAGGTTTTGAAACTCAAATCAGCCAATTCAGTTGAATAAAACTGGGAGTCAGGGTTGGTATCATTGTTTATTTTGTATGTCTGAGTTCAGTAAGAAGGAGGAAAAGGATTAGGCGGCAGTATAAACACATGGCTTAATTGATGCTATGTCAAAGGTTCTGTGCTATAGAACTCAGTTGGCCAGTGGTAGGTATTTATTTATTTATTTTTTTTTTTTTTTTACACTGGACAACATCAGTAATGGAACTTAATTGAGAAAATCATAGAATACAGCTGTGTACAATTACATGGCCTCAAATATGGCTACCATATATTAGGTAAAACCTATAGGATTTATATAACATATGAAGTCATCACCTGAGATGTGAGGCTTTAACACAGTGGTTTCAGCAACTTTGTAAAATATCTGATTGTCATACTTCTGTTGAGGGTTTTCTGTAAGACTGAACATATGAAGTTGCCATCTGAAATGAATTAGCGGTAGCGGGACAATGGGTAGTTTCCAAAAACATTTCCTCACTGGGATACTCAATTTCAGACTGCAAAAGGTCTTTTGAGAAGTATGTACCACAGCTGGAAATTCAAAATGAAAAGGTTTATGACCATGAGATGTATCAACAGTATGTACAGAACAGTATAGAATAAGAAATGTTAATGAAATGTTTGATAAGTGACAATTTGATAAGTGATTCCAGATATATGCAGAAATGTAAGTGTGTGTGGCAGGGCAAAAGTTCTGCCTGTGTAAATTGTGTGTGTGTTTGTGTGTGTTATTATTTTTGTATTAAAGTTTGGCAGGGATGGGGTTAATTCCATCCCTGCAGAATCCTTGTGCAGAATGGCTGGAGCTTAATTGATTAATTGAGGATCAATCTGATATTGTCAGTAACTTGCAAAACAATGTTAATGCAAAGTTTCATGACAATTAGATAAGCGGTTTTCATTCATGTAAGTTTAGGACTTCAGATCAACTGGTGACCTTCGTTCCCGCTGTCTAGTTAATAGTCCCTTTTCATGTAAAGAATCTCAGAAGCAGACATTGCCAAAAAACTGAACCTTGAAGAGATTTGGCTTGCCCAAGTTATCCCACAGGAGTGCAAAGGCCAATGTAGTGTTCCGTTTGGGTCTCCAGCCAAGATCGTCAACTCAGAATGGTCGGGATTTAAGCCTACAAGCTCCTGATTGCCTGACTCACCCTGCACTGTACTGGGTAGTGCCTTTACTAAGCAAGTCTTTACTAAAACAATATTACTGTTGATGGCCTGAAAGATTTCTGGCAAGCCTAAACTTTAAACTCTGAATACAGCCATTAGTCAGTATGCAGAGAATCCTGGCAGAAATAACGTTTTATTCTTTTTAGAACTTTGAAAAACAACAGGCAGAATGGACATCGGTGTTTCACAAAGAGCTGGAAATCATTTTTACACAGCTTTGTATCATCCTTGCAAATGCTTCAAAGTTCAGCGCACAGTTTGTAGTAGTGTTGCCAACTGGCCCCATAATTAAAAAATAAATGTTCTTCCATGTACATCCATAGAACACTACGGCAGAATTTACTACAGAACGCCAAAAGCAAAAATGAAGTAGCTTAAAACGTCATTTTTCATTTCCCTTATTTTATGGTGTTTACAACCATTCCGAGTGGTTCCGTTGGTCAGATATTGGTATCATCTTTCTCTAATCCTGCCTTTATGTTGCTTTGAAAATACTTTGAGCTAGAACTCCTGTGAAGCCCCGAGGAGCCTCCCTCATGTGAAAACGGGATCTTTCAACTCGGTCACGCCCACCTAAGTCCTTAGATCAAAATCAAAAACAGACTGATAGGTATGTATGGATTAACATCTGTTGTCCAGGACAATGTACTTCATAATACAGATCCATCAGCTTCAGCTGCAATTAAACCAAAGGCATCACCATTACCACTAAACTATTTGTTTGATGCCAACTAAAAGCTGGATAATAATTCTGACCCCAGTTTCAGAGTTGGAGGAAATCTACAAAACTCCTTTAGCCTCCCACAGACAGCCTGACAGATCGCTCCCTCCTGCATGCCAGGGGGATCTTACTGCATTGCAGCACTCACCTCATAATGTGAATGCACTCTGGCTCTTTAGTGAAGCTGTAGGCATAACCACTGGATGTGGTGCCAAAATCAATAGCCACGACAACAACGTAAGTCTGCTGGGCAGGGACATTTTGGTCTGAGTCTTTCTGCAAGACAAAAGAGGACACATTTGAATTTGACACACCTAAGACTAAGATTTGTTTTTTTGTTCTCTATGTAAAAATTAAAAACACAGAAATGAAGAAAAAAAAAGAATCTCTGGATAACATTCAGCTTCTTTGAATTGCAAGAAGTATTTTATTACAAAGACAACTGTGCAAGAACAGCTTGGCTTCAAGTTCAAAGCAATTTTAATATCAAAGGGAAATTATCAATGGGTTTCTTGTAAATGTTCACCAGCTCATTAAAACAAAACACAAACACAGCTTTAGATACTTAGTACTGTAGTTTTTTAAATAGAGAAGTGCAAACAGGTTTTGTAAAAAAAAAGTTATTAAAATATGTCAGTTACATACACCCCATCACAGCTGTAGATCTGTCAATGCAGTGTCATGAGAATGTAGATTATTATTATTATTATTTGTTTATTTAGCAGAAGTCTTTATCCAAGGCGACTTACAGAGACTAGGGTGTGTGAACTATGCATCAGCTGCAGAGTCACTTACAATTATGTCTCACCCGAAAGACAGAGCACAAGGAGGTTAAATGACTTGCTCAGGGTCACACAATGAGTCAGTGGCTGAGGTGGGATTTGAACCGGGAACCTCCTAGTTACAAGCCCTTTTCTTTAACCACTGGACCACACAGCCTAGATTGTAGATGATCATGACATTTACAGCATGTTAAAATGTGTCAGACATACAGCTGCATGTTTTAATGTAACTGTACCAAAGTTTGGCTTGACTGAGTTTAGGAACTCCTCTTCAGTTCCATTTACCTTCAATAGAAATATGAAAGTTAGATTAGCCAAGTGTCTTTATATTAAGCGCCAGCCTCATCTACAGCACAGAAGTCTACTGCCAGAAAAACTAAAGGAAAGTTAATCCAATGTGTCAGATCCCTAGACAGCGCAGGCTCTTATTTATATTGCTCTTTAATATTGATCTACAGTATTCTTACCAAAGAATGCGAGGGAGACAGGGGGGTGATTCCAGGATCCCCCACACTTTTCGCAGGAGACGAGTACGCAGAAACCGAATCTGTAAGTAAAAGAAAATACAAAAACAATTTAGTAACATTCACCCCACTGTCACGGCTGTAAATACAAAATCAGAGTCATCAGTGTCACCAGTGTGTAAGTGTGGCGTACACTGCCCGGCTACTTTGTTAGGACTAATATGGGGTTGGGTCGCTATTTCCATTGACCGCAGCCTTGACACAACGTGGTATTGACTGTACAAGGTGCTGGAAGGTATCTCGAGAGATCCATTCAAACATTTAACGCACTGGTGCAGAGAGGTAGGCAGAGGATTATGATGATGAATGTTCAAGTTCATCCCAAACCTGCTCAATTAGATTGAGAGCAGGAGATTGTGGTGACCACGAGAGGTGACCGAAGTCTTTGTCATGCTTCTCAAACCATTTGTGCACAATTCTGGCACGGGGGTGTGTTATCGTCTTAAAAATAGCCGTCACCATCAAGGTCCAAGTGCAGCATTGTGATAAAGAATGTCCTTATAATGTTTACTACAATTGGGTTAGCGGCTTTCTAGATACAAGTAAACATGTAAAGATACAGACATGCACCTTATTATATCCCCAGCTTCTTTAACAACCGAACAGAAAAAGTAGAAACATCTGAAAAATAAAACAGCTTCATGCTTGCGAGTTATGCGAAGAAATTGGCTTGTCCAGCACTTCATAGGAATTCAGAAATAAACCACAATGTTTCATTCCATTGGTCGGCAAAGTCAGCTCTCTTTGCCAGACACCTGTTTGGTAGTTCAAGTTAAACAGCATGTGCTTCAGCAGGGCATCTCAGAATCAGAGTTTAAATACCAGAGAGACTTTGCACTTCACAAGTTAAGAATTAATAGCCATCACTTATCTACAAACACTAGCATGACAGACAAACTGAGATTTAGTGTGATTGAGTGTTTAAAAAACGGTGTTCTATGTATAATGAAATCAATGCAATAGTTATGTAACTTGAGTTACAGTGTGAAATTTACTTGATAAGGACGAGAAGTAAAGTCGGATGCTGCGACATTGGAATAGGTTTTATTGTAATTTACTGCAAAGTCAATTTGTAATGGCTGCTACCTTTACCTTTACATTTAACTCCAGTTTTAACACCAATTTAGAATTGTACTGTCTAATCTAATCTAATACAGCGCTCCCCATTTATAAGGCATCCCTTTATGCTGCAGAACCAGTTATAAGGTGGTATGGTCATGACTCCCATTTTCCCCATAATGCCATTCCACTAGCACTTTTCTATTCGCGTTAATAAAGCAGAACGCAAATCGTACGGTCTCGTAACTATGGCTACCAACTATAGCGTTATAAAGGAGGAGCTCCGTACATATTACCATCACATTTTCCTTTAGAATGATGGACACGATTAGCAACATTTTTTTTTCATATAATTTGTCAACAAAACAATTGCTGATTGTCTTTGGTGCTCTTTTCTATGCTGTACTTTCCTTTGAAGGAAAACAAAGCTGACAAGAAAATGTCACCAGGCTCCTCAACTTAAAATTGTTTTGATATTGTTGCTTTACCTCAGATTTTACAGTGCCGGGTCCAATTTTAATTATATGAACTCTTTGTTTACTTGACATTTTACAGTTTTGCAAGAATTGCAAGAATTAACCAATTACCGTGCAGTGGGTCCTTTAAGGCAATATTTGACAGAATGTATGACTGATAATGAAAATCCAATTTCCTTACACAAACAGTATAATAAGCAGCGTAAAGGAGGGAAATAATTCAAACAGTTTTCATTCATTTTTTGTAATTGAATCCTACTTGACGGTATTATGAAAATCATTTAGAACAATCACACACCTGACTGTAAACAGATGTTTGTTTTGTTTCAAAATAGAGGGTAGATTAGGTTTGATTCTTTTACTGACGTAACAAATTGAAGACTTATTTTAGAGAACAGATGAAAAGGTCTACAAGACACACCAGGGTTTACATTGCATAGGTTTACTGGAGCTGACGATTGACTTCATTCAAAGGAAACCACTCCATCACCTGTTGAGTACTGGCCCCCATTTCTACAATGAATCTACTGTTCCATTATAGACAACAGAGATACATAGAGTAGCATTTTATTTTTGTATTTCTTTGTGTGTTTAATGTGTTGGTCTCTCCTCAAGGTGAAATGATCCAGGAAGCGCAATATAGTATAAAAGCATGGCTTGCAAACAGAAATTTCTTTAGTCTAGTGTAGTACCAGATGTCTTGTTTCTTTAAAAACTGCACATTTGAGACTTATATAATGAATGGATGAGTGTGGCAGGGAAAATGTATGGAACTATTGTGTCAGCCACAATAAATAAAATGGCTCACCTGTGGATTTTTACAATGATTTACAAAACAAATAACCACTCAAGAAATCGTCTTTTCTTGCAATATAAATACATATTCGTAAGCGATTAGGGTTTGACAGCGCTGTAACACACACATTCAAAAAGTTCCCAGGTGCCCCACATTTCTGAATTCCCATCCAAAGCTATATGTTATCACTGCATCAGAGTGTTTTTATTGTAGATTGTGTTAATGACTCAATTTGATGGGTGTGTTTGTAAAACACACGAACAAAGACTAAGCAGTGGCTAAGCAGTGAAATTCTAAAAGCAAAACATCACAAACTGCCCACCTTCTGTCCTCCTGTGCATTAAATACATTTACAGCAATGCTTTGTATGGTTTGAGATACACTTTGCCATCTGCAGATCTGGGGCAAGAGAAGGAAAGAAACTGGTAAAAATCTTTATTAAAGCATAACTATCAAAGATTTTATTTAAGCCGAATAAGAATTTGACCAAGTTTAACAGGAAGTGAAAGGGTCAAAGGGCGCAATTCCTTTCAATGAGCTGGAGAGTAGTGTGTGATGAAAACGTCAGAGACTGTAAACATCACTGCCAGTTCCAAAAGACTTGTACTTCTCTGGATTTGTTTCTTTAATTGAATGAAGATGCTGTTGGCTGTAAATGCTTCCCTTTTTATTTTTGCATTCCCCGCATTTTTTAATGCTCCTTTTGTTGGCCCCAACAAATGGTACTGTATCAGAACTTCAGCAACCAGGGATTTGACTTGCATATTAATCTCCATAGACCACCTGTCGGATTAACATTTACTTGTACTCTTCATGTGCTATACAACTAGAAAACGCTAGTTAAAAACACATTCGCCACAAAGCACAGAAAGAAAACATTACAGAAGCCAGCCCTTATGACCACGTCAGTTACATGTGATACCTTCAAGTACTAATGAATGTTTCCTCTTATAAAAGATGAACGCAGTAAATGTGGTAAACCTAAGCATGGTGAAATACTGGAATGGTTAACCATTGGAAATAACAGTCTATTTAAATATAACTGCAGACCCAGCCAACATACTGTGTAATTTAATGTACAGCAGTGGGCAGAGGCTATGTGCTTTTGCAAGAGTGGAGATACAGTAAAGCTGACAAGAGTTTTTTTTTTTTTTTTAAACTAGGCTTATCCAGGTCAGACTTTGGTGATACTAATTATCCCCTACAGGGGAGGATCTCTGGGGATAGGGATATAGTGGAGGTAGTCATACATACATACACACTTTATATTTTTGCATACATCGGGAAAACCGCTTATCAAATTGCAATTGAACATTATTATTGAACATAAAGTATTGGAAGTCAGACTGTGGGAATATGTGAAGTTGTCTCTCTGTCAGTACATCCATTTGTCTGTATGTCACACGTACATATTTACATGTATCTTGAGAACAGAATACGTTATTCCACACACTGTAAATCTGTCATTTTATTATACTTCACTATGATACTAACACCCAATGACACATAAGTCTTAAATACCATCACTTGCCCAGTTGTAATTTAACTATTTATTGCTGTTTCCTAATCTCTACTATTATATAATTCTGTTGATATACCTCATGGATCGCAACTGGTTCATCACACTGATAGCTCTAAATGGGGGAATTAGAGCTGTGGCAGGAGATGTATGTTACTGGCAGACTTGTTACACAGTAAAGCCTGAAACGATTGAACTGCTTCATTATTGTTTTTATCCATTTATAATGTAATGTGATCTCTGGTGGCTGTAGGTTGGTTGCAGGTGGGTGCAAATAGATTCTGTCTATTGCATGCATCTGAACGGTCTACCGAAACCAAGGAAGGTTAACGGTACCTGCCATTTACATCAACTTTTACAGCAGGGAAAAATGTGTGGAACGGCAAAATCATCATGCAGATATACAGTGGTGAGCTTTTATAATGGTCATCTGAAAAGCAAAAGCAAGTCACAAATGCATACGTTATTCTCTAGATAAATGTATGTGTAACCTACTCAAGTACTGTACACATAATGGCGCCTACACAATACCTCCTTCAGTAGAGATACCATATGCATCCCCCAAGAGTAATCAGGTCAGTGTGTGTTTTTTTAATCCATTACACTAACTACTGAATCTCAACCCCGTCTCTGTTATTATCAGTTACATTATTGTTTGTTGCAATCTACGTTACAACTGTTCTGTAAATGGAAGCAACTAGCATACAAATGTAATTTGTTTTATAGTCAATAAAGCTAGCCATATTCTTCAAACCATGGGCCAATATGAACAAGTCAGTGCTTTCACTGTATGAACTCTGTCAAATCTTCTACCTGCAAGTACATCGTGTTTATCAAACACAGAAATTAGGACAGCGATCAGCTGCATGCCATCAGTATCATCAAAAAGTCGGTCTTACCGTATGTACCACAAAATAAGCATAGCATTCGTAGACAGATTATTAGGCTTTATTTATTTACTTAAGAATGTAGTGCTCGTGCAAGGTGAGAGACAGCAGCTCTGTGTAGGTATAAGAGCTTCCCCTCACCTCAATCCTGCCCTGAATATCCCTTGCCACCGTCCACAGTCTATCTCAAGGAGACACTTGTGCCAAATCTTGTGGAGGTATTGGGATGAGGACTAAACACCACTAATCTGAGACCACTTAGCAACCTAAGATTGATTCAAACCCAGGCACAAGAGGCTTGTGTATTAACTTGCTGTGCCACCCAGGCCGTCAGTCTTAGTTTTCTCCACCACCTGGAAAACACATTTATCAGTTTGGTGCCTATTGATCACAGCTCAGTGTGAAAATTGCGGTTTCACAAAAAGCATTCTGCCATGCAGCAGAGGAAAGCACTCCATTGGTGTGGACTTTAATCAATTCACACAAGTGGTAGGAGCTAAAGCGGTCCATTTGATACTTGTGTGTCATTTTCACAGTTTGGCTTTTCTGTACCACTGCATTAGTCTCCAAATTGAACGGCTGACGTACTTCATGCAGCATTATTCATCAGCCAAAAAAAAAATAACAAAATGTGCAACAATCAAGCCGTCAAAGGGAGGATGCTATTATGGGTTCAGTGTCGGCTCTGATAAGCACTTTGCTTAATTAGCCATTTATATAAACGCAGAGATGACAGATAAGACACTGTGCCTGTCTACCCAACTTCAAACTGCAGTTTTTTTTAACCCTGGAAGCAGGATTTTAAAAAGCAATCTGTCCCACAAGGTGCAGTGGCACCCCTGATATTCTCCATCTCCTACCAATACTGAACCACTAGGTTGGACAACTGTTCTTCATTTTTTTTCCCCCAAAGATGTTTTTTTGTAATTACTACATTAAAAGGAATACTTTAGCATAATATATATGTTTTATTATTTGTTTGCTATTACGACATGCATCACGATACACGCGATGGTGCTGACGAGCTGCTTACATAATGCAGAATAAGATGGCCCATTTTCTTAAAAAGACAAAACTGAAATGGTGTAGGGAGTGTATGTATTCATACCTACTATAAAACACATTCCATTCGTGAACCACTTGGTAAACTACAATGAGCTATGTTGTGCTTTTGGCTTTGTATCACAATACAATGATACATACCTCTATTAGATAATGACATATCCATGTGTTCTTAATCATCATATAATCGTTTTGCACTGATGGGTATTTGAAGAGTTCAATAAAGCTTGTACAAAGCCAGTTTAAAAATGTCCAACTGCACCACCAGTGCCTTGGAACAATAAAAGATTATTATGATATTATCGATATTTATTTTGTCTTGATTATTTATTGTACTAAAAATGTATTCTCGATAATCTGCAATAACCTTATTTCTGACAGCTAAAAACTCCCCTTCCATCGTGGGAAAGGACAGTGATATATCCAGCCTTGCTCTCTAGTTGTCATTGCAAACATTAAATACCTTTTTTTCCAAAAGGACAGGCCTGAAAGACTGACTAGACCATGAACCTCCAACACATATGTTTGCATTGTCTATTTGCTATCATATCCAGGGTGTTCTGGGTATGGATGACTGGAGGTTAATCAAGTGTTGAAAGACGAGTCCGGCCTTTGACTTGTAAGTGGGAGAGTGAAAACTACAGCCCGGGTAACCTTGACATTGTGTCTAGACAGCTATGCACAACGGCAGCGTGTGGGACCCAAGTGTCTCCCATAGCTTGAAAAAATTTGAACATTCTCTCATTTAATGGCTCCCAACTGTCCTATTTACAAATACATTTATAGGCAATGCCTGTTTTAAAAAGGGATTTCATAGGGATATTCAGAGCCAAACACAAAACACGTATGACCTTTACATATTACTATAGCTGGCAGTTAGAACTGAACTGGAAGTACCAGAGATTGAGGGCATTGCATGTAACAGGACAGGTTACCATGGTGCTGTTCACTAACAGAGGTGTTTGAAAAATCTTAAACGATCTTACTGTATAAGGATTTACAGATGATACAGTTGAGCAGACAGTCTACATTTACTGCATCCTGCCTTCTGTGTATTACTTATCGTTGTATTTTTAGTTTGACTTATGACTCGGGAATACACAATAGAGAGTACACAGGAAGCAGCAACAGTAACTGTAAATTTCCTAATGCTTTAAAGCGCATTCCTCTGAAAGTTCAATCTCTTATAAGCCCCTCCTAATCTAGGAAGCTACTGAGGTCTTCCATGCTCGGTCAGTTCTGTTGTCATGACATCGAGTTCCACAGAGGATCTGCTTAACCACCCGAGTCTCACTGATCGTTAAATACAGCTATGGCCAAAAGTTCTGCATCACCTAGAAATTTAGGATTGAGACCTTTTTTTTTTTTTTTTAAACAATGTACACATAATTTAGATCTTGTATTTAACATCATGTAATCAAAGAAACTACAAAAGTCTACTGGAAGCCATAACAGTAGTATAGTATTTCATATTAGATTTCGAAATGTCACATTCTTCCATTTGTCCATTTTTTTTTGTTAGGAATATGGAAAACTACAAAGCGGTATGCAATTCAATATGTTAACGGAACATTATTCAGCAGGTTTCATTCCACTTTGTGATGCAAAACTTTTGGCCAAATCTGTAGAACAAAGAAGCTGTACATGTTTATTGATGATAGGATACAAAAAAAGAACAACATGGGTCTTTGAAATACGCCAACAGTATGTGGAGACTTGCGGTTTGATGTTTGATAAAAGATCACTGTAGAAGTACAAAGTTCCCATAATAAAGAACTCAAATCTGAGCACAGGAGACTCTGAATGGACATTTTTTGACTGTCATCAACTGGCCATCTTCCCAGAGAACTGTGCAAGAAACATGTGTTGCAACAGCTGGTGCCTGTACAGGATAGGATTTCCTAACGCAACGTTTGATTGATTCTAGGCCTAGCTTTAGAATAAGAATGTGTTCCCTGAAATATAATGTATGTTTGGTCGCTTCTGCTAATCATGTTGAGAGTGTATTTCATGCACAGTCTTTGCTGTGCCAGGAGTGTAAGAGAATGAAATACACTCTCAACATGATTAGAAGCAGCCACTGAACATAAGCATATTACAAGTCATTAAATCTAAATAAAATACAGATGAAAAGCTGATTTTAACATATTTAACATTCTAATAGGAGATAATTAGTCTCTCATCTCCCTTCAAAACCAGCTGCAGAATTGAAAGGACATATTGTTACATGATTTGAATGGAATGGGGAAGTCTGTTCAATGCAGACACTTAGGATTCTCCAGACAAGCTTAAAACCAGGTAAAGGTATATTTAGAGAAAAATGCTAACTCAATATTGGAGAAACCAAACTCTTAAAGCAATTAGTATCTAGTGGTGTAGCAGGCATCGCCAGGAAGGGAAGGGAAGGGACAGAGCTGGAAGCAGCGAGGTTACAATAGTAATGTACTTTAATCAGGGTTTTACTTTGATTACTAGTAAACAAGGCCTCAATGCTATGTCAAATGAAGATTACAGATTCTCTTCAATTGATTTAGATCAGGATTGTAATATTACCATGATGATCAATTTAAACTGCAATCCCTCCCCTGAATGTACCACAGCTTCACATCCAGACTCATTGCTGACTTGTGTGACTACATATGAACTAGCTTCTCTCTCTTTTCCTTTTACTGTGTGGTGTAGAGTTGCATTATAAGAGTGAGTCTCCCTGCCCCCTCCACTCTTGGGAAAGGGGTTGTGGGGGCAATGCTACGAGTGCTGAGCAGGAGGGAACCACTGTAATTTGTAATTGCATTGATTCTACTGTGGTGTCTTTTTTTTTTTGTAACTGTAAAACCAATAAAAAATACTGTCATTGTTTAAATATTTAAAAAGGTCCAAACCTGGTAATTTATTTAAAAGACAGAAGAACTCCAATGCACACACTGTTACAGATGTTGATTTTCACAAAGTCCCCTTGTTTAAGGATTTAAATGACAGCTTGGCTACCTTTAGATCAATAGAATAGACCTTAATTTAATCTAGTATTCTTCCACCATAGTTCAACTAGTAGACAAACCAGGACAGTTGGGTTGCTGTCACCACAGCATGGATATCATCCCAACCTGTCATGGTCCAGTTTCAATTCTTTCTTTATTTATTTTAATTCCTGACGTTTCAGAAAAGGATATCTGTACGCAGGTCATCTTAAAATGAATTTTGTTCTGCAGAGTAATGGAGCTGAAATCAATAAGCTCCCAAACATCACTTCTACTAGGTGTGACTGGCGAGTAATGGAGCATGTTAACGACTGCATATGCATTTACAGCAGTGAGTCTGCAATTCTCTGACGTGAATCCATCTTGCTGCACCCTGTTATTCAAGGATTAAACTTGATTACGGATTGAATGGAATATCATGGATTCATTTTGTCTAAGAGAAGAGACCACGTATTGATACTTCAATAATGGAATCAAAATGATTAGTTTATTGTCACCTAACCTTACTGCTGGGCACAAAGCTACATATTAGAAGAGGAAGAAGGTAGATATCAAATACATAGATGCCGTCCTTTTTCTGATGATTGCAATCATTCTTAACGGTTACTTTTACATGAAATACTGTTTTTCTATGTTTTGTGTGAAGGTGTTTTGACTAGGAGATGCTCTTCAGTCTTAGTTACCTGCTATAGAACTCAAATGAAAGCATCTTAGCACAGACCTATCAAAAAATACAAACCACAGTATTTGAGCTATTGCAGGAATGACCACTCCCATGATTGCAAACGTTATAAAAGGGCACTAAAAATATAATGTGAACCTATTTATTCTTAAAATCCAATCCTAATGTTTTTAAAATCCTATCCAAACATTTTTGTTTGGAATTAAGTGTTAAACTGCACCTATCTGTTCAGTTGTTTCTTCCACAATTGACATTTATTTAGACGGTAAATCGATCCCCAGCACCTGATTGCATCTTCAGGACCTCCTGCATGCTACATTCTGAGATCCAATGAAAGCTTTTATAAGTGGGTTACTTTTAGTTATATTTCAAACTAAGGCCTACAGCTACATGGAAATCAGAAAGCGCTTCAACTGTGCAAGTTAAACATGAATTATTTTTTCTAGTTTCTTGCTGGAAAATGCCGTCAGGAGGGACCGAGAGGGTTCGATAGCTGGATCATAAAAAAATATTTTAAGTTGCAGTCTAACCAAACCAAAAAAAAAATAGCTAAGTTTTTTCAAAGTAATAAATTATGGTAAGTAGTTACAATTCTGTTCAAGAAACCTCTAATTGTAACAGATTAACTTCCCCAACACTGACTAATTATAATGTATGTAGTGACACTCTGGATATTACAGTTTACAGTGTGGTTTTAGAAAGGACAGATGTTGAGAGCTCAGTGGCAGCTGAAGCAAGTCAGAGTGGGCGGGTATGGAACTGAAGCTGTGTCTGAACTGAACTACTGCACATGAATGCATCCAATTCAATTGTAATGCAAGTTTCATCAGGGCTGTGCTATAACTACATGGCTATAATTACATAATTAACAATATAACTGCATGGTCGAGGGTATGTTTACATGGTTTGTGTTGGATTTTTACTATTGCTGGGGAATAAATGAGTGGTCTGTGCTCCGACTGGCTGACACAACCTAGAAAGCTGTACAAATCCTTGTACACTCAGTTCCGTGATTGCTTAATGATTTGTTTTTATAAAAGCTTGTTCGGAATAGCAGAACAAAGGCGATGCATTGTTTGGCCATCACATTACAGGAGATACAGTGCCTTGCGAAAGTATTCGGCCCCCTTGAACTTTGCGACCTTTTGCCACATTTCAGGCTTCAAACATAAAGATATGAAACTGTAATTTTTTGTGAAGAATCAACAACAAGTGGGACACAATCATGAAGTGGAACGAAATTTATTGGATATTTCAAACTTTTTTAACAAATAAAAAACTGAAAAATTGGGCGTGCAAAATTATTCAGCCCCTTTACTTTCAGTGCAGCAAACTCTCTCCAGAAGTTCAGTGAGGATCTCTGAATGATCCAATGTTGACCTAAATGACTAATGATGATAAATAGAATCCACCTGTGTGTAATCAAGTCTCCGTATAAATGCACCTGCACTGTGATAGTCTCAGAGGTCCGTTTAAAGCGCAGAGAGCATCATGAAGAACAAGGAACACACCAGGCAGGTCCGAGATACTGTTGTGGAGAAGTTTAAAGCCGGATTTGGATACAAAAAGATTTCCCAAGCTTTAAACATCCCAAGGAGCACTGTGCAAGCGATAATATTGAAATGGAAGGAGTATCAGACCACTGCAAATCTACCAAGACCTGGCCGTCCCTCTAAACTGTCAGCTCATACAAGGAGAAGACTGATCAGAGATGCAGCCAAGAGGCCCATGATCACTCTGGATGAACTGCAGAGATCTACAGCTGAGGTGGGAGACTCTGTCCATGGGACAACAATCAGTCGTATACTGCACAAATCTGGCCTTTATGGAAGAGTGGCAAGAAGAAAGCCATTTCTTAAAGATATCCATAAAAAGTGTCATTTACAGTTTGCCACAAGCCACCTGGGAGACACACCAAACATGTGGAAGAAGGTGCTCTGGTCAGATGAAACCAAAATCGAACTTTTTGGCAACAATGCAAAACGTTATGTTTGGCGTAAAAGCAACACAGCTCATCACCCTGAACACACCATCCCCACTGTCAAACATGGTGGTGGCAGCATCATGGTTTGGGCCTGCTTTTCTTCAGCAGGGACAGGGAAGATGGTTAAAATTGATGGGAAGATGGATGGAGCCAAATACAGGACCATTCTGGAAGAAAACCTGATGGAGTCTGCAAAAGACCTGAGACTGGGACGGAGATTTGTCTTCCAACAAGACAATGATCCAAAACATAAAGCAAAATCTACAATGGAATGGTTCACAAATAAACATATCCAGGTGTTAGAATGGCCAAGTCAAAGTCCAGACCTGAATCCAATCGAGAATCTGTGGAAAGAACTGAAAACTGCTGTTCACAAATGCTCTCCATCCAACCTCACTGAGCTCGAGCTGTTTTGCAAGGAGGAATGGGCAAAAATTTCAGTCTCTCGATGTGCAAAACTGATAGAGACATACCCCAAGCGACTTACAGCTGTAATCGCAGCAAAAGGTGGCGCTACAAAGTATTAACTTAAGGGGGCTGAATAATTTTGCACGCCCAATTTTTCAGTTTTTTATTTGTTAAAAAAGTTTGAAATATCCAATAAATTTCGTTCCACTTCATGATTGTGTCCCACTTGTTGTTGATTCTTCACAAAAAATTACAGTTTCATATCTTTATGTTTGAAGCCTGAAATGTGGCAAAAGGTCGCAAAGTTCAAGGGGGCCGAATACTTTTGCAAGGCACTGTATTTAAATGTCTTTACTGTCATTCTTGCGCATAAACTACACTCATAGTCCAGGGAAAACCAAAGAAACAGATGGGATGAGGAAAGGAAAGCAGTTTCTCGTGAAATTAGTCTTTCTACCATTTGCTGGTTCAGTTGTCTTATGATGGCAGTTTTTTAAACCCAACAACTTTAAAGCACCCCTTCAATACAGCTCTCAGAATCTTGTATAACTTCACAGTAATACCCCCCCCAACCCCAACGCCCCCCAACCACGCACCCCCTCCAACCCCCCAATCCCCCAATCCCACCCCTCCTCCTTCAATTCCCACAACCAACCCACCCCCATGCTTTCAATACTTAACAGCTAGCAAAGACTGCCAAACTATACCAGATGTTTTGTCCACTGAGGTGTCCAGAGGTACACAATAGGTGTAGTGAACCACAATCAGGGAATCTGTTTCTTGCAGATAAATTGATAAAAGCACAAATAATACTGAAAACAATGTAATTGTTTATTATTAAAAGCACAGTTTCAGCTACACCCTGTACCTACCTTTGCTATTAAAGAGGAGTTAGAGAAAACTCATTGTGTGGGTCACACAGCACCATCAAAGACACAAAGTGGTGATTGCATGAAACTTACTTTTACATATATTTTCTTGATCACTTAAAAACAAAACAAAAACAAAAAAAACACTGCTGTTTAATAAAAAGGAAAAAGATAAGCCTGGTCCAGCTGCTGTGTAGTTTAAGACCTGGAGACACACACACACAATCAAGAACCTTCCTTGGGCTATCCATTTTGGTCGTGTTGCAGATGGTTTTGGTTACTGCAGCAGTTTCCTTTTCCCTCGTGGGAACTCATTTTTCACAGGGCACATTGCTGGCGATTCTCCTCCCTGGGGTACCAGCTCAGCCAGATGACATACAGCTTCTTAGGAACAATTCCATTCCACCAAGGGGCTTTGAGGGTTAATGGGTAATTCAGGCAAAGCAGGAATGATGGTTTCATGTGCAGGATCCCTCCCTAAACCCTTCTATTCATACTTGTTGACTTCAGCGCTAGGTGTCTACATTATCAGAATCCTATTACATTGCAAACAGTAGTCAACAGTTGCTTCATTTTGTGAATGAATAAATAAATACATACTGCTGATTGCCACCTTGAACCATTTCTCTTGTCACATATTCAAACAGGGCAATCATACAAAACAGGGTGTGCAGCAAGACATTTGTGTTTGTAAAATGGCTGTATACCTTAATAAGCTTTATGTAATGTATTCTATTGCATCAAAAATGGATCTTATTTATTCGACAGGGAAATGCAAAAAAATGTGAATGTATAAAAACAAAGGCAAAACTCTGTTGGTTTCCTTCGGACAGTGTGACGCCTCACTGCCAGTGCGTTTGAAATGCTGCTTAAAGTGACTGCAGCTCATACAAAACCATTCCATACGTTTTCCATACCATGCACAAACATTCACTAGTTAGATCTGACATCTGTAGTTTGTTTAAAAAAAAATTTTACAAACATATTTCACACTTCTAAATTTAAAGTCTGTTTCAAAGACCTTTTCAAAATGTCCGCTTTAGTGCACTGATAGTGTAAGGATTATTGTGCCCATGTTGTCAAATAAGTAACACAGCAATAATGATTCATGAACAGATAAGCCAGAGCACTTATTGTTATTTATTTATTTATTTTAAATCACTCTTCTTGCAGTGATTTAGAGGACAGATCTCAAACCCCAGTGCACTAGAGCGGACATTTTGAAAAGCGCTTTGAAACAGACTTTAAAGTTAGAAGTGTAAAAAGTTATTAGGATGTTAACAATGAAAATAAATTACAGGTACGTTATTTAAATAGTTGTAGCAACACGTGTGGACGTATAATGCCATATTTTTCGGGACCTCGCTATGTACTATGACAGGAGTGAATTGAGCACTTTTTTTTACTGCAATTCACTTGCACATTGCTACGGCTTTGTTACAATGTCCTCAACTGATGAAGCAACAAAGTGCATTAGCCATCTACACAGAACAGAGTTGCATGGAAGAATGCTATCTGTGGAGCGGGCAAGTGATTTATGTATGTAACCCAACAAATAAGAGAATGTTGCACTCTGCAATATCTAATAATCTGTCACAAGTGTTATTTAATCCGTAGTATTTTGTATTTAATTATATCCTGATGTAACTGACATCAGGATATTGAATCGTATTTTGTCATACTTGTACTTGCTAGAACCGAAGTCATTGTATTTTATCTTGCTCTTAATTGTATTTATACTTGTACTGTGATTCTTGAAATGTATTTTTGTTTACGACTGTAAGTCACCCAGGATAAGGGTGTCTGCTAAGAAATAAATAATAATAATAAAAATAATAATATTATTATTTCTATTATTTATTTCTTAGCAGACGCCCTTATCCAGGGCGACTTACAATTGTTACAAGATATCACATTATTTTTACATACAATTACCCATTTATACAGTTGGGTTTTTACTGGAGCAGTCTAGGTAAAGTACCTTGCTCAAGGGTACAGCAGCAGTGTCCCCCGCCTGGGATTTAACCCACGACCCTCTGGTCAAGAGTCCAGAGCCCTAACCACTACTCCACACTGCTGCCCTTTAGAATGGAACAAGAAGTTCTATCCATGCCACACTTAAAATAAAGCATGTTTTTTACCAAGGATTACAAATAAGTAATGTACAAGGACTGTCACAAGGCATGTAGTAATACTAAACAAAACTAGCAAAGTCTTTATCAATGCACAGACATTAACTAGCTCTCAAGGTCGTTCTAACATGTCTGTGAATCATGCACACCCATCTTCAGATTCCCTCAAGTCAAGAACATTTAAATGCAAGGAATTAAAGAAATGTCAGCAATGTTTGGGCCTGTCCCTTTCTCAGTGCATCTGTGTTACTGGCCTGAGGAAATGTTTAGCCTGCTGTCGGTCACGGAGAGGCCCACGGTCTGGCGTTAGCCCCGCTTGTACAGAGGCTGGGTCTTTTTACAAGTGTTCTTCCCAGGCCGTCCACCATCTCGTATGGACTTCTCTCTCAATTCAGAAATGAGACGCCCACTGCAGAACTAGAGATCTGAAAATTGTATACAGGGTGTGCCTCACTCAGAAATGCACAAATAAAAATGAATTGATTTTGTTAACAGTATTATATATTCTCTCCAAACCATTCTGCATAAATATGCTTAGCAGCTCAAAGTGAACCGCAGATGAAAAAAAACTAAACAGAATCTATCACGTCCGTACTTCCCATATGCGTGATTTCAATTGAGTGGATTTCCACTCTGATACGGGTGTGTGAAGCAGGGGTCTGGTGATTCTGCCTATGGAAAGCACTCTGTGCTGCTCATTAACGTTGCTGTTTTCAACTTGTCGTATAATTGAATACTAATCAGTGAAACACAATATTTCGCCATTTTTTAGAAGTATAAATGCTCTGGTAAACAAATAACAATCACAATACTCACACTTTGATGGTTTTTGTTTTATTTATTAGGCGTGGCTGAATTTTTAGTAACAGCAATAGGGCTGGTTGAAACGGATACATTTCTTACTTGCAAAAGAAAAATATGGGAAGAAAACACAAGAGCACTGAAAGTGCAAAGAGACAGAAAGTTATACCAAATCCCTTTGGATCATTTATATGTTTCCAAACAGATTCCCAAATACTGTCTTTTAATTCTGTGCATTCAAATACTTGTAATTAAAAGTTTTAAGAATTAAGCCTACTGTTTGGTATTCTGTCCTAAACCAGCAGTTTGTCAGCCCCAAACTGTTGTGACATAAATTATAGATTGATTATATGTGTTAATCAAATTATTTTTCCTTTTATTGCAGCTGTGGTGCCATTCAGTCAAAATTATAAAGGGGTACTTGAGCTCCAGACAGACAGGGTACTTTTTAAAAAAAAGGTTGAAAACCCCTGTCCTAGGCAATATCATAGATGTCAATTGGGATGCTCCGTATTAAATCAAGCAGCCACACCATATTGGCACTGCACATCAAAATGATCTGAATTCATTCCTGAAGTTTCTTATTGCATTCAAAGGTAAAAGTTCATCAAATTAACTTAGAATTGATCAGCATGTTGCATGCCGGGAAAGGCCACAGCAAGATTTTTTTAGAGCATTTTACAGCACTGGAGAAATCACACTGGATTGTATCAACCCTCTATCTGTTATTCCAGACAGAAACACGCTGCTGATCTGTTCTACTTATCTATTCCCACCCCATCATGTTTTATATCAAAGAGACTGTTGATTGTCACAGATTAGGAATAACTTTTTAATAATTGAAATAAAAGTATGAATTTAGATCACTGTTCAAATGCTAGACGACTTCCTTTTCTGCAGTAGTCAGGGTCCCCTGGTTTCTACACGGGAATGTTCATTGCTGTTTATAGCAGGGCAGAGAGCAGAGACATGCCTGTCCACCAGCTGAACAATGGCTCTTTGTAGCAGCTTCCCAAACAGCTCTTAAAGAAATGACACCGTACAGCACAGAGGGTTAACTAAAGTATCTGGGACACTGCAAGCCCACTACAGACTCAAAGGGAAGGAATAGGAATGCTGCTGCAAACAAGCTCTTTTGAATGAGAAGTTCTTGCCCCCAATTCAGTTCAAAAGTTCCTATATTTAGGGCTTTTGGAGTGCATGCTTGCTGTCCAAACGGCTGCACATTTACTTGTGTAGTTTAGTTCTGGGAACATTTGAATATGCAAAAATGACTGTATACTGGGCAGGTACTAGTGAGTGTGACAGATACAAACACTTTCATAATAAATATAAATGAAGGATATCAAGGTATTGTACAAAGGGAAGCCGTCTGAGTTTTTCCTCGACATTTTTCTCCATATTTAAGAATAGTTACCCCGAATTAAAAACAGTCTGCCACTATATTTGCAATTTCAGAAGTGGAAAGAAAAAATGAGTCACCATCCCCACAATAGTCACAAAAATCACACCAAGGCTGGGACCAAATCAAAACCTTGACAACCTGCTAATCGCAGGTAACAAAACTGTATTTAATAGCGTTTTCTTTTTTTTTGAAAATATCTTATTTCTTCTGCTCATAAAAAGGGCCCAAGTTAGACTAGCGGAACATTACTGCAAGCAAAGCGGTATAAACGATAGCAATTAAATACACTCAAGCTGTACTTGTGATTGTGTAATTTAACATCGAGTTTGGCATAACCGTGAGTATGGTTTAGACATTTTGTAGTTTTTTTTTTTTTCACTATGCAGTTCAACTTGTTGTGCTATGCTTTGTACTTGCTTACCTATGCTTCATATTACTTTCATAAACATGTAAGGTCATTCTGCAACGATACATTAAAATATTAGTCTTTTAAACGAGGGTAAGCTCCCTTAAAACCCTGAAGTTGATGATACAATACGGTTTTAAGTGACAGACAGGTCAACAGGAAGGACAGCCTGGGATCTCTGTGTCATTTCTTTAAACTAATCATATAGAAAGAATACTTTATAACAGTAGACCAACCTGTATAATTTAAGGTTGGGTAAAAAAAAAAAACCCCCTTTTGTGTTTTCTATATCATTACATGGCCACCGGATGAAACCCGATTTAGAAAAAACAGCACTGCGCTAGAATAATGTCTCACGTGAAATAATTCTCTGCTGCAATGTCTTACACAGAAAATACAAAGCAGACTGTGCAATTAAAACCTTAAAACAACAAAGACGTCAAATAACTGCTGCTCAACGTTAAACCACCGCGCAGAGAACCGAAGTAAATGGCAAATGGGTGGAACAAGCCAGCGACGCATTTGTTTTTTCACCTGGCCGGCATCAGCACGCCGGATTTTGCTGCATTGAAATTAGAATCCCAGAGGACCAACCACGTGACTGTACACCGCACTAGCAGGACAGATGAAGGTAAAAGTATCTGGTCATCGCAAACGCACGAGGGGTGGAGATCAGACAAATATGCCTTTTAATTCGGTATATTGCTGTACATTAAAAAAACAAAATAACATGTAATTGAAATTATATTAAATTTGAAATATAGTATTTGTCATATATAACGTAAAGCATTATCAATTGTTTCCTAAGATAGCCCAGATGTTAATTCAGTAGGTAAAAAAAAAAGCTTTAAAGTTTTTTTTCATCGTTATATTTTAGACTTCACTTAAAATAGAAGGAAAGTACTGTTAAACTTTAAACCTTCGGAATGTGACAGTTTTGCCTAAATCCATCTACAACAAACATCTGAAGACCAGGTTCCAGCCACAAAAAAAAAGAGCTGACTTATAAAATACCCTGTGTATGAATGCAGCGTTGCTCTTAACAGTCTTTGCTGTGATATAAACCATTTCTTACCTGCAGTACCGATGTCGCTCACGGATTCCTTTTCGGTCATTGTCCCCAGTTGTTCTTAATTACTCTGTTGCCTTTAGAAGAGTAAACCCGTTTAGTCTCGACGAAACAGCGTTCTTGCTTTCTCCGCAGTCTGTGTCATTGGGTACAAAACAACTAGTTTGGTAGCTTGCTGCTTTTTTGACCAACACTCCCGTTGTAATTTCCCCCCTGCTGTTAAGTGCTTTTCCACAGAAGGCGCGACGAGTCTCGGGAGGAAAAAAAAAAGCCCCGATAGTTTGACCCCTGGAGCTAAAAGCTTCTCTTGTTGAATGTTGAAGACCCTGCAAAAAAGAAGGCGGTGGTGCAGTGCTGGTCTGTCTCTGATCGTGTTCCTGCAGAACCCCTCCCCTCAGTTTTTACAACAGTGCTGTCAACCGCTAACCCAAGGAAAATGCTTGCCATTCTGCATACTGCAACCTGGAGAGAGACTTCAGTATGAGTAATCTGTAAATGGACCAGACTAACGGTACTGTACCGCCACTCGTGTCACAGCCAAGGCAGCTTTTATTAGAGCATATTTGTAAAATATTGTTTGCTTTACCATTTTTTCCTAATTTGTCACAATGTGTTCAACGAGCACTAGAATTGATTCTGTTAACTTTGATTGATGTCATAGTTAGAATAGTAAATAAGAAATCGAAAGTATGCAAACGGTTTGGAAAACATACGGCAATCCATTCTGATTTGCTTGCAGATACACTATAGTATGGCTTTGCTAATTGCTTCTTACATGTACTGTGTAGTCTGTTTGATTAGTGTTTGGGTAACCAATATGTCAGAAGTGACTATGCAAATAATATATATATATATATATATATATATATATATATATATATATATATTCCCCGTTGTGCTTGCATTTCTTTACAAAATATGTCAAGTATAACTTAAACCAAAAAGTTTTAAAAAAAAATGTAGAATTACAGTATACCCTGATATTTAGGAAATAGCCTGTTATGTCTATTAAACTATATTATAAACTATATTGTTAAAAATATAGTATAGGCAGCAGTAAGATACAATATAATATTGAACACCATTGTTGTGAGACTAGGCCATAAGAGTGAGTCAGATTTAACAAAGCTTCTGTAGACACCAGGTAGAAAGCTACTCCCTTTGTCTGTTGAGATAGGGGTGTTGGTCTCAGCAGACACTGATGAACAGTGCCCCAGCTCAGTTGTATTACTCCAGTGACTTGCAAGGGAGTTTACTGTACCAGCCAAAGGAATAACTGGTCCTACACCATGACCCTGAAAACATGCCCAGATCACGTGACAAGTAGTTGGCGAAGGCAATCTAGGTGAACGGGTTCTTCTGTCTGCTCTAAAGTTTACCAAGCACCCTAATTCTTGTAATGCTGTTCCGTCATTGAAGAGTATTCGTTCAGACCAATTTGCATTGTACTGTTCTGTTGGATATGGCTTTCTCATCACTTTTGTTGATGTTCCTCAAAGACCTTACAGCTTGCTACTGCAGGTGTTGTTTATCCTGTCGGTTAATCAACACTTCTGACTGCACAGATCCTGAGGCACATCTCTTATGAGCCTAGGAAGCAGGAAAACATGCAGGCAAAGCATGGGACTAGCGTAAAACAGTTCTGCACACAAAGCAGTTTGTTAAGAATTCTAATATACTATAAAGTATCACTTTTATGAAATGTGGTCCTTTCATAAGCTTAGAGAGAATCCCCACATTCAACTATTTTTATTTTCTGAATTCATTGCTTTGTTTTTCGTACTTTAAGATACTGTCCTACGAAGCCGCTTTGTGGCTTGGAACATTGTTTTACATATGGGGAGGGGCAAAAAACATGCCTAATAATCAAATCAATACACGTACCCCAGAGCCCCTCCTCCATGACCTGTCCCAGGACCTCCTGCTGGACATCCCCGATGGGCAGGCCTCCCGTAGTCGCTCCCCATCTCCGCAGATGAGAAAGGTTAAGCGTTCCAGGTAGGCGAGGGATATTATGGACCTCAAAGCCCAGATGGCCCAGGTCCTGGAGCTCTTGGCCAAATAGGCGCCTGCGGCCCCAGACGCAGTCCCAGCTCCATTGCAGCCCTAACTGCCATACCCCCCCTCCTCCAGGGGAGATCAGGGTGGATGGGATGAGGCGTCCTAGCGAGACTCCACCATCACGGCCCTGGTTAAGGCCCCGCCGGTGGGTGGGTTGGCTAGAGACCCGGTGTGCCCGAACCCTCAATGCAAGGTGACGGAAATGCATCTCAAGCAGGCGTATGCAGCAGGGGCGCAGGCAAGTCACCTGTCAAACACGGCAAGTGTGGTCACGGCCTAGATGGACGGTGTACTGCGCAAGGCCTCCTGTCCAGCACTCAGTCACTACCTCGTTCATTATGAGGAAATACAGTAGCTTTAAAATAACTCTTTGTCTCCTTTTGTCTGTTGATTAATATTTGAGCTGATTTGAGCCTCTCTGGAGAATCCTGCACTGAGGAGCCTTCTTATTCAAGGTATTCTATTTAAATCTGTGTCAGTGTCTTCTTTCAACTTAGCCAGCCCCACACATTCTACATTTATACACAGAGAGAGTGGTTTGGGCTGGTAGGGGTCATTCAGAAAATCTAAATGTCCCTGGAATACATTTTTGAGGTCTAGTAAATGGTATTAATGATTACTTGTGTTTATCCCTGTACTGTGTCTAACAACTATTTCCAAATATTTCATGAGTCACCACCTTTTCTATTAATTTCTCAGAATAACGACCTATAGTTTGAAATGTCTACTGTATATAAACACCAAACTAAAATACAAATGTATCCAAACATATTCAGTTAAACCCGGTTGATAGACAATTCTAGAAGGATTGGATGGTAGAAAGAGGGTTCATTATGCGTAATTAGATTAGATGTATTTTTTGGTATTTAAATTGTTCCGGAAGGATACAGGAAGATTACTCCAATTCCTGCAGGGAATTAGAGGTTGTAAATTTGCAGCAAAAACTGTTCTCAGGAATGAGTCATCAATTTTGAGTCTGTTGAATTATCAGTATTTTGAACAGCCTTGGATACAGAAGCACCCGTCAACCAAACACCTCATATTAGCCTTCTATCAAAGTTGGTCAGATTGAACTATTGTCACTGAAACTGACTTGCAGCAGAGAGATACAGCTTTTATGTAGTCATATATTGTAAAGGTGCACGTGCTATGCTTAATCTAATAGTCCTGTGAAATACAGTTCAAACACATTACACTTTTAGCATCTGATGTGTTGCCATTACATGCCACACAAAGTAGCTGTATTCCTACAGCCCAATCCTCATGAATTTGCAATGTTTATAAAGCAAATACCCCTGTTTTAAAGGAATAGTAAGGACCGGCACAGCTGTGTATTACAACAGGATACCAGAATTACAGCAGCATACAGTACTTATCCAAAGCTGCAGACTAGATGGCGATAGCTCTTTATTTCTATAAAGACACAGGCTGATCTGATGTATGTAATTTATGTCTATGGCAGACAACTATAACGGAAGTGCAGTCCCTGAAGTCAGGTGAAAGCCCCTCAACACAGATTGATATTTCACTGAGTTATTTTAAAGCTACTTCCTCTTTATCATAACGAGCAAGGTAGTGGCTGCGGGTGGAACCATGGTGTGTAGGTTCAGACATTCTGTCTGCTGTGTCTTAAACAATGAATGTTTTTCATCAGATCATTGCAACTTCTTTTTAAGAAGTTTAAGCTTGGCAAGGTTCACAGCCACAAGCCTCGCTGCTGAAAACCATTTCAAAAGGCTTTTTACATGATCAGTGTCAGACTAAAGGTTAGAGTGAAAAGAACGTGATTATTAGTTTCACCTTCAACATGTCTAGGTCTATTGATGAACCTGCGCATCACAATGCAATTGTCAGCAGGGGTGCTCACACAGGTGTATAAGGTGAGACTAATCAAATAAGTCTCGCTCTTTAGTCTTTAGTCTTACATTGATGATTCAGAAAGCCCCTTGCGGGATATTGAATTAATGCTAGTTGAATCTAGCTTAATCTTTTTAAAATAAGTTTCTATGATATGATGAAAAAAAAAAAAAAACAATAGATACGAATTGGAAGCCAAATGAGACGTGGGTTAAATAATAATCAATTTTTAAACCCTTTCCATTCTACCATAGAGAGTCTGGCTCCAAGCACAGTATAAACAGGCACAGATTTATATGGCTCACTCAATAAAGACTTCATTTCCTGTTAGGAAAGGTGGAGTGACTTGACACAAAAAAAAAACTTGGCTCGCCAGTTCAACATTAAATGTTGAAATTAAATCTTTTGATTCTATAATGTATTTCAAAGAATCCCCCTCCTAACTCCCAGTCACTGCCTCTTAGCCTTGTTCTGTAAAGCCTTTGAGGGACCCCCAGGGACCCCAAACACCCAAGGATAGATGTTCACCTATTCCCATAGAAACATCTGGTATCACAATTTCTCAGCTCAGGAAATGATACCAAGGGAACACAAAGCAGGCTTCAACAAACACTGCTACACAATGCATAGTATCAACAGTACAAGGAAACTACAATGTTTTTAAACAATAGTATTTTTAATATAGGTCCAAAAATGGTCAGCCCTAAAAATGACCAAATAATACAAGACACAAGTGGAGCGTCACCTCCCATGTTTGGTGTCAGTCTGAAACACATTACAGCTGTGCTACTGTAATTAAGACAAAATTATACCACAATTGGACACATTAAATTCCATGGACATAAGCTGTCCTGGTATTTCAGCAATAACCACGGGGTGCATGCAACACTCTGCCCCCCAGCGGGTGACAGAAATACAGCAGTGGTGCAGAACAAATGTGCTAGACCTTACATCCACTAGGGGCAGCAGAGTGCTGCAGGGGGCCAGGTTAATGGAGACACTCTGGTGTACCAGCTGTGCTTAGAGAGAAGACATATTTGAAACTCAGTTGGGACCACATGGTTGTTTTAAACTTCAGCAGGGTGTGATACAAAGTGAATCTAAACAACAAGAAGAATGCATTAGTTCTTATAACTGGAATATTTCACACCCAGTTGTTCTGGGGTGGGGTTAGGGGGTAGGTCGGCTGGAGCGTTCTTGGCTCACCGCACGCCAGCGACCCCTTCTGTAGTGCGTTGTGTCCTCCGATGGGCTTTGGAAAAAAAAAAAAGGACGGCTGACGGCACATGTTTTGGAGGACGCAAGTGCTCGTCCTCGTCTCTCCCGAGTCAGGTCGGGGGTTGCAGCGATGAGACAGGTTGAATAATAATTGGACATTGTAAAAATTGTGAAAAATGAATTTTTTAAAAAATGAAGAAAATAAAAAATGATTTATATCCCTTAAAAATAAGGGAAAGAGGCTCCCTATCAAACACAGAGCAAATCCTCTTTCACACACACACACACACAAATCTAAACTACTTCTCCCATATCTATTGATGGTCTGGCCCAAAGCTAGTCTTAGTAAAGGGGCTAGGTGATGCAGTTGGCTGATTCACTAGCCTTTCATGTCTGGAGCCATGGGTTCGAATGTGGTTTAGGTCACAGGTGAAATCAGTTTGATGGTCTGTGGAGATAATTCCACATCGACAACAACACACCTTGTAACAGTTTGACCTAACTGGCAGTCTCTGTTTTGGGCGGTATGGCAGGGGGTGTTCAGGTTAGGATCTCTGTGAGTGGAAGATTCCCTTGCACCCATCTGTGTCATAGTCCCTCACCTGTCATGTGCCCTAAAGTGCCAATATTTGTGAAAAAACAGAACTCATGCAGAACTAAGAAACAATTCAGGTGCATACAGGGCTCTTAAATGAACCCTGGGTTTTGTGTTTAACCTTTTTAATATCAACATTTAGTTTTCTTTTTAGGAAAAGGGTTAACTTAACACAGCAGTAAATGCTATGCGAATGGCTCCCTGTTACTCCGTGATTGAATTGCTAACGCATTATAATGGCAATATTTTAAAAAAATACTTTGCAGAAGGTTCAAATAAGTACTTTAGGCAATAGAAAACACATAACCACACTGCCCCCAGCTGTTAAAAGTACAGTATGTGATGCAGGCTTGGCTATCGAAGAGAACAGCAGAATGTGTCCAAGAAAGAGGGTTTAGAAGGATATGGGAGAAAGCAGGAAGATTAGATCTACCAAAGCTGGGTCAAATTGTTGGTCTAAATAGTGTTTTCCTGTTACCAAATTTCCTTATGTTAGTAATTACAACAGAAAAATGAAATTATACCACAATACCACAAACAATTTTAAAGTGCAATTGCATTCTGGGATTAACAATGCTGAACATCCATAACAAAAAATAAGATAAAAACCACAAAACAAAGTACAGTTTTACTCCCTGAAGGCCCTCTCGGTACCCATTTCAGACATAACAAATGCTGCGTTTTGACGTTTCTCAAGTTAAATTCCTGTACACTGTAAAGGTATTCTGAACTCAGCTCCTCACTCCGCCTAGTGGCCAAAATGCTTAAGTACAATAGCAGGATTTTTCTGCAGGTCAAATTTTATGAAGGACAACAACAAAAAAAGAAGGAAAAAAATGAATTAAAATGGGGAGAGACACGCTATTGGACAGTGTTATTACTGAAACCAAAGTACTGCTATTAAGAGAAACATATTGTAGTGCTTTATTAGACTGTAAAATTATTAACAAAAATATAAGTAGGTCCTTTTTTATTGTCTTATGAACTTTTACAATTCGCTTGGGGGTGTAAGTTGGTGTCAAATATATTTTCTTTTCAAAATTAATATATTTTTTTATTTTTTAAAATCTTTTTTTTTTATTTTTAGTCAGTACAGATCTCACAACAATTCCAAACAACTGAATTGTAATTAATTATAAAATTGGTTGGGAGATATCTGCGTCCCGATTGGTTGATAGTCCTAGCAACTAAAAAGGAAATAAACACAGTTTTAAGAGGTTGATTTGCTTAAGTGAAAACATCAGCTGGCACACGAGCTGGCCTGAATCGTTTTTGTTTTTTTTTTTTATCTCCCACAGTGGGACGATCTATAAACCTAATTTCAGATACCCACTTCAAAACGGCTAACATCGTCTTCATTTACACGCGACAACAAGAAAGACAAGTCACAACATCACCCTGCTGTATCCCAAACAGACTTAAACAAACTGAGGTCACTGGTACTCTGTACGCAGTACACTCCAGGGTGTTGGTTGTCTTATTGCTTACTTAATTAATTATGCTACCAAAAATAATCTTCCCTTTACTTTTTGCTTTTTTAGTTGATCTTGGCATTCTAATGTTCTAATGAGCAAAAAATTGAATTAAAAAATGTTGAATTTTCTGAATTTCCCAAGAATAATTTTATATATTTAGGGTTTAGGTGCCTAGGCTTTTATTCACCTGTCCATATATTGATTGGAAGGTGGCAAATGTAGCAGCCCAACTAAAGCGATTCCAGATAAACATACTCACTACTGCCACCTTGTGCACAGACAATGCACACTGCAGTCTGCAACCAGCCATTTGAAGGAAAATGGGTCTATCTTAGTATAAGAAGGAATTTTGCCTACAAGTGATGTCCAAAAATGAAATACTAACTATGGAAGCTGTTTCATCTTTAATTGAACTACCATAGGGAAATTAGCTTGTCTATTGACACAGTCTTTTTTTTTACTAATCCTGTGTAAGCCGACTTTCAATTGTTTAATATGAGTGCCATCTTTAAACAGTCCCATTATTTTGAAACTCTGCTCCCCCATACATATCAGGGTATTATATTATCCACGGAAAAAGTAAGCTGCTGGAACATCAATTCTGTGTTACTTTTCTACTCTTTGAAATGCATCAGTGGCAATTTTTTTTTTTTTTTTTGCAGAATTTATTGAGAGTAGCAGAGAATGGAAATTATTATTCCTCTGTTGAAAAAGTTACTTATTTACATGTGATGAAAGGTGCCCACTTGAAGACCCCAGAGGTACCCTATTTAGCTCAATCCAGACGGTTGTCATGCTGATGCGCTGGGGAGACCGCACTGTGGTTGATCCCCGGAGCCAGCATCGCAGCCGTTGTGTGTGCTGATGCACCAGGGAGGCAAATAAGTTGACCCCTGGAGCCAGCATTACACTTCAGCCATCAACACCAGACAGAAGGATATCTACATCATCATATGGAAGGAAACGCAAATGGATAGAGACACAGATGGATCACATTAGTTTACTGTAAAGCTACGTCTTAGTTGGTGCTTATCTTGGCGAGAGCTGAGTTCAAATCAGCATGAGGTTTTTAACATCTAGTCTCGTGTAATGGAAATCTTGTTATATTACATTCTTTAGCACAAGTTACTGAGATTTATGGAGACGTTGTCCGTCTGACTATACTGGAGTCCACCTGTGTGCAATTAAGGTGTTTCACATTTCAGGTTAAATACACCTGTCTCTGGGAGGACCCACAGTTGGTTAGTACATTTCCTAACAAAAACTACATCATGAAGACGAAGGAACATTCAAAGCAAATCCGGAATAAGGTTCTTCAAAAGCACCAATCAGGGGTAGGATATAAGAACATTTCCAAGGCACTAGTAAAGCCCATTATTAAGAAATGGAGAGAATATGGCACAACTGTGAATCTGTCTAGAACAGGCCGTCCCCAAAAACAGAGTATCCGGGCGAGAAGGGCACTAGTCAGGTAGGCCACCAATAGGCCTATGGCAACTCTAAAGGAGTTACAGTCTTCCACGGCTGAGCTGGGAGACATGTGCATACAGCAACAATAGCCTGGGTGCTTCACAAAACTGGCCTTTATGGGAGAGTGGCAAAAAGAAAGCCATTGTTGAAAAAAACTCACATCAAATCTCAGCTAGAGTTTGCCAGAAGGCATGTGGGATACTCTGAGACCAAGTGGAAGAAGATTCTATGGTCTGATGAGACCAAAATAGAGGTTTTTGACCTCAACACTAAGTGCTGTGTTTGGCGCAAGCCTAACACCGCACATCATCCTGAGAACACCATCCCTACCGTGAAGCATGGTGGTGGCAGCATCATGCTATGAGGATGCTTCTCTGCGTCAGTACCTGGAAAGCTCGTGAAGATAGAGGGCAAAATGGATGCAGCAAAGTACAGAGAAATCCTGGAGGAAAACCTGCTGAAGTCTGCAAGAGACCTGGGACTTGGGAGAAGATTCATCTTCCAGCAGGACAATGACCCCAAACATACAGCCAAAGCCACACTGGAGTGGCTTAAAAACAAAAAGGTCAATGTCCTGGAGTGGCCCAGTCAAAGCCCGGACCTCAATCCAATTGAGAATATGTGGAAAGAGTTGAAAATTGCTGTTCACCAAAGGTCCCCATCTTGACGGAGCTTGAGCAATTTTGCAAAGAAGAATGGGCAAAAATTGCAGTGTGCAGATGTGCAAAGCTGGTAGAGACTTATCCAAATAGACTCATGGCTGTAATTGCTGCCAAAGGTGCCTCTACCAAATATTGACTCAAGGGGGTGAATACTTATGCAATCAATAATTTCTGTTTTGTATTTGTAATTAATTTAGAACAATTTGTAGATTTTATTTTTCACTTTGACATTATGGACCTTTTGTGTTGATCAGTGGCATAAACTCCTAATTAAATCAATTTTGATTCCATGTTATAACACAATAAAATGTGGAAAAGTCGAAGGGGGGGGTGAATACTTTTGAGAGCCACTGTACATATTTAAATAAATCTTGGTAGTACTAAGGGTCAGCTAGTCGCCACTTCATCATGTATTTGATCTTCAGGGACTTTTTTAGAACAAGTTACTGGGGCAATGCCAAGCTGAGATAAACATGGTGTTATCTGCTGTCCAGTATTTGTCACACTTGCATGTTTTTGTGGCCCGTGTTCATTGTGATCTATTTTTTAATGGTACTGATAGCTCTGATTTTGTAGATACAGCTGTTTTGCAAGATATGTATGTTACTGACATAGTTGTTAAGCGCTGCTGAAAAGGTTACAGGTTATTAGTGGGCACCCCTGACAAGCTTTACACCTGCAGTAATTTAGGAGTGAAGACAACAAACAGTTGAACTTTACAGGAAAGGCATTTTTAGTGGACATATTTTTTCTTGGCCCAACTTAACCAGTTTCTCAACCAGCATCAAGTCTCCAAGTCTCCTGAACTGTTTGTTTACCAGTCTTCTGAATCAGCACGACCTGCTGAAAACTAGCAAACCACCAGCTCTGACCAGTATACACCAGTACATCATTGAGGTCAAATGCTTAATTTGTCTATTCCCTGAAATAATAATAATAATAATAATAATAATCTTAAAAAAACATCAGACTACATGCATCTCTTTGACACCACAATTATCAGCAGGGCAGCTTGCACAGGTGTTGAAGGGAAGACTAATAATCATACTTGTGGGATTCCGAACCAAAGCTATTTGAAATGGTCTTCAGCAGCTAGGTTTGTGGCTGTGAACCTTGAGCTAAAACATATTGAAAGAAAGTTACAATGATGTTACAAGGAAAACAGATATAAGACAAGAATTGGAACCCAAATACCACGAATGACATGTTTTTGAAGCCCCTACTTCTGAAACTGTGCTGAATGAGCTGATCTGAATTTTAAGAAAACAATTATACTGACCTTAACGGAACAACAAACGTGAATTAGTTCTTTGAGAGCGACACTGAAGAGCTTGAGTAATGCTGTCCTCCATTCAACTAACATGGAAAACATACCCGTCACAACATTCCAGTGTGAGGCAATTGTACCTGCATGAAAACTGCCACTGGGAGAGGAGAGGAGCGCTAATTAGGCAGAGCAGCACTTTCAGTGGTGACCCACCAAGACCTCTGATAGACAGTTTAACATCATTAGTCAAACAATGAAAACGTGTCAATGGAAACAGCTGGTGGCTGAATCTGAATGGCCTGTGAAAAGAAACCGTGGGCCGTATTTCCAAAGCATTTTACTCCAGTCTTTAATTATTTTTTTAAAGATGAAGAATCAACAGTGATGCACAAAAATAAAAACAAAACAAGCAACTCTTTAAAATATGGCCTTTTGTGTCTAACCTAATGAAGTGGTTTGGAATTTTTAGAAAGCAAAACTCATAAAGTGGTTTTGCCAAAAAAAAAAAAAAAATCTCATACTGTAAGTCTTACCTGTGGTGAACTTCCATTCACTAGATAGGTTTCAAATGTGCAGTATTGAAATAAACGCATAGCAACATGTATTTTCACTGAAAAACATGTACTACACCAGGTAATAGAAAGCATGTCAGTAACCATGTATTTCTCTCAGGAAATCTCTTACATATCCAATTCCTGTGTCATGATTCTGGCTGGAAGCATGTTAGTCAGTTGGGGAAGCAGCTGACTGGTTAATGACAGGACAGGCAGCCATGCAGGGACAGACATAATGTAACTCTTCAGGTGAAACGACCAAGAAAGTGCAAGTAAGGCTGCAAACTGAGATTTTCTCTAAGCCAGTATCATGTTTTAAAATAGAAAATACATGTTTGCTAAAACATAAATTGGTTTGAGAGTTGTATATACAGTTGTAGTCAAAAGTTTACATACCCCAATGGAAATTTATAATTTCTAGAAATTTCTCGAAAGCAAAGAATTATAGGAAAAATCTTTTGTAGCAAAAGTTTTGTTTTTGTGGATGAGGAAAAATGTTACAAGAAATAGATGTCTACAATTATTTATTTCAGCATTTTTTTTGGCAAAACTCCAAAAATGCTAATTCAAAAGTATTCATACCCTGACAAGGAAAATGAAATTAATAGCTAGTGGGGGGCACCTTCAGCAATAATAACCTCTTTTAAACTATTAGGATATTTGTCATTGAGCTTTTGGCATGATTCTTTAGTGATTTTTGACCATTCTTCAATGCAAAATTGTTCCAGTTCATTCAAATTCTGAAGACTTCTCTTGTGCAGCCTTCTTCAACTCATACCAAAGATTCTCAATTGGATTTAGATCGGGACTTTGACTAGGCCATTCCAGAACCTTGATTTTATTCTTCTTTAACCATTCTGAAGTAGATTTTGATGTGTGTTTTGGATCGTTGTCTTGTTGTCTTGCTTTAAACCAAGTTTTGTAACGGAGGGTTTCAGATGATTGGCCAATATCTTTTATTATACTATGGAATCCATTTTACTCATATTGACTTATTGGTAATGACAGCAATCATCCTATGATGAAGAGTTTTCTAGAATTAGGTTCTGCATTATCATATTGACATTTCTAGCACCTTGTAGACAATACTGTCATAGCATCAAAGGGTATGAATACTTTTGAATTAGCATTTTTGGAGTTTTGCAAAACAAATTGCTGAAATAAATAATTGTAGACATCTATTTCTTGTAACTTTTTTTCCTCATCCACAAAAGCAAAACGTTTGCTACAAAAGATGTTTCCTAAAATTCTTTGCTTTTGAGAAATTTCTAGAAATTATAAATTTCCATTGGGGTATGTAAACTTTTGACTACAACTATACTTTACTTACATTCGGTCATGAGTTCAAAATATGGTAGTGATTGAGCATCCCTTGTTATAGGGGTAACAAGGTGCTATCAAAGGGGCTTCTTGACACCAAAGTGCATTTGTAATGTGCAGCATTCTCTCTGAGTGAACTCTGGGAAATCCCTCAAATACATTCAGTTCCACAGAAAGGGCCCTTTTTAAAAGCAGTTGCAGCCCCCGGAGAAAACAGATTCTTTCAGAATTCATAAATTTAAATAAAATGGATAATATATCCAGTAGAATGTGGCTTTCAAGTCCCTTTTTTACAGTTCATATTGATATGAAGACATTTTCAATGTTAAAGCCACACCTGTAATCAGTATTAAGGCCACCACCAGTAAGAACATAAGAAAGAACATAAGAAAGTTTACAAACGAGAGGAGGCCTTTCGGCCCATCTTGCTCGTTTGGTTGTTAGTAGCTTATTGATCCCAGAATCTCATCAAGCAGCTTCTTGAAGGATCCCAAGGTGTCAGCTTCAACAACATTACTGGGGAGTTGGTTCCACACCCTCACAATTCTCTGTGTAAAAAAGTGCCTCCCATTTTCTGTTCTGACTGCCCCTTTATCTAATTTCCATTTGTGACCCCTGGTCCTTGTTTCAGGTCGAAAAAGTCCCATAGGTCGACATTGACCTTTTTTATAGCTTCCCCACATTTTATCAACATTATTATTTATTTCTTAGCAGACGCCCTTAACCAGGGCAACTTACAATTGTTAAAAGATATCACATTATTTTTACATACAATTACCCATTTATACAGTTGGGTTTTTACTGGAGCAATCTAGGTAAAGTACCTTGCTCAAGGGCAGCAATGTCTCTCATCTGGGATTGAACCCACAACTCTCCGGTCAAGAGTCCAGAGCCCTAACCACTACTCCACACTTTTTCATAGATTCCTTCTGCAATTTCAGCATCTCCCAAATGGTATTTATAATGCACATTTTTATTGCCTCTGTGCAGTGCCTTACACTTTTCTCTATTAAATGTAATTTGCCATGTGTCTGCCCAGTTCTGAATGCTGATAAAATCATTTTGAATGACCTTTGCTGCTGCTGCAACAGTGTTTTCCACTCCTTCTATTTTTGTGTTATTTGCCAATTTAACAAGTTTGCTTACTATCAGAATCTAAGTCATTAATGTAGATTAGGAATAGCAGAGGACCTAATACTGATCCATGTGGTACACCACTGGTTACCTCGCTCCATTTCGAGGTTTCTCCTCTAATCAGTACTTTCGGTTTTCTACATGTTAACCCCTCCCTAATCCATGTGCATGCATTTCCATGAATTCCTACTGCCTTCAGTTTGAGAAGTAATCAATTATGCTGGACTTTGTCAAAAACACATCAAGTCAGAGTTAAATTACCTCTCTAATTAGACCAACTTACTGTAAACCACCAGCCATTTGTTTTTGAGAGAAAATTGGAACAGTACATATAACAGGGAATAGAAATAATAATTACTGTGCCATGACAAATTGATAGACAGGGAAATAAGTGGAGGGTTTGCTGACTCGCTTTTCTATCAGGGGACTTATCAACCAATCTGTATTAGTTTGTAGATAATCGTTGGTTTTGTTCTAATACTGCTTAGATACAATCATAATTATATAACTGTGGCTTTCAAGCCATGATGCCATAACAGGAAAGTATGACTTTGTGATGTGTGGTCTGTGAATAGTGACTGTGATGTCAGATAACAGTGAGCTACAGTTCTTTGAAGGCACCCAAGAGCACCACTGCTAAAGGCACAATTATGTGAATAACAAACAGTTATATAACACCATTTAAAGACATTAACAAAAATATCAGTTTTATACATCTTTATTTATCAGCATTTTCTTTTAAATGCTTTCTTCAGCATGATATTCAAGTGGTGTCTTTGTTGAATTGCGTAACACGCCAGCAGGTGGCAACACTGGCTTAAACAGACTTCAAAATATTGACTCAAAACTTACTACCAGGATTGCTGAGATTCGGGATACCAATTATAACAGACACCAGAGTTGACATACTGCAGGCAGCATCTCACAAGGCTAAGGCTTAACAATTGGCTCTATAGTTATTGCACTGACCCCTAGTCTGTATCTACACATAGACTTAACATCACTAAGAGGTCAGACTCCTAAGCTTCCGTTTGCTGTTTCATCATTGGATAAGCCTCTGAATGGCCCAGTGTAGTATACTAGTTTGATTTCATTAATTAACATTGGGCTGAAGAAATTGACATTTTTCTATTTTTTTGGCCTAATAATACAATAGTGAAATATTTAAACTGAATATATATTTCCCAGAAGCATCCTGAGGAAAGAGTGATCACTTTGCACAAAGAAGATGTGTTCGGTTTGTGTGATAGTGGGTGCCCATTCACTGACCAATGAGCCCATCAAGAAAGCGTTACTGGAATTGTAATGTTTGCAGACAACCACCAAGTGGGCCCTGAAGGATGGAGCCTTCAGAATTGTTTCAAACAATAGACAAAGCATCAAAAGGTGTTGGATTTCAAAGTCTAACCCCTCTGAATTACAGCTTAGGGTTGATTCAAGCCATTCTTCTTTTGTATGGACCAGTGTGTTCCTTCTCAGCTTTGGGTTCATCTGAGCCAGCTCAGACTTGAAGCTGGGTCTGGGAAATGGGGATGAATCTGTGTAAGCCTTTTTTTTTTCAACATCAGCTGTGCACTCATTCCAATCCAAACTTCTTGCCCAACTGAAGGATAATTCATTACTTCAGATGCTGGTCAAACAAAAACTGGTACGATTTAATGTGGACTTCAACTTTTTTGCACCTTCACCCTTGTGATAGCATCATGGTGAAGAGAAAGACAGCAAAGCTAGCTTGCAGTGTCTGCTCGATGGCCAGATTTTAACCCCAGAGGACGTGCTTTCATTCTACAAGACTGCCTTCTGCAGCATAGCCTTCATTGCTGTCTCCCAAAAAGAGCTCACGAAAGCAGGACCGTTTTTTATGTATCATATAACTGAAAATGCATCCTCTGAAGTTTTTTTTTTAACCAGTTTTGTGTTAACCCGTCGTTAATCAGTTTTGATTGATATGAAAGGCCCACCACTAATGAAATTGACAACAGAAGAGTAAAGTGACCAATTAGCTATTATTATTACCATGGCTTTAAGCTATTCAAAAAAAAATAGTACTTTGAATTGAGACTCTGTCAGCCTTCCTCAACCCATTCAAACCATGTGACAATGTATACAGGACACGTATAGAGACGGATAGAATAGGTGGCATCCTATTGTCACATGAGTTTAGTGGAATGAGGACATTTTTTATCACCGGCACTTAAGAGTCTCCAGACAAACTCCAAGCATGCTCAAAGCCCAGTAATGGTAAAATGATTACAACTCAGTATTGGAGGAACAGAACTCAGAATTACTGCAAACCCCATAACATGGAAAGGGAAAAGCAAACAGTTATAGTTATTTATTTATCATTCATATATTTGTAGTTAAAGAAGCTTTGTACCAGTACATGAAATTTAAATATTTTATAAAAAAAGGATTCTTTATTAGATCACTTTTTAGCTTGTTTTATATTAAAATGGTGATATTAACAGATACACATTGCTTCTAGAACTCAGATACACTTTGCTTCTAGAATTAAGATACACTTTGTTTCTAGAACTCAGATACACTTTGCTTCCAGAACTCAGACACACTTTGCTTCTAGAACTCAACTCTTCATGATGCACTGACCTTGAGAGACAGCATAGCCATGGTTGATTTATAGATTAAGGGAACATCTACAAATTGCAATAATAAAATGGAGAGTACATAAGACCACCAAACTACTTTTCATGTATCCCCTGAGTAGGATCCGAAACCAGGGCCTCCAGAGACAAAAAGGCATAAAGGCAAGTGCCATCCAATACATCTAGCCCTGAAGGAAAAGATAAAGGTGAGAAGAGATTCAACCAGGAATAAATCCAATTCAAAATCATTACTATGGAAACTCAAGTGCAATGAAAGCCCAGTGACCAGGCTGTGAACCATACCGTTACATCAACCCAATTAAGATAAAAAGAGAAGTCTGCGCCTCTTTCGGATTCTGTATTCCATGATCCCATCACCCTGTCGCTTTGCATTAAACAAGCCAGGCGTGAGATAAATAGCATTTATTTTATTTGAAAGATTTGGGCTCCCCAAAACAACCAGCTGTTTGGAATGCTGGAGCAGAAATGTATTCAAGAAAAGTGAGATCAATTCATCCCCGCCCTACAGAGGTCTGCATCATTGCAGTGCTTCAGGATCTCAGTGTGTTTATTATCAGACATTATTGTGGTTATTAGGTCATTTCTTGAAAGCTTGCACAGCAAGTGGAGTCAATGTTGTGCTTTTGAGCTCCATAAGATCTAACCGTGTGTAAATACTGTACAGTCATCTCCATGAATATTGCAACAGCGTACATTGTTTCACCCGTTCTTAACACACTTTCCTCCAACAAGTATTTGCTGTGGTGACTGCCTGCCAAGACTGCTTGGCAGTGATCATCGCTGAATCCATTTTTCTTCTGAGTGTAAAATAAAGATGAAACGTCCCACCCAATTAATTTAACAAGCATGTGTGTGACAATCATCCCCCATTGCCATGGATGTAAATTCAAAACTAGAGTTATCATGACCTATACCCACCAAGAGTCCTGGGCCAAATATCACAATTGAAAAAGGAAAAAAACATAGTGTGACAAACTGACGGAGAGACAGTGTCTCCCAAAAATGCCAGCTTCTGATACTCTCAATACAGCAAGTCTAAAATGATTTACAGAAAAACAGTCAGAGGTTTTGAAAGAAACTCCTGCTGCAGCAAACATCTTGTATTCCACTAGGTAAAAGAAAGATCTCAACCAGTGGGCAAGACCGCTTAATCTGACCCTCCCCCCAATGATTATTTATTTTGCTCTGATATTTTTCATTTCTTAAACTTCTTATTAACTTTTTTTGTGACATGATAAGCATACTCCTAGTTGAATAGTGCCCAATTCAATATGGAACAAAGTTTTACAGTGTTAATACATGGTTAAATGTATGTCAACATGTTGCATTGTAGTTATGCACTAAAATAAATGCATGTTTTTATTGGATTTTGTGGACCTCTACTATCTCAAAGTTACCCATCCCTTGGTCATTTCACCTCAGCAAAGTCTTTGTTGTCAAAATTATTATTATATTTATTTATTTATTTATTTATTTATTTATTTATTTATTTCTAACAGGCGCCATTATCCAGGGCGACTTACAATTGTTACAAGTTATCACAGTACATAGTATTGCATTATAAAATATCACATTACAGGTTATCACATTATATACTATCACATTACAGAATATCATAATACAGATAAGAGCAGATATTAAAGTACAATAAAATCAATTCAAATAAGAGCAAAATAAAGCATACAGTAATTAAGTAAGACAGAATTCGACTAAGTGCAGTTAAACCTTATAGTAACTATTTGCTTATATGAGTAAAGTCCAGTAAGAACACGAAGTAAGTATGATTAATGGATGAGAATGATTTCAAATAAGAACAATTACAGAAAAAGTGAGTACAGATACCTATAAGAGTAAAATCAAATACAAGATCTAGTAAGTAGTTATAGGTTGGAGCAGTAATTGAATGCAGCAAAGTATGGAGCAGTTCAGTGCAAATACAAGCTGATGCAAGTACTGGTACAAGTGGGTACCATATAGTCCAGCATGGTCAAGAGTTAAAGTGTTTACAGATGCTGTCTGAACAGGTGTGTCTTGAGGAGGCACCGGAAGGTGGTCAGGGACTGAGCAGGAGGGAGTTGCAGTAGTGAAGGCGGGACAGTACCAGGGCCTGAACTAGGAGCTGTGTGGAGTAATCGGTGAGGAAGGGGCAAATTCTGCGTATGTTGCTGAGGTAGAAGCAACAGGAACGTGCCAGAGTAGAGATGTGCTGAGAGTAGGAGAGGGAGGGGTCAAGGGTGATACCAAGGTTTTTGTTGGTTGAGGAGGGAGAGAGGGTGGTGGATTCAAGTGGAATAGAGATAGAGAGATCAGTGGTGGGGGAGAGATTTTGAGAGATTGAGTTTGAGATGATGCAAGTGGAGATGGCCGAGAGACAGGTAGAGATACGGGAGGAAATGTCGGAGTCAAAGGTGGATGGAAGTGATACGAGAAGCCATGGGAGGAGATGAGGGGGACCCAGGGAGCGGGTGTAGAGAGAAAACAGGACGGGTCCCAGGACTGAGTCTTGGGGGACACCAGTCGAAAGAGGGCAAGAGGCAGAGGGTGAGCCACCCCAGGACACACGGTACATGCGCTCTGGGAGGTAGGAGGAGTACCATACAAGAGCAGTGCTGGAGAGTCCCAGGTCAGCAAGGGAGGACAGGAGAATAGAGTGATCAACTGTGTCAAAGAGAGTAGAGAGGTCAAGGAGAATTAGGACAGAGGACAGGGAGGCGGCACGAGCAGAGAGAGTTCATGATGGAGAGAAGAGCAGTTTCAGTGGAGTGTGCCGGACGAAAACCAGATTGGAGGGGGTCGAGCAGAGAATGTGTTGACAGGAAAGCAGAGAGCTGTCGGTGAACTGCTCCACGTGAAATGCACTACGACCTGTCTTTGCTTGGACTACTACAGTGTAGACTACCAGCCCTTTGGTGATGAGGCTGTTCGGTGAGCTGGCACTGAGTGCTGGCGCACTAAGTTTGCGTCAATGCTTATATAATGCCCTGTTACAGAGCGATTGGTCTGTCGACTGCTAGCCTTCCTGCTGTGTTGTTACTGCAGACCCCGACAGTTGCTAGGTATAAATAGGTCCTAGCTTCAAACAAACACTTGTAAATCGCTGGGGCTGTAGACAAAACCCAAATCAAAATGTGCTGTCCCCATTTTTTTAAGATATTTATATAATATGTTGATGTTTATAGTGCCAGACACCACTCTTTGGGGAAAATGATAAGTGTAGTTGCTATTAGTTCCAATGGGGACATGACTTTCAATTTCCATTAGAATATGGATGCCAGAGTCAAATTCATCCACACACCAATTTGTAGAAATAGCAGTGGGTCTAGGACAATTTAATAATCTTTATGCATTTCTGTCTACCATGCATATGGGTGGCAAACATATCAATTTAATAACGCTTTCGTGTTCCGTTTGTTTTACAATGATTCTGGTTATTTATAGTTTAGTAACTGCGATATTTACAATGACCAACAGAGGTCGCCGTCGGACAGGCGCACCAACTGGAGTGAAAAGTTATCTTATGCTTACACGTCATGTTAATTGTTTTGTGTTGTTAAGCATGTTTTTTTTTTGTTGTTTTTTTTCCCCCCGGAAATATCTGATGCAGGTACAGTCAACACGTATTTCAAGGTGAAGCCATGTGAAATAATTGTTTAATAAGGGATTAATTATCACCAATTAATATTGATTATGGATTTCAGGTGCCTGCCCTAATTTGTAGCCTACTAAAGATGGATCACCTGACTTTGCTTTTTAAGTTATCTTGCAAACAACTGCAGGTGCGGTTTTAAAGTCTTGTTTCAAAGATTCTTATATAGAACATTCTGTAAGAAGATTAATTAAACAGTGGAAGGTGTGTATATATATATAGCTTGCTTCTTACATGTACTAATGGAGTGCACCGCTTATGTAGACTTTCAGGTATTATTTGTTTGCTTTGAGCACTGTTGTAATGTAACTAGTTAATGGATATGACAGCTAGAGTTTAATATTGTTTGTATTTATATTCACAAGAGGCCGCTATTGCCGCTCTTCCCGTGTGCTGAATTTGATTCCTTGCCGTGTTATTTATTGATGAATTCATTTATTTGAAATAAATGGCCGTCGTAACCTTTAGTACATATCTCTACGAATTTTATAATAAACTGCTTTCTGAGCATCCAAATGAAAAGGAAGTTTATGTTTTAAGAAGCCTTGTGCGGTTGTCTCCTTTGACCTCCGCCCTTCCTTAAATGTCTTGGCGTTGCATTCGGTCTCCATAAACCAATTTTCTTTACAATAACATACTACTATTATTATTTGTTTATTTAGCAGACGCCTTTATCCAAGGCGACTTACAGAAACTAGGGTGTGTGAATTATACATCAGCTGCAGAGTCAAGGAGGTTAAGTGACTTGCTCAGGGTCACACAATGAGTCAGTGGCTGAGGTGGGATTTGAACCGGGGACCTCCTGGTTACAAGCCCGTTTCTTTAGCAACTGGACCACACAGCCTCCTGGGCTGTGATATATCTATGTCTATATCTATATCTATATCTATATCTATATCTATATCTATATCTATATCTATCTATCTATCTATCTATCTATCTATCTATCTATCTATCTATCTATCTAAATATATATATATATATACCAACTCTGAGATGCACTTACAGACAGGCACATTCGGTTCATTTGAATTTCGACACAATTATGTAAATAATAAATAGGCGAATAATGGACTGAATTTATTTAATTTCCGTACTAACTGTAGTTAGTGGTTGTTTGGTTATGCAATTAACTGCCTTACTGCATTGACGCAGTAATCAAAATACCAAAAAGTAATTATTAGTCGTAGTAAGTAAATAATGCTCACAGATGATTTAGCCAGTTGTTTTAAATATTACCACACGCCAAACTATTTAAATCAGCATTTGTTTTCTATATATTTGTAAAGCTCTTTATTTTAAACGTCAATTCATATGTAATATGTTTACAATTAATGGAATAAAGCAGGTCTTTCCAAGATCCTCAATCAAGCCATACACAGTTCGTCCACAAGGAGCATCCAGATTAACCAAATTGTGTTCGAAGGGTGTGTAGACAGACTTTCCTTCAAACGCGTTTTAAAGTAGAATTATTGTATTAAAGCCAGAGTATATGTGTTTTAAGATAAACAAGAGTGACATTTAAGTCGAATTACCACACCCGACATTTAAAACACGTGTTCAAATTCGCTTCAAGTGATTTGGACTAGTTGAGAAGCATTGTTACCCTGGCATACCAAATAATGTAAACCCTGTGCTGATGGGATAATGGATTTGTTGCACGTTTTGCACCAACATGTATCCATTAACTACAAATGCAGAATGGCTTGTTTACATATTTGTTCTTCAATTACCCCCCTCACTCTCAGAAGAAATATCCAATAAGAACCTTTTGGATGGAGTTCCCTGAGTAACCTATGATAAAAGCTATTTTCTAAACCTGTACATTCTCATTTTAGAACCATTTCAGAACTGCGTAATATGCTTCTCGAAAAAAAAAAAAATCAATTAAATTTTGTTTTATAATTTTTCCTGCCCAGTTTAACTCTACCCGCCTTTTATATTTTGAATGTGCTTAATTGTTGATAACGTCACCTTTAAAACCTTATTCTCAATTGGTTTATACGCGCCTGAGTTCCTAAACCAAGAGATAATAGGGTCATAAAAGCATTTGTAAATGTAATTACAAATGTACAGACAATGGGATTTCAAATACCTTGTGTAGTTACAATTAGGTGTATAACAACTGGCTTAGAAAGAAAGAAAGAAAGAAATAATGTTTTTAGAACAATGTGGCTTTATATTATTCTATTGAGGTTCTAATAACAGCGTGCTTAGCATATTTCTGTTGGCCGCTATCTGAATATTACTGTATTTCAATGAACTTTATTAGGATATTGAATGATCCCATATTAAGCTAAATATTACAGAACGTACTGAGACAATTCCTAATGCTCATAACAATTCCCTTTGAATAATATAGAATTGAATATATTGTATTAAATATAAGGTAACGTATTTGTATGTTTTGTAGATTATTTTGTAGTTTGTTTATTTGGTTACTGTTTGAGAATGTTAAATTCTGTCAGATTCAAAAGCAAAAATAATCAGCGTGCAATACATAAAAAATGTTGTGTATCTGACAATGGCAAGACAGTAGATCCAAACATACGCTAATCGTTATTGATTGATTTATAACCATATTCGTATTATTTAAAACATATGTGATAGGCCTGCTGTCTTGAAGTATACTTAACCCGTGATTTTAAAGGAGCATCATTTTATTAGTTGTTGTTACATGATATCGTTAATATGTACAGCGTTAGATACAAACTATGGGGTTTGGTTATTATGTGTAAAACAACCTCAAATAGTAGCTATACAACATAATTCGTTTTTATATAATTAAATAAACGAAATGATGGTCACTATATACTTTTAAATACACGTTTATACTGTAAAAGCAAATGTTTTAATGAACTTAAATCTTAAGGAACAGCCACGTGTTAGTGTTTATCAAAGAAATACAACTACTAAATTGTGTTCAGAAGATATGCCAGACGATTTATGTGTAATTATTAAACACTGGGTAGATATGCATAAACATAAACAATTGTAAAAACGCACGGATTTATTGTTACTATTTTATAATATCGAAGTGTAGAGCTTGGGTTCCTTAACAACCGGCGTGATTAGCAAGGAAAGGGATGTAGTAATGAATTGAACAAACCGCACTTTGTAAAGATTAATCTTTTGGGGGGTAAAGCACACTTATAAACACTGACATAATCAGCCGAGTTGATCTCTTTTAAGTCATTCTCTGAACGCTGCCAGAGGGTTCACGAACTGGTCGCCTCTCGCCTTTTACTGTAAGGCGAGAAGCATGCTGCTAGAATCCGATCGGTTACCTGAGCAGCACGGCGTTCATATTGAATTATTCGCACTTCGCCACCATCTGGAACAAGACATCTGCACATTACTTGACATTTCGGACCTTCATGCATGTGCATTTATGTCTAAAGTGCTGAATAATATACTCAGACAAAATAATACAAATATAAGCACCCGTGAAGTTGTGATCTATGAACCGAAATAAAAAGGTCTTAAGCAGCACTGGATGTTAGGATGCCAACCAGAAGAGCATCTGTAATTTCCATGAATATCAATTCAATAACATTTAATATGTGCCGTTGCGTTTTTTGTTTTTTTTTACACTTTCCTTTGTAAACTTCATTACCATAACGGGTTAATTATTAATGTAGCCAATAGTCTTTCCTCATTAACCAGGGAACTTGCAAAAGAATACATATTAAATCAATTCCATTGGTGAATGTTTGGATATCTTCAGTTCAAGTGCAAAGTTCAGACTTTTCTTTAACAGTAGGCCCCCTAAAAAAAAAACCCTGATCGAAGCATAGAAAACACACATCGGTTTTAGTGTTAAACAGTGCCTTTCATCGCACAATATATACTATTACATTGCATACTTACATTACATAGTATTATGTCGGTGTTTTAAATTACATTTCTTTTTCTTGTTGCTTCTGTTTTATTTACAGTGTCCTTGCAGCCACTGCTTTAGTAATTACGTAATTCTCCTTTATTTGTTATATATAAAATATGGATTGATTATTGTTGTAACTGTTGAAGGCATTAAGCGACACGTTTTGTCTTTCTGACATGTCAACTATTCATTGAAAAGTTTTAGATGTTTTTTTTAAGTGTAATTAAATATTTACTGCCTACACCGTGACACAAACGTTTAAATATTAAAGAAGTTATATACCACTTGTATATACAATGTTGTCTTTATTTTGGTCAAAATATATAACAAATATAAGCAACACAATTTGCTTATAATCTGTTACATCTGTTTTTTTAAGCCAAACATACAAGTATAGGAAGTTTACAATGAAGCCTTGAAGCTGGTAATAAAGTATAGCACACTGCCTCTAAAAGTATGGCAGGGTACCTCAACAACCTCTGAAATTAGTCCCAGTTATAGAAGCTTTGGGCTTATAGCATATTTTCAACACTTACTTTATTGTTATTATTTATTTCTTAGCAGACGCCCTTATCCAGAGCGACTTACAATTGTTACAAGATTTACATACAGTTACATTATTTTTTTACACATTATTTTTACATGCAATTACCCATTTATACAGTTGGGTTTTTACTGGAGCAATCTAGGTAAAGTACCTTGCTCAAGGGTACAGCAGCAGTGCCCCCACCTGGGATTGAACCCACAACCCTCCGGTCAAGAATCCAGAGCCCTAACCACTACTCCACACTGCTGCCCTATACTTTCACACGGACACAAATATAGTATAGTCTGTATGGGAGCATTAAACCCCCTGTGTGTCAAAACATTCCATACACGCTTAAGTTTAACACTTAATTAACACCAAATGTAAAATATTTAAGTTGAGTGTCGTTGTCTTAATATGAGCCTATTGAAGCCTGTTGAGTCTTTTTAAATATATTCAAAGAAAACACCCACTAAGTATCGAATTGTTTAACGGTTAATTGTGCGTGCCCCGGGTTTTGTCGCGAAGCTTGAAAAGACAGACACGCTCTAAGTGGATTCACAGGTTATCTCGTCTACACAGGGCCTCATGTCTAACTAAAAGCAACAAGCCTTCCCAACTTGATAAACTATTCCACAAACGAATTGCTGATTTAGCAAAGCAGTTATTGACCTTGATAAGGGATTAAAAAGCAAAAGGAAGGGTATTTAGTAATTATTAAAAAGAAAAACGGACCCCCCCAAAGAACTCGAGTCCTGCAATGCGCCATTCAGCAAACACCTGGCTGAGTTTGAAAACATGACTGGCTCAGTGTTCTCGTTGGAGGCAATTGAACCTGTCATCCTCCTACTCATCAGGGCCTGCATCTGGAGGCCAAGGGGTTGGGAGAGAGGCGCTAATTAGGTAGAAATGGCACTTCTCCATGTGACCCACCGAGACCCTTGGCAGGCTGTTTAACATCATTAGTTAAACAATTAAAATGTGTGAATGTAAATGAACGGCCCGTGTACGTGATAAGCCCTGTCAGAGGAATCTTATCAATGGTGCGTTTGTTACCTCCGGCTCCCCGAGACTACCTAACAGTTATAGTCGGCATTTGGACTGTATGAAAACAGACTAAAATCGACAGATGGAAAGAAAAGCAATTATGATTTTTATAAGTTTTAGTTTACCTAATTTGATTTAAAGCTAAGTACCAATTAATTTATATGTATCCAACATTAAGAATGATGACCTCTCTTCAATATTCATTACCCATTATCTTGAATTACTATACTTTAATGTATTAATCTGGCCCTGTGGGTACAATAGGTCTAGGCCTGGGCCTAGCCTACCATTTTCTGTAGATGTGACCTAGCCCGTAAAAATTGAAAATACAAATTAAAAGAAGTAGCAGAGCTACATTAGTCACACGTGGAGGCAAATATCTTCTAAAACACATGATTCAAAAAAAAAAAAGGCGTCAGAGCTTTTTCACAGTGTGGGAAGTTTGTATATCCAACCGTAGCCTACTGAAGAAAGTGCATTTGTGACGGGAGACGTCAGATTGGCTACATGTGTAAAAAGACGATGCAGTTTAACTAAATGAGAAATGAAAATGAAACAACTGACCGTTGTAAAATAAATAAATGGATAGGTAGATACATACATACAAAAATAAATAGTAAATAGCGATAATACTTTGCATTGCATGGTGGGAGGTGCATTCAGAATTAATGACGCATGCTCAAATATGCTTTTTAGATTAAATACCACAAAAGAGTAAAAAAGGAAAACCTGTTCGAAGTTGTCAGAAAATGAAAGCACTCTCTGCTCTGAAAACCTGGTGGGAGGTGGCTGGCTTGACCCTTGCCAGTCACATGCCTGTCTCAGTATGGGTGTTTAGTATTGCTTCCATCTCTCCAGCTGGGTGGAGTATTGAAAAGCTCATGCGCCCTGCTGGGTCCTGGCACATTTTTTAATAGTGTTCCTAGTGCAGCCACAATGACGACGAGGGAGGTTAGAACTATTAACTGCAATGGGGCAGACACTGGCATTGTCTTAGACTAGCAGCATTATTGTATAGAGCTCCACTCCGCAGTCTATATACAGTACCCCCTTAATGAGACGAATCCTTTCTTTTGCGAAGATTTAACTTGATCGCTTCTTTGGTTACTTCGTGTGATTGCTCCAATGATCAGATTGTAATTACCTGCAAATCCTTACTCCAATAACTACTGTGCACTAGCTGAAAATGTCACCGCAATTGAAAAGCACTTACTGTGTTGGTTTTATAAGGAGGATGCGTTTAGGAAGGTCTTAAATATGTAAGTGCATTTGTGATATACTTTCTATCTCTTTACAGAGTGGAGTTGTGTGGACTTTTTTATTAGGAGATCGCCGAAATGTATGGATGTTAGTATGTGGATGCAAAGTAAACAAAATATTCCCAACAAATGCATATATAGAGAATTTTAAATGCAATTTTTGTTACACATTTTCAACTCGATGTCTCATATTTTTGCTGTTGTTTTGTTTATATATGTGTATATGTTTAAATATAGATTCATACATTTGTTTGTTGTCACAAATAGATTACATAGGCCATATTGAAACTTCAAACTTGTCTCAAGCATGCGTTGTTGTTTTGTCCTAAATGTCCTGTATTTGAAACAGAATAATTTAAAAAAAAAAAAAATGTATGTATTCAACTAAAGGTATCTGTTGAAAAGTGTGGTCGGTTGGATAAACACTATATATAGTAACTATACAGTTGTCCAGGTGGTGGCAGCACCGACATGCAATTGTTACGAATTTAAGGGATGACACACGATTTTGGGGCTTGTTGGTATTTTGTATTATTATTACTTATGGCGATAAACATTTCCACCCAAACGCTCTGCTAGTACGATAAAAGTGGACCATGTTTTTAATTATGTTTCTGCAAGACGTATATAAATGCAAGTCATATAAAATGACACCCCTACTATACAGCTTACACGTACGTTAATATTCCCGTATTATACGTGTTTTTTTTTCTTTTTTTTTTTTTTAAATAGGTATTGACAATAATATGAGCTTTTGTGTTTCTTAAAATACCGTAGCCCACATCGTCCAATTCAGGCGTGCAGGGAAGGAAATATGCAAGGGAAGGAAAATAAGATTGGTATCATATTTCGTTTTACGCAAACAAAATTGTAGATGAATTTATCTCAAATAAGGATTTGTATTTATATTCTCCTATCCGCAAAATAACGTGTTGTGTCAGGTATGATCTGTGTCAACAACATATGCGCAGCAGCTATAAACTGGAAGCAGTCCAATGAGACCGCTCTGCTGTGTGACGTCACAATGCTCGTGCCCTTCCGATGTCTGCATGTCCTGAAGCAAACTGCCCTTTGTTTGAACTCTAAACTAAAGACCGAGTTGAAATACAGGCAGTACTTCCTGTAGTGCAGTTTCTGCAAAAGGAGCTCTTGCATATATTACAAGATTAATAAGCTTGATATAATCTTCCCTTGCATAAATAAAACTACTTTTGATAGTCTACAAAAAAAGGATATTATTGTATAGCCTAACACTTTCATTATATTACAGCATATCTGTACACGTTTTGATGCATTGCTATGCTATAACTAAAGGGTTTCAGTAAATCGACTGTATTAGGTCTATATTATTTATTTTTTTGAACGCTTCATATATTTTACAGTATCGTCAAACATCAACTCGTCTGTTTTGGTAATGTTACGTGCGACGCAAATCGTGTACACTAATCATTTGTACATTTAAAGGCATCGTTGAATAATTTAAATAAAGAAATGAAAAATAAGGAATCAAACTACTATAGACAAAAAAACAAACCAAAATAAATAGATTAAGTTTGTTTGTTCCTCATAGCTGTTTGATATTGTATTAACACACCAGCATTTTGATACTTTTTGGCAAATGTAATTTTTCTTCAGAACATTTAAATAATAAAGATTTAGGCTAATTCCTTCCTTTCTAATTATGGACTTATTAATTATTTTTTGGATTGGAGCGTATTATTGGAATTGAAAGATAGGTCTGTATTTTATGATACTTAAAGAATGCAGGTGTAGAATATATGCTTTTTTATGATTAGCAGTTGGCACAAAAAAACCCTCTACCTACACAGCTACATATTTGCTGGCTATGTGTTTTGAAAGCACAATACGCACGAGACACGTCTTTTAACTCGTAGACTTCATTAGACGTGGGATCTTAAAACAGGTATTGCTATTGTGTTATAGTCGATCAGACATTACATCGAATGTATTTAAAAGGACAAGTTATAAATATTAACTGTTTCCTGTAAAATTATAAACTTTAGTGTTGCTTCTTGAGTTATAACAGCGATTTATGTAATATGACATCATAATACTGTAGGAATAGAGGAAGGTGACTACAGAAAACTAGGGATGAACTTCAGACTGCGGGTTGTTTTTAAGTGTAAAACGATAGCATTGCTGCTTAATTAATTTGTTTTTTTTATAGGTTATACATTCATGTTTCAATATGCTATGGAAAGAAAGTTGTCTGCTATCCGTTCACAGTCAGTACTGTATACAGCCAAGGTCATTTGATGTGTCACATGTTCTACTCGCAGTACCTTTTTTCTCGAAATACACACGGATTTCCACTATGCCTGCCTGATAATAGCATCACACGAATGTGTGCTCCAGGTAGCATGTGACTTTCAGTTGTGCTTAGTAATTAGTTACATAAAAAAAGAAGTGCGCTTAGCTCGGGTTCGGTTGTAATCAAAGGCCCATAAAGAAAAAAAGTACCGCTATAGGAGAACAAAACGTCGATTAGGAATTTTAATAAGAATAATATTAAGAATGAGAATACGAATACGTATGGTGGAATTACAGTTACACGTGTTAATTTGCACCTGAATGAGTACACTTTCTATTTGACCTAAACAAAAGCCTTGGAAATTCAATTTTAAAAGGTTTTGTGTAGGATAACATTAAAACAGGTACACAAGAAACGGTATATATTTGGATTTAATTAAAACAGCTGAGAGTCATAATCCTACAAAAACCAACATTACGCCATAATATAGCCTATTGTTTTATTGTAATATAACTCCTTAAAGTACGATTTTGTAACGATTTCAGATAAATTGATTTTTTACTTGTATTATGTTGTTTTAATATCAGTTTATAATAATAATAATAATAATAATAATAATAATATCTATGATGTGCTGTAATGACGTCTTAGAGTTTCCGCATTGTATGTATTTTAATATCAATGCCGTGATTAATAAAATAGCAGATATAGGCCAATATAATTAATAATAGGGTAACAATATCAACACAGAAGATATTGAAAAAATCGTGTTCAAATATTTGTCTGAATTATTACTATATTATTTTAGTATTACAGTAATATAATAAATTAAGAAAAACAACATTGCCATTTGAAATAATGTTATAGTATATATATATATATATATATATATATATATATATATATATATATATATATATATATATATATATATATATCAACTAACCTTAAGACAACCTCAGAAAATACACGTGCTTTTAAATAAATGCAAACATTTAAATAGAGATTTTAAAGTTTTTAAACCAATTAAACACGCAGTTAAGTAACTATAGGTCCATGCTTCAGCGTTCAATCAAACTGAAATGTAGTAGTCAATTAAACGGAAATGTAATTTTGCATCTGTTAATGGAATTACAATATCAGTAAACTAGTGGTACTGCAGTTGATTGATAGATATATATTGAGAAAGGAGACAAGAGTTTTTAGACTTGATAGCTGACTTCAGGCATTATGTTTCTGTATGGATCACTCAACAGAAATGTTGCTCCTCAAATTCAGACCTTTCAATCAGCCTTGTAAATCCTTACTCTCATTGAAACATATCTTCAATATAGAATAGTTAGCAAGGGTTTCATAATGTATTAGTTGAAAGCTCCCATATTCCTCACGTACCCTATTTTTTAAAATTGAACTTTGAAGCCGCATTGCAGTGTTTTTCATTCGGTCATGTCTTTGTTCCGTGTGTCCCGGGATCTAAATGCATTCAGGTTACTTTTGAGTTTCATATAAATGCAACACCAGTCCTTAAACCAACACGAAGGTTTATATTTTACTTTTTTAGAGTATAGCCTGCAATATTTTAAATCGATGCTATATAAAACGTTTCACATTAGTCATTAACTGCAATGCCTTCAGACAAGGCGTTTTTATCTGTTCAATTAAAATAGTTTGTGTTCTATGGAGTCGTAATGGAATATTCCAGAAGTTAAAACCCCACCACCACCACCACCAATAATAATAATAATAATAATAATAATAATAATAATAATATATTTACGCAGGAGTTACATATGACAGATTTTGCTAATCTAACGATTTGTAATCGTCTAAAACACTTTGTGAATACTTTCGATTATGTTACATAAATGACCACTAGATGAACATGAAATGTTAGTATGTAATGTGTAGCGCCACCTTAAAATGGTACCTTTAACAACGCATTGAGCGCGCTCACATCTCCACGCTGTTTGCCAGATTAGGAGATTATTATTAGCAGCGGTTTTGACAAATATAGACACAAACTCAATCCTAAAATAAATCTATTTCTGCAACATTGTTTTCGGAGCTTCTGTTGAAATTACACGTTAGCATTAAGCTACAATGCCAGTATACAGCAGCTTGTCTTTTCACATTACCGGAAGATACCTTCTGTGTGTATTATAGCAGTACGGGTTCAGCTCCAGATGGTGTGATAGTATACGTGACATCAACATGGGACCACAATCCAGTTATGTGCAGGATAGGGCATTCTTCTATCCCCAAACATGGCTTCAAATAGAAGGTCAAAAGTTCAAGGCTTACCCGAGTGATTAAGGTCACAAACCCAGGATTATAGTTGTGAAAAGAAAACGACATGCTTTTAGTCAGGTGCATGTGAAATCACATTTCATATAAACATTACCACGTGCACGGATTAACTTGAACGACACCAGGATGTGTGAGCCTGCGCAGCACTCACCTTTTCGTGAACCCTTTTGCAAACACAACACCATAAAATGCCACCTCTCTCTAATGTATGACATGTATAAGTAACGTGTTTATTTAAGCCTACCCTTTTACAAAAAACAGTTCCTGCGGGCTTTCTATAGCGGAACATCATCCCAAATCTTAGCGTTTATATATTGGGTTCCAAATACAATAATTTGGGTTCAGATGCTTTCCATGTGACCGCTTATAATTTTTTTTAGTATACAATTACACTGTCATTGAAAATGCTGTTCAGAGAAATGTCATGATCCACAACTGTATGCATGCAAAATTGAGATAAAACACAAGTCATGTATGTACACGTTTCTTCGCAATTTATTTTCACTGTCATTGCAAGTCATGGTTTGGTTAAACGTAATCTATGTAATTGTTTAATATGTTATACAAAATAATAATAATATACGAATAAGCCACAAAATACAAACTGAGTATTTTTTAAATACTGAAGTTACAGGTGTTAATATAAATAAAAAAATATTATTATTTGTAAACATTAACATCCTTCCCTATTCTCAAAAGCAGCCTATTAAGCAGTTGTATGTGAGCTATTTCTAAATGAAAGCCTAAACACAAGAAGATAGAGAAAACGGACCTAAATATGAGGCATAAAAATGCAATTCAAACAATGATCACGTTTTCTGAATTAATAAGCTTGGAGTTACTTGAATAACAAGGCTAGATGAACAGTAATTGTAATGTTGCAATATGTTGTTGTTTATGCTCAGTAGCGTTTGTTATTGCGTTGTGTGAAACCCTTCATTACAAATAATAATAATAAATTGTAATCGCTGCCAAAACAATATTTACACCGAAAATTTACACCGTATTCTGAGATTTGACTATGTTGACAGCTTATTATAAAATTGTAATTATCAAAACAAATCAATAAGTAGGGCACCGTAGGCCTACTGTTTTTTCTTGAGTGATACGGCACAAAAATAAGATCCACTGTGATTGCAATTATTATTATTATTATTATTATTATTATTATTATTATTATTATTATTATTATTAATAATAATAATAATAATAATACTAATAATAATAATAATAATAATAATAATAATAATAATAATAATAATAATCATAATCCGACGCAGTATTTTTGATGTAGTTTAGCAGTAAACTAAATACAAAATACGACAGTAGCCTGGCTTGATTAAAAGACTGTTGCAGTGGTTTTCGTAGATGAAATATTTATAAGCAAATGTATGGATTTTACACGCAATGCAAAACCAAATAGATAATCAGTGAATATCCTGGACTTGTCTTTAAAAAATTAAAAAAATAACATAACATACACAAAAACAAATCAATAAATAAACGGGACCAGAAATAATGACTTACTTTCAAATAAATTATCTACCCGTTTATTCTTGACTAGATTGCATTTCTCGCAATTTTCAAAGCTTTCGTTTCAATGCCTTATTGGTCGCTAATGTGCCTGCTGTTTATACACTGCCGTTCACGGAGTAACTTTATAGACTAGTCACTAGCCTACTGTGAAAAACAAAAAAAAGTTTGTTTGCGGAGAACATCTGTTTCTCACCTCCTCTTTGCTCTACATACATTGAACTATGTAATTGTGTTATACCCACCAAACAAACCTCATTTACAGTATATAGGGTGTGGAGTACAAAAGAACACTGCGGCAAAGTAAGCAAGAGGGGTCCACTACTTATTACACGTTTTAAAAAAATAAATAAATACGACCACCACCACCACCACTACTACCACTACTACCACTACGACTACTACTACTGCTACTACTACTACTACTACTACTAATAATAATAGTAATATCTGAACGCTATATAAAAAAGTCAACATGCATTTCTTCTTAAATGGGATTAACATTAGTAAATGAAGACAACGTGCCTCATTAATACTTGAATATATATATATATATATATATATATATATATATATATATATATATATATATATATATATATATATATATAACGTAATACGCGCAACCATGCTTGTAATTAAAGTTATAATATGGTTGGTATACAGAAATGTGTGTAGGGCCTATACCTGCCCAAATTCAACAAACAGAAAAATGTCCCTCCTAATTAAACGGAATTAGAGAACTGGGGTGGTGAGTGCGGGCAGAACTCTGTCAAGACTCACAGCAACCTCCTAGATCTCAATTATACACAGCGAGGGGGCTTCTGCTTGGCTTCAGCGATCGGGAGGTAATTGGCAACCCGGGAAGAAGGAAATACCTGGGCGCACCTGGCACTCGCCTTTGTGCCGTTCAGTGAGGCGTGCGCGTGTCCAGGCGACAACCTCCATTCTAAACCGAAGTTGCCAATTAAAATAATGTGTGCAGTACGCTAACTAGGTGAGCATATAGACTAATTAGTATAAACGTGAGCTGATTAGAACTGCAGTGTATTGACAAATGATCTATAGGCCTATATCAATATTTGCAGGCTGATGATAAGGGGGAAATTGGAACGGAGGATTCCTGAACCCGTATGAAGAATAAGAAAGAGAAAATGAATCTGTCTTTTGTGGCGTGTATTTTAATCGATTCATGTTTTTGTTTTGTCCACATATGATAACCTACATTAAAGTACAATCCATTTTGATCCGAGACTATTTTAGCATCACTAAAAAAAGATGACTAATTATAACAACGTCACATCTATAGTAGAAATAAACAAAATAATTTTCTAAAACAGCGCTTTTAATGAAAAAACATATTTTGACAATTTGAAATCATTATTAAAAGTCACGTTTTTCAGTTTTAGCAGTTAGATATATTTGACGTTTCACTAATAATAATTTACTAATAATACAGTAGGCAGTGGCGTAACTTTGGTTTAAGAAATGTGTGTGTGTGTGTGTGTGTGTGTGTGTGTGTGTGTGTGCGCGTGTGTGTGTGTGTGTTTCTGTAGCTGATGCATGCATACAGATTATTCTATCTGAAATTATGTCCCCCATGTAAATTATGCCTATGACAGTAGGCCTATATACTACGAGATAATCATCCCTCCTATTATGTTAATTACCATGTTTTTTTTTTTTTTTTTTTTTTGTGGGATGCATTCGTAATATTGTACGCATATGTTTCTCATGTTACACGAACAGTATTAGTCTCTACTGCTTACACCATCAAAAAGTCTGCATTTCTCACACACAGTTTTATCTAAGGACATAGCATTTCTCAAACACAGTTTTATCTAAGGACATAAACTGACGTATTCCTTAAAACCTGCCAGGTTCACGAGTTCACTGCTTGTAGCTATGGGGGGGCATGCAAGCGTTATACCGGCATGTGTATTTCACACTGCAAAGATGCTGCTGTGCCCAACATGACAGAATTAATACATGACGTGTTAAACTCCAAGAGTTTATTTGCCAAGTATTATTACACTACGTCATTCAATGTGGAGTGAGAAAGGACATTTTGAGTATTTGGCAGGGAGACAGTTCTGTCAGATTGATGGCTACACCGAGCAGAACAACGTTTGTGTATGCAAGGTGCCTTCCATCAATAGAGAAAGCGTAAATACTGTAGCGATCTCGGTTAATGCAGGCAGGCGCATCACACAGAGCGAGGCAATCCACAAGCAGGCGGAGGGCGGGCGTGAACCCGGCACATCTCGCACTAAAGCATAACGCCGATACCGCTGTACAAAAAAGCCAGCTCCTTTGCAAGGAGCATATCTCGGGTCTGCATATATCGGGTCTATGTCCCTGTGTGTGATTACGTCACCTACCAGCCCTGCTGCTGCCTTCCCCCGTGCACGCTACAATACCCTGGACAGCTCCAACACTCTCAATCCACATCTCTTCACCCCAACTCACAAACGTAGGGCAACACATACACACACTCTCTGACTCGCTTCATATGCTTTTTCAAGAGGATTTAAATGAGTGTAGGGCCTATTGTTATATTATCCTGCGTGCTTTACGAACGGTTGATGTGGGGAAAAATGCTTAGAAAATGCTTTTATTTTTGTTTACATACACATTCTTTGATTATGTTATACAACAAATAAATAGATACTAGATAAAATCTTGCCTTAATCTGGTACTGTGCAGAGCATGGCATTGTCAAGATCTCGCGTTACTGCAAGTGCCTCCGCGTTGCCCAGCAACCACCAGACGCAGGAAATGTATCCAGTTGGAACTTTTTATTTGTATTATCTCGCGGTGATTAATACGTTTAAAGTTGTTAACCCCATTGCATTATTTATGAGACGTAGGGGGAAACAACAACAGCAGCTCAGTCATGTCATACAGTGGATTTTTAAACAGTAACAGCCATGTTTCGAAACACGTTCGGGATTTTTTTGAATTGAAGCACAGAGCTGCAGAATATTACACAACAAACGGAGTGCCCCAGAAAATAGATGTGCTGAATTCAATGTTTTACAAAAAAAACTGATGATGTGTACGGGTATTTGGTATGCGAGAACTCTTATCTGTTTTGTTATTTATTATTTAGTCACTTTATCAACTGCTTTTTGGAGTTTTTGTATAAGTTACCGTTCAGGTAAATTTTTCTAGAAGCACTGGACAAGACTAAAAATATTTATTAGGTTTATTCAGCATTTTTTTTTAGTTTTGTTTTTGTTTTAATACCAAGTACGGTATTCTTTGTGGGTATTTTTTATTTGTTTTTTAAAATCTTTTATTGTTCATTTTTTTTAGGCAAATTACTTTTCCAATTTTTCCAAGCCTCCACGGATAACCAATCTAGTGGGAAAATAAGTGTATGATGGGAAAGGCCAGACAGCTGTCCAAGTGAAAGTACTGTGTACAGTTGAAAACAACAAAAAGGTACTAGTTCAATGTCAATTCTTTGTGTACTGTACAGCACAGTACATTTATATTACAGCATAGATACAGTAAACCCTATTCTAACACCAGCTCATTGGTTACTAGCGAGTCTATCCGTGAACAGATTCTATTATTTCTTGCACAAATGAATGAGAGACAGTGTAGCTAACAAAATAATTCCACCAGTCTCGTCTTGTACATTTGCAACGTAAGTCTCAAAGGTAGAGTTTAGTAAGAAACACATGTTATAGCATTATTATAGTACTACATAAAGTAAGTAAAAAAAAAAAAAAAAACCACTTCCTAATTCTCAATGTGTCTTTTGGGTCCAAAGCATGTTATGCTGAAGCCATGTCAGTCAGTAAGGGAAGCAGTGCGTTGGTTGATGACAGGCAAAAAGCTATTGAAGGGATGGAGACACTGGTGAAATGACCGATAAAAGTGCAATGCTCTCTGAAAGCATGGTTTGCAGACAGAGATTTCTTCCACCTAGTGTATAACCAGATATCATGTGTATTCCAATATAGACAATGGGAACGCGCAACTGGCAAGACCAGAATCCTAAGACTGCTTGCTTTCTAAATATCTTGGTATCCCTGTATAGGTATCTATATGCTCTTCAATACTGTAATCTAAATACTAAATCTGTGCCTGACCCAAGATGTACTATGTCATGGAAAACCTAATCAGAACAGTTACAGTCCCTATTCAGCCATGATAATAATAATAATAATGCTAATAATAATAATAATAATAATAATAATAATAATAATAATAATAATAATAATAATTTATTATAGCGCCTTTCACACCTAGGTGTCTCAAGACACTGTAGAAAACAAAACAATCAAACACAAATCAACATTACAAAACACAATGAATAACAATTAATCAGTTAAAAAAGTCTATAGATACATAAATCAATACAATACAATAAAATATAAAGGTAAATATAGAGATAAAATCGATCATTGTAAAAGTACAGTATAATAAACAGTGCAAACTGCAGTAGCGTCAAAGAGTAGGTTATAGAGTGCATTTCCTGATCCTTATCATGTATGGTAGTGGGGCACAATGTTAGTGGTGTACCACAGGGGAGATAATTATTATTTTTTTAATTAACTTGTATTCTTCACTTTAAATCAGCTGGATGGGTAGAAAAATGGTAAGGCTTTTAAAAAACAAAAGGTCTCGATTCATTAGCACAAATTATTGAGGGTCTCAGAATATGGAGGTTATATGTATGGTAAGGTAAGGTACCTGTCTGTACGTCTATCTCTACACATGAGAACTATTTGTGATATATGTAGGGGCCTCGCCATGCATACAATTTGGCTTTTGCATACATTGGATGTAGGTCATCATGGTGCTAGTTTTGTATTTACAAGGTGACCAGGGATTTATGTTGCTGACAAACTTGTTGGTCAACTGTAAAGGACCTTGTCCAGTGGCCTGGCAATTACTCCACAATGAGTCCATGCGAAATCAATTCAGTCAATCCATTTCCCGCTCCCTCAGTTGTGTCCTATACTGCTGAAACAGTAACACACTTTTCTGTTTTTAGAGTATCTGCTCAGCAGCAATATCCAGTAACTGTGAACCACCCGGACCCAATTATGGTTTGCCCGAAGCTTGGGAGATGGATGATACTAAAAGAAAGGAATCTGTCTCGATAGCTTTGCAATGGATCAATGAGCCACTGGCAGCATTGTTGAGGGGGCATGAACCAGCTGATCAGTTAAAAGCAGATACATTGCTAAGGTACACGCTGAACTTTTCATCTGTTGTACTTGAGAGAAAGGCAGAGATTTCTGAGACACAAATTCTGTCCATATGAAGTGCAATTCCATGTGAATTTCTTGTTTTTCTGTTCCAGTAATTGTTTTCAAGTGCATGTTGCAGAAAAGCAGGAGCGAATGGAGGAGGAAAGGAAACAACAAAAGCTGATGTTGGCTGTGGAGCCTGAGCCACTGCCTCCACCTCAGCCTTCTGCTGCAAATAAAAAAGAGAAACGGGCCTGTGGCAAAGGTCAGACATGGAGTTTACATTTATAAAGGATGAGTGAAAAACTTGAAAAATGAGATTTCTGGAAAACTAAAAATTTGTTCATACAGAATAAACTTTGAGCATTGTACTTTAAGACTTGGCTAGACAACCTGAGAAAAATGGCATGTGGTTTGACAATGTCCTTCGTGGATAAAATATGATTTGTTTGTGGAGAAGTATCTGTTGCTACAGAACACAAAATCCATCTGCATAACCCATGGAGGACATCAATAAATCAGGTCAAAGCTAGGCCATTTTCCCCTTAGGACCAACGTTAACGCCAGGTTGCCTAACCAAGTTTCAAGTATAATGCTACAGAAAATAGTTTTCCAGGCATGCACATTAAAAATACCACCGGCACTCATTGTTTACCTCTCTCGTGTTAGGAATAAAGACTAATGTGTGACTCTGTGTCATGGCTAATTGACTGAAAGCGGAATTAAGGAGTAGCAGAAAAGTCAGTGCAGCCTGAGGTAAATTAAGTCACGAATCACAGGCTGAGGGTTATATTCCGATCATATATCAATTGACATAATTCAGCTCATTGATCAATGGAGGATAAAGGCAAACAGTGGCTATAATTTAACTATTCTAACTTATTCAAATATACAACAAAAATAATAGATTTAGATAAATCTTCTTTATTGAAACAGACGTGAAACACAATGTCTCCACTCTGTCTGTAGTTTAACCTTGCTGGGGCAATTCATTGACCCCCTTCTAGGAACACTAAATAACATAAATAATATTGTAGCGCAATATCTTCATTGGAGTTTAATGTAATTGTAGCTAAGGTAATTTAATAAATCTTACCTTTTTTGCATTTCCATTAGCTAAATAGGTACAGTTTTGAAAGAAACATGTTATAACACAGATGTAGGTTAAAGGAATCTCTCAGTTTCTATGTCTTATTCTCAGGTTATCTGTTTCCACTTGCACTCCAAGCCTGGTACTGTCTTCAAGTATATCAGTCAACAGGGGAAGCGGCTGGTTGGATAATGACAGCAAAGAAGCCATTGGGGGTGGGGACAATTTCACCCTCCAGGTAAAAAGACCAAGAAAGTGCAAGTGAAAGCTTGGCTTGCAAACAGAGATTTCTTTAACCAAGTGTAGTACCATATATCAGGTTTAAAAATAAAAATACAAGTTTATTAAAACATGTCTTTCTTTCAAAACTGGACAAAGAACTAGGTATATAATGAATGGAAGGACTCAGTCTGAAATAGTTATTTTGTTAGCTACAATCACATTAAGGACAACAGCATTACCATATCCATTGCTGTTTCTGTCATTAAAATAGGCTAATGTGTTCCACCCTTCACCCTCAGGTCATTTTAAAATATGTAATTCATTTATGTTTTAATGCATTAGTAATTCATGCTTCAGACTCTGATTAACAATGAAAATAATGTTTAAAAAGTACATTAATTGTGTTTAAAGGTAAACATACCAATAATTTTGGGTCTGGTGTCTTTCCAGGCAAAAAGACTAGTGTTCCAGAGAAGCCCATCCCTCCAGCTGAACCACAAGACCCAGTGTTGCCGGGTAGCATGGCAGTAGGATCAGTGTCACTGACTGTCTGAAAAGCTGCTGCCAAATTGAGTAGCATTCCTATTTTCCAGCATATTTTCGTAATAAATCATTAACAGGTAAATATCTATGGATTATTTAAATTATATCTAATTATGGCTTAAGTATTCTAGAGGTAGTCATTTATTTATTTATTTATTTGTTTATTGTATTTATTTATTTATGTATTTGGTTTGAACCATGCTGTGGTTCTTAGATAGTAAAGACATCTTAGAGAATCGAGCACAGAAGGTCACGAAAAGACAATGTAGGTTCTAAAGTTGTTTCAATGTCTTAGCTGTTTTGCTGGATCATTTCCATACAGTTTTCAGTGTTACTTGGTACTTCAGAAGTACACACAGCTTTCTCAGTGCTGATGAGGCAGTCATGCCAACAGGTACGTCATAGCCATGACAATGCAGATAATGGGCCAAAATGGAGTTTAATGGTAGCAGACAGACTTCTTCACAAGCCTTTTGTTCAATACACACTACGTTTTGGAGCTATGTGCAGAAAGGGCAAGATATTTTTACACAATTGTCGATTATTTTAATGGGCTGCTCCTAATCCTGATGTATTGCAACATGTCTTTATTTTGTGGGTATCCACAATAGACATGCATGTGACCTAACATACCATCCTTTTTCAACCACAGGCAATCTAAGCGGCAGGTAATTTAAAATTGTGCAAAGTTTGAAACATGACCACCACTGCTGCTAGTATTATTAAATATGCCTGCATCTTCAGGGGATCAATGCTATTATTATTATTATTATTATTATTATTATTATTATTATTATTATTATTATTATTATTATTATTATTATTATTATGTAAGCAGATATGTTTTTAGTACTAATGTTGGTTCAGATATTTTACCTCCAAGTCAATGTGCAAAAACTTTGAGAATTCTATTAAGATAAATTCCCTGACTAAGCAGAAAGTCAGTGACACACACTAGATAATAATAGAATATGGAACTGGCTGTTTACACATATCCTTACATTTTCTGAATATATCCTAAGGAAATGGCACATCAAACTGATCCCTGGGGAGCACTATATATAAGATATTTCAAGTCTTTTTGTCACATCCTTTTTAGTTACCTGATATAATATAAATGTAGATTGCACGCTAATTATGATGATATGGAACAGCACACACAAAGTGAATATTATATATTTGTGTATTGTATTGTTTGTTTTCTTTTAGCAAACTATGAAAGACTTTCAGATGCCCATACCAATGATATCATTACTGATATCATTGGTAAACTGGTAAACTGAATCTAACGAAGGAAGTGATTGTGATCCCAAAACCTGGGCTAACCTTTATACAGGTAAAATATTTTGGCATTCTCATCAGAGTACACATGATTACTAAGCTTTTTGACGAGTATGCATTTGGCATCAATATGACAGGCTGATCAAGGTCTTTTCTACAATTTGTAAAAGAAAAAAAAACTGTTCATGTGTCACGGATGGCTGGGTGGTGACGTCACAGACCAGGAAATAAACAGAGGCACAGGTGAAGCGCTGGGTGCATATTTATTAAATAAATCCAATAAACAGAAACAAAACACTTTAACAAAACAAAAACGCACGATGGCCAAAACAAATCTCTCTCTCACTCCTCTTAACCCTCTCCAACCTTATGAGTGGCTGCTGCACTTTTATATATGTGGCCATCTCTGTGTGGAGTAGTGGTTAGGGCTCTGGACTCTTGACCGGAGGGTTGTGGGTTCAATCCCCAGTGGGGGACACTGCTGTTGTACCCTTGAGCAAGGTACTTTACCTAGATTGTTCCAGTAAAAACCCAACTGTATAAATGGGTAATTGTATGTAAAAAATAATGTGATATCTGTATAATGTGAAATAATGTATAATGTGATACCTTGTAACAATTGTAAGTCGCCCTGGATAAGGGCGTCTGCTAAGAAATAAATAATAATAATAATAATAATCTCCAAATTGGTAATCACTAATTCATTTGGAGATGCCCACATTCCTCACAAGTTTAGAGGGATGAGGATTTAACCCCATCCATGCTGCCAAACAATAACAAAACATTGATTTTAACAAATGCAAAACAATACATTTTAAAAATAATAATAATAATAATAATAATAATAATAATAATAATACAAATACAAAACCAGTACAAATAAATATAGGGGCAGGCGTACCCGTCACAACATGTTACAAAACTAGTGAGAAACAACTAAAAAGGCATTGATTGTTTTCAGTTTTGTTACGGTTATGGAGCAAAACAAAACTACGAAAAAATCTACCACCACCCCATCCCCCAGACTTACAATTTTATTTTTATTGATTTGATATAGGTCTACTCAGTTGGTCAAAACATTTAAATCATTAAAACAAGTCCCTCCCTGCTACCACATTCAGTTTGAAACCTGACTTTGCAGTCACCAATGCAGAAACAATATGTGTGATGCCACTGCATTAGTGGGAAGTCTTGCCTATTAAAGACGATTGATTATTCATGGTTGGCAAGATATTTAGAAAACGGTTGAGTTGGGCTAATGGGTAAATACAGTTCCCACCCCAAGTCATTCCTCCTTCCTAGAGAATAGATATACGTTTTGGGGTAGCACTGCTCTTGTGAGGTGGTTTGTTTATTTGAAGAGATGTTGATTTTTCTTTCTGAGGAAGGGTAAAATGGGCAACAAATGGTTGGACTCTCAAGCTTCACAAACCAGCAGGGCTGGTAGAATACTTTTTGTGTCACTGTTCACTGAAACTCTGTAGCTGTTAACTGTTAAAAAGTGTAATGACACCAATGAGTGAGTGGTTTTTTTTTTTAACACCGTGGTACCTTGGTGTAGATTTGATCAACTGAAACCCTGCTGGGATAAACCACTGCTGGGGAATCACCCTGGAATGCAGCATGCATCTATCTTGATAGAATTGGCTAATGCAATCCAGGGAGAGTTTCCGGTGCTGTAAAAGGCTCCAATACAATCCAGCTCTGCTTTTTGGGGTAGGCAGGTTTTGCAGTGGTACAGCATGCAGATAGAGCTCAAATGCATTCTTATTTTATTTGCATATATGTATTTATTGGAAAAACAACACAAAGGCCATACAAATGTCAATGACGGCGTTTACATGGACATGTCTGACAGTTTTCCTCACAAAGGTTTTGCCGTACTTTTCAGGAAATGCGTTGCTATGCTGATCAGATTTAGGAAAAATAGTCGTCCGTACCAATGCAGATTCCTCAGTTCATAGTCATTTAGGGGAAGGGATATTTAAATGTCCGTGTCTGCCTAGTAATTAGGAAAAGAACGACTCTGAATATCGTGAGAAGAGCTTCATGCATTGCCATAAAGATTTAAAAAAATTAACAAGAGAAAATAAGTAACTTGTTGTCGTGCACATTCCAAATTATAATGCATTACTTGTTTGTGTTTCGTTACGTTTCCAACACAGACACACACACACATAAAAGTATGTAAAATAAAACTTTTACTAAGTTTTACTACTTAAAAAACAGATATGCATAAAATCTAAAAGTTTTATTTAATTAGTCTATGAATGTATGTAGAAAATGTGGGAACACGGGAGGTTACACTACAATACAATAACAAACTGTATGATCCATAGGCCTATATGAATATAAGATTGAGAACAGGGGGATATGTTAAAATACATATGAGGTTCCTGAGCAGCTTCATGCACTGACAGTTCTATAGGCGGAGTACCAGGCTGAGCATCCTAATGTTCCTGTACACATCTGCCGGTCCCTATACCCTGCCTCTGTTCCGAGAAGCCAGTGGCTGCTGGTCTGCAGCTGTGGTAGAAGTGCCAGGCGCAGAATCCGCTTAACACACACAAACACACACACACACACACACACATAATAAAACGTGGATGTCTTGTAATATTATAAACATTCAAACAAAAGTCTTTATTTAAAGCTATATGGTACATTTATGTTGTTTGTTAACTATATCCATTACTTATTGCACAATATGCCAATTGATGCTAACAATTCATTCCAGTTCTGTACGGTGGAAGAAGAGGTGGAACTCGGTTGTTCCTGGGACATCTTAAAAGAATTATAGAAAGAACATACTACTACTACAACTACTACTACTACTAATAATAATAGTAATAATAATATGATGCTAAAAGTTCGGTTGGTTGTGCTTAACAACATGCATTTATACAAACATTAATAATAGGCTATATGAGAGGTTTAGCCTATTAATCATTTGCATCTTTTGCGTTCGTTCTTGTGTGTGTGTGTGGTTTGGTACGGCTTTGTTGAGGAATAACGTGAGATTCTACCAGTTAAACAGGATCTTGACTGCTGAAATCTCATGAGACACAAGCACGATTCCTGCTCCGGTTTACGTGGGGTTTTACAGCTATTTTTATCTTGAGAAAGAGATTGATGCCGCCCTTAAAGTTGCGCTGACCAAAGGACATTCTTTTGTGGTTTCATGATGTTTTCGCATGACAACGTCACACAGTCATGAGTGTAGAGTCGATTTTCACATGCATGTAAACCCAGCCATTGTTGTGTGATGTTTCTTAAACTTTTATTAGACTCAGTGCTTAATGCATTACACAATGAAGGACAGACTTTTTTTAAACTAGCAAGTACCTGTGCCGGTGCTTTCTTCATCAATTGCTTGTAATAGCTAAGGCAATAATAATAACAACTACTATTCTACTTCTCAGAGTTTTAACATACTGCAAGAACTTCTGATTGATGGATACAGCATCAACAGGGGAAAGAAAAAATTATTATAAAATTATGTTTGCCACTAGAACTAATTAATGTTTAAGTCTTGTCTTAACTTTAACCAAACAGATTTGGCACTTAATTATTATTAGTTTTCACAACATGAGTAAACAGCTTTATATACTATATGCATTGCCATGCTTTAAATGTAGTTAATAGTCAGAAAGTTAACATTATCCAAACATTTTGCCAAATGAGTTTAATGATCTAAAAAGTGGCAGATCTACATACAGCCAGTCTTTAACCCTATAATAGTCCTGCTGGGGTGATGGGCTAATTTATATATTCAGAAATCAAAAGTGTTTATTCGCACATCCATTCATGAAAAAGGTACAGGGCACAAATTAGTTCAAACAAGTAAAAAGATAGAATGCTCCACATCTTTTATTTAGTTTAAAAACACCATGCCATCAGGTAAAATCAACTTTTTGATCTACAAAAGATCTTCATCAGTATATGAGATAATGTTGCAGCAAGTTTGTCTTAAATAGACCATTAATTGGCGTCCATTAGATACAGGTGAGCAAACACATTATATCAAAGACAAAGGAAAATTAAATCAGACTACGGTGTTACATTTTTTTCAAAGGCAGGTCAACATTGTTAATAATACTTTGTCTCATTAAGAACAGTCTTCACAACATATTTTATATATATATATATATATGTAAAGATCAGTGTTATATAATATTTCATAAATCTCATGATTTTTGTAATAATATTTTATCTTTAGAAACGAACAAGCGCTGTATCTTTATCAGATCGACATCACAAAAAAAATAAATAACAGACATAATCAACATGATAAAAAAATAAATTGATAGCTATTACCAATATATATCAACTCATTACAGATAAATAATCAACAACATCACATCATAATCAAGACCAGAGAGAAAACGGCAAGTGTTAATCTCATTATATTTCTCAGTATATAAATAAATAAATAACCACCAGAACCGTCCTCATTTATCTATGCAATACAAGTAACAAATATACTAGAATCTATACATGAAATTATTTTGCATATGTTCTACATTTTACATAACCAGCAAGAGTATTATATTTACAAAGAGCTAAATCATTTTAGTCAAATGAGAGGAATTTACAGAAAAGGTTTAATATCGAATTCCTCATTAAGAACATTGTTTGTAAATAGTAAATCCAAAAAGTTTCTCTTCGCAGTAACAGCCTATTTAAATCTCCCCCCCCTCCAAGAACCTGAAGATGTTCAATACCTATATATGTAAGACATGCAATATTATTGTTTTCTTTCAAGAAATGTGCAGCCACCGGACTTTGCAAATCTTTACTACGTATGCTGCTCCTGTGTTCAGTAATCCTAATTTTTAGGCATCTCATAGTTTTTCCCACATAGGCTAGGCCACATGGTCATTTGATCATATATATATATATATATAGTTTTGTGTGTTACATGTTATTATACCCTTTATAGAATTTTTTTTTACCAGATGATGGTTGACAAAAGGAAGTACATTTATGTGTAAAATTACATTGGGCACAACGACCGCTTTTATAATTCCCATCAGGAATTCTATAAAAAAATATTCTATGAACAGTAGTGTGTAGATCTGAATGTACCAGCATATCTCTCAAATTAGAAGGTCTGCTGAAAACTAACACCAAAACATATAATAAAAATACAATAAAATGAAATGAGGTTTGCAAAAAAAACATTTAAGGTATTATGATCTGCTACTTTGTAGGTAATTAAAATAAATCTGTTAGTGCTTATAAAGTGCAATATATTATTCAACTTTACACTAAAGGAAATTAAACAGAACCTATTTTAAACTATATAACAATCCTACATTCATGAGATTCCCTTTTCCTATTCCATTTACAGCCTATCCTGAAAACAGTGTCTGATCTGGGTGCCTTAGTGATAGGATTTGAATGACTTGAACAGCCTTCGGATCTCGTTCGAGAAGCTGCCAAGACTCTTCAACTTACAGTCGGAGAAGATTTATATTTAGCAATAAATTGTGCTGCACATACGCTAATGGATTATGTAAGTAAAGAGCAGTACAAGTATAGTGCAGTAATAGTTAATATATCCATAAAGGGGAATTGACCAGCTTATAATGATATAATATGAAACAGAAAACCAACAGCATCTTGACAGTAACTTAGAGATAGCTTTGCCCACACAGCAAACCTATTTTTTTTCTTTTAGGCATAACATTACTGGGAGTGCTGGAACAGTCAACATTTTTAAAGCCAGACTGAAAATCTTTGCCTGATTTTCCTGATGCTTTTAAAAATGTTGCGGAGGATTTGCCTGCCCACAGTGTAACATATTAATCTATATATTCTAAAACATCTTAGGCTGCTGAATCCGTTCCCTGTCGATCATTGGACAAGTAATTACATTGTTAGCTGTAAGGTACTGCTATTTCGATTGACAATTGTCTGGTTATTAATGCTTAATAAGCTTGATTTGATTGACTGATTAAAAGCGAGTTCCCTGCCTGAACCACGCTTTGCTTCATTTCACAGCAGACCTGCAGTCCCACATAGTATATATATATATATATAGATCAGAGGCAGTATGCTGACATAAGTAAATTAGGTTGAGGGTTTTCTTTATTTATTTTTTTTAGATCTATGTATTTGACAGGTACAGATATAATGAGCTGGCACAGTGGCATAATGCACTCACTGTGCCATGGGCAACGCTTTTTATTTTTTATTGCTGCTTCTTTTATGCAACAGCAAAAAGGCAAATATGAAGTGATGACCGGAATACTGAAGAAGCCGCTACCCAGCCGTTATTGCTCTGATAGATCCCTTGAGGAAAGAGGTAAATCAATGACACTTCAGTGTCTGTTTTTCCCATTAGTGTTAGCATTTGTTTTTCACTCCACTTGGACCTTAAGCATTGATATCAGCAGTTGTAAAACTGACACTACAGGTAATTGAATATGTTACATAAATAAAAAGCATTTTATGTAATTTACATTAATACTCTAATGAGTCAGAATCAGATATCCCTCAGCTATGTAACAAAGGGAATTTTATAAAACTGTAAATGAATGAAAAACACTAACCACTAGCTATGCCTAATATTGTAATAATGCACCCTATTCACAAAGCTTTAACTAATGAGTTATTTAAAGTTAGTTTGACTATTTATTTGATTGATTAAATAAACTTTGATAGTTATTCAAGTTCTTGAGTGTAGCTGGTTTCTTTAATAGCAATCAAGAAAATGTGCATGCATTCAAAAAAAGTGTATGTAATCAAAACTTTAACCCCATACATGCTGTGCGATTTTGAAATAATTAAAAGTGTGTACTATATAGAAGCAAAATTCGACAAATTAGCCCAAAATGGCATATACTTCCCAAATTGTAAACTAAGAGTTAAACAATGTTATTTTTGTATTCTGTAATCGGAAATTAGTAGTATAGGTATTTAAACATCGCATGCCTTAAAGGTTTGTGAATTCAGATGATCCCAAATATGCCAGATAGCTCTTGGTTTTTTCATTTCTCCATCAGATCCCCTTTGTGGATTTACAGCATTATAATACACAATGAGTCCATTAATAAAGTAAAACCATTTAAAATAAGGTTTCTGTTTTAGAAAGGTTACCCTTGTTAACTGACAATTGCGTAAAGCTACTGTAGTTTTAGGATAAAATGTGCTGATAATACGATTTTAAACTTGGTTGATGAAGACATAACTATATGTCTACGTGATTGAAACAGGACAAACAGCAGTGGAACAAGCTATACATTGCTGTGTGCTCCAAATGTTATCTGCTTGCTGAAACAACCTCAAAACCAATCCGTTCACTTCTAGTGGAGGAGGATCTGACAGTGCCTGGGTTCAGCATTGTAATCTTGAAACAGACCAATCAGACAACTGTCTTAGACATGACTGAATCAACAGGCGCATGAGAGGTTAGTGATCAGATTTTTAAAATCAATGATATCCTTGTGCACTTAAACTTTCAATTTTTCTGAAAGTTATCTGAACATTAGAGAAATATATGAAATTCCCCAGGCTGCTTCTTTTTCTTGTACTTGGGGGACTAATACCTGCAGACCAAAATTGAGAACACACTGCTCTGAGTTAATTCATATGTTCTTGCTGGTTGTACAATGTTGAAGTCACAGCTTGACTAGAGTTCCCAGAGTAGCTCACCTGGTAAAGACATAACCATTAGGTGTGCAGGGTGAGTCATAAAGTCAGGGATACAGGTTAGCATCCTGTCTGTGCCAAGTTATCAAGCCTATCTGAGGATCTGCAATTCTCATGCCATTTTTGTTATGTGTACTCCTGTATAACTTCAGTTCTTTCTCGCTAAACATCTTAGAGAAATCTAAAGAATAATCTATTTCAGATCAGAAGCGTATTACTGCGTTTGGAACTACAGATGGAGAATCTTCTGATGATTCCCTAGCAGATCTTGGCTGTATTGTGCACCAGAATCCTGTGAGTGATCTTTCTAGCAATAACGTAATGTAAAATAATAATCTTATATACATTTCTGAAGTTTTCTAATAGTTCCTGCATCGGGAATTCTTTCCAGTATTGTACACAGATGCCATTAAAAACTTCTTGTCCCCCTTGTTGCACTGAAAAAATCTTTTTGTTCTTTGCTTGACGCTTTCTGTGCCAGCTTCACTCGTCCAGCAGAGAGACTAGGCCCTAAGAGAGCAGACCATATAGCTGATTTACAGTACAGGAGAGGATAATCAGCACTTTACACTTTGAAAATTTAAACTTAAATAAAGCACATATGAGATTTTGTATATGTAATATTTCAGTCCTTTTTTTGTTTCACATCTCTTGACATTTTCCCATCATAAAGAAATCCCAGAGTGTGACATGTTTTCATACCTTCAGGCTGTAGGAGTGGGAGCCAGGTTTATCAAACTGGGAGGTCTGTGTCGTGGCGAGCGGGGTGACTAAATACTGCCGCCTGCTTTCTATAGAGGATGAATTGGCCCAGCAGGGAGCATTGGGTATGGCTTCTTTTTTCTTTCTTTTCAACTGGTAGAACATAAGAGACAAAGGCCAAGGAAAAGTGACAGAAATTGCTCAGCTGGGGAGAATGGATTTCTAAAGACTTAATAAAAGAAACGTTGTGTCAGGAATCATAAGGAAAGGATCTGGCAAAATGTACATTGGTTCTGTTAATTGGCCACCAAATTGCACCTAAAATACAAGGGCATCGCACCATTATGAAACAATGAGTTAATCTTTTTTCTGCAAATAGCCTGTGCCGAGCAACATAATTGCCAATCAAAAGATTCCTCAGACAATTTAATAGTTAGAAATAAAAGTAAATAAATTAAAAAAAAGAGATTACATTTGGCATCCATAAAAAAAGTTTCCAATTTATAAAAAAAAATCGTACTTATTCTAAATACGTTGTGTCCTAATATTTTCTATTCTGGATAACTCTGTAGATGTATACATATATCTTGAATTCAAACCTGCTGTAAGCCAAATATAACATATTTTGTTATAGAAGAATTATCGAAGGGGAATAGGAAATCACGCAAACAAAAGGCGAGGTCAGAACGATAAACAGAGTTGTCTCAAAAAACTGCAGTGTTATCCAGGAATAAAAGGAAACACGGTTCTGGAAACAGATACAAAGGTTTGCAGTGTTCAGTGTTGTGTGCACCTTTAGTTCTATTTGATTCTCTATATTGTTGTCTACAGGGCCTGCAGAAAAACATGAATTCCCTGTTCTAACTGAAGAAACGGAAGCCGATCCCCTATCCCAAGCTTAATTCAGAACCACAAGTAATGTATTTGTGCAAGAAAAAAAAAGAGTAGTAACTTATTTTTAGTCTTTTACTTTTGCCATTTTTTTGTAATAAATCAAATAATTTTAGTTTTTGTAAACTTGAATTTCCTGACTTACTGTGTCATCAGAATTTGGTATACTTCTCATGCTTATGTTAATATAGATTAAAATCGTATGTATCATACCAGGAGTTTGAAACAACATAGCCACCACCAGTTACTGTGACCTATCAAGGATCAATACACCAGTTATTGTTCATTATGCTGTTTATATTTATATATTTTGTAGCTGATTTTGACAAAGAAAAATATAGTTTAAAAAATAGCTCAACAATAATAAAAATAACAAATATAAAATAGGCCTCTATAGACTTGTGGCATTAAAAAAAACAAAAAAACTAAAACATTTAAAAGTGTTGTGTGTTGTCATAAAGGCTGCAGTTTGGAATACTTAGACAAGGTAGCGCTGGCATTTTTGCTCATAGATCTGAAAAGATTAAATGTCCCTTTGGAGTCAACCATCTATTGTGTAAGGTCCATTGTTCTTTCACTATCTGATGCTTTAAAAATATTGAGGGTAGTGAATTAGAGAAGGTCCTTACAAAGTATAGTACAGTACAACTACTGTAACATGAGCTATGAAATAACAAAGGAACTCTATTATAAAACTTAAAGAACAATTAATGAACAACAACAATGCAAAACAATAAAACACAACAAAAATACTTTGATTATTATTTTATTTGTCACTGTATTCCAAATAAGACTTGATTGCATGACAAATACAGTGCATATTAAATTACATATCATTACTTTCTGTACATTTCTTGTTATAGTGCAGCACCACAAGTTGTAAAGATTAATTTTGTGTTTAGAGGACTACAAAAGAATCAAGACAAAATTACAATGGCTTGAATCGATTTGCACTGTTGCTTTTCACCCAATTAACAATCAATTGTTAACCATTTCTTTTAAGTAATTTAAACAGACAGAAAACACATATACAACTGTGTTCATGAGCCAGTGTTCTGTTTTGCTGACTTTCTTTACTCGTGAGAATGTAGTTAGCAGTACTTACCTTTGTACACGACTCAATGTCTAATGACTTTTTGTGCCAGAAGACATACTGTGGGCATTACAGTTATACCAAGCATATCGTAAATCAAGAGCTTTGTTACACTTTCTGTTTGTTAATTTCAAACCTTACAACTAACTTTTACTCATGCAACTCTTTGTTTAAATATTTACTAAAGATGACACAAACAGTCCCCTTATGCCAACATACAGACTAAATGAGGCTACAATAATTGCATTACATGTTATTTGATATATTCAGTTTGTAACATCTTTTCAGATTATTTCAATCACAACTGATTTAAAAGATAAAATATGGAAATATATGAAATATAATTAAAACTGACTGCCTTTGTTTTCTAATCATAGAAAACTGATTTTATTATTATTATTTTTTTTGCGAATTTATTTTTTCTCTTATTGCAGAAAAACAGGATGTTAATACATTTTAAAACAACAATCTGAGGTCACTTGGGTTCAGGTCAGGTATTAACCCTTGTGTTAAACAATACTGTTTACTTGACAACTACTGTAAAATGCATCAGTTCAAACAATTAAATGAAAACTCAAGAAACCACATTGTCAGCTAGGCAATAATCCCAACCATTTGACTGCCTCTTGCATTATGTAAATACACACACACAGACACCCACAGATCTATAAAGAATGCATCATTTTTATGAAGATCAGCAGCTGCTGTTTGATTCTGCAGGTCCCTCATGGAGTGGGCTTTTCTTAAAGCTGGCGATCTTGTCACAAGCATAGTTGTTTTTCTCATTGAGATTCATTGGCAGGTCTGTGTGCGACGGTCCTCCCTCACTGTCCTGTGTCATTTGGGAATCGTTTTGTGCACTAAAAACAATAAAAAAAGACATTGACTGAAATTAACTCCCAATTGTTATTAGCAGTGTTCGACTTTTGTGATAAAAATAACATCAGATCCCTGAGATGTAGTTATTCTTGGGATCCCTGCTGATAATTGACATCACATTCCAACATCTCACCACTGTTACTTACACTATTTTAATTGCCATTATGATGCAGTCAATATTGCAAGCAGCAATTAGCAGTGTATTTATTGAATTATACCTGGCAACATTTTAATTATTTAAGAAAATATATATAATTGTGTGCATGATAACATAAGAATGTGTTTTGTCTCTTTCCCTCTTAAATGCACTCGAAATGAACTGCTTTGTGTCGATCTCAACTAAAATATGTAAGACTATGCAAAGCACAGTCACAGAAATTACACTGCATCAAACTCACTGGGTTTGGTGTGCAACACCATCTAGGTCTTTCAAAACTGTCTCTTTGTCAATGTCAGGGGCAATTATTATTTGCTTATTTAAGCAAATGTGCTTACTTGCTTATCACACTCTGGGTAATTCACTTAATTTTAATTTAGAAGGTTTGCATGTACTGTAAGTAAGTTGCTGGACAGTATTGATATATTCCAGATATACAGTACATTACCACAATGTAGTTGTAGTAAACTCCTGAGGAAGTCATGTCTGCTTGTCACCACTTAAGCTTCTTTCTAATGTAATATAATATCCAGATCAGATATATTTGAAAGATGCTTATATTAGTAAACCATTGAGTGTTTGTAGTTCATGTATGGCTTAAACCTACAAAGATTTCAGAAATGTATTATTTTATTTATTAGAGCACTTTGCTTATTCTAATAACTCAGTGCTTGAAGGTTAATTGCCCATGTCAAAGCATACACTGCAATCCTTGCTCATTGTGTCTCGCTGTGTCTGAGCTGGCTCCTGCAGTGTCGTGGGATAATTCAGATGTGCTTAGATTACCAGTGGAATGGGGAGAAAATCCTTTAATTGGAGAAGATCATCAGATTAGGCAGCGCCTTCAATGCAGTTCTTTCCGTAAAAAAAAACCAAAAAAAAAACCTGAGGAGCCCGAAAGAAAATGTTTACCCATCCTTGCATGGGCAAAACATTTCAGACACACCTTACATACAAGACTTCACCCCAGGAGCCTTTGGAACTTTTCCATCCTCCCGATCAGACAAAGCAGGAAATCTTAGCGTATATCTATCTAAATTAGATTCCAGCTGAGATAACTGCAATGGATAATTATTATTTGTTCAGTTTTGATTGTTCTCTTTCACACATTCACTCAGCTAAATTTGAACTAGCTAAAATGGGAACACATTCGACTTAATTATATTATTCTTTTCCCTTTTTATAAATATCTTTAAAAGTTAAATACAATCAGCAGACGATAGCTAAACATTTTAACTGTTGTAAATGAAGAATAACTGTTTTAGGTCAAGTAAATAAAAAGGGATGGGAGAAGGGGAATCTAATCATTTTGACGTTTTGTTTTGTAAAATCAAAGAGAAAAATGAATCCTGCAGATTAAATTGCAAATGTTAAAATTTTCATTGATCCTCTTTCAAAAGATGGACCCTTGTGTAGTGATCATGTTCATCTATCTGTTACACACGGTGATGGCAATAACTGCCTCGAATTCTCACTTCTCCTAATGTTAATTATAGCCTCCTCTTGACCTTTCAGATTGTACCTAGGTCGAATCCAATAAATTGATTTAATACAAATTGTTAACCTAAAGATGAACGAGGATCCTCCATGTGTGCGTACTGTTTTATACTTAAACCCACAGATTAATTCCAGCAATTAAAACTGCACATACATTAGCACTGTTTAAACAATAGGCCTAAACAAAGAAAGACAATTCAGATTGGGGGGAGAATTCTCTCAACTTTTGTTAAATGAATTGTTTCTAAAATAAAACACGGGTAAACGACCACCATATCAGTTGAAGGATCAGTATTTATATGGTGGATAGCTTGCCAGCACCTGTTTCCTAAACCTTTGGTCCTGGAACTGTATTGTCCCCTTCTATTACAGCCTGCTGGTTCAGTGCTGAAAGTGGAGGGGATCTAGGAAGCTACAAAGCGATGCCTGTGTGGGGTGATTCATGAGGGTGCAAACAAGTAGGCCACTCCAGTGCTCAGAGAAATGGCACCCTGCTAGGCAATTATGGTGTTTTGAAAATAAATGAAATGCCTAACAAATCCCGTAAATGAAGTGTTTCCTGTGGAACTCAACAGTCGTCTGTAGGTACTTCCTAATTGCTGATTATTCCAAAGTTTCCACTGTGATCCCTGATGGTATCCCAGCTGCTCTGAAATACATATAAATTAATATAAAAAGGCCAGTACTAGTAAATGCAAAATGCTGCCCGTAGTGTAGTTTTCATTGGCCTCTAATTTCACAGGACTTCTCGATTTTTGTTGTGGCGGACTAATGCATTCGAAAAGTAAGAAGGCTTTTTTTTTGTTTACATTAGTGAGCCTTTAGTGTCTGATAATTATTATTATTATTATTATTTATTTCTTAGCAGATGCCCTTATCCAGGGCGAGTGTTCGGCATTGCGTTAGGTTTGTAATATTTTAACAATTACTAAGAAGTGTTACAAAGAAGTCTGGAACCATTTTACATGTTTCTTTGAGGAGGCTGTGTGGTCCAGTGGTTAAAGAAAAGGGCTTGTAACCAGGAGATCCCCCGGTTCAAACCCCACCTCAGCCACTGACTCATTGTGTGACCCTAAGCAAGTCACTTAACCTCCTTGTGCTCCGTCTTTCGGGTGAGACGTAGTTGTAAGTGACTGTGCAGCTGATGCATAGTTCACACACCCTAGTCTCTGTAAGTGGCCTTGGATAAAGGCGTCTGCTAAATAAACTAATAATAATACTTCTACATAATAATGAAAACTATTTCACAGGCACATATGGTTGTATGGTTTACTGCTGCAGTGGGGCCAGCTTTACTGCTTTATCAAAATGAGTTAACCTTTCTTTAGTTAATTCATTATACAGTTATTGACTTATTTTACATGTATGTACTATTTAATACCAATTTTATACGCCACTCCTTTGAAAAGAAACATGATGACAGAACAATTGCTTTGTATATGTGTTATACTGAAAAACTTCACTTCACAAAAAAACATTGTTCCCCTAATTGTCCCCAATATACAGACACATTGTCGAGGGCACATTGCTGTAAAATAAATTCAGTGCGCAGATAAAGGAGGGCTGGAGAGTGTTTTCCTGATGTCCTCTATGGTCACTAGAGGTCAGGTAGGAAAAGCACTGAAAATAAATATGATAATGAAACAATTGCCAAGTATGGGTGTGCGTTCCTATAACATTAGGCACCGAATTGAATATCATTTTGAAGATGCATTTTTATACAGTGAAGATGGTATTAACTTGTCACAAAAGGGCTGCCTATTTGTAATGAAAAAACAAACCCCTCTCTTGGTTTGCCTGGCTTGTACATTACCATAAGGTACTTGTATTTTGTTTATTTTAATTGTATTATTAAATACAATTGAAGCTAGTTAGAAATTACCTGAAAGTAATACAAAAATAGAATTTGGATAATTTTAAAATAATATTTATTCATTACATTATACAATTTACTAATGGCTTAGACCAACTTAAAATAATAAAATTATGGATATTAAAACTTAATCATTTTTAGTCCCAATAAATCATTTAGGGATTTTTACTCCATGTTATCATTTTCTTCAGATAGGAAAAAAGCACCTGTTAAAGTTAATATACCAGAAATAAACAATCCAGATGTTTAATATCAGGGCTTGTAGTTGTCCAAATCATGTTTTGACTGATTGTAGATTGTATGTTCTAAATTATTCATCTGTGAAAAATGTGGAACACAAAATTATTCTTGTTCAAATTTCCAACATTGTCCTACATTGATTTTGCAACAATCTGTCTAAAAAAACAACAAAAAAACCCAGAACCATATTAATTTCCTTTATTTACGGTTTATCCTTGTAGAGTTCTCAAATAAAATGGTGTCTAGCTCCCCTGTAAAGGTCAATTAACCTCATCTTTCACCACCATGAGAAAGTTAAGTAAAAACACAATCCTTAGATTAGACAATGAAAGCTTTCTGAGAAACACCTCACCTCACGCTATCCACATTGTCCTTCCTATTGGCCACAATATACAGGCACATTGTCGAAGGCAAATTGGCTGTAAAATACATTTAGGCGCAGATAAAGGAGGTTTAAAGAGTGTTTTCCTGCCTTTGACATTTTGTGGCTTATTTGATATTTACTAAAGGTCAGGGAAGAGAAGCTGCTGTAACATCAACTCTGATTAGATTAAATATCCAGGAGTGCTGCAAAATTAAGCCCCCCCTATTTTGTCTCTTATCCTTTTTTTCAGGAGGTTAACTGCAGTAAACCAAAAAATCAGTATGGAGAAAATAACATTTAGACAAGGAGAATCTGTATCGAATTTCCTCTCTAATCTGCTTAACCCCTTTTAAAGTGAGGCGTGCATGTGATTTTGTCTGGACGGAACAGGAAACTTAAAGCTTCAATTAGCGCAAAGCACAATGCACCTCCAATCTGATTCCTGTTACTAACTTCCCTTTTTCTTTCAGAAAGAGGACAAAATTACCTGACATCCGTGTGAGGAAACTCAAAACCAAGCTAAGTCATTTTGACAAGGACAGGGCATTGTTAGGAAACACAGTGATCTTGAATTCAATTCAATTGAAACACACACTCTACCTGAGGCAGGCTTAACCCCTGAGGTGCTGGAGCTGAATATAGGGATCTGGTAAACAGATCTCTCCTTAAAAAGGTGTCTATTTTAAAGGGCGATTTGTTACTTAGCAAATGAAAAAGTTTAAAAAGAGGCACACCCTTATTATAATTTTCTAAATATTGTAGGAATCTTTTTAGAAGCAGTTCCCTTAGTTGAAACAAATACACAATTTAATAATCCTGGTAAGCAATCACCTAAGCAGAAACAGCAATTGATAATTGTACAAAACAAATATATTAGGACAGGGGTTTTCAACCTTTTTTTGAAACTGTACCCTTTCTGTCTGGAGGTTTCAACTCAAGTACCCCTTTACAATTTTCACTCGACTGAATGGTACTACAGTTGCAATAAAAGGTAGAATACTCTGATTACACATTTCTTTTTTCCCTCGTTTATTTAATCTATAACTTATGTCAACAGTTTGCGACTGACAAACTGCTGCTTTAGGACAGATTACCAAACAGTAGGCTTAATTCTTAAATATTTTAATGACATGTCTTTGGATGCACAGAACTGAAAGATAGTATTTGGGAATTTTTTTGGAAACACTTGTATATATGCTTTCTATTCAGCAAAGTTATAATAAATAATACAAAATAGGCTGCACTGTAAATGTTCATGATGTTACCATTTACTTCCCATCTCAGCAGAATTATGTTTTTGCTTACAGTATCAAAAACATTAACCTCAAGATAAAACAATAATAACTAACACTGATAAACGTTTTAATTAAAGCCAATATAAAAATGATCCAAAGGGATTTGGTATAACTTTGTCGCTTTGCACTTTCTGTACTCTTGTGCCCATTTCAAGCAGCCCTATTGCTGTTACTAAAAATGCAACCGCGCCTAACAAATAAAGTGTGAGTGTTGTGATTATTATTTATGTTTACCGGACCATTTATACTTCTAAAAATACCAAAATATTGTGCCTCACTGATTAGTATTCAATTATACGACAAGTTGAAAACAACAACATTAATGAGCAACACAGAGTGCTCTCCATAGGCAGAATCACCAGACCCCTGCTTCACCTACCCATATCAGAGTGGAAATCTTGTTTTTTTTTCATCTGTGGCTCACTTTGAGCTGCTAAACAAAAATGACATATTTATGCACAATGGTTTAGAGAGAATATATAATACTGTTAACAAAATCGATTCAAGATGCATTATTTACCTTGAGTTTCATTTTTTTTTGCAGTAGTCCTGTGCACCCCCGATGACCCTTAGAAGCAACCCCAGGGGTGAAAACCCCTGTATTAGGATATTAGAAGGTAAGAAATTTAGAAAATGATATGAACTTTAATGGTCTACAGTGGCAGATCATATAGCGGCAGTGGCCTACAATCTTGCTAAATATGGCTGGGTGGAAGTTTACCATTTTCATCTATAATTTAGCGTTCTGTGTACTCTGCTTCATCAGAAACTGCTTGACTTACCAGTTAGTGTTACACAAGCTTTCTCCATTCTTGAAGCTAAGAAGTTCTTAAACAAGTAAATTGTATGAGGCACTAAATAATTAATACTGCTGCTGCTTCAACCGTATATACCTGCACTAAACGCGGTTCCTTGTACAACTTTAAGGCCTGTTTTAAGGAACGTGTTCTACTTCAGGTGAGATGTAAAACTGAGGTCCTATTGTAAGTGACTTGGCAGCAGCAGTTGTTGATGCATAGTTCACCCCCTATTTTCAGTAAGTCGCTTGGATAAAAGCATATGATATAGGACTAATTAATAATAATAATAATAATAATAATAATAATAATAATAATAATAATAAATAACTTAATACGTTATTTAAAACCCCATTTTAATTATTGTAACCCAGTTTGCCGTTGTAAACAATACTATAATAATAATTGTAAATAATACCACAACGCTGTCCTGTTACAGCCGTTAATAAATATTTTAAAACTGAGGTTTATTTGTTTATTCTCTCAAAGCATTAACAAGATAATTTTTAGAAATGCTATTTTTTCTTTTTATAAATTTAGTCGTTGCCAATTATTTTTATTATTTTCTCCCAATTTGGAATGGCTAATTATTTTATTATGCTCAGCTCACCGCTACCACCCCTGCGCTGACTTGGGAGGGCGAAGACGAACACACTCTGTCCTCCGAAGCGTGTGCTGTCAGCCAACCGCTTTTTTTCACACTGCGGACTCACCATGCAGCCACCCAAGATCTACCGCATCAGAGGACAATGCAGCTCTTAGGCAGCTTACAGACAAGCCCGCAGGCGCCCGGCCAGACTACAGGGGCCGCTGGTCCGAGGACACCCTGGCCGACCTAGCCCTCCCCCCCCCAGGCGGCACTCAGCCAATTGAGCGCCGCCCCCTAGGAGCTCCCGTCGTCGGTCAACAAAGGAACAGCCTGGACTCGAACTCGCGACGTCCAGACTAGAGGGCGCATCCTGCACTCTACGCAAGTGCTTTTACTGGATGCGCCACTCGGGAGCCCCCTATAAATGCTATTTAAAACAAAACAAAAAAACATTCCTTTTTACACAGGCTACATAAACTTATTTTCAACATTATACACAAGAGTTATTTTATAACACATAATTTGATGTCCACATTTGTGAGCACAGGGCCTGAACTGGGTACAGTACATTTAAGAAAACCCTTACCCTGCAAGAACCTTAATAAATTTAATGATAATTTCTTAATAATATTTTTCAATTTATTTAATGTTGAAATGAGTTTATAAGTACTGGTTGATGTGGACCCCTTCCCACTTCCCCTTCCCCAAGGAGTACAAGTGAAGGATCTCTTACTAGTCCCATGAAAAGGAATGTGAGTATTAACTTTGCAAAGGAGTGCTATGTTGAATGGTGCTAGTTACAGCAGGTCACATAGAAAGGATAAAAGTAAAAAATGGGAAATATTTTCTGGTACAACAGTGTTGTTATTAGTTGTGTTATTAACAGTAAATACAACACTGTAGGCATGATTTCTTTATTTTTTTTACAAGAAAAACAATGTAAATGTTATGAAACTAGTATGAAACCACTTGGAACATTAACTGACCTTTTATTATACCACCGGGAGAAAACAGAACGTAAAACAGAACATAAAACAGGCCCATATTTCAGCAACAGAAATTAGAACCACACAGAACAGAAAAAAACCCCCAAAACAAAACAGTATGACAGAATTAAGATCTAGGCAATATAGTATTTGTCACTGTAAATGCATAGATACCGTATAATTTGAAAAGTTAGCAGGTCGAGTACTTACGGAATAGTGAGTGGAGCCCCCTGGCTTGTGTCTCCTCTCCCTGGATCACACCTGTCTTCAGGTGTTGGGGGGCAGGTCGCACTGCTGAGCTCTCCCCTGCCTGGCTGCTTCTTGCTCCTCATTATATCAGACACTATGCTTTGCAAAGGCTTAGACTCTGAACCTTAAACATCAAGGAAATGAAACATATATCGAGTTGGTGCCTCAGCATGAAAGAATGCTTTTTAGAAAAGCATTTTTTTAAAAAAAATAAATAAATAAATAAAAAAAAACATGAACACCTTTTGCAAATTTAGTTTACCAAATGACAAATGCTGGATAGGTCCAACTTAACATCGAAATGAAGAAATCCTAGTTAGAAGTTGAAATGCTTGTAATAGGAGTGAACTGATTACTGTTCTGTTTTGGTACTTTATATACAAAATCAGAGGATGATTCTTTAAACTCATGATACTTCAGTTCTATATCACTTAAGTGGGTACTTTATTTCTACAATTTATTCCTACTATTTATTTCTGTTGGATATACATATTAAAAACATGTAGATGACACAGAGTCGGCTTTAAGCCGCAAACCTGAAAGATTGAAAGACAAGAGACAGAAACATTTGAAGCACTTGGACGAAGAACTGTATGCATTCCAGACATGTTTTAAGTATTCATCTTTATATTCAGAAATACTAAAAAGGAACTCAAATCCAATGACAAACACTTCAACTAAAAATATTTTCAATGTCTTCAAATGAAAAATGATTCTTGAATAAGACCTCTAGTCAAAATGGTTTGTCACTGAATTTTACTTCATTTCTAGTATTTCTGAATTCAGCATTACTGAGTTTTTAATAGTTTGTATATTCACATTGAAAAGTGCTTTAAAAAATGCACCAAGTTCCATTACATGAATGAAATACTGGGTTTAGACAAAATGAATTCCCTTAGGACCACATTCGTGGCTTAACAAAATCTCTTCTAAAATTGCACATCTGTGGGTTTTCGTCTCAACTATTCATTTATTCCTAGTGCTCGGCTGATTAATAGAGAAACTGTCACCATGCTTTTTAAAACTAATATAAAGTAAATGACATTGACAGAAAGAAGAAAGATTTAATTGTACTGCTATTTATAAACATTTTGCATGCTACACACTTTGTGTAATAGTGGTGCAATAGCAGAGCATTGCCTGCGGGTTCTCCTCCCAAGCTCACACATTACTAAGTGATTCACTTCCTACCTTCTGCTTTCTGATCAGGCATGACTCTTCTGCGACGCAGCACCCTCTCCAGCTCAGTTTCCGTGTTCTTCGAATCCACCTCCACTTGCGATCTTGTTTTCAGAGGTTGTTTAAAAGTACTCTAAAAAATAAGCCAGCAATGCATGCAACTTCAACCTCATACCCAACTTCTGAATCTGAACTCAACTTCTCCAGATCTGTACCATCTTCAAACTAAATGAAGTGTAGTGCTTTTGTACTTCAGAGCTCTGACAACCATAATGTTTTCAATGCCCCCTTTCTTACATGTATGAACAAATAGGAAATTAATAGGAGGGTACAAAGGTATAACCCATGCATCCTGTGCATGCGCGGTCTTTCGCCCTTGCATATTGTTTTTGTGTCTTAAAAAGGTACCAGCTACAATAATAGGGCTCAACAATGTGGGAATTAAAGTTAATTCAATAACCCATTTTTCAATGTTTCAGGGGGATTTCTGCCCAATTAGCGCAGTCTTACTGCATGTTAATTGATGCTTTTAACTTTTTTTCTTTGTTGAAAAGTTACATTTTTGGAGAACTCTCAAAATATTTTATGCCACTTGACAGTTGACAACGGGCCTCATGCACTAAACAGTGGTAACGCGTTTTGCTCGCAGAAAGCCCCTTACTGCGTACTTTGTGTACCTGCTGCATTCACTAAGCGAGTATTTCGGATCATTATTCGGATCATGACAAGCATCTTGACAGAACAGTAAACAAAAACAAGAAAATCAAACTTAAAGTTCAGGCTAAATTACTGAACAAGCAGGTCACGATCACAGGACTGTTTAAAAAGAGCACAGAAAGTGGAGAAACATGTAATGTCAACACATTTGAATTAGTGGAAGCCTTAGTACAATGAAAAAAAATCTATAATTGTGGAGCCGTGCATAACAGTGACACACTCAGACGAGAGTATCTCCCTAAAGTGTATGCAGCACACAAAGAATATTTAAATGGCAAAATGAATGATCGAGTCTGTTTGCGTTGTATGTGACAAGGACACTGATGATCAAGGCAACTGTGTTTTGTACATTATTTTCATCCCACAGAGCTTACAACTGCCAATTCTGAGGAGTTTACTGCTTACTTCATTACGTCATTAAGACGCTTGTGGAGAATGGTATTGATTTCAATTGTGTGTCTGCCTTTGTAATAACAGACACTGTAACAGAGGAAGAAACACTAGCTGTTTACGTCTATGCTTAGTCGTATTACTATTATTATTTATTTCTTAGCAGACGCCCTTATCCAGGGCGACTTACAATTGTTACAAGATATCACATTATTTTTTACATACAATTACCCATTTATACAGTTGGGTTTTTACTGGAGCAATCTAAGTAAAGTACCTTGCTCAAGGGTACAGCAGCAGTGTCCCCCATCTGGGATTGAACCCACGACCCTCCGGTCAAGAGCCCAGAGCCCTAACCACTACTCCACACTGCTGCCCTTATGATTTATTATTATTATTATTATTTTTTTTAGGTTGATAGGCTCCAGTGGCATATATGATGTTATTTCATTTACTAATATTTTGACAGCATCTGGTTTTAAAATTGCAGTTAACATTTGAATAGAGCTAGTGCTGGTTCATTTTTGCACGCAATGTGGCTTCCCCCTGCCACGCGGTAATTCTGGTCATTTACCGCTGTTAAGTGAATGAGGCCCTATATGTCCTTCATAGAAGATAACAGCTTGATGCTTGTCTAAAGCTCTTTCTGTAGCATTCTACACTGTACTTGCAACCTGGCTTTTTACATTGGTTACACACAGACACAAACACACACACACACGCACACAAATCATGCATTTTTTTCCTCAGAATTCATGCATTATTTCAACCTCAAATGTGCAGTTTTGAAAGTTAACAATTTTTTTATTTTTAAATATTATATCTGGTACTATACTAGATTAAATAAATCTCTGTTGGCAAAGCATGCTTTTAGACAGTGTTGTACTTCCTTGGTCACCTGGAGGGTAAAAATTGTCCCAACCTCTTCAAAGGCTCCTATCATTAACCAACCAGCTGCTTCCCCTATTGACTGACATGTTTTGCAGCCAGTAAGATGCATTGACAGCTGGAATGAAGGAAGTGCAAGTCTAACAGACATGCTGTGAATAAGACATGGAACCTGAGAATTTACCTAATGTTGTAACAGATATGTAGAAAACATGTTTGCTATAACACTTCAAAACTGCAGATTTGAAACCTATGTAGCTAATGGAGGTGTAAAACTTATACAATTGTTTATACAATTATTTGGTTAGCTTCAACCACTTTAAAAAAGACAGGTTGCTCGGTATGATTCTCCAGAAAAGAGCTTTGAACCTTCATATCTTACCAGAATTCCTTTGAGTTCCTGCACAGCACTGTCCGAGGGCTTTCTTTCAGACTAGGAGGGAGGCAAAAAGAAATACTTTAATGACGTATTCAATCACGGCAGAGTTCACTATGCACAGTACATAAGAAAGTATAAGGAAATCTTTAAAAAGGTTTAAAATACAGAAGGCGGGGGGTAGATGGGCTTTGTCTCCTCAAAAGAAACTTCTTTTTTTGAAAGGGTAGATAATTAGTCAATTTGGGCTTTACTTATCAAGGTCTTTTACGGCAAAAGCAATTTGCTCCATTTTTATTTAAGAAATATATTCTTACAAAACAGGTAATAAGCAACTTGTTAGGTTAGTTTAAGAACTCAAAGTTTGGCCTACGTTATTTGTAACTAGGTATGTAACATGAATGGTTATTTTTCTTTCCACCAAAAATGGTGTAAAATTGCATTTTGGTGAAAAGTTTAATAAATCTGGACTTTTATGGAATTGGGAGTCCAAACCTGTTGTGGTTTAGACCTGCTCCCTGCAGGCCTGAGTTGAACTCCCTTTTTAATCCTCTCCATCATTTCATCTACTGCCTGCTGCTTGATATCTGTCACTTCATCTCCTATCAAGAAAAAAGAAGATTTAGCAAAGAATGCCATAGCAGTTATTCACAGCCTTGTTTCGTTGATTTTAAAGACTGTGTATGAAATAGTTTTTTGTCCTTTGTCCCATTACCTTTTAATAATTCTCATCCACATGTCATTCATGTCATTTTACACCACTGATAGCCAAACCATTCATCAGCTGTTAAGAAAGAAGGGTTCCTTTTTCTTGTCTGATGCCCACAATCAAACATGATAATCACAGAACACACCTGTGCTCTGAGTATCAAGGCAATATCTTCCAAGTGTAAGGACTTTATCAGCCAAAACCCCAAAAAACTACATGACCCCAAGATAGCAGCCATCTTAGGTCACAGGTCAAGGTGAAGGGTGAGATCAGATTTTGCCCGCAGTTACCACAACACTTAATATGCAAAGCTATTATTATTATTATTATTATTATTATTATTATTATTATTATTATTATTATTATTACTATTATTAGCTGTGTCTTTCCACTCTCCCAGAGTTTCAGTAAAGAAGGATGGAACATCAAGTGTTAAGCAGAGCTCCAACTGCCAGTAATTAGGTTTTGTGTTTTTTCATTTTTCAATTTTCCCCACTGGACCTCCCCCATACAGTCGCACAAAGTCTTACTGTATGTTATTGGGATATGCATGGTACTGTGTCCTTAGTGTATATTAACACCACTACCGGCAATCAAAGGAATGTGAAATCAGTTCAGACCAACATGGTGGACACGGCTGCTCGTAGACATTGTTACATGCCAAATTCAATCAGGTTCAGATTAATACAATTGTTTAGAATCATATCCCTGCATGTAACCCAACAAAAGGTACGAGAGTGGAATGGAGTTTGGGAGGTGAATATATGCATAACAGAGGTGTTCGACTATCAAAGATCAGATCATCTTACTGTTGAAGAGAGCCATTTTGAATGGCCTACCTACATACAGTACAGCAGCAGCTACATTTCCTCATTCACTCGCTTAGTGTACACTTCTTAATTAGGTATTTTAATAAAGTGTTATGTGTTACTTTGAGACACTTATTTTTCTTACCTGGATCCTTTTCTGTGGAAATCTCAAGCCCAGCTGCCTTTGAAACAGGCTGCTTCCTCTTGCGGATAATGGACAGGAGAGAGCTTTCAAAAAGTAAAGGACAAGCGTCAATTGAGTTACAGTAGACATTTGTTCCTAATAATTTAAATTATTTCTATTCACTGCCTTTACCTTGACATGCTTCCTATCGTACTAATTAAGGTTTTAATAAAAGCAATAACACATACAAATTAATCTTAAATGAGACTTCTGCTATTCCTATTGGAGCATTTTTCTCATGTTTTTAATAGAATTTACTGAAAAGTAGGGAACTGAGAGAGAGAGAGAGAGAGAGAGAGAGAGAGAAGAATGGAGGGTGAAAGAGGTTAGAGAGGGAAAGTGAAGGATAAGGAGAGAGTGACATGTTTTAGTAATGTTTAGTTCATATATCTGCCAGTTAATTATTGTACTGTTATACATTGCTTTGGCAATACTTGTAATATAGTCATGCTAATAAAGCACATTTGAATTGGGGGGGGGGGGGGAGAGAGAGAGAGAGAGAGAGAGAGAGAGAGAGAGAGAGAGAGAGAGAGAGACTGCCATTTAGTCCTGGGCCTCTCTCAATTGTGTCCGATAGTGATGTGGACTATATTCAAACATGGGGCTCCAGAGACTCACACCGCTCTTGAACTCCTGGGTCAGACTCACCTGAGCGGGTTTGAAGATGGGGGTGGCAGCGGGGGTGGAGGAGGAGGGGGGGGGAGGGGGAGGGGGAGGGGGCGGCATTGGATTTGCAGCTTTCTGGACCTGCTTTTGAAGTTCATCCACTGAAAAAAAAAAGTAAAACACATTTTCGTTATTAATTTTAAAAACCGGACATTTTTTTCATTTGTTATTGTTTAATTATAGAATGACAATCGTCAAATACATTGATTATAGACACATTTTAGAAACTGATACATTTGAGCAATATAGCACAACAGGGATGTCCCACTACGACACACACCCTGGAGTACGATATTGCAATGTTACAATGGCTATGAGGTAATGGGAAAAATAACTAGTAAAAAATAGGTTTAAACAGAGCATCACATTGCCCACTGAAATGAACAGGAGGAATGGTACAGGGTGCTATCCACTCCTCCATGCACTGACCTTGAGGGCTGAAAGTAAGCTTTACTCTTAAACAGTACCCTATAGTATTTTTTTTAATAGTTAAATAATAAATAAACAGTATAGCTAATTATAATGTGACATCATTTTCATCTGATACAAACTATCTGATGCAAAGAAAATTCAGACGGCTGACATCACATCAGTATCGGTCTACTATATATTATATTAAAAAAACATTCCGTATGCAATGTATTTTTATATGCTAACAAATTTAGCCAATCAGGGTTGATTGCTTTCCCTTCACAAACACTTTTGGTGAAATAAAAATGCTGGACTCGTCTGTGATCAGGCATTGTGGCTGACTGAAAGGGACTTCATACACAAGGAGGTTATATGTATGACAGCAAACAGGTCTTTTGCCGAATATGTTTGATTCTCTGCAGGTTGGTTGAATGCAGAGTGTGTGTTTACCTGTGTGCTTCAGATCCTTTGCTTGCTCTTCAGACTTGCGGCACCTCCCTTCAAACTCCTTCTTCTCCATCTCAAGCAGTTCTATGTGTCGCTTCAAATAGGCAATCTCCCTCTGCACCTCAGAGTTTTTCATCTTTTCTTCAATTTCTTTCATCTGTCAAAACACATTCAGTTACAGCACGTTCGGGCAAACAAAGACCTGCTATTGTTTGTTTAGTAAGCTGCATCCTTTCTTGGATCATACAATTGGTTTTACTCATTGCTTTTATTTATGAAATGACATCACAAATGACATCACATTCAATTTAGCCATACCGTTTATTCTTTTTTTTAACTATATATCTTAAATATACTTTCGGATGCTCTGACCTCTCGTAGAGTGGATATTGGCGTGTATCACACAGCACCACATACGATATTCTATATCAGCGTTACAGGTATTGGATTGACATTACTGTAGTTAAAATGCCGGTTTCTGTGAAGATTTCTAAAAGGGTGCTTGATGCTCCCTCTAAGCAGCCTTAATAATGCTTGGCAAAACAGATTTTCAAATCCAAGCTCCCTGCAATTTGAAATGTAAGACTTTGGAGTCCTTAAATTATTTTTTACTTATGTACAGTATTTCTTTCATAGATTAGAAAACAAATTGGTACCCTCAGCCAATCAGCTTCCAGCTCTAGCAGGCTTCTATCAGACAGTAGATACACGCTGCTATGTCACAGCATCAACTGTGAATCAAATTTAAAATCAATCTGTGCAAGTACCAACTTTTTCATTTTGAATTGCCTTAATGAAAGCTCAGTTCACATCTATTGGACAACAAATACTAAAAGACACATCTGGTCCAAATGTATTTTATTATCCACCAAAACTAGCCAATCAATAATTTTGCACCGACAAAAGCAACCAGTCCTGTACCCGCAACTGCCGAATCAGCCAATCACAGCGTGTCAGCTCGACTGGTGCTCAGACAGACACTCTTATTGTATTACTTGTATTGTAACACTTGAAATGTATTTGCTTACGATTGTAAGTCGCCCTGGATAAGGGCGTCTGCTAAGAAATAAATAATAATCTTTCAACAACAACAAACCAAGACACGGTAGTTCAGTAATATTGCTCCATTCAGATAAACTATAAGCAACTCTGACAAATAAAACATTATTTGTTTAATAGTTATTTGTTGTTGGTTTCTCTTATAATGTATGTGACCTTTTACGCAGTATTTTCCTAAAACTTCTCAGTGGAAGGGAACCAAAAGAATCAAGTTCAAGATAAATCTAGGTTTTAGTGTTGTTTTAAAGAAAATTAGATTAGAAAGTGGTTTTCTAATCGTGACAAGGCACTCTCTATGAAAGCTCTACTGTTTGGTAGTTGACCTTGACTTTCATTAGCGTCTTTGGCTTCGGCTCAGGACGCATAACTCCAGTTATGGTTAACTACCGCAAATACACTATTGTTAACCAGAGGCAGAGTGTTGCAGGAGAAGGGTTAATGGCTACACTCCGGAGTACAAGGTGTACATGTTTGGATAGGATTCTGAGATCACTGCTGAGGCCAAATGGGGCACTTTAAATGTTTGATTTTATTTTTTAAAAATGTAATAAAATAAATCACCAGCATGTGATGACTGAAATGATACAAAGTCAATCTAAACAACAAGGACACTATATTAGTTAATCAGCTGTGATAATACATACCATGCCAAGCAGCTCTTTCAGTTAACCTTGTGGGTGGTTTCTTTCTAAATGTTATAACAGTGACCCTGGATCAAAGTCCTTTATAAATTGGGTCCACTGTTCTGTAACAGGACTGAAAGGAGTGCTTCTGGTGTGTATATAATTATCATAACAGGGCTGCTGTACCTTGGACAACACACAACTAGCAGTATTAGCACACTTCAACATATACAAGTGGGAATCGCTCTCTGCAGCATTCATTTCCCTTTCAATAGGATCCTTATATGTTGCATGAAGTGGTTGACTATACAAGAGGAATTTTAAGTTGAGGTTTGGTTGAGTAAAATCTCACATCAATAATGACAATGCTAGTAATGGCAGTCTGTGAAATTGTTAAACCTATGAGTTACGGTTATTGCACAACACAGACAGACAGACACACACACACACACACACATATGGTGCAGAATTGTTTTGGGGTAACATGAAGAACAAACGTCTCACAGTCATTCCGCGTTGGTATTACATTTTGTAAAAAGAAGTCGGGGTACCATTGCACCTGTGGGATGCCTTGATCATTAAAATCTATTATATATTTAGAGATGAGATGATTAGGCATCCAGGGATATTCATATATTTATTAAGTAAGGGGTCTGAGTGTATATGTTACACTCATAGTCAGGATTTGGTCAGTGACTGAAAAGAAATAACCATTTCGCGATTTGAGCATTTACAAAATATCAAAGAATAGAAATGAAAGGTTACTTCAGTCTTTGAGCAAATTATGTTGCTCAAATTGCGAAATGGAATACACCAAACAAGCAAATAATAAAGCTTTGTCAGTCTTTGACTAAAACAAACTAATCAAATTGTGAAATGTGCTTTGAGCAAATGCACATTTCTCAAACAGCTCAATCTGCGAATAGCAATTAATTGGGCATCAAGTGAAATACAACCTTTTTTATACAATATTTTTTTATTGAATGAACATAAAATCAGTAAATTATACTTATAAAATACACATCATTGATTCATTATTTATGTATTTATTATTATGCAGAAAGTTAACCAATTGAGACTGTGGCCTCTTTTGCAAGGGGGTTGTGGGAAGCAATTTAGGAGTATAGTGACCTCAAACATTAAACTTAAAGAGAGTTTGAAATAACGTCCGTAATGTTCTCATCTTGCTATTTAAAAAATACAGTTAACAATTAAAAATTGATTATTTTATTCATTATAAGACTACTGTATACACAATGAAAAATAAAATGTCAATCCAAGTTTTTTTTTTAATCACTGTTTTTTAAACAAAAGAAAAGAAAAAAGAATGCTTCTTAAACGTTTAATATTCTCATAAAATCGGAAGGGGTGAACTATCACTTTTAAAAAACAGGTTTTGCAGACCCGATCAGTACCAGACAGTGCCTTGCCTGTGGAATAAAGGTTATTATTTAAGATGACAACATTTTCAAAAGAAACCATATAGAGAGATCCACTGGGCTAAGTTTTAAAACACTGTTTTGATTGTTTAGATAAGTCAGGGAAAATTAAAGTAGTTGCATCAAATTAGATACATATAAAGAAACCATAATGAGAGCTCATTAGAAACATACAAATCACTGTATTTGCAAGGCTTGCTGCTGTGGCATTTAGAATTGCACTGAACTCCCTTACACACACAGAAGCACTTCTTTGTTTGACAAAAACGAAGCCTTGCACAGCCCCAGAAGCAGCTTCTGCTGCTGTACGACAACGATGTTTGTTTTCTTTGGGTACTTCGTCCAAATTAGGAATAAACTATTAGACAATTTAAATTCAATTTGACTGTAAAGGTGCTCAAGTATTCAAAAGTATTCAGACCCCTGACCAATTCTCTCATATTACTGAATTACAAATGGTACATTGAAATTTCATTCTGTTTGATATTTTATTTTAAAACACTGAAACTCAAAATCAATTATTGTAAGGTGACATTGGTTTTATGTTGGGAAATATTTTTAAGAAAAATAAAAAACTGAAATATCTTGCTTGCATAAGTATTCAACCCCTGTGCTGTGGAAGCTCCCAGTTTACACCGATGAAAGAAATTGCCCTAACGAGGACACAGTTACCTTACCATTGGCCTCCACCTGTGAACCATTAAAGTTGCTGTCACATTTTCTGGATAAAAACCCCACTGTTGAAGGATCATTGGTCAGGCTGTGAATCTGAAGGAAAATGAAGACCAAAGAGCATTCTACAGAAAAAGTAATACAAATGCATAGATTAGGGAAAGGGTACAAAATAATATCCAAGTGTTTGGATATCCCAGTGAGCACAGTTGAATCAATAATCAGGAAGTGGAAGCTGCATCACACCACCCAGGCACTGCCAAAAAAAGGCCGTCCCTCAAAACTCAGCAGTCAAACAAGGAGGAGACTTGTGAGAGAAGCCACAGAGAGGCCAACAATCACTTTGAAGGAGATGCATAGTTCAGTGGCTGGGAGTGGAGTAATGGTGCACCAGGCAACCATTTCAAAAGCTCTGCATAACACTGGCCTGTATGGGAGGGTGGCAAGAAAGAAGCCGTTACTCAAAAAGTACCATCTGAAAGCACGTCTGGAGTTTGCCAGAAAGCATGAGAGTGACCCAGCTGCGATGTTGGAAAAGGTTTTGTGGTCAGATGAGACCAAGATAGAGCTTTTTGGCCAAAACTCAAAGCGCAATGTGTGGCGCAAACCTAACACTGCCCATGCCTCAAGACACACCATCCCTACAGTGAAGTATGGTGGTGGCAGCATCATGCTGTGGGGATGCTTCTCATCAGCAGGGACTGGGCATCTTGTTAAAATTGAAGGAAGAATGGATGGAGCAAAATACAGGGAAATACTGCAAGAGAACCTGCTTCAGTCCACTAAAAAACTGAAGCTTGGGAGGAAATTCACCTTTCAGCAGGACAATGATCCCAAGCACAAGGCCAAATCAACATTGGAGTGGCACAAGAACAAAAAGGTGAATGTCCTACAGTGGCCCAGTCAAAATCCTGATCTCAATCCCATTGAGAATCTGTGGCACTATTTGAAAATTGCGGTCCACAAGCGTCGTCCAACCAACCTGAACAACCTGGAGCAAATCTGCCAAGAAGAATGGGCCAAAATCACTCCGACACTGTGTGCAAAGCTGGTACATACTTACCCCAAAAGACTTAAAGCTGTTATTGCAGCGAAAGGTGGCTCTACCAAATATTAATGTGTGGGGGTTGAATACTTATGCAAGCAAGATATTTCAGTTTTTTATTTTTCTTAAAAATATTTCCCAACATAAAACCAATGTCACCTTACAATAATTGATTTTGAGTTTCAGTGTTTTAAAATAAAATATCAAACAGAACGAAATTTCAATGTACCATTTGTAATTCATATATATATATATATATATATATATATATATATATATATATATATATATATATATATATATACATACTGTATATATATAGCCACCCTGAATTTGTCAAAACTGGTGGGTTTCATTTGTTGTTGTACTGTTGTTGTCTGTAGCAGAAGAGCTGCTGCTAGTGTATTTTGAGAGATGAAGGCGTGTTCAGCACGCAGCAGACTAGATGTACTCGTGTGTGATACTGGATCTCACTTTGACAGCATACAATTTAGATGTCCAGTGAGCCGTCAGAACGTTTTTAAAAAATAAATAAAACTCCCATTCATTTTTAATGCTTTGCTCCATTACAAGGTTCAGTGACTTTCTATTTAAACAATAACTGCTCTCAGACACTCAATCCAATGTTGCTGCGGCCGGGAATGAAGTACGGTGTGCCACAAGGCTCAAGGCACAGCAATGCGATTAACGCGTGTTAAAAAGAAAAATGAACTATTTCAAATAAAAATGTGATTACAAAAAAAATAGAAATCGCCAAAAAAATGTACGCATTAATCGCAGAAGTTAACTGCGATTGACAGCCCTAATATATACACACACACATACATACAGTTGTAGTCAAAAGTTTACATACCCCAATGGAAATGTATAATTTCTAGAAAATTCTCGAAAACAAAGAATTTTAGGAAAAATCTTTTGTAGCAAAAGTTTTGCTTTTGTGGATGAAGAATAAAAGTTACAAGAAATAGATGTCTACAATTATTTATTTCAGCAATTTTTTGGCAAAACTCCAAAAATGCTAATTTAAAAGTATTCACACCCTGACCAGGAAAATTAAATTAATAGCTAGTTGAGGCACCTTTAGCAATAATAACCTCTTTCAAACAATTAGGATATTTGTCAATGAGCTTTCGGCATGATTCTTTAGTGACTTTTTAGCCATTATTCAACACAAAATTGTTCCAGTTCATTCAAATTCCGAGGACTTCTCTTGTGCACAGCCTTCTTCAACTCATACCAAAGATTCTCAATCAGATTTAGATTGGGACTGACGAGGCCATTCCAGAACCTTGATTTTATTCTTCTTTAACCATTCTGAAGTAGATTGTTTGATGTGTGCTTTGGATCATTGTTGTGTTGGAACATCCAGTTGCGCTTTAAACCAAGTTTTGTATTGGAGGGTTTCAGATGATTGGCCAATATCTTTTGGTATTCTATGGAATCCATTTTACCATGTATTGGAACTAAATTTCCTGTGCTATTAGAGGAAAAACAGTCCCATAGAAGGATATTACCACCTCCATGCTTGACAGTATGGTATGGTGTTCTTTTCTTTGTACGCCTCACCAGATTTTCTCCAAAAGGAATGACTATCAGAGTGACCAAATAGCTTGATCTATGTATCATCACTCCACAAAACCTTTAACCAGAACTCCTATCCATCATTCAAATGCTGTTTTGCAAACTTTAAGTGATTGTTCTTGTGATGTTTTCCTAAAAGAGGCTTTTTCCTTGGCCTGCGACCATTGAGACCTTCACCATGCAATACTTGACCTATGGTTGAAATGGAAACCCCAGTCCCACTTGTAGCCAATCTGAAAATCTTTGGTAGTCAATCTCGGGTTGTTATTAACTTTCCTCACAATTCTTCTACTTGTTCTTGGTGAAAGAACCTTCTTTCTTCCAGACCGAGGGAGCGTTGTGAAAGTACCATGAGTCTTGTACTTCTTGACAATAGAAACAATAGTTGAAATTGGGATACTCAGATGCTTGGAAATCTTCTTGTATCCTTCTCCAGCTTTATGACAATACATTTTCTGCCTCAGGTCTTCAGATAGCTCTTTACTTTTTCCCCATATTGACTTATTGGTAATGACAGCAATCATCCTATGCCTAACCCTTTTATACTCTCTAAAAATGTTCACCTACAACCCAGCATTTTCTAGACTTTTCCATAATTAGGTTCTAAATTATCATTTTGAAAATTCTAGCACCTTGTAGACAATACTATCATAGCATCATGGGGTATGAATACTTTTGAATTAGCATTTTGCAAAAAGAAAAAAAGCTGAAATAAATCATTGTAGACATCTATTTCTTGTAACTTTTTCCCTCATCCACAAAAGCAAAACTTTTGCTACAAAAGATTTTTCCTAAAATTCTTTGTTTTTCAACAAACTTGTAGAAATTATAAATTTCCATTGAGGTATGTACACTTTTGACTACAACTGTAATTATACAGTCACCTCCAAAATTATTGGCACCCTTGATAAAGATGAGCAAAAAAGACTGTATAAAATAAATAATACCAGTACTGAGCTATATTGTAATTTTCCAACATGTGGAATATATTTGACTTTATTCAATGGAATCAACCAAAATTACACATTTCTCAAATTATAAATTTATTTCCAAAAAAAATGAAGTATCACAATTATTGGCACCCTTGTTTTTAGTACTTTGTGCACCCTCCACTATATATTGTGACAAACCTCAGGGCAAGGTACTGAAGGGTAGATATGTGAGGGCAGAGATTTTGTTAAGACAAAATGGAGGTCCCAATAGGACTACAGTTCACAAAATAGTCGCCCACCACAAACTACACTACCCAGGATCCTTATCATGGAATTAAGGTATGTCAGCACACCTGCAGGTGATCAAGGGTGATGACCAGCCCTATGAAAGGAGCAGCACCACAGTGAGAGGGGAGTAGAAGGAGTTTGGTGCTGTGTTTTGAGAGGTTTTGTCGTATTCTTTTTGATTTCTGGATTGCATTATTGTGTATGACCCTGGGCTGTTTGGATAACCCTGTTGGCTGTTTTGACCCTATTTTGGATGACTACCTGATTGTTTGCGAACTCTGGATTAACATTACAACTCTGATTATTGGACTTCCCCATTGAAAAGAAACACACAGGCAACATCCTGTTTAAAATAAACTTACACTTGTTGTCTCTATTGTGTTGTCCCCGCTCATACTGGTGACCAAAGTACGCAAAGAAGGAACAACTTTGTCACAATATCTATATAATATATATACACACACATATACACATACACAGTATATATATATATATACACACACACACACACACACACACACACACACATATACACATTGTCCAAAGAGCTTTTATATAAACATTTATGTTGCTAACTGCAACACGTAAAAAGCTAGATGTTCTCTTTAGGGTGCAGCAATTTAATGTAATACTACTGATTAATAGATGAAAGCTTTTAGAATTTCAATCTTACAGAATTAATACGTAGATAAAAAAAAAAGGTAATTAGGGACAACCTGGCTAAATCTGAATGCATAGAAGGCTCTGTGCTTCATAGTTGTTGAGGTATGTCATCAATTACAGGCTCCATTTGCATAAAGTTCCCCGAGCTGTGAGTGGATTAACTGTGCTGCATGTGGGCTGTTTCACTGACATACCTTCTGCTGGTGTTCAATTCTCTCCTTTTCTAAGGCTTGAGTCAGATTGGATACATCTTCCATAGCTTTTAGAAGCTGCTCATTTGGGCCCACGTTCTGTAGCAAAAGCTGGCTTTGTCTCTTCAATTTCTTTTTCTCCACAAGCATCTTCAAATAAACAAATGAAAATAAAAACGTGAGAGTTTAGTTTTCAGGTACAACCACACCAAAATCTAAATTGTCCCCCCAAGAGCTGATGTAGGGTCACTTTACATGAAACACAACAAAAAGATGGACTATTCGGAACTCCACAACCTGCAATAAACAGATTTACATTTCTCTCTAAAGAAATTATATTGTGATGCGATAGGAACCCGGAAGGCTCCATTGAGAAGTCATTAGCAAAACTTTCCTTCCTAAAATTCTTGAACTGTGACCGAAACAACTTGTTCCATCAAACAGCTCCCTTCTCATGAATTCCACCAAAACTATGTGGAGATTCAATGTTTTCCAATGGGCCATTTTACCCTAAGGGAGAGATGTTGTTTTCACATGTCACATCTGCAGGGGCTCTAGATGGCGGTCAAACCGTCTAATTTTGCATTCCCTCTCTTGAATTTAGTCGGTGGTTTGCGGTACTGATTGTATTGTGCACATATTTAGAGTTGAACTCCACTGCACTGCAAAATCAGTTTCTAGTAGGATTGGACAGTAGAAGTGTGCCAATATATTTAAAATGCTGCATAGTTAACCAGGAGTGCAGAATTCAGGTAAGAGACATATAATTTGGGACTGCAGACGAGTGCACTATGGGCTACGAGAGCAGGACCCCTGGTATACAACATGTCAGTCCTGATGTAGAAACAGATCTGATTTCTAAAAATCCTCCCTAAACTGAGCCCACATTAGCTCTGGGGGAACAGTGCATTAAAATCTGCCGTCCTTGCTATGGAAGCACCGTATCAGCCCTCTATCAAAGCGAGTCAGATCCGTTGTTAAAACTGATTTGTAACTGGGAAATGCAGCTTTATAGATTGCAGAATAAGAATCATTTGTGTAACACATGTATATGCAACATAGAATAGATGTTTAAATTGTATGGTCATGGTCTTAGTACTACGGGGGCTCCCGAGTGGCGCATCCAGTAAAGGCGCTCCGCGTGGAGTGCAGAATGCGCTCTATAGCCTGGACGTCGCCGGTTCGAGTCCAGGCTATTCCACAGCAGACCGTGGACGGGAGCTCCCAGGGGGCAGTGCACAATTGGCAGAGCGTCGCCTGGGGGGAGGGAGGGTTAGGTCGGCCAGGGTGTCCTCGGCTCACCGCGCACCAGTGAACCCTGTAGTCTGGCCGGGCGACTGCGGGCTTGCCTGTAAGCTGCCCGAGAGCTGCGTTGTCCTCCGACGCTGTAGCTCTTGGGTGGCTGCATGGTGAGTCCGCAGTGTGAAAAAAAGCGTCCGGCTGACGACACATGCTTCAGAGGACAGAGTGTGTTCGTCTTCACCCTCCCGAATCAGTGCAGGGGTGGTAGCGGTGAGCTGAGCATAAAAATAATTGGCCATTCTAAATTGGGAGAAAATAATAAAAATTGGCAACGATTAAATTTATATATAAAAAAAAAAAAAAAGGTCAGTACTACAAGGCCAGGTGAAGGGCTGTATTGTACAGAGTGAGTCATAATTTGTGCAACATTTATAATGTTTTGTTGATGTTTTGTTGATGTTCGTTGTGTAAGTGCTTTGGCAAAACTTACCGGATTCTGCCTATTCAACGCCTCGGGGGCTTAGAGTTGATGTTAAAGCTGCATCCACACTGGACGCAAGTGATGCGAGCGAGCGAAGTCGCCGAATGTCAATCCACATCGATCCAAAAGACTGACCTCCGGCAACTCCGGCAACTCCGTTATAAAATAAAGGTTGGACTTGTAAAATCTATAGCTCAGAGCTATTGAACATCCCTATATATCCAACCATTTTATTGTTATCATATATTAGTAGTAACTGTACAGTTGTACTCGTAGTTTTATTATTTTTTTCTTTGTGGTACCAGTAATAGTATTAGTCTGATTTGAATCCTGGTACATCTCCAGCTGTCAGCAGGCTGCTGGAAAATAGTAGTATAGTTGAACTGATATTTTCAACAAAATTATTTTATTGTTATACATTTATATATACAACTTACTGCAATCTCAATTGTGTTTCTTTACAAATTCCTTCTGTGATCCTTTTTATTAACTTCTTTAAGTATTTTAAAGTGCAACATTATTATTATTATTATTATTATTATTATTATTATTATTATTATTAATCATACATAATCATTATCTTTATTATTATTATTATTATTATCCGTGTCATTATGCGCAAGTCACCACTTATCTTGTATTACTACCGATGCTGTTCTGCAAATCTATTTTTCTACTTTATCGTAAACGGTATAGAAGACTGTGACGCATTAGATCATGGGTGAGTGTTTGAGCCATCTCTGACTTAATTTACTTATGAATAATTATACACAGAACAAGGTCATGTGCCATGACAAGATGCAAGACTTTTATTTAGTTTTTCCTTTTAAAACAGTCCGATGAACAGATATGGCTCATAATCAAGCTATGAGCTTGGTAATGTCACATAGAATACAAACGTGTTGCTTGGTGACTCTCTTTATGCATATGTTCACTTTATGCGTATGTAAAGACTTCTTGTCATAGATTTGTGGCACAGAACAATTTAGTGAATAAAACGTTATTTATCATAAAAGCAAACAAACAAACCAAATAAAACCCATAGCTTAAAATTAGGTCACATGTTCAAGTTGTGTGACCGCAGAACCTTTTTTGTGTCATTTTTAAAAGTCAGCAAAAGTGCACATTTTTCATTTAAGCTGGATATATAGACTGCATGTATGGCCTGGTTTATTTTTGCTTATTAATAAACCTATTTTCATGCAACTTGCATAAATCGGAAAGAAAATGTCTCGGTGCTGCTAAATGCACCACCTGCAAGCCACGACTACAGGTACTACATAAAATGATGAACTTGTTTTCAGGCATGACATGTTTTGAGGCGTGTGTTTGGCGTGTTTCAAGGGTGTTAACCTTGCTCGCGTCGCTCGCTGCTGGTGTGGATACTCCCATTTGACTGCAGTGACTTCTAAATTATTCACTCGCGTCCAGTGTGGATGCAGCTTAACGCAAAAGTGGAGGAGGGGTGTTGACTCAAGACAGGGGCGAAATAACAAGCAATATTACTGTAATATTTTTGACATTAGCTAGACAGATTTAGAATTAGGCGGAATTAGAATTAAACGGTGGTGGACGCAAGTCCACTGTAATGTCATTCTACGTTTAGAATTAGGCATGTTTTAAATTCAAAAGGTAAAGCACAGCACACAGTTATGCCAAAGAATCAAGAAGTGCAGTTAATATTTATTAACACATTTATGAACTGCCACGGCAGTCATTTTGACGGTTTTTACTTTTAAAATTTAAATTACTCTGCGTGTGTGAAAGATACATGGTTGTCCGTTCTTGGCTTTTCCTAAATACAGGTATTAAATACCCTGATGGCGTTTGAAAGGCAGGATCGCAAAAAAATAAAAAGGTTATAATCCTCTCTAACTTTGACTGTCTTTTACAATACATGTTTTTATTTTGAATATAACCTAGAATATTCTATTTTATTTTTATATACAAGCCTGTTATTACTACTGGACTTGTTGGTCTACTGGACTTGGCAGCCATCAATTCCTTCATTTTGTACAAGGAATGCACCAGGGAAAATATCAGTAGGAGAGATTTCATCTTGAAGTTAGCCACAGCGCTTTGGCAGAAACATTTCAATCAGAAAACTGCAAAGCTGCAGGCTGCAGCAGCTCAACCTGGATTCAGTGCTGCACCGAGTGACACACGCAAGAGAAAATATACTTTCACTTTAAATTAAAAACGACTTTCGTTTTTACAGTTTTGTATGTACCTGTTAACACCTGTTTACACACTAGCTTCTTTTGAAACGTTTATTTTATTCAAATTTTTCATTTTTTGAAGTAGTGCTTTATATGTGGTAGGTTAGAAAATAACCCCTTTTATTTTTAATTGTTAATTTAAATACAGTGTTTTGGCTGTGCAGATGTTTGATATGATGTGCTTGAATAAAACTTTTGAGTTGTATCTGATAGTTTGTCTTTCACTTTAATATTGATGTTGTTTAAAATGTAATCATCATAATGACTGCTGGCGGAGGTTTTAGGTATGAGTATAACCATAAACACACATTAACCTTTAAAGCTGAAGTCTATTGTTAAAAAAAAAAAAAAAAAAAAAGGACTGTAGCTTAACAGGAAAGCGTCAATAATCGGCCTCAGAGTCTGTATTGTTGGATCCAAAATGAAGAACGCTGACAATTTATTCAATCAATACACAGAGCAACTACTGTACTGCACAGCTTCTTCTACTCACTTGAAGCGCGAGATTTGAAATATCAAGTATTATTTGCGCATGGTTATTTATTTATTTATTTATTTATTTGTGCATGGTTTGAATGCGCAAAAAAGTAAAAGTGGGTGTGGGGCGATAGTTCAAACATGGGTGTTGACTCGGCAGAATCTGGTAATTTTAATTTTGTCATGCCATAAAGCCTTTTTTAAATCTGAATTTGATAAAAAATTAAAAAAAGTCTTGCCAAGAATGGTATATGGAAGAATACGTGTGTGTGTATATATATATATATATATATATATATATATATATATATATATATATATATATATACAGTATATATACACACTGACCATCAAAAGAAACTTATCACTTATATTTGGATAAAATTCACTAGATGTGATCGAAAAATGACAAACTCTGTTTTAGAGCAGCTGCAGCGACTTTTTATTGTGCTGATTAACAACTGACATCACAAAGATGCTGCAAAATGGTCTGTCATTCTTGTGCAGGTGTTGTGACTCTTGGTCTTCCAGTTCGTGGCCTGTCATTGACAGAGTGTGTCTGGTTAAACCGTCTCGCCAGGTTTGAAACTGCTGGCTGTGAGCACCTAAGGTGGCGAGCCACAGTACGCTGCCCTAGTCCAGCCTCCAACATGCCGATTACATGAAAGCGCTGCTCTCTTGACAGATGTGGCATATTGTTTTGTTTCTGTGATTTTCTTTATTGCTTTTATTCAAGTTTGCAATTCAACAGCTGAAATCACTCCATATCCAGTGTCCAATCAACTGTCTCACTAAATTTGGTGATTAAGCGCATATGCTTCAGTCATAGTCACTCAAACGTGGTCATGGTCAAGGATGAATGATCGCGTGATTAAAAAGAAAACAAAAACATTTTGTCAATGTCCATCATTTAGATACCTTTTTATTTTTTTTAAATAACTTTTAATTATAATAGTGATGTTTCTTTTGATGCTCATATATATATATATATATATATATATATATATATATATATATATAAATAAATAAATATTCTTGAAAATTGAAAGATTGAAGAATTAGTAAACAAGGGAAAATGTGATTCATGCATTTTAAAATGACATTTTTTCTGGACTTTACATTATACAAAGTTTGTACATTGCGGTAAAATGAAGGTCAACAGGCAGGGAACAACTACTTGGTTCCTTTTCAGCTGCTTCAATGATGGAAAGTGACAAAGCCATACCTTGTGCGCAAAGGATTCTGCCTCTTTCCGGAGATCTTTTTCAAGCTCAAACTCAGCTTGCAGTTCTTCATATTCATCGGCTGCCAGCATTGAAACTAAAAAAAAGGGGAGCTTTGAGCAATTCAGGGTTCTGTAGCTGCATTGAGTAGGTGTAGCGTGTGTCCCTCAATGATGTTAACCCTCCTATTATGTTCAGAATATAGGTAAACCTGTTATGTTTTGATTTATTATAATTTTACCATTAACCTTCAGTGTGTGGCATTGAGCTTCTAGCAACAGTTTTCTAAAGGAGATCATTCAAGCAGATGGTTTCTTCAACCTTTCTACCTATATGTCTTGAATAATGTATGGATAATAACAGGCCTTGGAGGTATAGAAAACAGCTTGTGAATAAGAGATACTTTACATTTTACAACATAATGTATTTCTGAGATCGTTTGAAGACACAGTGAAAATAATATTTATGTTCAACACAACTAATGCACATTTCAGTTTAATTTTTTGATAAAGGTTCACAGGACTCACAAAACTTGTTTAGAAAAACCTTTGTGAAGATTTTTTTTTTTCAAAATGTTTAACAATGAAATGAATTTATCTTGTATTTTATTTCCGCTCATTTTCACCAATTGGAAGCGCACTGAAATTGAACAATACAAGACCATTCAAACCAACCTCTATTGTATTTGTTTAGGAGCTTCTTCTGTTGAAACATCTCTGCTGCCAAAATAATGTTTTCCTGTTTTTCTTTATTCAGCTGAAAAAGAAAGAAAATGTCAAAACACTATTCAAAATGTTCAGTCCCTGCAAGATGTTGTGACTTTGAGGTATTACATAGGTAGACAAAGCTATACACTGATATCTTTATTCCTCTTTTGTATAATGTAATGAATACGTGTCTACATGTATAATAGGTGGAGGTATGGATGGAGCCGACAATCTTGCGATTTGCAAGCAAATGACTTGAACACTGGATCAACAGTCATTGAATGACTAGCTTATATCCAGATTATATCCTCCAACAGCCTTAGCTGCCTATAGAATGCATTTAGTAGTTTACTGCACACTGTACTGGGTGTCGAATCACAATACACACTTTCTTGCAATGAACTCACTGGGGTCTGTTGTAAGTTCTCAATAAAGTAATTTGGGCAACAAAAATAATTCCTTAAATCTTACATGTATTTATGCATTGAAAAAACATGAATTACATATGAAATTTAAATTGAATAAATAAAGAATACACGTAGCAATTCTGCTGCAAAGCTTGAGTTTGAATGTAAATCACACTTCTTGTACTTCATTAGCTCCCGGCATCACAATGGTCAATTGTGAATATACTGCATGCGGTAGCTAGATAACAGATCCTAGAAATGCTGAGATTTGTCTGGGAATTGCAAGAAATACGTGACCAGTAAGTCCAGGATTTCAATTTTAAATAAAAGGTACGGTTGAATCCACTCACTTGCAATCCACTAAAGCAAAATCAGCAACAATAAAAAATATGTATTCATGTGCATTCATGTGTTTAATGTGACTGCAAACCACGGCTGTCATTTAACAAACCGTGAATTCCCCTATTGACTATCATGACAATGTAGATTCAATTGCATTGCTGCAGTGGAGCTGTTAGCATTCTTTGGACTCACCTGGTCTGTTACTTCTTCAAGTCTTCCTTTCAAAATCTCCATATCATTGGCAAGGAATTTCTTTTCCTCCAGTCCAGCAACAAGTTTATCACGAAGGTCTGTGTGGGCATTTGAAATTAGGAAGGACAAGCATTTTTATTAAATTACTGTAGCTAATGTTCTTATTTACAGGTTTTAAAAATATATATTTTTTTGATAATACGAATATATGAAAAGAGGCATAATGACATAGATAACATTTTTCTTCTTGCTTTTTTTAATGTATTTTACTAATTTTGTGTATCCAATTATTTTACAACTGTTTTTCTCCCCAATTTATAATGTCCAATTAATGTTCCCTCACTGTTGCAACTCCCCACAACAGCTTAGGAGAACTGAAGATCTGTGGAAGTCCTCTGATCCCACAACTACCCCACGGGAGCACCAAAGCCAGTGCAATATTTCCTGAATCCCCAGTGAAGATCAGCAACTTGGCACAAACAGGACACAAACCTGCACTCCCCTGACTATGATTCACCCTGCACAGTACACGGCCATGCTTTTATCAGGTGAGCCACTCAGGGACTCAGTCACACAATATTATAAACGCTGAGTAGAAAATCAGGCTATTATAACAAATAATGAGGGTTAAAAGAGGTTTGATTTGTGAATTAAATGCTGAAGGATTGAGCATGTTTGAATTTGTAAAATTCACTTTCTTTTACAGTTCAAGTACAGAGTTCAGACGCACTTGATATTCAAAGGCTGTTCATTTATGACGAGTATTTTTACCACTGTAAATAGGCAGTTGTGTTCACCAACTTATTTGTAGAGCTCAACCCAGGATAACCAAAGACAGGTGACTGACGGAATACGCTAGTGCTGTTAACGGGGCTAAAGAACAGCAGTGTTAATCAACTACATTTGTCTTCTACATTTTACCAAAGAATCTTTGATCCAGTGTTTTTTGTAACCAATAAATCATGTGAATTAATTAAATTATTAATGCTTTTGGTTCCTCTTTTATTTCAACCAAACGTTTCTTATCAAAGTCATGTCGAAATGTAATTAGGTTGTAAAGATTGTAAAGTAGGTTACAGCAGGGGCCTCATTTTAACAGCTTCAATAAAACCATTTTTTAGAAACATCAGAATCTATCAGGATTACTGGCCCGCAGCCTAATGAAAATAAACAAGTGTGAGATAAATCAATTTGTACTTTAGGCAAAAACTACTATCTATAACCAAGCCTATGTAAGGTTAAAAGGAAGTTGGGCCTTGTTGAAGGTGATCCTCACCCTTTATTTGGTGTTGACAGTGAAGAGAGGCACAAATGCTGGCGCCATCGTCACTCTCCACAGCAGAGTCTTCATCGTCAATAGTGATCTCCTCTGTGATGACTTCTTGCCCCAGTTTTGACATGTAGAGCATACTCAACCTTTTCAGAGACTTATTCTCTCTGTTGAGCTGAAGGAAAAGGCAAAATATATATTTTTTAATAATAAAACTTATCTTCAGTTGTCTTGTAGGGTAGGTATAACCTAGAATTTTAGAATGGAAACAATTAAAAAAATTGATCACAGATTATTTTTTTTTACAATGTAATCGTGCCGAATTCTATTTTTGTATATAAAATAAAATCAGCCAATAGAAGATCTGCATTTTCTCTGCGGCACTCCAATCATAAGTGAACGGAGGCGGGACAAACAGTTGAAGGTCTTTCGTAGGTTTGACAATGGGAGTCAAAGACCTACCCCTTGTTATACAGGTGTCCAGAGTGAGCAGTGGCGGGACATAATTGGGAGTTTAACCAATGGGAAAGTCAAAGATATGCCCTGGTTTTATAGCTGTCCAATCATTAGTGAGTAGAGGCGGGACATAAATATGCTAGGGTAGGGTGTAAAAATAGCTGAATTTCACGCGATATTGCTTATTAAGAGAACGTTATTGAGAATTATATTCAGAACTTCAAAGCAATATTTCAAATTGCTTTTTACAAATTAAAAAAAGTCATAAAAATAGATATACTTGCCACTTCCAAAATTGAAATTATGAAAGGTATCCGTGGCTTATCGGTAGCTGCCAATTAAAAAAAGTATACTACAGAAAATGTGATATGGAACAGCACTGGTTACAGCAATCTAGGATGTCTAACGAAGTCAGCACAAAAACACGAGCATTCCCAAAGTCACTTGCGAGCCACTGTAACACTCAAAACTTTTGGATAAACCCAGACTAATGTTCAACTCGATGAGCAGAAGCGTAGGGATCCAATACATCACAGTGAGCAAGTAAGAAAAACCTGCAAGGTTCTTAAATGCTTGATTGATTCTGTTGTTTACCTTGGCAAGCAAGAACTGGCATTCAGGTGGCATGATGAAGGCACCAATTCCTCAAATAGAGATAATTATGTGGAAATACTTTCTCTGATTTCTGACTACGACAGCATGTTAAGCAATCACTTGTCAATAGCCACAGTATTATGAATAAAGGTATAGAAAGCCAAATACGTAGCTGTAATGGTAGATTAAACAACCGATGTTGGAAATGCAGCTCAGCTGTCTTGTGTTTTCAGGTACTAGTATGTGATTGACAGTGGCACAAAAGAACGGTTGTCCTGTGAAAATGTGTTACATTTACTAAAATAAAAATAACTACAGTTGCCAGCAACTTTACGGCTTCCAGGACCAGTACCAGCACCAAACACTTTAGCAAATAGTGCAGAATGGCATTTTTACATAGTAACCATGACTCTATTATGATTTATAATGCAGTTTTACATTTGACCTTTAGGAGAGGTCAAAGGTCACAGGCAATGACATTTTTTGATAGAGCATACTACATGAGTTCCAAAGTAACAATTACCTTATCTGCACTCTATTAGCAACTTCCCTTTAACACCTTTTAAAGACAACCACACTACGATCATATGTGCCATTGGGTTTGTTTCAATCGGACTAGCGGTTTGGAAGAAGATCTTTGTAGTTTGTGATTATGACGTCTGTACCGTGCGATTTTGACATCATGCAGCATGGCCGCCATACCTTGGACTATCCCTCAACAACTATACCAACTTTCAGCACTTGCAATAAGTTGTTTTCGAAAGACGAATTTTACATTTAGGCAGAATGTTTTTTTTTTCAATCCAATATGGCGGTCAAACCATGTGACATACGACATAAGTTCTTTAGCATTTTCCATCTTCCCATAAGCATTTACCAACCTACCGAATCTGGTGAGTTTGAGCAACTCTGGTGGAAAGAAAAATAATAAGAAGAATAATAATCCCACCAATAACAATAGGCTTCCCAGCCTAAGGCCTGGAAGCCTAATTATTAAGTTTAACACGCTTAATGTATAGCCGATTTTTTCATAAGAAATATACACTTCTCATCCTTTAAAATAAATAATAAATCCCTCATCGTGAACAGAATCCTAAAGGCACTGTGAATGACAATTTACTAATGCGACGGTACAATAATAATAATAACAATAATGTAAATAGATGTAATCCTTTCAATTGTATTGAAATGTTTCATAAACATACATACAAGTGTGGGACGCTAATAATAATAATAATAATAATAATAAATACTACTACTAATAATAATAATAATAATGAATACTACTACTACTACTACTACTAATAATAATGAATCTGTGGATTTAAATTTGAATCGGCGCAGTCATTAATTATTAGCTATACTGTTCTATGTTTTTAAGTGTAGTTTCAGATTTCGTAATTTGTAATTACTAAAGACATTCCTTGTTTTGTTACAGTAAGTGTTCCGTACTGGGGGGAAGAGACCTAGGATCACAGTCTGTTTATCATTGTAAGTTGGTGAGTTTTCATAGCTGAATATCTGCATTGTGCAAATATTAATCTGTATTTCAATACTGAAAGAAAAAGGAGTAAACGGAACAACTGTACTTGCTGTCTGTGTTCATCTTTTTATTGGTAAAAATCGTGTTTTGTTGTGTTGTTTCAGCTAGCGATACAGTTGTGTTATTAACAAGAACATGCCCTATCTAGGCCTTGATAACATAGAACTTCTCTAAATGCCAGACAATCAGGTTGTTTACTGATCCTGAGATGAAGCGCTTATAACTAATCAGTACTTTTATATGCCTTCATCTGGGAAGCTGTGTAGGGAGAGGGGTTCTCAACTAAATAGATCCGGATGTCGCCCAAGTCGAGGTCGGGGAGTTCATGGCTCCAAAAGCACCAGCGATGTACAAACTCCTAGAATCTGGCACTTATCTGTATATCTTTTCCTGACACTGGAGGTGAGAAGTGTGTTCTGTGGCAAATAATGCATACTGTAGTGTGGAAGATACCGAATTTGCATTAGCAGCCATCGCTGTTTTGACTGCCAGTATGACGCTGGGGTCACGTTGGTGAAAACCCTCAATAGGCTTCCCAGTCTATGGCCTGGAAGCCTAATAATAAAAATGCTTTTAAAAAGACCAAATTCCGATTGGGCTTTTTTTCTTCCTTTTTTTTTTTTTTTTTTTAGATTCTATTGATTTTGTAGTATTACTATGCAGGACAGCCACAATTATAGCATTACCTTTATTAAAAATGTGATTAATCCGTGCACATTTTTAATAAAGCAGTGTGGAGTAGTGGTTAGGGCTCTGGACTCTTGACTGGAGGGTCATGGGTTCAATCCCCGGTGGGGACACTGCTGCTGTACCCTTGAGCAAGGTACTTTACCTAGATTGCTCCAGTAAAAACCCAACTGTATAAATGGGTAATTGTATGTAAAAATAATGTGATATCTTGTAAGTCGCCCTGGATAAGGGCGTCTGCTAAGAAATAAAATTTATTTATTTATTTATTTAATAAAGGTAACCAATTAATCAACTAATTAATCAACCCATAAATTAACTGACATATATATATATATATATATATATATATATATATATATATATATATATATATATATATATATATATATATATATATATATATATATATATATATATATATATATATATATATATATATATATACACACACACACACACACACATACACACACAGTTTCTGAATCTAAAAAAAATATGGCAAAATACTTAGGATTTCAATTAATCCAGAGAACTTAAGGAGAGTCAAATAGCAACAGAGCAGCCTTGTATGTAAGAAGCAATGACACTACTGCTAAAATACAAACATAGATGAACTATCAAAAGGGATTTAAGAGATGCACTAAATTAGTTTGCTTTTAAAATAAATTAGCTATGGAAAACGTGTCAATTTGTGGAAAATTAATGGAATTTTAAGTTGGAATAATCATTTTAAAAGAGACACTGTTCAAAACATCCCCCCTTCCCTTGGCGCAGTTCAAAGACAAATCTAAACTTAATAGAATGTTGACAGCCAATATGGGTTGTAATGTATCATAATGAAACGGCTTAGAAAATTCCTCCACAAAGTAAATGAATGAATGTTAATGTAACACTTGACGATGCATTTTCTGCTTCATTGGAAGCCTCAGATACAAAACATATCAAGATAATCATAATATAAACCCCATATATTATTACTGAAATCTGGTCTTCCAAATTGCAGCAATTTATTTTCTGATGAGGCTTCCAAGAATGCATTTCATATGCAATCAACAATACATAATACAGAGATAAAAAAAAACACTCTGATAATAATGCACTATTGATGAGACAAAATATAGGAAATTACATACTCAGTGAAATCAGCAGCCCACAAGCCATCAACAGCATGCATCAGAGGTCACCATTAACAAGTCAAGGCTTCATCATCTTTTATGAAACATCAACACAAATGTCATGTTCTGGTCGCTGTTTGATTTGTCTCGTGGCAGAAAAGGCGGCCCTCTTACTACTGTTTTTTGAATTAAAGATGTTGGGAGTTTAAAAACTTGATTACAATTCCTCTTTTTTGTTACATTGGCAGACAAATTACTACTGTGAATGCACTGAACTAAATTAATAATAATTTGCCTACCTACCTTTTTGAATAAGCTACTAAGTGGTATGCTGATTTAAATAGCAAGAACTCAAAAATACCAGCTATAATTTGTAATACCTTTAAAGTTAGGTAATTGGATTTTTTTTTGGCAGCAAGATGGAAAGACTTGACAGTGCCTTCACGCATACCTCTGCCTTCACGCTTTACAGTACACAGGCTCTTCAACACAGAAGACCCGAAAACATGTCTAGGAAAGACAACTGAAGTCAAACTAGCTAATGTAATATATGAATAGCTATGGCTTTGTAAAATAAATTTCAGTGAAATGGCCACTGCACATCCAATCTACCAGTCACAATTTTGAATCCGTAATATTGTGGTTCAAATTAATTGTACACCAGATGCAATCAGATAAATAACACACATGTCCATTTTTATTTTCTTCAGCTTTTTATGGTCTTTATACAGCGCTTTTTTATTATCATGAAAAGAAGATTACTCTGACCTCCATTCCCAATATGGGCAGACTAGCACCACCATTAGAAATAATGTATAAAGTTTCATCACAATCATACTGTCACCAAGATATGTGTCAAACTGTGAAAGTGTGACATGAAGCTATGACGGAAGCATTGCTGTTGAATTCATAGTGTTTCTTTGGGAAATACATTACCAAGCCCAATGCTTTGTACAGGAATACCTCACCTCCCACATATACCCTCGTTCATCCGAACCAGTTGGGATCTGACCCGGTTCACATTAGCAATTTGCATACATGGGTTACTATATGTGTTCCATAGTAACTGATCGTAATCTGTACCAATACAAAAAAACACCTTATATTTGTTTTATGTTTTTTGATTCTCTCCTAAATTTCATAAAAAAACAAAAAATCAACAGGAGCAGTTGTAAATGTTTAATACACTCATCATATAGTTGTGATATTGGGATTTGGTTTCTACTGCTACCAGTATTGTATTATAGGATGGCGAAATCCTGTGTATGTGGGAATGGTGGTACAAGTAGAACTGAACAAACCGTTTGTTTAAGCAATACAAGTGAATAACCCACACAGACATTTGCCATCGTATATCTCTATTATACACAGCTTTATTGTTAATATTCAAGTTAATAAAAAAAAAGCTATATTTGTTTTCTATCCAACCATTGTTTAGGCCATCGTCATTTCCATTGAAAAGAGCAAAAAGATTGATGAAGAGAATACCATTAAAGTGGCTGAGGTTGGTATGGTATCGCTGTTTTGCATTTGAATTGAATTCCGAGAAGTGCTTCAGGTCTGTATTTTTTTGTTAAGCAGGTGATGTAAACCTACCCAATACTGCAAATAAAGAATGGCAGAACAGGTAAGATAAATTCTAAGGTGAAAATGCAAAGTGCAAAGTCTGTGTTGATTCTTGCGACGCTGGGTGTGGGACCTTTGCTGTTTGCACTTACTAGCTGTAAATATTTTGAAAGATCCTGATAAGTGAAACTACATACCTGGGTCGTACCCGGGTTGACCTGGGTTCCAGCGACCCACCTCAGGATGTGGGTCGACATGCTTTGAACCATGTTGAGCGAGACAAAATGCAGGACGGCTGTTCGGAAGCCAACAACATAACAAACAGCCACGTCTGCGTGAAGGTTTCACTTCCGCAAGGAACATTTCTGTTTAGCCATATTTTTGTTGCTTGAGACCAGAGTTGTAAAGACTCGAATCGAGTCAGACTCGAGTTGCAATTTTCGGTGCCTTGACTCGAGTCATTGTCATCAAATTAAGAAAAGACTCGACTCAAAAAATGCTCAAAAAATGTGACTCCCGGGCCAAAAGTCTCCACTCAACTTGAGTCCTAGTCTTTATGATAAAATAAATGACACGATCAGTTTCGTTTTCAATAACCGCAACCCTTCTTCTGATGCGTACAAGCCCGGCCTCTTTATGATTGAGAGGATCACGTGACAACATAGAGACAAAGAGAAGAGCGTCAGCAGCATGACAGGTAAATCAAGAGTACCTGCAGCAATAACTATGGAGTAGACAGGGAGAGAAATTCCAAACTAGATAAACAAGGTGTTTAAAATAACAGAAATCGTGCTTGATCGTTTTTATTATTTCTTACCAGGTATCAATAAGAAATTACTTTCTTATTTGGTGGGTCAATCAATAGATTTTTATTTAAGCAAGCTTAAAACTTAAATGTGGTAGAAGAAATAGGGATTTAAGTGTTTATTGCCTGGTTTAATGTATATTGATCTAAAGTTATACTATGTTTAAAAAATAGATATATTGTTTTAGAAAACAAAAAAGAAATGGCAAAAAAGCCATATTTTGCTAAAATTGTTTTTTTAAATCCAAACTACCACTTACGAATCCAAACTCACGTACAAGCTTACAAACTTAAAAAACAAAACATTGTTTTGCTAATTTTAACGTAATAACGCAGTCTTTTATGTTTAGTAGGGTTATTCAAAATACAATTGACCTCTTAGTATTATTGCATTTTAACTACATTGATGATTTTATTTAGACAACCAACTGGGATGTTATTGTGCTAAGTATAGGTGGTTAAAGGGTTTATGGTTTGATATGTTCTGTGTGAAATATTTCCGTTATTTTCTTAAACTTATTAGTGAACAACCCTTTCTTTATCTGAAAATAACGAAAATTACTTATTTTATAACATGCATTATTATGCTAAACTCTTAGCCTTTTTGTAAACTCTTATTTCTTTCTGTAATTAAGAAAATTAGGTTCTGTTTATTTATTTTAAACTGGAGCATACATGTGCGAGTATGCAATGGTTTTAAAACTCTGATTTCGCCTCAGTTGCATTACTTGGACTGTTTCCTTTGTAATTGTTATGCTATAAGGCCTAGAAGCAAGATCTCTAGATCAAATATCAAATGAAATGAAATGACACAATTTCCTTTCATATGGTTAAGGTACCTGAAAAAAAAAAAAAAAAAAAAAAACACTATCAGGGAGTTTCATGGTTGAGAAAAAGTGAAAAACACCATCAGTAAAACTGCCAATAAATGGTCCATCCAACCCAATTGAGCATAGGTAAAAGGGCCTCTGTACGGTCAATAACAAAATCTGCTTTAAAGGCCAAGGAATCCTCTAGGCCAAGGAATCGTGAATTCACTGGAATGGAGAGACAAAACACCGTGGACCTTTAATGGTGAACATCAGTGGGGAAAGTATTACCACATTATTGTGCATCTCAATTTTGTATTTAATTGAAATGTTCTTTTCTTTTGCTAATCTCCTGTAAAATGAATCTGATTAAATCAAACTGTCTCGAACTGTCAGAACTAATGACTCGAATTGACTCGAGCCAGATAGGGGACTCGACTCGAGCTTGGCATGTCAAAGACTTGACTCGAATCGACTCCCAATTTTTGTAACTCGATTACAACACTGCTTGAGACACACCATGAGCCAGATTGCAGGAGGGATGAAGAAACATTTGCTCCAATCAACATTTGGGCCGACGGTTCACTCCAGCGCATTGTGCAGTTGTGTCTGTCACCCAGATCAACCCTGCTTTATCAGTTTGAAATCGCGTAGCCGATCCACATGACACCGGGTGCTGACCCGGGTAGGCTCCGAATAGGGTGGAGCATGCCAGTGTGAAAGGGGCTTAATTTGTATGTGTATAAGTACATGTAGAAAGTAAAGTATTTATATAACGTACCTAACTTGATGAGATTCCTGGGCTCGCGACCAGGTCATCAAGGAATGTTGTCATTTTGCACATTGAAAGTTACTGATGGTAAAGTTCCTGTTTCTTTTGTTTACATTTTTTTTTTCACATTCTGAATGCTTTGTAGATAAATGGCGTCACAATTTTGTAATATTAAGAGTTTTGTTTGACAAAACCTCCTGATAAATAATGTACTGGGGCTTGGGTTGTCCTCGGATCCAGTAAATGTAAATACCAGTGCTGGCCCTGCAACCGTTACCTCGTGTAGCAAATTAATCTATCCATTTCTAGCGCAATTTATTGCACTCACTGATCGCCAGCTTCGATGTACATATAAAAAAACACCGGAATACAAAGACGAGGTAGGTGGGAAGCATCTGAAAAATGTAAAAATGATTGGAGAGTGTACATAATGTTAAATACCACTTCTGGTGGTCTGTGATGTGTAAATTAAACGGGACTCGTGGCACATAGTCAATAGAATTTATAGCAATTTGGTTAAATATGACGGTGTCAGACCAGACTATACACATCATTTCCAAAAGTAGTGTTAAGAAAATTTCCTTTTGGCATATAGTCTGTTGAGATATTAAACCTGGCTGAATAAACCCATATGATAACATGAAATCGATCATTCCCACTGCGGTGCAGTTCACAACTCGGGCAACAAATACAGCCTATTTTTGTTTCACATTAACTTCTGTTACTATATGCAGCTAACCTCTCCAAAAACGTATCATATGGAAATAGGGATATTCCCATATCCCTGGCAACACTGTAGCACAAATGAAAAGTACTAAAACTGTGGTTTTAATGTTTGTTTGTTTTTTTTGTTTGTTTGTTTTAAATGTAGTCATTCCAACCGAGTTAGGAATATTCAATGCCAGATTATTATTATTTTTTTTTTCCTGAACAGTGAACACAAGCAGTAGAATGAGCACGAATTAGAAAGATGTGCATTTACGTGAATGCTAGATGTAGATTCAATTTTTAAATAATGCTGGCTAAAGATTTTGACAAGACAACCGTGCCTTCATAATGCTTAACAGTATTTGTTTCACATAAGAAAGCTGTTTCAGGTAATGGCAGCTTTGAAGGTGATGCTTGGTATTGCATCAAAGGGAGCTGTAATATTAATTTATAAACACACCCTTAATAAAAGAAAACAGATAAAGGGGAAAAATGCAGACTACATACATATCTTATAATAATATACAATGTGGTTTACCCTTTAAGGACCAGGTGATTTTCAGTGTTTTCTGACAGGGAGGAATTCAACCCCCATACACCTGTGTGCCGGCCGGGCTTTCACCAGGCCACACTGTTATATGTAGTATTTCATAATAGAATAAATCTGTTACAGCGCTGACCGACAGCTAATTGAGAGTGACGGATTCATGAGGTGGATAAATCGGTGCAGACTCTATGTACAGTATTATCCTTTTGTTTTCCAGCCGATTCAAAATTATAGAATATTAATTTCAATTTTGAAAGAGTATTCAAATGATGAAAAACCCATGTTTGTCCTGCTGGACTACAATGAATAACTGACTGACGGAAAGACTTGGCAAGGCGACGATCAAGGCTTCTGTCCAGCAGCAGTCAAGAATAGAGAATGATTAGGATGATTGCAAGGACTACGGACACAGAATGGTATGCAGATAATTCTCGTTTACAGAACCAGCAACAGAGCAGAACTTGGCATAAACCAGGCTTTCTGATCATCCGCAGGCTGCAAATCAATCACAGCGCATTGATGGATTTATTCATTTACATCAAACAAGGGGTAATTAGTTACCTCTGAGACTACAAAGTTTACAATGAGACAAGCTGAGTTAGATAACAAATAACATATATCATCCACAATCAACAGAAAACTGCAAACAGCAAACCTATTAAATATAATGTTACAGTGGAATATAAAATACAGACCATATTAACAATTATCCATGACCTAAAGGCCACTCATTTGTGTAGGAGCAGATCTCCAGTAATGATATTTACTCTCTCTCATTCAAATGCTCTTTATTGGCAAGTCATATACGTATTGCCATAGATAATGTAGTATACAGTACTGGAACTAAGTTTGGAAACAAATGATTTACAGCAAAACTAGGGGTGGGGATTGTATTGCCCATTTTTCCTCATTCAGAACTTTTACTGACTAAATATCGTGGTATCCCAATAGATAATCGTCTCCTCTTTAAAAATATGCTATATATTTCAATGAGCAAGACATCTCACAAGTAGAATGGTACCCCAGAATGTTCTCCTTTTAGCAGTACAACGGGATGGGGAGTTTGTTGGTAATTATTATTATTATTATTATTATTATTATTATTATTATTATTAGCATCTTAGCAGATGCGCTTATCCAGGGCGACTTACAATTATTACAAGATATCACATTATTTCACATTATACAGATACCACTTTTTTTTTTTTTTTTTTTTTACATACAATTACCCATTTATAGAGTTGGGTTTTTATTGGAACAATCTAGGTAAAGTACCTTGCTCAAGGGTACAGCAGCAGGGTCCCCCACCTGGGACTGAACCCACGACCCTCCGGTCATGAGTCCGGAGCCCTAACCACTACTCCACACTGCTGCCCTAGTTAACTTCAATCAGGCTACTTACTCACTAAATATCTTCGTATCCCTGTATAGACAACTGTCTCCTCTTTAAAAATATGCTAAGGATTTTAATGAGCAAATCGGTCTCACAAGTTCAGTGGTACCGTAAATATGATTAATTTACTAACAATGCAGAATGACTGGGTGGAACATGTGTTCTCTATACCTTGTATTCCCGTGACCGACCCAGTAAATACAGAAGGATTTTGACCGGAATATGAGCTAGGCTAAGACATTGCAAATGAAATGTAATGTTGATAAATGTAAAGTGTTACAGGGTGGTAATGAGTAGTATAGAGCTAGGACAGACTGACCAAAAGAAAGACCTTAGTGTTGTAATAGACGCATCGCTGCCAGCAACCAGACAGTGCAAAGAAGCAATTAAAAAGGCAAAGAAAATGATTGGTTATTTAGTCATACAAATCAAAAGAGATAATGCTGAGGTTATGTAATGCACTGGTCCTCGCAATACAAAAAATGACATTGTGGCCTTTGAGAGAGTCCAGTGAAAAGCAACCAGTTTAATCCCAAAGTTTAAAGGAATGAGCTAGAAGATAGTTTAAGGAAACTGAATCTATTTACAGTGTCCAAGAACACGTAGTATCAAAAGAGACTTGACTGAAGTCTTTCAAAAGTTAACCCATAGGCAAGACTAGGACCAGAGGACACACTTGGAAACCAATATTGAAAATAAAGAACGGTAAAAACACAACATGCTACGGCTGATGTCATGAAGTGGGTTTCTTTATGATACAGCAGGCAACGCGTGCACTCCAATTGGATAAAAGATCCTCAGCAGTCTAATAGTGTGATAACAACAAAAGTGGTAGTCTCAGCAGCTTATCCCCATTGATATATGCAGCAGAAGACCCATTAAATTATGGCCAGGACATTTAAATCTGGTGATAAGAAGCAGATTGAGCTGTTTAACTACATCTATATAAAACAATCAAACTATACAGATTGGGGCAGTTTCTTCTATTAACCTAGGCTAAAAACAAGCTGTCCAGTACTCTACAGGTATAGCTTATTGGCCACTCAGTGAACACTGGATAAAGACACATTTTTTTTATTTATTTTTTTTAGTTTCAACAATGAAAACAAAAACGCTGCTAATAACAATAATAATCAGTCAACAGTAATTATCAAATAAAAATCAAACAACATCAAAACATGTGCCATTATCAACAACTATTGAAATGTTCAATACAACAGAACCCGGGGTTGCCTTCGCAACCACTGCACATTTTTCTTGTGTCCTTTCTTTTGTTTTCATTTTCGTAGCCGACCCTGCACCTTTGTTGCAGTCTCTGATTCCCTTGTGTTGGAGGGATAGTCACAAATGCATGTACAGGGCTACTTTGCGCAGGCATTGTGATGGATCTAGCTGCCGCAGACGGCTGCTTCATTGCCTTGTACCCAGTGCTGTGTTTTGATAGTATTTCGTCACAGCACTGCCATTTCAAACCAAACAGCTTCCCGTTTGCAGCTGGCTTACCTGTAAAGTAGCTGCATGCTCTTTTGTTTGTACAGTCACAAAGGTAAGTGATTAGCTTTTCGGGAACAAAAGCCAAAAAGCACTCCAATGGAGAACGCAAACTCTCAAGTTCCACGGCAGGGGGGATAAATGTGTAAACAGGTGCAAAATCAAATGATGGAGGACTGGCATCATTGTAGGGATCAATAATAAACACCCAGTCCCCTGCTGTTCTTGGCTCCACATCCTCTTCATCATCATCGCTGAGTGATAAGTCAGCATCACTGTCGCTGGTATCGAAATCCTCCGAACCAACTTCGAAATCTTCATCATACCCGTTGTCGCTCTCCACGTACGTTGCCATGTTTAGCTTTCGCTAAAAACTATATAAACTACAACTAAACAAGTAAAACTAATAATAAAACAAAAAATAATCATTTAAAACACTATATATATGAATGGCTTCCCGCAATATATCTCAGTCTTCTAAACGCCCACAGCTAGATTGGAATTGCTACATGACATGCACTTGGATACAAATGTCAACTGACCGTCCCCCGAGGTTCACTGCACATTCCACAGTACTAGCACTGCCTTAGAGAATTAAACCTGAAACGCTAGACTGAGAAACCGCTCATAGAATAGAATGGGAACCTTGACATACGCAGGTACGGCATGGTACTGTAAGTAGGTTTTCATTTAAAGTACGTGCGTATGTCATGGTGTTGAAGTGGTTAAGTGTTTATTTTCTGTTTTTTTGCAGAAGGCCAAAAATGTGTGTTTATCGGGAACTTTGATTTTTTTTATACCGTCTTAAAAGTTAATTGATCAGTTCCTTCTGGTGTTGGCCAAAAGTACTGTTCTGTAGTTTTGATGTGTTGTTGAATCCTGAGAGTGCTCAAATCAGATAACAGCACAGATGGAAATCAGATGAGGTCCAGGTGTTACAGCGAAACACAGTACACTGCACCATGAACAAAGGGAAATTAATATGTTGTCTCTTGTGTTCCTCTGGGGTTTAGAGGACACTGGTTTATTTTATTAGTGTCGATTAATACATACAACCTAAAACTTCTTTTAATTGTAGTTATGTCCATCAGAAACTTTGAATAGTGCAATGAACAACATCTAACTCACCTTTGATGCCAGAGCTTCAGCACTTTCTCGGCAGGTCTTTTCAATCTCCAGGTGGTTCTGAATAACATTAACTTCTTCCACCACCATGTGCGAAACTGAAAAAAATAAATGCAAAACATTTGTATCATTTTATGCATCAGTCTCCATTCAACAATACAGTAATTTGTCTGTCTGTTTGTCTGTCTGCATTTAAGTCACATTTACATTTTTACATATATCTTAGAGAACCGCCTATTTAATTATGCTGAAATGTGAGAAGGACATTCTTTGGGATAGGACAGGATCTTGACAGTGAATGCAGTTGGCTACACATTTCGAGTGTGGCTGTACTACAGCATAGGAAGGGATTGGGTACTAGGAAGCAGCAGCTATGTTTAATCTAGAATGCAGTACTGAAAAAGATCTGCAAGCAATAAAAAAAATATGAAAACACAAGAGTAACCGGAAACAATGTTATTTCAACGTTGGGGTGTCATTTACTTACATTTGAATAACACACTCTGCTCAATATGGAGGTTTGGCATTTGGAACTGTTATCTTTATAATGTCTTTGCAAACTGTTTTTCTACACTTTTATCACCTTCGTTTTAACCTCTCAGAACACTGTACATGATTTGATTATGGATGTTTGCAAATGGATGTCCTTTATCAGAATCGTGAAATGTAACACAATTGCTGTTTTATCTCCAAACTGGGTTTTTATGGACGTGTGCTGTCTGTATGTCACACTTACATTCTTACAAAAGCACTTATTCAAGTGATGAAACCCGACTAGGACATTAAGTTAGTGAGAATAATAGAGATAATAGAGTGCATATGGAGGTCTGTTTGTTTGTCTGTATATACACACTTGTACATGCGCATATAGTGCATGTAAATTGTGTTAAACTACTGTTTCATGTTACTGATGTTCTAGTGAGTTCAGTACATAGTTGTTTATTCTTCATTCGTAAATTTAAATAACAAAAGAAAAGCTGTGCTGGTTCACATACAAGAGTTACAACACATTTTTTACAGCTCAGGTTTCTAAAGTTTTTCGAAAATATTTCTATGAGCATGTCTGCGGTAATGGTTCAACTTAAAGAAGTATACATACAATCCATACTTTGGACAACCAAAAATAAATACTATATTTGCTGGTTTCACAGAATAAAGGTAACACAGTAGTCTAAAATGAAGTTTAAACACAGCTGATTCATCAACTCCAATTAGCTGTAATCTTGGATTACCTTACCTACATTAACACGAAGTAGTCAAAGATTAGTGCTAATTGGGGTCTGTGAAACCAGCCATGAATGTCAAGGGTTTTTCCCTAAATGTTTAAGCATTGTCATAGATGTCCGACACAGGTTAGGTCCAGTGTTTATTATACGTGCGTGCCATGTAAAGCAAGTCTTTTCCATATACAAATAAATGTCCACAATATGTTATATTTTGTGGTCTGTGTAGTCCAGTGGTTAAAGAAAAGGGTTTGTAACCAGGAGGTCCCCGGTTCAAATCCCACCTCAGCCACCGACTCATTGTGTGACCCTGAGCAAGTCACTTAACCTCCTTGTGCTCCGGCTTTCGGGTGAGACGTAATTGTAAGTGACTTTGCAGCTGATGCATAGTTCACACACCCTAGTCTCTGTAAGTCGCCTTAGATAAAGGCGTCTGCTAAATAAACAAATAATAATAATATTTGAATCCCATTTCTAATAGAAGTCTTGAAAGCAACCATCCGTTATTAGTTCGACAGCTAGAGTCAAACTTCACATATGGAATCAAATACAATACAAAGCTTGAAAACATTAGCTTTTAAAAAAGTACAACATTCTTGAATATCATGTAGGTTGTCATATTTTCTCTCTCGAATGCAAAACACTGAAGATGAGACATTTAGCAGGAGATCAATTCAAGCTGCCTGTCAAAAGCTGGACTTGAACATGCTGATATTTGATGCACAGTGTCACCACTGTAGCATGCCAGTGTGTTGACTTTCTATTATATATATATATATATATATATATATATATATATATATATATATATATATATATATAAATGGGGAATAACAGACCAGGAGAAACCTTCAAACACAAAAGCATTTTGTATATGGTAGGAAAACTGTTAACTGTCACAAAGTCCTTTTGGGGTTGCCTAAATAAACCTTGCTTGTTTTTGTTTGGAAACATTAACAGCTTTATTTAATTTTTTTAACCATGTGGTTCAACGATTTAAAAAGAACAAATCAAATGAAAACCCGATTAGATGGACTGGTAACCAAGGCATTCAAATAAATACCACAACTAGCCCCCCTTAAATTTGGGGAGACTAGTTGTCATATTTGTATGGCTGCTTCCGGTTATTTACTTCCTGTACTGTAGGTCTCATCGTCTGACTGCAGTTAGCTGGATAAAAAAAAGGAAGTGTAATCAAAGAGCCAAGAGAGGAACCAACTACACAAATGAGGAACACGCGATAATGTTAATTCAAGGTTATTGTGTCATTAGCTTGAATTTGAATAACAAAGGTTGCTCAGTATGGATGTTTGAGACGTGTGAATGTTAAGCACATCCTGAAGTTTAAAGTGTTACAGAACACCCTACAAAGTTTACAAGATAAGCATTGTGTTACCTTTGCTGTGTCCCGTGTTGTCTGCATCACAGCGTTCTATTTAACGTATTGTTGACTTTTTAAAACTATTTCATCACCACCCATCATGGGTCATGAATCGACTGGGCAAAACATTTCTCAACATTTACTTTGGAGCTTTTGCTGGGAGAAAAAAAAGATGTCAAAGTATTGTAGTGTATCCAGATTACAGTCCATCCTGCAACAATGTAAACCCAACTGTATAATTGTGTAATTGTATGTAAATATAATAATAATAATAATAATAATAATAATAATAATAATAATAATAATAATAATAATGTGATATCTGTATAACGTGAAATAATGTATAATGTGATATCTTGTAACAACTGTAAGTCGCCCTGGATAAGGGTGTCTGCTAAGAAATATATAATAATGTAGTGTTTACCCTGTTCCCACAATACCACTCATTTCAATCAGAGCACTGCGATGTTTGGCAAACATTCCACAGGAAAAGTTGAAAAAAAGTAATTCTCTGGTTTATTTATCTATGTGTGAATAAAAAATTATCAAAATGATCAGGAATGTGTTGGAATTTGTTTCGATATGGACAACATGGGATACTGCAAAGGTAAAGTGATGTGCTTGTTCTAAACAAGCGGTTCTGTAACACTAATATTAACAATATTTCAACTGATAATTGGTGTTTGCAAATCAGTGTCCTTTTGTGGTTTGAAAAATCAGAAAGTAGTTCTCTCTTTTGGAGCATGACGATCAAAATTCATAAAGCAGCACCAAATGACCCTAACCTTGACATCCTTGGCAGTTGTAATCATAAGCTGCAGTAGACATGGACTAACTTGATACCACTTAACTAATTAGCAGTTACAGTCAACAACAAAAACATGAATCAACATGGTTATTACAACTGGCACCCCTGAGAGGCATCTAATTATAACTTGATGAGCCTGATCTTTGCATTATCAAAAGTTGCCACAGCATCCCAGCAGAGACTAAAAGCTTCAGAGGGCACGGACTGTCTTAATACCACCCGCGTCCCCCTCCCTTCCTACCCCCAAATTATTCACTGTCTTTGTGGTGCCCAGCAATCTCGTTGGCAGGGCCACCTTGCACTAAATTAAATGTTAAGTGTAATTACTGGTAGGCATGGTAAATAAACAGGATTGGAAGTGAAAATTGTACAAGTGCGCACGCCACAATCTGACACATTGGAAGTGGCAGTCTTAATTGTGAGTTTCTTTGACTGCTCGAGATCATTTCAACCAGGATTCTCCGAGGACAGTGATTATAACTGTGGGGACAGCCACTGTAATGCTATCAGAGCCACTGACAGCGCAGTGAATTAAATTGTATCTGCTGTTTTGCTGAAGCCTTGATGAGAGGTACAGATGCCTTAGTGGTCTTATCATTATAACACAATGGTCATGTTGTCATCAACCTTGCCATCGCCAATTGAAAAGACATGATTGTGTGTTGAAGCTTTTTTTCTGTCGTTTGCACTGAATAGAAGCAATTTTCCAAGAGCTATGAAATCACGTAATAGGTCCTAAAATGCAGCTGCTTGGCATACAAACGGAGGCCCTATTAAAGTGGAATTGCACACAATATGTGTTTATGCCAGATGAACAAATGGAAGCTGAGTAGAGGCCAAGTTTATTCAAAGACACAAAGCCTGTGTACTACTTCATTAAAATAACTACCTTCTTATATTGTACCTTAACTAAAGCAAGGCATTGTCACGACAAACAAACCAAAAAAAAAAATGAATCCTTCTTTACTTTCTTTTAGTGTTACTACAAGATTTCTCCCTGCGACAAAGACTGTGTTTAAACGCAGCTAAATTTATCAAAACATTTGGATGGGAGCACAATTCAAATTGCGTGCATATTGCATTTTCTAAAGCGCATGCAATGTAAGAATTCTTTTATTTTTTAATATGGGGGAGGGGCGGGGTGGTTGCTTTCAAACAGAAATATCTGTAGGGCAACAGTAACACATTATTTGGAAAAGCTTTATGCATTTTGAGAATGTAAATGTCAATGAAAGGAAAAAAGAATAAAGAGAAACTTTAAAACAAAGCCTAAACTGAAGCATACATGAAAGGCAGTCTTCAACAATTGCAAAACAAGGAAAACATTTAAATAAATAAATAAGATATGCTTAATATACTTGGCTATATTCATTAATCTGAAACAGTGGTGAATGTAAATACAACTGTCATTTAAATCATTAAAATAAATAGAGACTAACATGCACTGTTGGAAGTATGAGCTAGCAGTAATTATTTAAACAGTGGTGCTATTTAGGTATGCTACTTTTTAGATACAAGGTTCCACATTGTGTGAGTTTTTCATGTAAACCTTAAAATGGCGATAATCCATAAGATTTACTGGAATTGTTCCATTAGCTGTATTGGAAAAATGGAGTACAGATCCAATTATTTGCAGCTTTCAGTGACTGTGTTCCAACTGTATTATTTTGTGGTTGGGCAACTAGTACTGTTCCATTATACCCAGAAAGAGCGCAACAGAGACTCTCTACATTGTGATTGTGGCTCAGGTCTTGTTAAGTTCCCAGTGATCTTTGATCTCCATGGAAAGAGGAAGTTCCTATTAAAAATGCAGCGTGTGAAACAGTTATAAATAAGTGTTACCGTTTACAGGAAACAAACCTCTTCACCACTGCTGTTTACAATGTTGTCCGTATCGCAGGGATATCTTTTTAAAGCTCAGAAGCGTCCGCCAGGAGAGTTTCTGTTATCATGGTCCATGTCACTCATTTTAATTGAAGCATTTGCATTGTTAAAGGGGGAAGCATGAATTGGATACACTGATACTCATAAGAGACATTCTTTCCCCTGGAGAAGGCTCTCGAGTAAAAGCTGAGCTCTGTAAAATGAATTCCCCAGTTGAAAACTGGATAATGTTGAAAATATATTGCTGTAATACAGACAACATGGGACACAGCAAAAGTTTAAGTAATGCATTTCTTGTAAACACTGCAGGGGGTTCTGTAACACATCAAATAAACACACCAACATGTTTATACAGACATCTCACACTGACTATTACCCAGACATAATCTTACTTTACTCTGTGACAAATCTGCTGCAAATACTCAGTTAACAAGATGACAGCAACAGACATGCACCAGCTATACAGGAAGTGTGACGAAAGGCGTGACGTATACCAACAATATGTACAGAACACTACAGAGTAAGAAATGGCAGTGAATAGTTTAATGAAAATTAGTTAAGTGGTCCTTAAAACCTAGATGACATTAGGTAAGCAAATTAAGGGTTTGTATAATGGTAAAGTATATTTAGACATTATGGGCTGTATGTTTAAATGTTTTTTTGTTCGTAAATACCTCTTTCCATTGTACTTGCGTGTTTCGTGTAGGTTACAGAGATGTATAAATGGGAGTTACAGTTTCATATTTGTCGTTGTGTATGCTCAGTCAACAACAATTATACTTTAGAGTCCGTCAACTCATCATTCAATATTAATTGTTTGTAACTGAAATTTGAATACTAGTTTCCTTTACTTAAGTTTGATGCATAAACTTTTATCGTCCATATCTTCTTCGTATGCAGCCGAATGGTGTACACTTGCTCCATGGTGGTGTAACTCCGGAGCTGTTTGTTGTTTATAACTTTAAACTATGTTATATCTGCACAATGATCCCACTTAAGTGCATTCAAGGTCCTAGGACCAAAAAAAACTTATGAAATTTGTCATCTGAAAACTCACTGTGATACATAACATTATAACTCACATATCAGGAATCAACCAATCACAATTAAGTGTTTGCCAAAATTCTGTGTACATATGTCATATTGTGCATAGCGCTCCACACCTAATTGCAATGTAAAAAAAAAAAAAAAACAACAACAACACAACACATGTACGTTTCATTCTGAACAGAACCATTTCACAGCTATTCCAGAGTACAATCTTCATTTGTGTGATTTATAGTAAGTTAATATGACGTGATTTTGCACAGTTTGACCAGCCCAGCTTTGCTTTGTGATCCCCTTGCTCAAACAGCACGATATTACATCTCTTATACAATAGGGACACTCTACACATACAATGTATTACAATGCCTTATAATCTTGGACGCTAGTTTGAAATACGCTAATATGAAAATGGTCATGTGTCGATTACATACCTCAGTTTGACATCATGTAATATATGCTAATAAAGCAAGCTGGTGTAAGCATGGCAAATCATGAAACTACAACCAAAACTTAAATATAACACACATGCAGTAATAGGATATTAAACAGGTAAGATATAAAATCACTGAAAAATAAACAAACTTACGTCTCTGGAACTCTCTCAGTTTTTTCACAGCCTCGTCTCTCTCATGTTGTATTTTTGCACACTGAAAAGACGAAAAATACAAAGTTTCAAATAAATGTCATCATACAGTATGTCTAAAAAAGGACCCAGGACATTATTATCTTAAAAACCATAGTTATACGTACAATGTCAAAATACAATAGCTGTAGAAAGTGTTATTATTGTTCTCCATTTCCTCATTCCTTAAGGATTTTTTTTTTTAAATTGCAGATTTGGGTCACCCAGTGAACTTCCAAAGGAAAGGGATCTAGAAGTTGGAAATTATGCCAAAAACAAACAGGCAAAAAATGAAATATTTACCATGGAACTTGTTTATCTACCATAAGGTTTTCAGAAATGAACTGAAATGCCATATTTTTTATTTTCCCCCCTTGTATATCATATCCTATGTAGGCACATTTGTGCAGTTGACCTCATTTTAGGGTCACTTCTAAGCATCCATTCTTAACTTCAGTCTAGTACTTTGTTTTGCATTTCATAACTTCCAGGTCACTTCTTCAAACATACCATATGGTAGTTTCATTAAAGATGAAACCAATTCCCCAGTAAACATTATTTTTGGTTGTCCCTTGTAGGCAAAATGTCATTCTTATATGATTGTTCAAACACCTGGCACCTGTTCATTTCAATAATGTACCTAAAGAGTGACAGTTCTGAAACCCATGACAGGGTGCAGGGTGTGAGTATCCTGAAATTGAAAAAAATAAGACTAATGAGCATTTTAATTCAATGTTGTCTTAATGCATTAGCCTAGACAACCACGGATTCTTGATCTGGGTTATTTTCATTGAATAGGGATGCAAATTCATATCCCTGCTAATGGCCACTCAGATACCAATTAGCAGATTCATTTTTTTCAAAAATAAAATCATTGCTGTAATCATAACAGCAGTTATGATGCAAATCCCTGTTGATGAACTGTGAATGGGCTGGTGTGTGCTCTTGCACATCTGTGGTAAAACCAGTCAACAGACAGCGAACAATATGCTGAATGTCGTTTGCATAACGGAAATTAGAAACAGAGTAATCAGTAAAAGACATACAGGCCTTGCAATGTACAAATGGATTAGTTTGATGAAAGGCAAAATATGTTTCAGTAGGTTGTGTTCATTACACAGCTGGTAAACCAAATGCAACATCTGCTTCTGGTTGTTTGTGTACATGCACACATTAAGTAAATCTGTAACGTCGTGTGGAGGATGTACTGTTCAGTATTGCATTGTTCAGTGCTTTACATTCACTGGGGTCCATGTAAAGAGCTAGAGAGTGACAGATCTAAATAACCTCTGGAGCTGGGTGATAATGCAATTCTCAGTTATTGATTATTGTACACAAATTATCATGGCAATCACCATTATTAAGTGCCGCTGTTCAGAGATTCTCGCTAATTAGCAGTTCTTGTCTTACACGCTCTTTTCTTTTTCAGTCTGCTTTTCACACGTTGGCTTTTTAAAGTCATAATACTGTTCTCTACCACAACCCACAACAGAGGTGAGACTGAATTGTTGATGCTGAGTTTAATTACAGTGCATGGCACTTAGTACCCCCTACCAGCTTTCTTTGTGGACCAATCAGTTGTCTACAGGAAGAGAGAAGAACAAAGCATCTCAGTAGCAGTGGCACTGATCCTTTTTAGTTTCAGCTTCTTCAGTCTAATAAATAATCAATTGGTGTTTGCTTAAACGTTCAAATTGGGGAATTAGAGATTGGGCAGAAAGACAGGAGAAAAATAGGAAGAAAAACAACTATTTTTTCTATGTTTTATTGTCCTGCTTACCTCATAGTAGGTATTTCTAGGAAAGCAGTAGAATTGGGGATGGGGAGCTTGTTGCCAGATAACTTCACTCAGACTACTTGATCATTAAAAATATATTGGTATCCCTCTTTAAAAATATGCAAGAGATTTTAATGAACAGTCTCTCCCACAAGTGCTGTGGTCCTCAAATATGATCCTTACTACCAATGCGGAATGACTTGTTATCTTAATTTTATCCTCAGAAATAGGTTAATGACTAAAGGACTGCCAAGGACAGCACTGCATTGAATAGTATACCAGTCTAGGCACTCACCACCCAGGACAATCATTTTTGGGGTAAAATAGAGAATAAATGCTCCTCCCTGTCATTCAGCATGGTTAGTAAATGAATCATATTTAGGTGTGCCACTGAACTTGGGAGACGGATTGCTCATTAAAAGGCATATTTTTAAAGAGGCAACAATTATCAATTCAGGCACATCAAGATATTTAGTGAGCAAGTAGCAAGAGTGAAGTTATCTGGGAACAAACTCCCCACCCCCAGTTGTACTACTGTCCTAGAAAAAGGAGATCATTTCAGGGTACCATTCTACTGTGAAAAAATGGGCGATACAATCCCCATCTCCAGATAGCTGTAGATCATTTGTTGTTGCCATAATTTGTGCTGGTACTGTATGTGTATCTATATATCTATATATATTAGACACACACACACACATTCTACTTCTTTTAACAAATGTTTTTACTTTATTTTCTACACACATATCAAGAGTTTCTTATGTAGAAATTACGGGAAATTACGGGACGACACTCTAAAGAAAGCCTTGACTTTTTATTTTCAGATTATTTTGTATTTAAAACTTTTAAAGTCATTTACTCAGTCACAACATATAAAAGGCTTTGAATTCATGGTTTCTTTCTTAACCTACTTTCTCTGTAATGTAAACTGCCTAAATGCAAAACATGTACATGGTTTTATCAAGACATTAAACAAAGAAGGGTTCCTTAATCCAAAGGCAGTTTGCAGTTCGTGACAACTTGTGAAATACAGCATAATAAGGTGATTGAAATCTTCCTGAATGAAAAAGTATAGTTCTGATCGAGTTTGAATACAGATTAGCATAATCAGCTCTTCCTAAAGTTTACTCTAAGACCAGAGAGCTAGAAAACCGAATGCATTTTTTCCTCAAATTCTGTATGAATGCAACTAAAAAACTTAGAGCAGTTTTGAGATCATTAAGTACTACTAGAGTTAATTAACAACGTAGTAAGACAAATCATGATTGCAATACTCTTTTACATACTTCCCAGACTTTACCTTTTGTGCTTCCAGTTCATGTTACTGAAAACAGTTGTTCTCCCTCACATAGTGTAAAACACATGTACTATATAAAATAGCAAACAGTAGCTGCTGAATGGAATTATTTCACTGCAGCCCATGCATTATTCTATACATGACTTGCAATAGTACCATCATACTGCAGTATCTTGAATTCAAGCATAACAAAGTACTTCACCACCTTCTCTTTCAGTACATGCATCTCTACAAAGGCATAAAGCCCAGGAGTTGAATGGGGAGAGCATACATCAGGACGATGAATAGTGCTTTGGTTTCCCACAGTAACCCAATGTTATCGGCTCAAATGAATACAAGAAAGCCACAAAAAATCCACACATAAGATACTTTAAAATAGAAAAAGAAAAATATACATACCTCTTGCTTGGCTTTCTTATGCTCCTCCTGCAAACCCTCATACTCATTGATAGCTGTCAAAACAAACATTAAGGAACAAAGTTAGCTAAAGCTCAAATCATAGCTTTGATAGGTCACATCACAATGGACTGTAGTTCCTGAATTATAGAATGTGGAAACATTGTATGTAGATGCCGTGGAAAATAAAAGGCATTAATGGGAATATGTCTCAACTGACCCAGTAGATGGCACAGTCATCAGAGCCACATGCTTTATGGCTTACAAACAAAAATGAAAAAGTATAGTTTTGGTCAATCAGAAGAGGTATGTAAGCTCACAATTAGATATGATTTCTCAAAGCCATAAAAGAAGAGAAGAATCTTAATATTAGCGCAACAGAACTCTGGACCATTCAGAATGACTGCATACATCATAAAACTAAGGGCAGGGATAAAAACAGAACATACAAATGTGGAGCTACATCTATTTAGTGGTATACTATAGAACAGAAAGAAATATACATTATTCAGAATATCTGTATGCAAAGTACAGTAGTACAACATGCAGAAAGTATGACGATGTACAGTGTTCCCCCTTTATAACGCTGTAGTCGGAAGCCATTGGTAAGAGAGTGCAATTTGTGTTTCTCCTTACAACAGGAATACAAGTGCTAGTGTAATGGCATTGTGGGGCTAATTGGAGCCATATCTTATAACCTGTTCTGTGGTATAAAGGGATGACGAGGGAGTGCACTATGTATAGCCATTCATAAAATGACATTGTTGTAATAGTATATATTTCAGTATTTTCTAATACATTCAAACCTGCTTAATATTGTATGACTATTGTTGCTGTGACTCTTCGCTTATTATCACCACGGTGAAATGCCATGGAGGCTGTCAATGATAATATAACTGATTTCCAGCCCACCTAATATCACTTTGGAAAGCAAAAGCATTAAATAGCTGTTGTCCAGCACTGAATTGTTACGACATACAAAATGTAGTAGCGCAATATAGCACACAGGTTTTGAATCATTACAATGTGTTAGTAGACTATATATATATATATATATATATATATATATATATATATATATATATATATATATATATATATATATATATATATATATTATTAATAATAAACACTATTGTAATCAATGCAATTCCTAGAATTAGCTGCATACTAACAGCACAGAAAGAGAAATTTGTTCTGTCAACACCTTTTCTGTGTTTTAATGGTAAATCCTGATAAAGCCAACTGTCTACTTTTATACAGTGATTTAAATGAGATATTGGAGCCATCCATTAATCCACTAAAGGTCCTGTAAATAATAGCATTTTGAATACATGCAGCGCTTTAAATTCAGTAGCGATCAGCTCAGAATTGCAGATTTAATGCAGTGACAACTCTCTTAAGTTCCAGCTCTTCACAATAATTGGCAATGTACATTTTGCTCCTTGATAATATGCACAAATGGTATTTTAATGTAATTGTATTATTTTTGAGACACGGCAGTAGACTGTTAACGTCCAGGTTTGTAGTTTGGACAGAAGCACTTTGTACATACTGAAAGACAGTAATTAACACAACCCTGTTGAGTTTAATGAGGACTGCTTGCATTACAGCTGCTAGCCACTTGTGCACCAACTTTGTTTAAAAGGGTGAGCAAATGCATTAGTTTAATGTGTCATTTTCAATGCAAGACTACCAGTACACCCTGCTAACATACCCAGGGGCTGTGGAGTGGGGAGCTCTACAAAAGCATTCAGTTCCATTCAACAGAAGATTTTTCAATCTAAAATTAGATTTTAACAGAAATCCAGTATCAAACTGCATGTGAATGCTTTTCCATCTATGTGATTTATAATCAGTCATTTATCATTTCAAGTTAAAAATAGGCATGGTTGACATTACTCGGTCTCATTCTCAAACTAAGGTTTTTCCATGACAACTCGAAAAGCATGCTTTGAGAGGTTCTGCTACAAGCCAATACAGTACTCTTATGACCGTCTTCTCATGTGCACTATTTCTCTTTCCCATCTAAAGTGCTTTCTAGCTGAACTCTTATACCATATGAGATATGCTCGACTAAACATATTAATTTACTATAAATTGTATTTTATTTGAAAAAAGATCAATACATAGTTAATGCTGTTATCCATGTCTTTAGAAATACTGTCAGTTGGTACTAGTCTACCATCCACGAGATGACAATTATGGCCATTTAAGATGTAAATATAGCATTTTTAATTGTCTAAGAGTGTTTATGATTTAATCTGATTTCAATATGGTATTAAAAAAATAGTATTGGTGTTTTCAATCCAAAAACATTGAAAAAAATAACTGTAAATCACAGCATTTTTTAAAAATAAATTCCGGAACTTCCTATTAGCTTTAAAATGATTACCGACCCACATTTTACTGTGCTGAATATGTTTTCATTATTATTATTATTATTATTTTTTAATGCAATATTTCAAATACAACACCAGACACTGCTGCATTCTGTACCTTTACTGTAGGTCACATGGTCTGGAGGGAGATTGAAATATAATATAAAGTGCTAAACAGTAACCTATTAACAGGGAATCCTAGGAATCCGTTTGTTGGGAAATAGCGCGGAAAAACTGGGAATTTCTAAGCTGTGGGAGAATTATTTAGGTTTACATTTGCAAAAAACATTCAAGGCTTTTTTTTGGTTGTTTATAACCAAATCAATACACTTCTCATATATAATCATCAACACAAGCAATACTGCTTTAAATGTAGTAAACATGCTTGTTCAATAAAACTGCTTCTGATGGACGAGACACGATCACATCACATTCATGCTGAAACATAGCTGCAGTTTACTACTCAACAAGCTGTTTAAAGATGCCCAAAACGATAAAAAATCGCCCCTATAGACCGAGTCAATGAGTTTGGCAATAGCCATCCAGGTGACAAAGACGAACTCGAGATAAACGACTATAAATACTATTTTTTGTTTTTTATTATTAGCACACAGGCGTATTTGTAATGTTTAAAGTAAAAAAGTACGGTAGTGTGTACGGGGGTAGGTGTCAGGGCTGGTAGGTGGCGCAATCTAAACATGAAGACATAAACCCGATATCTGCTTCTGCAAGGGATCCCGGCACTTGTACAGCGTTATCGGCGCTATGCTTTAGTGCAGGGGTGCCCAATCCTGGTCCTGGAGGGCCGATGCCCTCCTGGTTTTTGTTCAAACTGTACACTAAATTGATTAATTGGACCAATTAAGCTTCTAATAAAGGCTTGATTGGTCCAATTAAGTAATTTAGGGCACAGTTGCAACAAAAGCCAGGAGGGACATCGGCCCTCCAGGACCAGGATTGGGCACCCCTGCTTTAGTGAGAGAGGTCCCGGGTTCGCGCCCGCCTTCCGCCTGTGTGTGGATTGCTTCGCCTTGTGTGATGCGCCTGCCAGCGTTAACCGAGATCGCTACAATATTATTGATTGATGGCACTCTGGTGAGCTTGTAACTTCCTTCGAATTTGAAAGCGTGTTATGCACTAGTACTGTTTGTGTATTTTATAATCTCACCCGGTGGGTGGGGGGCACTCAATTTTAGCCTTTTTTTAAATTGCGCAATAACGCTAATTTTTTTAGTTGTTTGTTTGTTTGTTTTTTGCTTTTGTTTTTTTATTGCGGAAAACTAGGATCCCTGCCTATTAACTACTGCTAGCTTTATCTTCCTGTTCCAAAACTGAAGTATAAAATAATATCAATGAACAATCTTCAGCACAAGAAAAGGGGGGCCAGTGATTTAAATGTTAGATTTTGAAACCTTGGTTAGCATTCATTTAGAAAAGGGCTGTTTAAAACAAAACAGACACTGAATAAAAAAGCCCTAAACAAATATAAATACAGTATAAACATGGAAGTTTGCAAGTGGTTTCACGTATGTTTTACAGAAAGCTAACTTTGTTGCAGTGTAAGGTACCACTTGCATGAACTCAACTTGCAATTAGTAACTTTCATCTACAGACATATTTTTGAAACACTTAATTTAAAAAGGCAATTTCAAATACCATCAGTGTTATTTAAAGTGCCCTCTTTAAAAGGGGAAAATGTAAATGTAAAGGCTTTTGACATATTGCATATTCCGATAGTTTTATTTATTATTTATTTATTTGAAATAAGAGGGCACTTAACCAGCTACTCTAATTGGTTTAAAAGCACATCACTAATAATAATGAAAACACCAAAGATCGTGCTTAGACAAGCATTTAGTCTCTTTATATTGGTAGTGATGCGCACCAAAGCATATGAAGACACATATTCAACATGCAGAAAGGATACAATCGCCATCCACTCTTTATCCCGCGTACAATAAACACACCCAGACCACACCCACAAATTGAAATTAGACATACCAATAACCTATACATTTCTCTACTGTAATGTGTATACTAATAACACATTTATTACAACTGGTTTAATTGAGCACAACTGTTTAAAATGAATTCAGAAATAAATAAACACGCCTTTTAAATGTTCGAATTCCCTTTGCAGCAAAACAAAAAGTGTTCATGTTTATGTTTTATATATATATATATATATATATATATATATATATATATATATATATATATATATATATATATATATATACATACACACACTGGTTTATATGGCTGGTTTAAAAAAAAGAAAAAAAACCTGCCGGTATTTTATTTTATTTATTTTTAAATTCCTATATATATATATATATATATATATATATATATATATATATATATATATATATATATATATATATATATATATATATATATATATAATCTCAGAATAGATAGTATAGTCCTTGTTATTTCAGTGAATTACCGCTAGGCTTCAAAAAAAAAACCAAAAAAACATTTGTCTTCAAAAAAATGTCTAGGTATCAGTTTGCGAAAACTACAAATTGAAGCTGTACGGCTTTTGAAAAAAAAAAGTCAAACTATACAGCTCATTGTTTTGACTGTTCTTTCTTATTTTTAAATAAATTACTTAAGAGTTTTAGAGGCTTAACTTCTCAACTTACCCGCGCCGCCTGATTAAAAAAAAAGTGTTTCCAACTTTATAACCGCATGTATCGGTACTTCTGTAGCTAACTGGTATAAAAATAAGACGACAAACGCACCTTGATTTGACAAACTTGTTACAGCCTTCATTTGCACATCGTCTTCCACAGTCCACATCTTTGCGTTTGCAGATTTATTAACTATTGTTTTCAGATTTTACAGGTTACCTGTGATCTGTAAGCAGGAAGTGAGGACTTACCTGTCCTATAAAAATCCTATCCTCGTCACGTGACGTTATCGCACGTTTCTTACACCAATAAGATACAGCTAGGCGCAAGCACAAACAAGTACATGATAAAGTAAATGCAGCGATTAATGTTTGCTTTACCCAAAAAAAGTGTGAACATTATGTGAACTGAGGTTGCCCGAGATGTGTTATTCTTTGTTGTTGCTCCCTGGCCATTACACAAATAAATACATAAATAAACACATTATTTAAGATTTATTTTGTATACTCTTAAATATAATTGTGTCATAGTTTGGTGTACACTTGACTGCTGTAGTTAAACACCACACTCTAGTAGCTTAATAAGAAATGTTCATATTTCTTACGCAATTTCCCATTACAATTAGGCTGCAGTCAAAGTCTTTTAACATCACGTCAAAAGGACTGAGTGAAAATAGTGAAATAATAGGCAGAGTTGACTTTATTAGGAATTCACCAATATCCTGGCATAATAAGCATTAAACACACATAAATGGTGATATCAAAAACATGCCTTTTTTCTGCAACTAAATACAGTCTACTATACTATATGTAAAGTGCATTGCATTCATTATAAACATGTGAACACTGTAAACTATGCTATTGGAATATTTCAATACTGTACAGAAACTTACATGTATAATAGCTGGAGCTTGTTCCCATTGACTCCCATTAACTAGATTTGATATAGTACTTAATTGATAGTTTTACTGCAGGAGTCATACACTGAAATACTAAACCATCCTATTCCCTACCCAGCAAGTATAAATTATACCAGCAAGACCCCTCGTTCAAATGATATCCAAGTATTATCCTGGCTTGAAATACATGGAAAGATTTATTGAGCACTCCATATCACTGTACAGAAACACATTTGGTGGTAAAAACGTCCCACCAAGTCAATCTGCAAATGAGCATGAACTGAGTAAAAGGTAGGGTTATATTTATAGGGTACTGATTATTAGAGGATTGACATGCTGGAACATCTTTCATTACCTCAACTGTTCATTTTACAAAACTAGTACCAAACTAGGGAGAAAGAAACACTCGCAAGAAACAACCTTGCTCCAGGATAATCAGCATTTCTTTGACATTAACATTACTGTATTCCTCTCTGATTATTATTATTAAACTTGCACTTACACCTACGCTGTATAATTATGCAAACAGGTCACAGGGTTATTCTTGGGTTCAGTGTTTTCTGTGTAAACGCAGCCACTCTTGGTTTCATCCAAGAGGCTGTGTCCGAGTATAGTCAGCTCCATGGTTGAAGATAAAGACTTGGGTGCCGAGATGTTAATAAGCTTGCTTTACTTTAAGAGCATGGTAACCTGTTGGTAAAATTGATAATATACCATTTAAAACCTTGCAGTTGGATTTCTAATAGATACTCACGGTTTTCTTTCTCTTCAACAGTGTATGTGCTTGTAGACCAACAAACCCAGAAGCTTATCTCGTGCAGAAGTGCATCACCCAGCCGAAGTACATGAGGCAATGCAAGGAGATTCCCCATGAGCTCCAAAAAGAATCCAGCTGTGGCTTATCCCAACAGAGCATGGGTGAACAAATAGACCTCAAAGTGTTTTTTTAGGTATTATTTAAAAATAATTTTAAAAGAAACAAACACTTCTTCTGTTGTAATGAGACTTTTAATAAACTGCTGTGATCTTGTACATCGTAGATACACAGGTCCTCCACAATCAAAACAATACTTACTTTAATTCATAGACATAAGACTATATAGAATCTAAAATAGGCATACCATTTTTTTTTACCCTTATTTATCATGATTTAAAAGCCGACATAAAATGGTGTGTCATATTTTGACCAGAAATTACTGAAAGAATTTTTAATGTACATTTGAAAATAGTATCCTCATATGGGTTATACAGGTCAAAACTCAAGCAGTCAGAAAGCATTTAAATCAAGGAAAGAGAAAAAAAAAGTTAATACAGGAATATAAATACAAATGATGGATCTCCAGTCAAAAGCCCAAGTACATACATATTTAATATGTGCTTTGAGAATTTAATGTAAACTTGTTATAACCAAATCCAATAAAGTATGAAAGAACAGGGAAATGACATCAGCACAAACAGGAATGATTCTGAGAGCTTTCTATTTTAACTTGCATACAACACAGAGATTGTAAATATTGCTTAAATACAGTTATTATCTTTCAGTAGCATCTGACATCCAAAAACTTGATGGATATGAATAAAGGTTAATAGCAATGCAGCAAACATTTCACCACTAAGAATCGACATCAATTACATTTCAGCACTAACTGACTTCACAGAAAGACCAATTTAATAGTGTTGCGTCATATGTATACCTTGGTCCATTTTTATTTATTTTTCAGTTTAAGTATATTAGAACTGCTGCTCTGTTTGGAATCTTTCCATGATTTGCAGTTGAAAGAATTAAACACTTTAAATTTCATACTAAATTATTGTGTTCTTTTAATACAACAACATTTATAATAAGCTAATATGTACAATGGACCAGGTGTAAGTCTTTCTTAATAAGAAAGCCCCCAGTATGCTAAATAAAGTTTACTATAAAAAATAAAAATGCCATTATTCTCTGTTGCTGTCATCTTGTTTAACAAATGATCATTTGTCAATGCGGTGAATTGCATGTTTGTATTGTTATCAAATCTTATTTCATTCCTGGTATGCAGTATTTGAGATTGTCTGCTTATTTCAATGCTTTTCAAAAGTAAAAGATTCCCCTAAAAATAACGGTGTACAGTAAGTCTCTTTCCCCTACAGGTACCATACTATTTCAAACTTAGAAGTACAACTACACTTCAAAACAGTGAAGTATACTATCAAAAAAGACAAAGGTCTGTTACTGAAAATTACAATGACATAAATGCAGAGTACTCTGTCACCATCTTTCCGTTTTGTTTTAATGGCGAGCGGAAGATTCCCTCGGGTAAAACTCAGCCACAGTGCTTTGTGGGATTCTCTTCAGCATCTCTTTGGGGAAAATTCGAAGCAGCTGCCAGCCGATATCTAAGGTTTCGTACACAGTTCTGTTGTCATATGGACCTGTGGGTAACAAAAGAAGTAAATGTTAATATACATACCTTTGTTTTCCAGTTATAATTACACAAATTCTATATATAAACAAATATTGTGGTGAATCACTAGAATCTATACTATGATTAATAGGGCACTGTTCATAAAGCTTTAACAAGCATTAAGAGATCTAGTATTGAAAAATGTTAATATATTCGGTGGTCATGTGTGAACACACATACACATATATACATACACGCACACTGCTGTGCAAAAGTCTTAGACATGTTGCATTTTTCTACTGCATACTGCCTTCTGCCAGTTCTGTTGTCAATTCAACACTTGTCTTCTTTCTATTCCTTAAGGATATTATCTTCAAATATTGCTCATCCTTGTTAGACAGCTTTTTGGGTCTTCCAGCCCTCGGTTTGTGATGATGTTTCTCTGTACTTGTTGATTATGCTTCAGATACCACACCTTGAAAATCGAGTGATGTGAGCTATTTCACTCAATGTTTTTCCTTCTTCATGCAAGTCAAGGTTGTTAATAGTAGAAAACACTAGTGGAGGCTTTGAGCAAATTGTTGATGCTCATAATGCAACAGAGTAGAAAAATGCAACATTTTGCACGGCAGATATATATATATATATATATATATATATATATATATATTTTTTTTTCTTTCTTTCTTTTTTTTTTTTTTATTACCCCACCCCCTGGATTTTACTACTACTACTGTATCTTCATTTGTGGAATAACTACAATACTCTATGAACATTCATGGTGTATCCTATATATATATACAGTATATTAATGAAACTGTTCCAGATTGTTGCTTCACTTAAGTTAAAACTTAAATTTAACCCTCCAACATCCAAAAGAAAAACATTTACTATGGAAGTATGTGAATTCCAGTCTTCAGAATGCCGTTTAACATTATGAGATGTGATGACTATTTAAACATGATATTGATTAAAATTAAACAAAAAATGCAAAGTACAATTAGCAGAATTGCACAAATGGGCCTACATAGGACTCAATACACATGTGGATATTTCTGCAAATATATACTATGGTAGTTCCATTAAAGGTGAAGAAATGTCCATAGTAAATATTTCATTTTTGGCCATAGGCAAAATCCCCATTTTATTTACCCTAGTCCTTATTACATATTATTATTATTTATTTCTTAGCAGACACCCTTACCCAGGGCAACTTACAATTGTTACAAGATCACATTATTTTTACATACAATTACATTATTTTTTACACATTATTTTTACATACAATTATCCATTTATACAGTTGGGTTTTTACTGGAGTAATCTATGTAAAGTACCTTGCTCAAGGGTACAGCATCAGTGTCCCCCATCTGAGACTGAACCCACGACCCTCCGGTCAAGAGTCCATAGCCCTAACCACTACTCCACACTGCTGCCCTATTTTAAAAGAAGCTGGGAGACACATCTTACCCTGAGCGATGAAATTCTTTTCGAATTTCTGTAGAAATTCCAGGTACAAAAGATCCTCAGAGGTGAGAGCCTCCTCACCCACCACTGCCTTCATTGCTTGGACGTCTTTGCCAATAGCATAGCAGGCGTACTGTGGGGAGAAAACACAGTGCGTGATTTAAAGTGTATACTAAATCCACTTTGAGTTTAGTTTCTGACCAGAAAAAACACAGCAAGACATAAGTGTGGCAGTGACAAAGATATCAAAGACTGTACAATAGACGGGTGTCAATCATATCCAATACCTGCAATAATAAAACCAAACACTTTGAAATGACTCCCTATTATATAACATGGGGATTGACTGCCCTCCATTCCAAGTCAGTACATCCTACGATAAATTGTCTCAGTAGAGAATTGGAATATGTTGTGATGAACATAGTATCCAGCCTTCTGACTTCTACTTTCAAAGGGCCTGTATCATTTCGATGGCACTGACATATACTTTCTGTATATACTGTATATATATATATATATATATATATATATATATATTAATTATTTTTACATGATCTGGACACTGGATTTTTATTTGATATTCATCTATGCTTGTTTAAAAAAATATTTTAAACAAATCAAACTGTAAAAATGTATATATTGTTCAGACATTCACTTTGTTTTTATTTTCCGTTTACTAATCAGAACCCTACAAAAGTCTGCCATTCTGGTATTACTCAATAATGGCTGAGAGATGCCACTATGACACCTGTTCTGAAATGCTTCACACCAACTCACTGCTCTCAAACTCAATGGATTGCCATGGTTTTTTTTTTTTAAGACAAATGAAAGGTAAATAGGTAAGTAAGTAAGTAAGTAAGTAAGTAAGTAAGTAAGTAAGTAAATAAATAAATAAATAAATAAATAAATAAATAAATAAATAATTTTAAAAAGTTTTAGTATAAAAGCGATAATGCCATTGCTGTGACATGTTCCTCTGTAATAACGGAACCCCCTTGTTCAAATATTGCTTAAATCCATAATGCATTTTAAAGAGAAGTGATATTAATAAAGCGTCTTACCAGCTGGTTGGACACATCAGCATGATCTTTGCGAGTCATCCCCTCTCCAATAGCAGACTTCATCAACCGAGACAGTGAGGGCAGAACGTTAATGGGAGGATAAATCTGAAAGAGAAAGGGTTGTTTTCTTGTTAAAAGACAGCATATGTTTTGATACTGTGGGAACACATGAAGCACTCAGACAAAGAAACATACATGAGCACTATGAGCATTGTTTTTTTTTTTTTTTGGGACAAACGGCTTGAAGCATATACAGTGCTACCCCATTATAATGTGGTTATCGGGGTCTACAATTAGGAGACTGCGTTATTTGTGTTTTGCTTTGTGGGCACCCCCATATATGCTTTCATGTCCTCGCCTCTGTTGACGATCCTGCAAAAACAAAGCAGAGTCCAATTCATTTTTTTCCTAGAGCAGCCCTCTTTGGAGTCAATCTTATCAAGAAAACCTTAGTTTTTCTTCGTCTTTTAGCCATCCACGCAATGTAGTTTTTTTTTTTTTGTTTGTTTTTTTGTAATTTATGTTTATTTGATTTTGTCTTAACCAGCACAGGGACACTACAATATTGTTCCGCATTACATAATTAAAGGTCACAGCAGCCAATACCAAATAATATTACATTAAGATGACATAACCTTGGAAAAGTAAATGCATATCACGTTCCCCACTAGGACCATTAATATCCCGTAAATTAAGCCGCTAGAATACTAGAACATAAAAATAGCAGAAGTAGATTAAATAAATAAATAAAATAAAATAAAAACAGCAACAACACCAACAATAATAATAATAATAATAATAATAATAATAAAGTACAATTTGCTAATGTCCTCAACGCAAACAGAACAGTGTGTGGTACATTGATAACAAGCAGCAGGTATTCTAGGTAATTATACAGATTAAAGCTCAAGCAAGTGCATTACACAATGAATCTAACATACAATAGTGCCAAAGTTACATCCATTCCAGTGAAGTATAGCCTAGACCTACGGTATTAGTGGCTTCTCTCTTCAATTAAATAGTTTAACATGGGCTGAAATGTTTTGTTAAATGTCTCTATCTTGTTAAGCATAATAAACCGCAATCTTTCCATATGCAATGCACCAACCACATCCCTTATATATGTCATAAATTGGAATTACCTCCGATTTCCAAAACTGTAGGACTGTTTGTTTAGCTATAAGCATTCCAAATGAGAGTTTGTTGTTCATATTGAGTTGCATCGAAACCTGGGTCTGCAACTCCTAAGATTGCTATTAAAAGGGTCAGGATCCCATGTTTTATTAAATATCTCAGCATAACAATCAAATATGTTTGTCCAAAATGTATGGAGTTTGGAGCATGTTCAAAAGTGGTGTGTTAATGAACCCTCCCCTACTTTACACTTAACACACATTGGTGAAAACCACTGGAAAGATCTTATGAAATTTGGCTTTTTAAGTAATAAAGTCTATGTACAATCTTAAACTGAATCAAGTTATGTTTAGCATTGACTGAGCAACGGTGAATGTTTCCGAGACTATCATCCCATGTACCATCTGAAATCTGCAAGCCAAGCTCCTTTTCCTAAGTTTGTTTAATTAAGTCAGATGATGCCTTGATTTGCTTATGCAAAACATTATAAAAACAGGATATTGATTGTCTCGCATTTGGGTTGACTGCCATAAAAACTCATCAAGCTCTGGATGAAGGGGTTTATCTTCAAACTGGGGCAGATTAGTCTAGTGAAATCTATGACCTGCAGCTAGCAAAATAAATGCAAAGCCAGCAAGCCATACTCTTCCTGCAGCTGCTCAAAGGATACAAAATGACCATTAATATACACATTGTTTAAGGTGACTATTCCTGCTTCCCTCCACTTGGTAAAGTGATGATTGAAGCATACTGGACTGTAAATAGGTATGTCAGCAACCTGTACGTGTGCTTTAATTTTTTTCCAAATTCAAAGAGAATTGTTAGTTATGAAATTATTTCCATACACTGATTTAGGCATCTTGGCTGGGGCATTAAGCAGTGCAGGGAGAGAGGTCTGGCTGCAAGACGCCGATTCCATTACTAACCAGGAGGGTGTCCTGCTGTTAAGGTTATCTGAATAGCAATTCTTCCAATAGGAGATAATATTCAGATTAGCTGCCCAGTTGTAAAACTTAAAATATGGAAGTATGAAATTGCATTTATACGCCCAACCACAGACATTGGGAGAGTCTTCCAATATCCCAAATTTTGTTTGAGTTGGTCTAGTTTTTTTTTTGGACAGTTTAGTTTCTGCAACATTTCTGGCTATCTCGTTACTGTTATTCCCAAATATGTAAATGCATCTTTTGCGATTTTGAAAGGTATAGACTGCAAAAAGTGTTGATCAATGTTTTGAGTGATAGGCATTAATTCAGTTTTGTCCCAGTTGTTCTTGTATCCAGAGAAAGTCCCAAAAGTTTTGGGCTGGGAGATGTAGAGCAAAAAATTGTATGCATAAAGTGAGATTTGGTGAGGGCTTTCCTTCATGATTAATCGGTGCTAATATTTTAAATTTGTAATATCAGACGCCATAGGCTGTGCATAAATTATCTTAATCCAGTCGATAAATGAAGGGCCAAATCCAAACACTTCTAAAACAGCTAACATATATTTCCACTCAATTTAGTCGAACGCTTTCACAGTTCGATTAAATTGCTCCTCGTTAACGTGCCTACTCCATATCACGCTTTCTGGCGCACCCCCCTCTCCCCATTTATATCTTAAACCTTTTATTACTCGGTCCACTGCATCGAGTTTTCATTTTAACAGAGAACGATTTTTGTTTTTTGCTGTCTGCCAAGCTTCATACTGTAAATCTGGAACGTTCACCCAACGTTTGTGAGTCAAATTGCATTGTGGGAGAAATGGAAGCCACAACCTTACCGTGTAATAACTGATTCCGCAATATAACGGGGTGCATTATAACAGGTGAGCACTGTATATATTCAAACAGTTTCATCTTTACAAATGAAATAAATTGCTTTAAAAAAAAAAGTTACAGGAAGGATTTGAAGCATGAGAATAATCAATTTAAGAAAACTTGAAATTAGCTGTTTTGCAACAATGCTAAGTGTATTGTTACATTTCTGTGATGTCACCCTTTGACCTTTTGATTGATTCATTCTATAAATCTTCTAACTAAAAAGTGGCTATGAAGAGAAGGGGAGTGCGGGCCAGATATATTGTTGATTAACAAATTGAGTTTGTTCTACGAATCCACCTAAAACTGTTGATTCATCAACAAAACCACCGTCAGAACAATTCAACAGAAAAGTGAATACTATTTCATTACACAACAATCAGTTAAGTATAGTATTACACATTTCAAACGTAACACTTATAAAAGAGGGGCTTGTGAGTTCAGAAAAGTAATACAATTATACATTAACATAATGAAGAAAAAAATTTTTAATTACAAATTCACTTCCACATAAGCACCGGCCCTTCTAATTTGTATTTCATATTTCTTCTGGACTGATCAGGAACAGCAATTTCATCATCACTTAGTAAATCTCCATCAATTACACAGATGTTAGATATAAACTCACATTTTGCATTTCCTTCATTTAACTATTGTTCAAACAAGCTTAAAGCCCATTTACATTTTACAAGTATTTCTTTAAAACCAATCGCTGGCAAGGATATTTAGGACTTCATCTGTTTTAGATTCGGTAGAACAATCGATAACTTTACTCTCCATTCCAAGTTCACATTCCTTTGTGTTTTTTGCATTTTTATTTTTCTAATGCCACGTTCATGTTCTACATCTAAACCATAGTCCACATAGTAAGTGCGATTTCAAACTCAAAGGAACTCAAGGCAACATTACCACAATGAGAGACAAACATTTTACTGTTTGAAGGGTAACAAAAGAGTAAAAACCAAATCTAATTATCAAATTGAACCTCAATATCAAAGTATCAATTAAGAAGACATGTTTTAAGTGGCATAAACAACTCTGTGTTCAATTAGTAAGAAAATATTCCACAGTGGATTACTATCTTATCGTTGTTTATCCCTTGCACAAATGTGATTTCGGAGGGACAGTGCTGCTGTGGGCCAACGTTCAATCTCTTCTGAAGTTTGATTTAGTTCACAAAACCAGCACAATTCACTCTGGGTGCCTCAAAAATGCCACAGATTGGATTACTGAATGACTCCCTGGTTTAACAGCTTTATTAAAAGTAGTTAACTGCTTTAGGACCTGGCTGGAGGTTTAAATGCTTCAATTAAACAATTAAAGCACATGGATGGAACAAAGACCTGGCCAGGAAGGGCCAGAGTTGTCCATTCCGAAGCACTTCAGAGCTTGATTAAAGAAAAGTCATTCTCTGAAGTCAGCTATGTAACTTAGGTTTAAACATTCTTACTTTTTCATACATTGAATGAAAAAAAAAAAAAAAAAAAAAAAAAAAAAAAATCAATTCCAGTACTTTTGGTTTGTTGTAAATGCTATGTTGGTTTTCAAAATGAATGTCTTTCAGGGAAGAAATCAAGCAATTGACTCACCAAATCCACAGTTATCACATATCTTATTCACATATCTCTTTGATAAAATCTATAATTTTCAGATGAATTGGAAAATTAATCCTTTAAAAAGGTCAAAGGATGGAGAAATGTAGCTTTAAGTAAAATGCACAGACTCTTGAAATAAGAAAATGATTCTTCATCTGCAACCCACTTCATTCATGCTTTGTGGAACAGTTTTGGGTGACGGCACAATTTCTCATCAACAAGACTCATTCCTTCTTGACAGTGCCATTTTAACAATGTGCCTCAGATCAATACAACAGGCAATCAGCTTGCTTTGCGAAGATAAAGAATATCAGGCAAGGTAAAGTAGCTGCTGGGAGTCAAACTAACTTCACCAAAGCATAACACAGTCAAATTAGAGACCATGACCTGTTCTGGAAAAACAGGGCACTTATTCCAATAGTCTACCATTGTTGAATTGATTGTCAATAGTGCTGCCTGAACAGGTTATTAAATGTGTTGAATACTTAGAAGTCAGAGAACTTCACAGTAAGTTGAAGACACACCTTGGGGATCATTTATTTAGGCTAATTTACTATTCCAGTTGAAGAAACTGAAAAGGAGTTTATTTTATAATATATTTTTATTTCAAAAAACTAACTAGAGCCCTTTTGAATAATTCACTGTCAGTACTCTAAAATCAGGTTTAACACTCAAAACTATTTTCCTACCAGACTGGCTACTGTTAAAGGAAGTACAGCACATTAAATTACTGGGAAGGAACATCTTCATTGCACACTGTGTTAATCGAAACAAACTATAACAAATAATATCAGGAGTAAATGATTCTGTTAACGACAGCTGAAACATAATTTAGACTATTCAAATGGAAAGTTTTATATAAGTGAGCAAAACAAAATAGAAACAGTAATACCACCATTGCTTAAAATAAATAGGAATAATATGTGGTTCTATTGCCTTTAGTTTGTGAAGCAGCTGTTGTACATTCGGAATAAAAGACTCTACTGTATATCATGTCTGAGATGTTTTTACTTCATTGTGGTCTTCATACTTCACAGCAAAACAAAAAACAGAACAGAAAAATATTAATGAAAGTGAAACAAAAATCATCATTAAAACTGAAACAGCTAAAACTGAAATTCTGTAAAATAGAATAGTGAAAGAAAAGTGAAACACTAATAGCAGGTCCTTATTGTACTGTGTAACACTGTGCACTATTAATGTTTAGCAAATTCTTTTTTAATATGTTACGAGATCTGGACGAGATCCCTGTGTTAAGGAAACAAGGAGCGAATGAGCACAAACTAATCAAAATAAGAATACATAGAATAGAATATTCTTCATTACGTTTTTAAATCGTTTCATATGCATAGGCATCGGGTTATATGGCCCCCAGTGCCCATGCTCCACCAATATACCAGTATTCTGGAATGTGAGCCCAGCCACACCAATGTTTGAGTTATATATATATATATAGTGCCTTGCAAAAGGTATTCAGACCTCAATGGGAGGTTTGGCCCAGTCAAAATCCTGATCTCAATCCCATTGAGAATCTTTGGCACTATTTGAAAATTGCGGTCCACAGGAGGCTGTGTGGTCCAGTGGTTAAAGAAAAGGGCTTGTAACCAGGAGGTCCCCAGTTCAAATCCCACCTCAGCCACTGACTCATTGTGTGACACTGAGCAAGTCACTTAACCTCCTTGTGCTCCATCTTTCAGGTGAGACGTAGTTGTAAGTGACTCTGCAGCTGATGCATAGTTCACACACCCTAGTCTCTGTAAGGTCGCCTTGGATAAAGGCCTGTGCTAAATAGACAAATAAATACCAAATATTAATGTGTGGGGGGTTGAATACTTATGCAAGCAAGATATTTCAGTTTTTTTATTTTTCTTAAAAATATTTCCCAACATAAAACCAATGTCACCTTACAATAATTGATTTTGAGTTTCAGTGTTTTAAAATAAAATAACAAACAGAACGAAATTTCAATGTACCATTTGTAATTCAGTAATATGAGAGAATTGGTCAAGGGTCTGAATACCTTTTGCAAGGCACTATCTATATCTATCTATCTATTTATCTATCTATATATATATATATATATTTTTTTACATATGTTTTGACGGGAATGATATGTTTTTAAGATTCCACCTCAATGGTAAATAACATCTGATGTGGAATAACATTCCACATCAGGTTAGTTTAACAGAGAAATCAGTGTTATTTCTCAGAAGTCAAAGTTCTGAGGCCTAGTCATTGGTGCAAGCCTTTCACAGACCACTGACTCTCACACAAAGTGACAAAACCAGAAAAGGTCAGATTGTGTCAGGGTCCACTTTCTTTGTCATTTTCGTATTCAATATTAGGTTGGTGTATTTTATTTTTGTATTAAGTATTATGGTAGTGCGTTGTTAGCCTGCCTACCAAGACTAAAAAACGACGTGTGAACCACTACGTATGAGCCAGCTTGGCAGTTCAATAACCTTACCGATGAAACAGACTTCATTTTGCAGACTGAACAACACTGAAATGTTTTTGCTCTTACTAAGCTGCAAGTTGTCTATGCACTATCAATAATTACTTCTATCTTTGTATAAACACGAATGCATAATTAAAGTTGACTAGTGTAAATGCTTTATTACGCACCAATTTAGTTTCTTCTGGTTTGCTGTGTTGATTATTTTAGTGTAGAAGTTCAGCTGTATGCAATATGTCCTGTCCATATGACACACACAACAAAAAAAGGGTATGAAACGGTAGTGTTTATTGCAATTACTATTATTATAATTTTTTATTTTGAAAATATACTTAGTTTGGTGAGCGATTTAATTTATAATCCAAGATACAAAACATGACTGAAAGTCTTACTTCAGCTGTATATGCAGTGAATCATTATAATGCAATGTATGCATATTTTCGCTATCTATTGATTTTATTCTTCTATTTATTTACAATAATTGAGATTCATTACTGTGTACCTTATTATTGTATTTTGAGTTATTCTGTCTATGCTGTGACTATCTGAGTTATTGTTTATACCCGATCAGACTGAGTGACTTGAATCTCCCGGCTCAGAGCAGCGGCCAGAGCAGCAACACAGAACTTTCGGAGTTTCGCTGTCGTGGGTTATGGATATATATATATTGTTGTATATATTTTCGTATTCAATGGGGCTTCATCATTTATCCTCTATACACCATTTTATAGTACAAACAATGTGCCAGACAAGCAATATATACACACAAAAATGAGATGTTGTAAATTCACAGCGACGATAATTGTACATAAAGGTAGACATTTTATCTAATAGATATTTTGTTGTTCAGAGATTTTCCTTTTTTCCTCTTAACATCAAGTATAGGAGAGTCTGCCCCCTGACCCTTGGACACCCCCAGAAATTTTATAAACCTGGCACCGATGGCCATAGGTGACTCTCCTAGGTAGGTGTCTCCTTTGATTAATAATGTATTTATTATTTACCTGTCTGTTGTGAAGTTGTCGGTCAACATAAACTTGTCCTTCTGTGATGTATCCAGTCAAGTCAGGGATAGGATGGGTAATATCTGTAAAGAAACAAAAAGCAAAGATTAACAGGGGTTCAAAACAATTTTGAAACAAGGCATTTAATACATTGAGCCAATGTTTTTTTTTGCCATTCGCTGTGTTCAAGGTGAGCAATTAAAATATCACCTTCCCCAGCGACTCCTGTTGCCTATTATATAAAATGAAAGGTCCCTGAATTCCTACATCTAGTGCTCAGAACCCATATCTTTTTTTCTAATTAACAAGAAAATAAATGCAGCTCACTTTGTTGCATTCTTAGTTTGTACAGTAACAACAAAGGGATATTTAAAACAAACCCCACTCTAAAGTTGGGTCCTGCTTTTAAAAATGTCTACTTCAAGAGTGGAACTGGATTACTATCTGGGTAGGATGGATTCCTAGGTATGTTTAGCATGCTAATATATTCTTTGAATGTAATTAAATGGCATTTTATTTCAATTCTGTTGCTCCAATATTGAGTCATCATTTATTCTGTGTTAGTGCTGGGACCGAACAGCCTTCCTCAAAATGGTTAGATTCTCCAGACAAGTTCAAAGAGGCAGGTAAAGGCAGATTTATAGAAAAAACGATAACTCAGTATTGCAACACAAAACCCTTCTGATGTCATTTTCTAGCAAAAACCTCTCCGAATGATAGCAATCATTAAAACAACTTTGTAGCTGAAATTTTGCTTTTGTGGATGATGGAAAAAAGTTACAAGAAATAGATGTCTACAATTATTTATTTCAGCAATTTTTTTGCAAAAGTCCAAAAATGCTAATTCAAAAGTATTCGTACCCTAACAAGGAAAATTTAATACATACCTAGTTGAGGCACCTTTAGCAATAATAACCTCTTTTAAACTATTAGGATATTTGTCAATAAGCTTTTGGCATAATTCTTTAGTGATTTTTGATCATTCTTCAACACAACATTGTTCCAGTTCATTCAAATTCCGAGGACTTCTCTTCTGCACAGCCTTCTTCAACTCATACCAAAGATTCTCAATCGGATTTAGATCGGGACTTTGACTAGGCCATTCCAGAACCTTGATGTTTTTCTTCTTTAACCATTCTGAAGTAGATTTTGATGTGTTTTTTGGATTGTTGTCAGGTTGGAACATCCAGTTGCGCTTTAAACCAAGTTTTGTAGCGGATGGTTTCAGATGATTGGCCAATATCTTTTGGTATGCTATGGAATCCATTTTACCATGTATTGGAACTAAATTTCCTATGCCACTAGTGGAAAAACAGCCCCATAGAAGGATATTACCACCTCCATGCTTGACAGTACGTATGGTGTTCTTTTCTTTGTATGCCTCACCAGACTTTCTCCAAACATAACGACTATCAGTGTGACCAAATTGCTTGATTTGTGTTTCATCGCTTCACAAAACCTTTGACCAGAAATCATATCCATTATTCAAATGCCATTTTGCAAACTAAGAAATTGTCCTTGTGCTGTTTTCCTAAGTGGCTTTTTCTTTGGCCTGCGACCATTGAGACCTTCACTATGCAATACTCAACCCAAGGTTGAAATGGAAACCCCAGTCCCACTTGCAGCCAATTCACTTTGAATAGCTTTGGCAGTCAATGTCGTATTGTAATTAACCTTCTTCACAATTCTTCTACTTGTTCTTAGTGAAAGGACCTTCTTTCTTCCAGACCGAGGGAGCGTTGTGACAGTATCATGAGTCTTGTAGTTCTTGATAATGGAAACAATAGTTGAAATTGGGAAACTCAAATGCCTGGAAATCTTCTTGCATCCTTCTCCAGCTTTATGACAATAAATCATTTTCTGCCTAAGGTCTTCAGAGAGCTCTTTACTTTTTCCCCATATTGACTTATTGGTAATGACAGCAAATCGTCCTATACCTAACCCTTTTATACTCTCTAAGAATGTCAACCTACAATCCAGCATTTTCTAGACTTTTCTAGAATTAGGTTCTGCATTATCATACTGAAATTTCTAGCACCTTGTTGACAATACTATCATAGCATCAAAGGGTATGAATATTTTTGAATTAGCATTTACAGCACTCCAGATAACGTTTTGGGTCATTGAGTAATTTACTCTATAATTTAGACACAATGTGACAAAGTCATGAGTACTTTTAATAAATACTGTAAATGCTTTGTACATGCTTTATTGCTAACTTATGGGGTATGCATTAACTACATTAACTTACATTTTAACTGTAATTTTACTTTGAACTACTATACAAAAACTTGGTGTTATAATAAAAACAAAAAAGTTAATCTTATTTACTTTATTGACCACAAACAATATGGCTGTGAAGCAAAAACACAGAAACAGAAAATTTGTTTTTAATTCCAACGCTGCACATGGAAATATACTTAACAAAAGGCCTGAATGCACATACACATATATACATATACATATACATATACATATATATATATATATATATATATATATATATATATATATATATGTATACACACACACACACACACACACACAGTGCCTTGCAAAAGTATTCAGACCCCTGACCAATTCTCTCATATTACTGAATTATAAATGGTACATTGAAATTTCGTTCTGTTTGATATTTTATTTTAAAACACTGAAACTCAAAATCAATTATTGCAAGATGACATTGGTTTTATGTTGGGAAATATTTTTAAGAAAAATAAAATACTGAAATATCTTGCTTGCATAAGTATTCAACCCCCACACATTAATATTTGGTAGAGCCACCTTTCGCTGCAATAACAGCTTTAAGTCTTTTGGGGTAAGTATGTACCAGCTTTGCACACAGTGTCGGAGTGATTTTGGCCCATTCTTCTTGGCAGATTTGCTCCAGGTTGTTCAGGTTGGTTGGACGACGCTTGTGGACCGCAATTTTCAAATAGTGCCACAGATTCTCAATGGGATTGAGATCAGGATTTTGACTGGGCCACTGTAGGACATTCACCTTTTTGTTCTTGTGCCACTCCAATGTTGCTTTGGCCTTGTGCTTGGGATCATTGTCCTGCTGAAAGGTGAATTTCCTCCCAAGCTTCAGTTTTTTAGCGGACTGAAGCAGGTTCTCTTGCAGTATTTCCCTGTATTTTGCTCCATCCATTCTTCCTTCAATTTTAACAAGATGCCCAGTCCCTGCTGATGAGAAGCATCCCCACAGCATGATGCTGCCACCACCATACTTCACTGTAGGGATGGTGTGTCTTGAGGCATGGGCAGTGTTAGGTTTGCGCCACACATTGCGCTTTGAGTTTTGGCCAAAAAGCTCTATCTTGGTCTCATCTGACCACAAAACCTTTTCCAACATCGCAGCTGGGTCACGCTCAAGCTTTCTGGCAAACCCCAGACGTGCTTTCAGATGGTACTTTTTGAGTAACGGCTTCTTTCTTGCCACCCTCCCATACAGGCCAGTGTTATGCAGAGCTTTTGATATGGTTGCCTGGTGCACCATTACTCCACTCCCAGCCACTGAACTATGCATCTCCTTCAAAGTGATTGTTGGCCTCTCTGTGGCTTCTCTCACAAGTCTCCTTCTTGTTTGAGCTCTGAGTTTTGAGGAACAGCCTTTTCTTGGCAGTGCCTGGGTGGTGTGATGCAGCTTCCACTTCCTGATTATTGATCCAACTGTACTCACTGGGATATCCAAACACTTGGATATTATTTTGTACCCTTTCCCTAATCTATGCATTTGTATTATTTTATCTCTAACTTCTGTAGAATGCTCTTTGGTCTTCATTTTCCTTCAGATTCACAGCCTGACCAATGATCCTTCAACAGTGGGGTTTTTATCCAGAAAATGTGACAGCAACTTTAATGGTTCACAGGTGGAGGCCAATGGTAAGGTAATTGTGTCCTCGTTAGGGCAATTTCTTTCATCGGTGTAAACTGGGAGCTTCCACAGCACAGGGGTTGAATACTTATGCAAGCAAGATATTTCAGTTTTTTTATTTTTCTTAAAAATATTTCCCAACATAAAACCAGTGTCACCTTACAATAATTGAGTTTGAGTTTCAGTGTTTTAAAATAAAATATCAAACAGAACAAAATTCCAATGTACCATTTGTAATTCAGTAATATGAGAGAATTGGTCAGGGGTCTGAATACTTTTGCAAGGCACTGTATATATATATATATATATATATATATATATATATATATAATATTGTATTTATTATATAGATTTACCTTCCAAAAATGTGGTTGACGGACAGGTAGATTGATAGAATAGGTTGACTGTGGCAAGACATCCAGAATCCAAAATAAAAAACCAGTGACTCATTCACCAGTCAAGTACACATTGCAAGGGAGTGGATTCAAACATAAGTTTTCTTTCTTCTTTCTTTCTTTCTTTCTTTCTTTCTCTTTCTTTCTTTCTTTCTTTTTTTTTTTAAAACCAAGTGGTCATGTGTTTCTGCAATTCCCAGGCTAAAATTAGCTGTCTCAGCATTCTTGAACTACTGCCTGCAGTATATTCACAAATATCATACGTAATTAATATTTTTTCAATGCGTACAACACCCTTTACACAGCTTATCTGGAGTGCTGATCTTATTACAATTCTTTGGCAAATGTTTCAAATATGGATGTTCAATAGTAAGGCCAACCCCCTATTAAGGCCACATTTTGTTGGTCCCTTGAATGGTCTTAATAGCATGGTTTGACTGTATTATACGATACAATACGCTTTTATATAGTGCTCTTCATGGACAGCATCCCAGGGTACTTTACAATAAAAATAAATAGTCATTGGCCAATCAATCCAGGTAAAAAATAAGCCAACGCAAAGAAATATGTTTTTAAATGTGATTGATATGGTTTTTAAATTTGATTAGCAAATTCATCAACAAAACAACTGATCCACAACCACACACAAGTCGACTCACCATCATTAGGCATGGTAAGGATGGGGATCTGTGTAATTGAACCATTTCTGCCCTCTACTCTCCCGGCTCTCTCGTAGATTGTGGCCAAGTCAGTGTACATGTACCCAGGGAACCCTCTGCGACCAGGCACCTCCTCACGAGCTGCCGAAACCTAAAAAAAAAAAAAAAGGATTCAAAAGCTAATCCTGTTTTTCTGGGGTTAATTAACGGGGCGGGGTATTTAAGTATTACCAATTATATACCACCCAACCTCTTGCTTAAATCTTGGTATCCCAGAATGCCTTTTTTGTGTTTGTTTCTAAGCAAAATGAAAATTCAAGAATTTTGTTCACTTGAGCGGGAATCTGAACATTTGAATTAGGAGGACCAGTCCTCATGTACAGTGGTAGCACAAAACATTACTACAGTACAGTAGCTTCTTATACTTCTAGAGCGGTCTGAAGTAAGCAGAGCTAACCTGGACCTAAATGTAGGTCCAGAGTATTCAGAGTTAATGCAGGTTTTACTCACAAGTAACTGAAACTATTTAAAACAGTCTAGCTCTTTGAGAGGCTTAACCCATACAGACTGGGCTTTCTTGAAAGAGCTAAATATTTTATTTTTCGTTGTATGTCTAATTTTATCTGTTCTAAAACAAATCTAAAGTCATTCATGTTTTATCTTTCGCTCAAAGTGTTAGACTACAAGTTCATTTGATTATTTCTTATTCAAAAAGTTATTTTGTACTTTACAGAATGTTATATATCGGTCACTCCCACATGTTATTGTATTACATATTTGACATAATATACAATAAGTTAGGTTACGTTCCTTACTACTATATATTGTTTGTAATTTTACATTTACTGTATCTATACAAATATACTTTACACGTGATTTTGCAGGCATTTATACACTTTAAATGATCTATTATTCTCCTGTCTGTGCTACAGTATGAAGTAAAATAGCATTTCTATAAAAAAACCAATTAATTTTTTCTGAATTGTGAAGAATCTGCAGGTGTTCACCCAATTTTATAAAAAGGACACAAAAAAAGTAGAGACAAACAATATAGGTGAATATGAATGTACCTGTCTTAACTGAATATCAAATGTGTATTAATATGCTTTACCGCATTTAAGAGAGCTGTGTTAATGCAAACCGTGTGTGTCAAGGATACCTTAGCATACAAGGTCTCCTTTCATTCGCTTAAAGTCAAAATGATTCCTGTGCAATCTCATTGTGTAATTATTGGTGCCTCATTCCATACAGTGCCGATTATTAGGAATATAAAAAAGTCAAGGCTCTGGCAGTGTCTGGATGAAAGACTTCAGGACACAGATGTTTGACGTGCTGCTCCACCCCCGCGATCATAAACTCACTACTCACCCTGACAGTATTGTCATTTTCCTCCAAGAACTGCGACCAAGGACACCGCGACCCCAAAGTTAATGGTTAACATCTTTATTTCAGGGAACCAGGGTTATGAGAATAACCTAACATTTCCTTTCAAGTAGGGAACATTAACCATTACAAAATGGGCCAGTATACCCAAGCTGTCGCAAGGACATGGAGTATACATTTAAAAAAAAAAAAAAGAAACACACAACACTACAGAGAACAAGTTGAAGCTGCCTTGTGTCTGAATCAAATACCAGCATAGCTGGAATAAAAACATTAGTAAGGACCCACCTTAATCTTATATGAGTACAAAAATGCCTACACACAAAAACCCCAGAAGAATGTGCCCGTGACCATAGGGATTTCGTTGTGGAAGACAGCAAAGGAAAGAAGGTACAACTTAAGTGTGCAAGTACTGTCGAGTTACTATACATATTTTGACAAAAAAAAACAAACGCTGAAACATTTTGGAAAGTAACCGAAAACACTATTTTCATACAGTATATCAAGAACGAAAGCCCCGAAAAAAACAAACAATTTACATAAAACTCGCAAATAGCTAGAAATAAGCACCGAAAAATACAATTAATAAAACCCGAAAAACAGAAGCCAAATTATATATTTATATTTATTTTTATATATATATATATATATTATTAATACTGTAAGTTAATAATTAGAACTATTAAATAATATATTTTCAAATAATAGTCTAAAATATATACATTTCAGCTGAACAAGTTAAAGACTTGGGAGGGACGGACAGACAAGGCCATGTTGGGTCTATACAGAAAATACACATAACATATACAGAAAACAAGCTAGAAATAATAAGAATAATTATAGCGATTTCGTAATATTTCCGGACTTTTTTTTTTTTTTTTTTTTAACCAATGCTAAAAAGAGCGCGGAAATACACATGAGGATTTCTCATCATTTCTCTGATGTTTATCAGGCTAGGCTGAAAAGGAAAATGACAATTCTGTCAGGTTGAGTAGTGAGTTTATGCTCGCGGGGGGAGAGCAGCACTACGCCACCCCTTTCTTTTAACCGTTTGGTATAAAATCATTTTGATTTCACTTTAAAACGGGCCATCTCGGCAGTAAAATTGTAGGATTGTAGATCTGGGAAGGATTTAACCTCTGAATAAAACATGACAATGAAATACATCTCCCCATACACACAGCAGCAGATAATTCAGCTCTCAGGAAAGGTCATGTGTACGTGACAAATTAGTGGCATTTTCTAGTTTCGTCAGTTTACAGCCCTGGTAAGGAAGTACAGCAGTAAAAATGTCAGTGTGCTTGGTGAAAAGAGAATGAACATCCAACAGACTTTTAAATCACTCAATGTAGACGTTCGTTGCCATTGATTGGTACTTCGTTGTACTGGGGATTGAAAGGCATCTTTTCCCTAATATGATCACATTTTAAACAGGTTTCTGACAAAAACACGTTAAATGGATTTCCTCAGGAAAAACTGAGTAATTTGCACAACCCTAATGTAAAACAGCAGAGTATACATTTACCTCTCTTAAGGCCTCAGCATAGGAGCTCATGTCTGTGAGAATAACCAGGACGTGTTTCTCACATTGGTAAGCCAGGTACTCCGCTGTAGTCAGTGCAAGGCGAGGAGTAATAATACGCTCAATGCTGTCAAAAGGAAGATCTTGATTAGAAGCAACTACTGACACAGAATGGACTACTGAGGAACAAAACTTTCAAGGCAGACTACTGAAGAAAGCAATAAGAAAATAATCTTAAATTTTATTGAGAGTTTGACAGTTACCTATGACCTTCACAGGGTTTTGATTTATTTGTATTACATTCAGTCACAATGCTAGAACAAATTGAATTGGCCCATTTCTAAACTGACAAAAGGTGTTTGAAAAAAAAAAAAAAAAAAAGTTAACTTACGTGGGGTCATTTGCAAGATTTAAGAACAAGCACACATTGTCCATGGAGCCATTTTCCTCAAAATCAGATTTAAAGAAGCGAGCGGTTTCCATATTAACCTAAAGCAGAAGCAAATTCAAGGTCATAAACAAGGCTTTACAAGAAATATCCCTTTTATAAAAAAAAAAATGTGGTTAAACTTTTTTCAGTCCATGTCCTTTTCATCCAGGTGTAGACCATTTATCCTGTCACAACAATGAGTTTCTCTTCCCCTTCACTTTCACCATTCATGAAAAAGGGATTGCATCTGACCCCACAGTTTCTACAAATATAAACAGCAGTTGGGTAAACATTTTTATTCAAATGACATTTATATAAATTCAAGCAGTGATCGAATATAAATAAATATGTACCAATACTGTAAACAGATATAGGGTCTGTGATAATTATATAAACCCCGTCAGAATAAATACAGCCACTCGTTGCCTCCTATAATTAATATCCAAGTACTGTTTTCCACCAGGTGATTTACTATACCTCTTATTAAAGTAATTGTAGCTAACATTGTAGTTCCATACATTCTCTCCTATGCACATGCATTCATTATACTGCATCACAAATGTGCAGTTTTTAAATAAATCTGCATTTTCTTTTTATAACATGATATTGATATCTCCAGCTTAAAAAAATCTGTATTTGCAAGTTATGCTTTTAGACTTGCATTTCATTTCCCCTGGAGGGTGGCTTCTTTCCTGTCAATAGCCAATCTGCTGGTTCGCCTACTGACTGATATCCCTTCAACCAGTAACATGCTTTCACCCAGAAGGCACTGCTGGAGTGAAATGACCAAGCAAGTAAAGTAGCAACAAACTTCCTGGAAGGGAAGGCAAGCACTGGGAATATTCTTTAACCTAGTGTAGTACCAGACGTCAAATTTTAAAATAGTTTAAAATAGTTAAAGCAGTGGTATTTGTATTCGTCACTGTTTAGATCATTAAAATTAACCACTATCTGTCCCAGTGATGCATTAAAGTTAACTCAACCAGGTTAAATGACACACATCTACATTCCATCCTTTAGCAATCTACACCAAATCCTTCCTGGTCTTCCTTTACTTACACCCATAGCAGCGAACACAATGGCAAAGTTATCAGCACTGTAGTCCATCACATCTTTTGATTTTTTAACCAGTCCGGCTTGACGGCAAATCTGGGCAGCAATCTGTCAAAACACAACAAACACGCAGACAATCATTATCAGAGTATATATATATATATATATATAGCACTGAAAGAAAATGGGTTTTAAAAGCAAAAAGTGTTTATTTGTACAGGAAAGCCAAACTTGACCCATCATAAATAAGGAAGCCGGTTTGCTTACACCTGAAAACTACCTTTAAAAGAATGGAACAGTGCTGTTTCAAATGAAGTGCACAAGATGATAAATCTACAGAAAGATGCAGTAAACACTGCCCCAGGAATCACTTTTAAACATGAACTTGAGATACCACATTAAAGTGGAGGGAACCTTTCAAATACCCATGTAATTTCCAGACAGCCAGTCTCATCTTCACTGCAGTAAGACAAACAAACCAAAACCAAAATCGTGCCCTGGTAAATGGCACCCTCTTTAAATGACACAGTCACCTTGGTAAATTATAATGTCATTTCACCTCCCTAATCCGAACCCTGCCACTCCTTAAATGAGTTCCTGGGGTGAGAAGCAGGGCATAAGGAGAACCATCAGAACAGACTTCAATTATTACCCCTCTCCTTCCCCTTCATCAACACTCAGGCGGTCTATACTATCTGGTCAAAGTGGTCATGAGTGGTCTCTTCAGTTTCCGGTCATCAATATGAGCAGACCTCTGCTGCTGTGATTATTCATATTATTTGATGACATTTTGCAGTCATCAATTAATTTAGTTTTAAATCGAACAATTTTGGTCCATTAATGCATTATTTAGCTATAGAACGATTATTTTAGTTACACTGAAATCAGACTGGTCTGTGTTTGAATTGGAATAGTAACGCAGGTTCAAAACACTGAGAATAATGCCTAATGTTTTGAGTGAAAAAATAACAGCTTGCTATGAAGTAATATTTTGTTAATCATCAGAATAATCAAATCAATAATCAATATATTAATCAATAGACCAGTTGACAAGACTTTAGAACACAAAAATTGAAGACAAATTGACTCAAATACAAAAATGCCCCCCCCCCCCCAAAAAAAGAAAAAATCTAAATGTAGCACTTGAGTGTTAACAGTTACTGTATGGATAAATCAAAATTGTTTCAAGAAGTGTAGGCGGGTGTAGCTTATATTCTATTAGTTCCATTTAACAGTAGCTAGAAAGCTAGGGTGAAACCGTCAAACTTAATTCACTTATCACCTGTTTTTAGACACAGTCCCCCAGAGGTGAAAGGCACTTGCGGCTAGTGAATTAGCTCACGCTATTTTCTTTCTTTTTTTTTTTTTTTTTTTTTACTGAAGCTGGTGATCAGGTAAGCTTAAGGGCCTATTTGAACAGAACACATTCCCTTCATTACAAAAAAATTAATAAAAAAAACCACCACCTGTTTGGCATTACAACCAGCTGCTACAGAAGGCCCATACTGACATAATGAAGCCTCCACTATAACAATAATACCTAGCCAGAGATTACAGGTGTCAGTACCGTGAAACAGGTAGGTCACTGTGAGACACAGTCAAAGCATTTAATCCAAACTGAACAGGTCAGGGTACCAGTAGATTGAAATTGTCTGAAGAACTTGGCCTAAAAAGCCACAGTAAGTTTTCTTACAACTGAAAAGGTGTGGGTGTTCCAAAGTATATTATTTTTCCTATTTCAATGGCCAGCATGCAGCAGTGACATCACAGTAACGACTGTGCTCAGCTTTGAATTCAGAGCTCCCTGCAGCAACAGCAAAAATAAATTACTTAATTAAATCTACCATTATAAGTAAATTGTCATTTACATGTGGTATAAAGAGAACACACAATGGTTCTTCATGGGTAACGCATAAACAATAGGTCTCAAAAAGCTTTACAAATTGAAAACAAAAGTATTCATTTTAAACAAACTTAATAGTCATGCAATCACAATAATGAGAAAGAAACGTCCTATTGGAAATTAGCAAACAAATGTGCATTCAAAATCATTTTAATGATCAGAGATTGGGACACCACAGATGCCAGTCACCGAGAAGAAAACAATGCAAAGAAAAGACTTTAACACAATGGACTTAGCCTTGACTGGTTTGTCAAGCACCGTTCAATAGCAAAAACACACACACACACACACACGCACGCACAGTTAACAGTTTAAAGGGAGCAGCGGCTATATTGTTTTCAGATTATAAAGCAGAACATTGGTAAGTCATACTTGATATATTTCCCATGTCATGCAGTGGAGTCAAATCAATTGATCCATATTAAAACAGGACCCTCTCGGTAATGCTACAATTTTTTATAGCCAGAAATACACCAAGAGACTCTGCACTACTAGATATTACATTTATACAACTTACAGTTGACTCAAACTAATCCAAACTGACATATAATTCAAGCCGTGCTCAAATAATGAAATGCATGCGGATAGCAGCTGTAAAAGTTCAGTCATAATTCCGTGATGAGTTTACAGCAGTCTCTGTATTTTAGGGTCCTCGTTAAAAAAAACTTGGCACCCTTATGTGCTGTTCGTGTCTGTCTGTCTGTCACTAAAGAGTGAGCACAATAACTGCCGTGACTTTGCACCAACCTTTTACCATACACTTCTATCCTCCTATGTTTCAGATTGCATTTGGCTATAATCCGATTCAGGAAGCCGTCATATAGCCGAAATCTGTCATATCCGATTTATTTGGTTCTAGGTGTCCATCGCATATGTAAAAATATTTTCTCTCAAGAGAGTCGTACTACATTGTAGTTGTTTTATTAACATTAGAAATGAACAGGCACATCGGTGTGTCTAAAACACCAAAGTACTGTACTACGCATATACTACACAAAGAAAATCTGTGAAAACTATTGTAAAACAAAGCAATGTAATACAGTATTTGGCAATTTACAAAATAGAATTCCAAAAGGTGTTCTTACCGGGCTTTCTCTGTCTATGCCAAAATAATATGACAGGTTATTTTGCACCGTTCATGCTAATCCGAGACAGAAACAACAACAACAAGAAAGCGAGCATACAAACACAAACTGCTGGAAAAAAAATGTGTTTCAGCTTTTAACCGTAGACCAATTATATTAATCCCTTGCTTTCTTGTTTTCTTTTATTTAACATGGTTAAACTGGGCAGTTACATGAAGTGAAAGTAAGTAAAAAGTGAAACTGAATCCATTCTGTAAAGCAGGGTGGGATTAATTTATACGCAAATTACGCTGTAGCGTAGGGCCCCCAGCAGTACTGGAGCCCAAGCGAGGTCAACGTTTGTTTGGGACACTTTACAAAACTGCATGCGGTTGGACAGGCCCACACACACAGGCAGAGGCGCACAGAAGCTTGCTTTTGGTTAATTTTGTTCTTTTATGATGGCTAAGCATTTCTTTCTCGATTACAGCATACCTGGTCTCTGTCTCTCACACAAGCAGCTTCCAGCTAATGTACAATACAAAATGCCCCACGCCTTCTATTCATGGGAGAAATCCGTCCCTAGTCCTACTACATCAGAAGCATCGGTCTGCAGGATTCAATGTATCAATCAGGCTCAATTTATGTATTCATTTATTTCAGTTTTAGGGCCAATTCAAAAACCTGTCATGTCTCAAATGTGCACAGTATGCCTCCTTTACATTTTAGAAATTTTCCTTTTTCATTTGGGGGTTGGAATTTTAGAAAAAAAAAAAGGTGGGTAAAAAGGTAAACGTGTACAATGCGGGAGGCTGAAGGAAATTCAAATGTGGATGTCTGCAGCCGGCAAGAATGGTTTTAGTCCATAGTGTTTGTTTCTCTCGCTACAAAAGAAAACCCAAAAAGAAGTAAAGGACATAAAGGTTATTTCCTTTTTTTGTTGAACTACATTGTTTTGTTCTACTGAATGCAATGCTACCACTGGTCCGTAGAAGGAATCTATGAACAGGTTTGGAAAAAATACAAAAAAAAAAGTTTGTTTTCACAGATATATATCTATTAGCTGCTGGACTTTCTGGTAAACTAACAAAACCACTGACCCATTAACCTCAGTGGATGTTATATTATGCACTTGCTAATGCTTTTGTACTTTACTGCCTGGGACTGAAGCTTTTTTTTATGTCTGTGATCCATATTGCATCATTTTGTGTTCTATGTTCCCATGGATGTTTGAATGTTAATTAAAATGATCATTAACAACAGTGAGATTTAATTATTATCACTTGCATGTGATGTCTGTCGAATGGTGCAAGGCAATAAAGGCATACACAGTTTAACAATGTAAATTGAAAGAGTAAAAAAGTTAGGAAATATCATTTTGCAATTAACAGGTTCCTGCGATGTAGTGTACTCACCTATTTCACACTGTGCATATGATTCATATCAAATTAGCTTCATGCTGGGCCTGTCTGTATCCAAATATCCCATAGGGAACTCAGTGCAACCCATGAACACACACGAGTGAGTCTCATCAGGGCTAAAGGACCACCCTGTAGTGTATGAACTATCCTTAAGAGTGCAGAAAATATAAACCGTGTTCACAGCACTATATTGGTGCATAACCGTAGAACTGTACAAAAACAATATAGGCTATGTACTAACCACAGCCAGATGGACACACTGATGACGTTTCTCACATTTTTATATGGCAACTCCACAAATCGGGAGAATATATAGGTTTTCCTCCATAATGAATTATAAAGTGCAACACCAATCACGTTGAATATAAAAGCTTTTTTAAAAAATGGAATTCTCAAGTCTGCACTGCAAAACATAAAAGTGCCTAATTTTGGTTTGAAACTGGAAAATGAATGGTTACCATGCACAGGCATGACAGAAAATGCTGTACAGTGACTGCATCTGTGTTTGTCACCTTTTTTAAAAAAATGTGTGCAAACTCCATGGCCCAACATGTATTTAAGAAAGATAAAACCATGCTCAGAGCTGGAAATATCCCCTCCGCACTCCGCTCCAGCAACTGGCTCGCTCTGCTTCGTTCACAGTCTGTCCCCAATGCAGGGCCGGATTAACCAATATGCCAATAACACCATTCACTATAATATGCATAGGCCCCCACATACTTTAATCCGGCCCTGCTGTCAGGGATAACAATGATAAGTGTTGAATCTGTAAAAATAATTAACTGAGTGCTGTTAGGATAAATTAACTTGAATAAAACAATGACTAGACCAGGCCAGGGGTGTCGCTTCACAAAAGGCTTGGCATTGCAAAGATATCAACCAGGACATCAGAATCATTTTTTTATTTTTTTTTTTACCAATGATTTCTCAGTTGCCAATTACAAGCAGATCACTCAGACGGGATTGGTCATGGACAAGGACAGAACTATTTGATTCATCTTACCAATTTTTCATAAGATTATTTAACTATTTGTGTTAAATAAGATGTTAAATCTAAATATGTTCACTCTGCGTCTGTCCTGTAGGGGTCACTGCAGAGTGGTGAGGCAGTATCCCACCTCCCAAACCCCAGGAGCGCCAAAGCCAGCGAAGTCCAGTTGCCTTGCACAACCAGGAATTGAACTTGTGATCTCTGGTTGTATGACTCACCCTGCACGCCACGCAGCAGTGCTTTTAGCAGGTGAGCCATTCCGGGACCCCATATACAATGCTTTAAAGTTACAGCTGCAACTTTAGAGACAGTTCGTATTGTTAATGCCCCAGGACCCCCCTTCCTCCACTACCCGAATACACACACGGTATAGATCAGCCTGGTCAATAGGCACACAGTATAAACCAGATCACCACTATGCACACACTGACTACACTTGTATTCCCTCCAAGTCCATTTTGTCACCTCTAATCAGAATAACAGCTCTGTCTAACAATTCAACACAGTATTAAATAATTTCCCAAATGTAAATCTGTTTTATGAATGAAAAAGAAAAAAAACTTAATTGAACATGTCAAAATAAAATGCAGGAGTGATTTTATCAACAATAAAATACAAGTTTTTACAGTCATTTCCTTTACACAGAAAACTATATGCTTACTCTATACATCAGTAAAATAGCAAGTATCCTTTTAGAGTTGTACCACCTCAAAAAGAGAATAAAAAACTACCGGTTGGTGCAAGTTTAGATTTTTGTTCCCCTCTTCGACTCAGTAACTTCTTAATTAGTTGAAATGGCACTGGCTATTACTTTGTTATTTGAAATCATCTTTGTTGCTGTGACGTGATAGATCTTATAAGCTAAGCACTTTTACTGACAAATTCACAAAACACATCATAAACACTTGAGCAGAATTATTAGTAAACTGTACCTTGCTCTTTTGCTTTTTGTAACACAACAACTGCTATCATTAATTCTGAATTTCAGGAAATGCAAATTATCGCGATCATTTGGGGGAGGCTGTTGCTATGGCCTTTTTTTGTAGGCAGAACAATTTTAAAACATAACAGCACTGCAGCTTTTGGCAAGAAAAAAGAGAATGCTTCATTCAACAACATTACATTGTCAGGCTAGTCCCTGCACTTTCGATGGCCCACAGCATGAACACTTTCCTTTAAGCCTTTTAACTTCTCACAGGAATGGGGGCCACACTGGCAAGCTTGGGGATGGCGGCCGCCCCTGTCGGCCCCTCCCAAATGACACCCACTACAAAGAAAAATGACTAAAAATCGGAAAAAAACAGGGGCTCCATTTGCTGCTGTTTTAGAGCAGTTGTTCCTAAAAGAACTGCAGATTCAAATATTTGAACAAAAAACAGCAACGGTTCTGTTTTTCAGAGTAAAACCTGATAGAACATTAAACTTGGAGGAATTCATCAGATTTCAAATTAATGAAGCAAAATACATCTGGAAACAAACAAAAAAGGCAACCAAGAAAAAGAAGAAGAAAAATCTGGCATTTAGAAACCCATTAGCCACCAGGTGTGATGTTGTCAAGCACAGAAGATGTACTTAAACGGCAGGCAATGACCTTAGCTTTCACAGTTTCTAATGAAGTCAGCCTGACTGGCAACAGCATGCATTGGATGAGAAGCATAAAAGCTCCAATCTTCTCATAATGGATTTTAAGTTGACGTTGTTCACTTTAGTTTTTAAAATGAATGCAACAGCCTTAATACTGCAGGTTGTAAAATGTTACTGAAGATGCAGACTTTTGTGTAAGTACATAACTAGTCATCATACTTGTCAGTTTCTCCAATATACAAGTACTGATTTGCTATATTGAAGAAGTCGGCATCCTGTGGTGACACATTTATGATTATATATATATATATATATATATATATATATATATATATATATATATATATATATATATATATATATATATATATTATTACACGGCACTGGTTCTAATTTGTGGAAAACTGTGAAATCCATGCTCACTGTGAAAAAATACAGCCTTGGTGATTCAACAGCACAAATAAGCAATGTCAGTGAAGGGAAAGTTAAAAAAAAAAAAAAAAAGATATTTTCAGGAAAACAGGCTTAAGATTTACCCATGGCTGGAGTTTAATAACAATATTAGTTGTTCATTGGGGCTCACAGACGGAAAAAAAGTGAACACGTGTGATTGAAAATTCCTTGAAGTGTGGTCATACTGAGCTCAGTCTAACAGCGTCCCTCCCTGTTTTCCCGTCATTAACCAATGACACAATATGTCTTTCTTGTGGGAGGTGCACAGTAAAAGGAATGGCAACAATAATACATTATGATGAGTCATTTTGTCACAGGCTGAGATTAGACAGAATTAAACTGAATTGTGACAGAACGGGCCAGCTGACGCTGAGCAAGTTTGTGAATGGGTTACAGATCAGATGCGCTGCTGCTGAGGGACACCGACGGCAATGACGGGCAGGCAACTTTTGTCATATGGTTTTTTTGGGGCACTGCGGCAATTGCCGCTGGTCCCATCTGTTATTTTGCACCCTGAAATTATATTTATTTATTTATATATTTATTTATTTTTATATATATACACACATACACACATATATATATACACACATACACACACACACACATATATATATATATATATATATATATATATATATATATATATATATATATATATATATATATATATATACACACACACACACACACACACACACACATACATATATATATACAGACGTGCTCAAATTTGTTGGTACCCCTCCACAAAAAACGAAGAATGCACAATTTGCTCTGAACTAACTTCAAACTGACAAAAGTAATTGGCATCCACCATTGTTTATTCCATATTTAATAGAAATCAGACTTTGCTTTTGATTTTTTATTCAACATAATATTGTAAATAATAAAACAAATGAAAATGGCATGGACAAAAATGATGGGACCGCTATCCTAATATTTTGTTGCACAACCTTTAGAGGCAATCACTGCAATCAAACGTTTTCTGTAGCTCTCAATGAGACTTCTGCACCTGTTAACAGGTAGTTTGGCCCACTCTTCCTGAGCAAACTGCTCCAGCTGTCTCAGGTTTGATGGGTGTCTTCTCCAGACTGCAAGTTTCAGCTCTTTCCATAGATGTTTGATAGGATTCAGATCAGGACTCATAGAAGGCCACTTCAGAATAGTCCAATGTTTTGTTCTTATCCAGAATGTGTGTTTTGCAAGGCTGGAATCGGGCAGATTTGTCTTTGTGAAGGACGCATGAATCAAGCCAAGTACAAGGTTGTCCTGGAAGAAAACTTGCTTCCTTCTGCTCTGACAATGTTCCCCAACTCTGAGGATTGGTTTTTCCAGCAGGACAATGCTCCATGCCACACAGCCAGGTCAATCAAGGTGTGGATGGAGGACCACCAGATCAAGACCCTGTCATGGCCAGCCCAATCTCCAGACCTGAACCCCGTTGAAAACCTCTGGAATGTGATCAAGAGGAAGATGGATGGTCACAAGCCATCAAACAAAGCCGAGCTGCTTGAATTTTTGTGCCAGGAGTGGCATAAAGTCACCCAACATCAATGTGAAAGACTGGTGGAGAGCATGCTAAGACGCATGAAAGCTGTGCTTGAAAATCAGGGTTATTCCACCAAATATTGATTTCTGAACTCTTCCTAAGTTAAAACATTAGTATTGTGTTGTTTAAAAATGAATATGAACTTATTTTCTTTGCATTATTCGAGGTCTGACAACACTGCATCTTTTTTGTTATTTTGACCAGTTGTCATTTTCTGCAAATAAATGCTCTAAATGACAATATTTTTATTTGGAATTTGGGAGAAATGTTGTCAGTAGTTTATAGAATAAAACAAAAATGTTCATTTTACCCAAACACATACCTATAAATAGTAAAACCAAAGAAACTGATAATTTTGCAGTGGTCTCTTAATTTTTTTCCAGAGCTGTATATATATATATATATATATATATATATATATATATATATATATATATATATATATATATGAATGAGAGAATCAGTCCTCTGGCATGTGATTGGTTAAAACTTCAACAGCTCCAACTATTACCCCCGTGACGCTGCTTATGGTCAGTTTTTTTTTTTTTTTCACAAAATACATCAAGCTGAGAGTCCTTCCTCTCGTCGCACAACAAAGCAAAATGGCGGACAAACCCGCATCTGGACCTCCTGGACAGCAATTTTGTGATGTAACAGAAAACGAATTATAAAATATACCACAAAACAAAGTTGCTGCAAACACTAAGTGTTTAACTTCCTAAAATTCAACTATGTAAATAAACAAGACGTTTACAATTCAACTGACTCCTCAGAGAATTCTATGCCGCAGTGAGAAAGTCAGATGGACAATTCTAAGCCAATAAAACTTTAATAAAAATGTGCTGTGGACTTCAAAAACATTACTTTCTTGTCCGCTTCATAAAACAAACATGGACTGCAGCTTTGGGCATTATAATCCCCTGTTGTTAACTATAGTTCTCTCAGGGGGCCATAGTTTCCCACTCTCCAGTCCATATTTACTATCTATATCTAGATCTATCTATATTAGTTTGTGGGTGAACAAAGCACTTTTCATGATGCTGTAAACAGAGTAGTAAAATACATAGATCAAGCAGAACAATGTTTTGTTTTCAAGTACATTTCTTTCGGCCAATAAAAAGTATACTTAGATAAAAGGTTTGAAGATGAATTCCCTGTATTTTGCAAATATTCATTTTAATAAATTGGAGGAGATGAAGCATCATACAATACTGTTCAAATTTAAATATCTCTTTTACTTAAAGATAATGTTTATTCTATTTTTGTTAGAATATAGTACATGTTTTATATATATGAATGAATGAATGCATGCATTTATAGGTACCAAGCTGAGTTTTTGTCAGGTGAAATCCCTGCTGAACATGTATACAGGTATGCATCAAGTTCATATCAAACAGACATGGCTTTCTATGTAACCTTCTCACCTCATTGTGTGGGAGACCTGCAGCAGAGAAGATGGGTATCTTCTGGCCTCTGGCAATACTGTTCATGCCATCGATAGCAGAGATACCAGTCTGAATCATCTCCTCTGGGTAGATACGGCATTGAGGGTTGATAGGCTGACCTAACGGGGGTTTTAAAAAAACAATTCAAGCATTCGCTACTAAAATCTTGTAGTAAATATGCTAAACATCCACTTACTTGAACAAACCCTAGGAAAGAAAGAAAATATGTTTGAACATGAAAAGTAAAAAAGTGTGACAGGCAGACATACTTTATATACCTAAAGATTAAGACAGACTCAATAACTTGGGACAAGTGGTTCTCTATTCTATAACTAAAGAAGGTCCTTAGCAAGTCATGTGACAATTGGACAAATGCTTCTCTAGATATACTGAGCATCAAAAGAAACTTATCACATATTTGTGCATCAAAAGAAACGGATCACTCATATTTTGATGCACTAGATGTCATCGAAAAATGACAAACTCTGTTTCAGAGCAGGTGCAATGAATTTTTATTGTGCTGACCAACAACTGACATTTTACTGTCTGAAGTTATGGGGGGGACTGGGAATACTGTGAAAGTCACAGGCTAGGAGCGTGTGTGGTCGCCGTTGGAAGCAATACAAGCAGTACATTTGCGACGTATGCTTTGCACCAGGTTTTGGATGTTGTCTTGTGGAATCCTGGCCCATTCCTCTTGTAGTGCCTGTATAAGCATCTGTCTGCAGTGGTCTCTGAGCCCTAGAAGCCACACGTCACCCAAGTTCATCCCACAAATGTTCAATTGGACTCAGGTCTGGGGAATAAGGCATCCATGGCATGATTCTGCAAGAATGCTGTCGTGACACAACATGTGGATGTGCGTTGTCTTGCTGGAATGTTGTCTCATTAGGATGGGTTTGCAAGAAGGGCACCAAGTGAGGCCTTAGGACTTGGTTAACTTGGTTAGCGACTCGACACTCCTGCCCAGACCATCACAATTGGACCTCCCCACCGATTGGTCTCTCGTATACAACAATTAGCATATCGTTCACCACGTCTACGCCATGCTCGCCGACGTCCATCTGGACAGTCTGTGCAGAATCTCAATTAGTCACTGAAGAGGACCTGGCTCCACTGAAGGCGAGTCCACCTAAGGTGTTGTTGGCACCACCTCATCCTGTTGCGACAGTGCAAATTGCTGAGCACCGGACCCCTGTATGGTCATCTGGCCTGTAGATGACTGTGTAACATTTTACAGTTGAACTGCTGATGAATGGATTGTTACGACCTGCAGTATCAGATGCTGTTCGACTAGCAGTCTGAAAATGATCACGAAGATGCTGCATAATGATCTGTCGATCTTGGGCAGGTGTTATGACTCTTGGTCTCCCAGTTCGTGGGCCTGTCATTGACAGTGTGTGTCCGGTTATACCATCTCGCCAGGTTTGAAATTGCTGGCTGTGAGCACCCAAGACGGCGAGCCATAGTATGCAGCTCTAGTCCAGCCTCCAACATGCCGATTGCACGAAGGCGCTGCTCTCTTGACAGATGTGGCATATTGGTGTTTTTCTGTGATTTTCTTGATTGCTTTTATTTAAGCTTGCAATTCAACAGCTGAAATCACTCCAATCAACTGTCTCACCAATTAAGTGATTAAGTGCATATGCTTCAGTCATAGTCCCTCAAGCATGTCATGGTCAAGGATGAATGATCGAGTGATTAAAAAGAAACCAAAAACATTTCATCAATGTCCATCATTTATATACCTTATTTTTTTCCCCAAAGATAAATGTGTCATAACAGTGATAAGTTTCTTTTGATGCTCAGTATATATGAAAACCTTGAAAATGATAGAGAAAGAGAGATGGACAGAGACAAACAGCCTCCAAATAACACGATGGCGGGATATAACAAAAGAAACAACATTCATACAGGTTTGACTGCATCCTGAAGGACACATTTGATTGGTTTTAAATAGTCACCAAGCTGTAGATCATTGAAGTTTGACATAACAAATATACCTATTTATATCTGATGGCTTAATATTTAGAATTCAGGAACTCATCCCTCAAAAGCATTTTGAACACAATACGTAATATAATTATCTTCTTGTAAAAGCATCACGTCAAATTGCCCATCTTTATATAAAATAAATAAATAAATAAATAAATAAAAAAATGTACTCTTCCTGGGACAGACCACACAATGGAATTAAATCAAGGCTGTATTATAATGTTACAATGTGTGCATATTCATAAGGAGATAAACGGAATTTAAAGGTCACTAGTGGGCTACACAATGTGGTTGGATTAACAGAAGATGAGGGATAACAGGGATTTTCCTTCAGCAAACAGAATAAAATTACATAAATGAATGTTGTATTTACATATTTTCCAGCAGACAGATAGTTTGAAAGATAACATTTATCCTTTACCAGAGATTAGGGGCCTCACATTGAACAATCAGGTTAAAGTAAATCTCCGATCCATTTTCTAAATTCTAGTTAATGGGTGAACTTAACCTACAAAGAAAGATGCAATATATTTAGTACACTGCTGAGTGTTCTGTCATACCCATGATATCCAGAAAGTCTTCAGCCAGCACAGTGGGTCCTCTGTCAATAGGTTTACCAGAGCCATTGAATACTCGACCTGGAAAAAACAGGACTCTAATTTTAAGCTCTTCAGAAAGGTCAACTAGTTAGAAAACTGTCCAGGGTTTTGAATATCTACATTCTAGACATTGAATCAGAAGCAACTGACATTTTGATGTATACAGTAGGTTGTACTTTATTTTTTATAATATACTTATATATACTTGATGAATTTCTACACAGGGTGAGTCATAATTCGTGGAGGATGATATGCATGACCAGGACAGAGATTATCTTACAAGGACAGCACTGCAAATGTAAACACTAAGGGTAGGTTTTACTGATGTAAAACAGGGGTGTTAATAGTTAGTGTTAAAGTATTAAGCATTTTTAATTTTGCCTAAATGTTAAACCTTTGTCAGAAATATGTAGGTCACGTATAGGTGTTGGGTGTTGGACTTAGTGCTTACATAGTAAGTGTACAGTCTAGGAACATTTATTTCAATATTATTTTCCATATACAATTAAATACTTACACAAATATATGTGAGCGCCATTTTTAAACTATATCATATTTTAATATGCATTACAACTCACAAACATACTGAAGATTGTTTAAAGATGCTGCTCACATTATGGGTGGAAAAATTATCTTAATGAGCAAAACTGCACAAATGGGCCTATATGGGTTTCGATATTAAAGCTGAATTATGCTAAGACTAACACTGGGGCTCAAATCTCTACATTTATAGGTAAAAAGGTAGGAAAACTATCGCATTTCACACATATCAGCAACAATTAAAAGCATGACATTGCTATTCTGTCATAAGGGGAAACTACCATCTGCAATTGGGCTTTATTCACACAGCATAAGACTAAAGCTGCAGGCAACATGCTGTGAAAAGAACCCTGATTCTTCAAACTCAATACCTGATTTCATGGTCCGCTATACAAAGATTTGTTTAAACAAGCATCCTCCTGTTGAATGGTCAACTTACCAAGCATGTCCTCCGACACAGGTGAGCGAAGGATGTCACCTGTAAACTCACAGGCTGTTTTCTTAGCATCAATACCAGATGTCCCCTCAAACACCTGGGGAAAAAGAAGAGTCGGTCATAATAGACAATACTTTTGTAATGATTTCCATTACACAAGAGTAGATGTTAAAACTTCATGCTGATTTGAACTCGGCTCTTGCCGAGATAAGCACCAACTAAGACGTAGCTTTACAGTAAACTAATGTGATCCATATGTGTCTCCATCCATTTACGTTTCCTTCCATCTGATGATGTAGATATCCTTCTGTCTGGTGTTAATGGCTGAAGTGTAATGCTGGCTCCAGGGATCAGCTTATTTTGCCTCCCTGGCGCATCAGCACACACAACGGCTGCGATGCTGGCTCCGGGGAACAACCACAGTGCGGCCTCCCCAGCGCATCAGCATGACAACCGTAGGGTACAACTCTGGGGTCTTCAAGTGGGCACCTTCCATCCTCAGTGTTTCGTCGACTAGCCCACGACACCTCAAGAGGGCTCGACGGTGATTCTGGCGTCCCAGCATCACCCCCTCCGTCCCCCACTCAACTCAGCCCAGTTTACTTACCTGTACATCAGCGTTTCTTTCTTTCTATTGTGCTTGAGATCCCCAGCCAGAATCTTTCCTTCTCAACCACAGCCAGTTGCTGCTCCTCTCTGCTGCTTCAGATAAGTTCTTCACTGTGCGACGCAACTCTTGGCCACTGAATCCGACATCTCTGAGAAACCGGGTTGTAGAGTGTGCCACGAATCCTCGACAACCCACCTCCACTGGGTAAACCCTGACTCTCCATCCTCGCTGTTCCGCTTCAGTGGCTAGTTGAGCATACCGCAGTTTCTTCCTCTCATACGCCTCATCTACAGCATCCTCCCATGGCACTGTTAACTCTACCAGGTGAACAAGGCGTGCTGATCCAGACCACAAGACAATATCTGGTCGAAGGTTAGTGGTGGCAATCTCAGGTGGAAAAATAAGCCGTTGACCAACATCTGCCAGCATTTTCCAGTCTCTAGCAGCTGCCAGTTGTCCTGGGCGAGGATTGGTTTTAACACCTTTTTTTGGTGGTTGCTCTCCTGGGCGGAGGAATGTTGTCTTTTGTGTGTAATGTTTTGATGGAACAGGTGGCAACTTATTGGTCATGTTACGCTTGTCTTCCAATGCTAAGGCCAAACATCGCAGCACCTGGTCATGGCGCCAAGTAAACCGTCCTTGGCTAAGAGCCACCTTACATCCTGTCAAAATGTGCCTTAATGTTGCAGGTGATGAACACAAAGGACATGAGGGATCCTCTCCTACCCAGAGGTTTAGGTTCTGTGGTGATGGGAGAACATCATATGTTGACCTGATGAGGAAACTGATCCTGCTCTGTTCCATTGACCACAGGTCTTGCCAGCCAATCTTGCGTTGTTCCACACTCTCCCATCTCATCCATTCTCCCTGCTTGGCCTGGGAAATGGCCTTTATACACCTCATCATCTCCTCCTGCTTTTGCACCTCGTTGACTACCAGCTTCCTCCTTTGAGCTGGGGCTGCCTTGTGCCATGTAGGAGGAGCTGAACTGAGACCAAGAAACCCTCTTCCATACTGAACTTGCCCCATGATATCACCAATTCGAAGGGCAGCCTTTGCATCTTCCACAGCTTTCTTTGCCGCCCACTTTCTTCCAGTTTTCAACACAGGTGCTGCCTCCCTTACGCATTTGTCGCGTGACTCTACTAATGTCATTTCCAGTCTGACCTTGGCGCACTTAAACTCCTCGGTTAGAGCAGAGACTGGTAGCTGCAGTATTCCTTTACCATAAAGTCCCACTCTGCTGAGGCAGCGTGGAACTCCCAACCATTTCCTGGTGTATGAACTGATTAAAGCTTCCAGCTTCTCTACTGTTGTCAAAGAAACCTCGTACACAGTCAGTGGCCACAGCAACCTCGGCAGTAGACCAAACTGAAAGCACCAGAGTTTTAGTTTGGCTGGTAGAGCGCAGCTGTCTATGCTCTTCAACCCTTCCACTGCTTGTTGTCTAACTTCTCCCACACGAACTGTGTCCTTTAGATCCCCGTCGTACCATCTCCCAAGACTCTTCACTGGCTTCTCAGTCACTGTTGGTATTGCCTCACCATTAATGAAGAATGTTTTATCTACTACTTTGTCTTTAATTATAGAGATGCTCCTTGATTTAGTGGGCTTGAATTGCATTCGTGCCCATTCAATGTTATTGGTTAATTTGCCCAATAACCGATTAGTGCAGGCTACTGTTGTAGTCATGGTTGTCATGTCATCCATGTATGCTCGAATTGGTGGTAGTCGCATTCCAGAAGCCAAGCGCTCTCCTCCTACTACCCATTTTGATGCCCTAATGATTACTTCCATTGCCATGGTAAAAGCCAGTGGAGAAATGGTGCATCCTGCCATTATTCCAACCTCTAGGCATTGCCATGTAGTGCTGAATTCTGAAGTTGAAAAACTAAATTGCAAATCTCCAAAGTAGGCTTTCACTAAATTTGTTATTGTCATCAGTACACTGAAAAAATCAAATGCTGCCCAAAGAAGTTCATGTGGCACTGAACCATATGCATTAGCCAAATCCAGGAATGTCACATGGAGCTCCTTCCTATCCTTTTTAGCTGATTGAATTTGTTGCCAGATCACATTGATGTGTTCTAAGCATCCTGGGAAACCTGGAATGCCCGCTTTTTGTATTGAAGTGTCAATGAAGCAGTTCTTTAATAGGTAAGTTGACAATCTCTGAGCAAAAATGCTGAAGAAAATCTTGCCTTCTACGTTTAATAAGGAAATAGGACGAAACTGACTGATGCTTGTAGAATCTTTTTCTTTAGGTATAAAGACTCCACCTGCTCGGCGCCATGCTCTTGGTACAACCTGTTTTTCCCATGCCACTTTCATCAATTTCCACAGAATTCGTAGAACTCCTGAAGCACTTTTGTACACTCTGTACGGAACTCCATTAGGCCCTGGAGATGATGAAGCCCTTGCTTTTTTCACATCTTGCTCTACTTCTTTCCACTTAGGTGCACAGTCCTCCATTTGGTATTCTTGTGGATTGATAGGTGGGGTGTCTGACGGAATTGACATAGGCTCCTGCCTTTTTGAATCTGTATGTGTTTCCTCCAAATATCTCTCCAGCTCAACCTTAGATGTTTTTAGTGTGCCATTCTTCTCACTGGTGAATAACTTCTTTACAAATTTGAATGAGTCTTTATAAAAGTTAGCTCTCGCACGCTCCTTCTTTTTGTAGCGTTTCCGTAGGCGCTCAGCTCTGCGCAATGTTGCAAGCTTATCTTTTATGACCCTTTGTAAGAGATTGAGTCCCTCCTTCTGACTTTGTTCTGCTCTTCTCCATTGCTTCCTCAGCTGTCTCCTTTCTCTAACTAAGCGTTCAATCTCCTGCTGCCGTCTAGACTTTCCAGGAATAGTTTGTACTTTTTCCTTCCTTTTTTCAACTCCAAACCTCTCACTTCCATATGCGTAGATGATGTCCCCAAATTTATCCAGCTTCTTTTCAACTGTTCCACTTAATCTTTCCAATGCAAAGCAGAGATCTGTGTTTACTGTGTCCCATGCCGTTTTCTCACAAGCTCTTGGCCATTTAACTCCAGGCTTGTGCCCACTGAGGTTCTTTTCTCTCATATGCTGGTTTGTCTGACCGGGTTCACAAGGATCATTAGGTTCATCACTAACTGTGTCCATGCAAGTCCTCCTCACGTCTATGACAGGGGTGCTGATATCCTGCAAACTGTGGTTTGCATCCTGTCGCTGGATTTCATTTGACTGACTTGACTGACTTCGTAAGAAGTACTGATCAATGCGAGGCCCTTGTCCCTTCTCCCTCAACTTTTCAGCAAAAATAAAGGTTGTAGCATTGTGTAATCAACAATGAAAAGGTTTTTTAAAGAAACAGGTTTAAAATGGAGACAAGGTTAGTTGAAATTAAGCGAAATGTCAGGATATTCACTTCAGAAAACTTTATTTGCAGAAAGTATATATATTTTTTTTAAATGCATTTTTTAGAAAAAGAAAAAAATATTATATTAATTTTATACTTATCCAATGCTGTTCTGTTTATATAGGCTTACCTGGACTACAGCTTTGGAGCCACTGACTTCCAGCACTTGTCCACTCCTCTTGGTGCCATCAGGCAGCGTCAGGTGAACAATCTCTGCATACTTGGGGAACTAAAAGACACAGTGAAAACGAGTGAACACAAATAACAGCACTGCTGCTTGAAGTGCAGGGTGAATCATGCAATCAGGATTTGAATCCTGTGTGAGCCAAGTGCCGATATTGGCTTGGGACCCACAGGGGAGCGCTACATCGCGCTTGCGCAGGGTTAGGGAGGAAAAATATCTGGGGATAGATTGCCTTCATTGACCGCTAGTGGTCAGGCACTAGATGAGTCCAGGCAGAGTTCCCAGATTGAACCCTTGCCGTCTGTAGTGTGGTAAGATCCGTTGCTTAGGTTCAGAGGGTAAAAACAGCTAATTGGCTAGACACTAGAAACAGAGCTTGTCTGCAAACATCTTCAAGAAATTAAACCTTCTTGTATTAAATTGTTGGATAGCAGCTAAAATCTTAGTCAAAACTGTGTAATTTACATTTATCAAACGTATTGGGCAGTAATCAGATATAACTGAGACAGATTTTCCTGTTTCAAAGATAAGGATTATTAAACTCATCACTGAAGGTATGGGTATGAGCTGTGGGTTTAGATTTATACATGTATGAATGCTAAAGTTATATATTTCAGAACATGTTTGTATTCTAAGATTGCATGTTATTTAAAAATTTAAATAAAGCAACATTTCAAGTCTTGAAACTCGCACTTCAACCAGTCATGTATATAATTGAAATGACCATGTGCCAGGAGTTTGAATAACCAGGGCCCTGGTAAAATTTTACTAAATGGATTGCAGGTATCACAGCACAAATTAGTCACGCCCGAGTCTGTGGGTTTACTAATAGGAGTTGTTCATGCAGCTATAAGGGAGGAACAATTTATTTAACAAAAAGTATTTAAAATATACTTTACTGAAAATAGTTCTGAACGCTAGGGCTGGGTGCAGGGCTAGTGTGAGTTTCAAGTCATTTAATATAGCACGATCACTTAGATACAAATTATAGAAACAACAATACATACAAGTGGTGATCAATAATTCAACTGCAAATACAGTAGGAATGTAAGAGAAATAAGTCACATGTACCTTCACATGGTCCAAGATAACAAGGGGTCCATTTACACCAGATACTGTAGAGTAGGCTGAAAAACATTTAAAAATAACAACCACTTAACAATTATATTTTCTCCTTTTCACAATATATTTTTCAGGGCTCACAAAATACAGTAATAAACTAGAATCTGGAGTTCTTCATTGCAAACCTATGCAACAGGCTTTGTCACTTTCAGTTTATGAGCCGTTTCTGACCAGGACGCTGCTGCTGTAATAGAGGGGGGTAGAGATACTGCTATCCAAAGTCAATAAGAAAGCATCAAGTTTGATTGTCATTTTATTTGCTGTGATTTTCCTTAGCTTGAATATCTCCACAACGACCGCATTTGATCAGCTGCTGGCCAGAAGCAAAATATAAATGGAAAATGATCACATTAAGGAGTTTTAATAAAAAGAATCAGAGCTGGATCAAAAAAACAAACAAACAAACATTACTCTAAACGGGAAGTGATTTATTACAGCATTTTGTGAACCCCTGATTTATTTTTTTAATTTATTTTTAAACATGAAGCCTAATTACATTGCACCTTTTACAACAATAACAATAATAATAATAATAATAATAATAATAATAATAATATTATAATTATTATTATTATTATTATTATTATTATTATTATTATTATTATTATTAATAAATAATTGCAGTTCAATATCAGTAGATCAAGCAAGTTGCTCCTGAACATTACACAAGATGCACTTAACCTTTGTGAACTACAGCAATACGACCCCCCCTTTCTTTTAGTCATACCTTTCAAATGCATAAAGCAACAAAATCAATCTGAAATTGAAGATATCCATTTTTTTAACTCTAATTATTAAATTTACTTTGACCACTGAAAGAAAGTCAAGTAGACAAACATGTTGTCATTACCTAAAATGTTTACTGTAGTTACCGTTCAACAGTGATAATGATTGACTGTTTTAAAGTTCAGGATGACACAAATCTAATACAGCTACTGTAAACCACAATTCTATGGAAGCTTGACACATGTATAGCCTGCTGTGTCGTGGACATAAGGTAAATTAGCCAAAACTTGTGTAACTCAATGAAAAAAAAAATTTAAAAAGGGAGGGGTGTGGGTTGTGGGCTGGGTCCTAAAGCTTTTACTTACTATGGGAAAACATTAAAGATTCTGATATTGGAGACGATTTCGCCATGCCTGCCATTTGTTTCTGGTCCTACATCTGTGGTATCTAGAAGTAAGAGAGCCCATTGTTTCACCCAGGCCTCCATGGTGCTCTTGCTTTTTGTGCAAACCGTCAATCTCTTGGCGGATATCAAAGCCGCAAGGAAATTAGGACAGACTGGCTCTACAGCAAAGCACTAAAGCCTAGCAGGGTGCATCCACAATGCCACTAATTAGGCAGTGGCCAACAAAATAGCCTGTCAATGCACAATTGCTGTTTCCCACACACACCTGCATTTCATACCCTAATAAGCGTACAGGCCAGGACAGGAGGACTACCCGCTCAAGTGTGAAAAAGAAAAAAAAAAACTGACCAAATATAACAGTGTAGCCTTTACCCTCTATAGAACTCTCCATTCTTCAACATCTACTGGGTTCAGAGCAACAACAGGAAAGCAAAACAAAAAAATGTTCCCTTAGATTTAGTTTCAGACCAGCAGAGAAGACCAACCGGATTTTAGTTTTGTGCAAATCTAAACTGGATCTTGTTAAATGATATTCTAACCTATATATTCTAAAGTTTTTGTTGTTCTCTGCGGAAGAAACAATTTGTGTCTATATTCCAAAAAAAAACATGTAATGTGAAAAAAAACACTGTACTAACTGTCAAATATAAAACTAGTATCCTAAACTTATAGAAACACAATATAAGAAACAGTATACAGTCCTTTTTGAGAAAAGGTCTAGTCATTTATAATTCATTTGTACATTGGTCATTGTTTCAAAACGTTTCAGTGCTCTGAGCTTCATACAGTTTTATCATTGTAAGAAATATGATGCCCCAATTTCCTCTCAGCTTATAACAATATGTTAAGGAAGAAAGCAAAGGAGAAAAAGCACATTTTAACACCACCGCTCAAAATATTGTATCTCTGCTGAGAGTTTTATGATTCAATAAAAACTCTGTGTTGACTATTGTACAAATTTTTTTTGGACAGAAAACTAGCGTGTATATTTTCATCCGCAGGACAGTGTGTGAAATGTAGGTTAATGAGTCTGGCAGCAATTAACACAGAACTGAGCTGAACGATCGACACACTGCCTGCTCATTGCAGCTGTTAGTTTGCAAACCCACTCTGTTCTGAGGGAGAATTGCACATACTGTACTGTACAGCGTGATTCTGAATGCATCCCGAAACGCTGAAACTGTAGTATAGTAACTTCAACTTCAGTGCCTTAGAAATGCAAAAACCTACAATACTTAGCATATACACAGTGTGTGTTTTAAAGTTGTAATGTTAAAATGATCTTTTCTAATATAATTTAATATGGTTTTATTTTTAATAGAGAGAAGCAGGTGGGATTGTATTGTGCTATTAAACAGAACAGAATCAAAAGCTTACAGCTCAAAAATAAAATCAATTCTACTGGTAGAAACAAAAAAATAATTTGACAGTTTAACAAAACACATCTTGAAAACTAATAAAACTACCCAAGTACTAAAAATACATGTTACTAGTTTAACAAGCACTTCTGTGTTGGAATAGGTACTGAACAAGACATCACTGAAAGATTGCCAGGTTAGTAACTTCATTTATTTTATTTTATTTTGGCTGAAATTGGATTAAAAAAAGAAAAGAAAAAAAAACTACAACCTTAGCGGTAAATAAAAAATACTTAAATTAATAAATGGTGTACGCTGGATAAACTTATACAAAAAGAAATTCCTTTTTGATTTGGAATAAAGAAAACAATTATGTAATATCGGTACATTTTTTTATTTGGCAATTCAATACCACCGTTGTATTGTAGCTCATCCAAGGCTCTTTCTTTAAACCTTAAGGTGCCTCAAGACACTTTTGTAAGACTTGCTCTACATAAACAGCCATACCTCACACTACATCAAGTAGCAACATTTTCAATTTTCATGAAAAACGTTCTCCACCCTCCCTGACCACTTGAGCTCAAGTACAGAATCCCCGTTAGGCAAGCAGCTCCAGTGCGGGTCATCTGGCCGCCTGTTCAGCTGCCAGTGTCTTTTGTGCACAAAGATGTTAATTGGTCCTAATCCCCTACTAGAAGCTGTTTTGGTAGCCTGACCTAGCACCCTGAAGGAAACCTTGGTGTGAAATACTAAAGAACCCATTCAGGGGAGTGTGAAAAGAAGCTCCGAGCATTCCAACACATTTTAATTTCTGGACTGAAAAGGGGAACATCATCATTCTAACACTGAATACATCTTACAAAGCTGTATTAACAGTGAAGTATTCACACATTCACTGCACACAATATAGAGGGAGGCTTCTTAGAAAGGGACACACATGGAATACTAATTGCAATGCTCACATCCAGGAATTATTATTAATAAACATGAATTATTATTGTTCATGCATACACATATTTAAACACAGGGTGTTTCTCGTTGTTACGAAACATTTGTTTCATGTTCCATATTTTCATGTTTTTATGTATTTATTTATTTATTACCATTTTATATTTAATTTTAAAGACTGATTTGCACAGTCCCTGACAAGAGAATTCCGTTATGTCCATTTTCATATTAACACAACCCTACCCCTCTAACTGTCTCACACAGAACCCACAAGAAAATATTTGGGCGAGATGTAAATCTTTCACCAACTTCATCACAGTGTGACAATGTTGAGAAATTGTTAAAACAGTGGAATGTCACTTTTTTTTCTCGTTCGTTACGATCTGTACATAATAAACTACAACAGCCAGAGGGGGATTTAGTTTATACAGGCAAGAGTTGTATTGACCTGTCCTGAATGTATCCACCCCCGCTCATCAAAGTCATTTTCTGTCAGATATAACCTAGTGGAATAAAATAAATGGTGTACTATTGCAATAAAGATAAAATACAATGGGCTGTGCTTTACGAACAAAAACAAGACAACAAGTGAGTGTGTATCCACACGAAAAGTCACATGGCCTTAATATGGCAGGTCAATGACAAGGTCATCAATATATAACCCTGCAAATCTGAAGAATTGCCTCACATGACCTCAAATGGGCTCTGACAAGGTGGTGGCAGCAGCTGTGTAAAATAACTCCTAAAAAGGGCTAATTTTTCATAGAATACAGCTGAGCACCAGATAAGAAGTCAGTATTTCAAAGCTATTGGTCTTTTTCATTTGGAAACCAGAGTCACATTAGGTCAGAGTAACTAATTTAAACAGGTCTTTCATATCGTGACAAATAATAAAGACATTTATTCACCTGGCATAAAACACAACAGAGTGCCAAGAAAACAGTATATCTAGGGCTTCTGATTTTTGGTTTTAACCAATAAAACCCGATAAATGGTAAAAATAATTTTCTAATAGCGATAGTGCCCTCTCGACGATGGCTCTACCATGTGATAGTTGACCTTGACTTTCGTTAGCGCCCTCGTCTTCGGCTTGGGACGCTCAACTCCCGTCGCGGTCAACTATCATATGGTAGAGCCATCATCGACGGGCACTATCGCTTAAGGAGAAGCCCAGAGTTAAACACCAAACTTACGAACCGACCGATCTACCGAACCCCCATTTTCAACCGGAAATATGCAATCACTCAATCATGTGTGCAATGCAACCAGATAGGCACTCCTACATAAACGGTGTGCTGGTCATGGAGAAGGCCAAATGACTGTACTAACAAATGTATTCAGAAAGGTGAGGCAGATTTCAAAGCAAGTATGGTCAATTTTAGTTTTAAACAAAGCACAGGGTTTTTTTTCAAGCCAAAGGAGGCTGGATGACTGAGCAAGCTGCACGAATGCATTTTGTTTAAAAGACAAGCACAACGTTAACCCAGGTTTTCCTTGATGTTTAAATCTGCGTTTCTGCTACAGTTATGATTTCAATGGTACTGTAACTTCAATTTAGCCTTTTTTTTCCATGAATAGTACTGTTTTAAAGACTTTAAAACCACAACAATATGCATATTGCAGGGTGTATATAGCAGGTGTACACATTTATTAAAACCATTGAAAACTAATTTTCAGAGTTACGGGCATTTCAGACTTACAAACAACCTCAGAGTTGTAAAGTATGTACTTTAACTGAATACCTAAAAGTTAGTATTCCTGGGCACACAAAGTAAAATGTTTTCATTTAATTGCAAATGTGATTGGTGGCTTGCAAATTCAGCGAGGCCTCTCTATGCATTTCCCAAGCACTGGTTATAAAGTATTTATTTAAAAAGGGAAACAACTACAGCCAAGGATGATTATGTATAATAACATTTTAACCAGAAGCTTTGATTGACAGTGTCAAACACATTTTATTTTATTTTCCAAGTTTGTCAGTAAACTTTAATTCCCCCAACAAAAAGTCACCCATAAATGATCTGTAGTTATGGTTGGGTATGGGGGCAGTGCTAGCGTGTCTGTAATGTCTGATATAATGCTTCCAAATAGCACCATGATTATAATGTATTGTTTGTATTGTGGTGTAAAGGGACTGACCAAGACAGTTGTTCTTAAAAACAGGTTACATTAAATGTACAGTCAACACTTTTAATAGCTATTTACCCAATTTACATGACTTGGGAAAAACTAAATTCTCTTTACTAAAAATTGTCTTTCTTTTTTTTTACATCAAGAAAAACACATCCACCAAAAATAAAAGAATACAGACATTCAACTTTGGGGTTCGTAAGTCATATAAAGTTGTTTCATTTTGATTTTCTTTTCTTTGATAAACTGCGCCAATGACAAAAAATAACTGCGAATCTAGCCCTCTGTTTTTTTACACCATCAACTCTATAACATACATATAACCATTGATAGGACATGTCTATTTAGTAAGGATGGGGCCTCTTGGAGTTATTTAAATTATATGATATTGGCAATAATGAACAATCGACACAGTGACGAGGCCTAGATGAACACAGCAATACTTAGACAATGAAATAAAAGAGGTTTACTGCAGATGCAAACTGGAAAAAGATTTGTTTGAGAGAACAGACAACATCCTGACTGAAGAGCTGCATGATGAATGATCACAGGATGTCAATGTTATTTGACTTCTGTATTGATTCAAAATTTGGGTGACACATCAGGATAATGGTTGTGTACCACAGACTCACACTGAGCTGAGTAAGAATGTGGCAGCAGGTGGTGACCAGCCACACCCAAGCAAACACGTATTTTTATTTTTATGTATTTATATAATTATTTTTACTGCATATTCAAACAAAAAAAGACCATGTTCGTATTTATTCATATTATAGAATTTTAAAAAATGACTCTGTCAAAACGATATCATGCCAAGTAATAAATGTTGTCTGAAATAAATACCACACATTCTACTGTAGAGTATTTAATTTTGCTTTAACGGGTGATTTTATTAAGTAACATCAGGTTTACAGTAATGTACTCCCAGGAGATTATTTTTTTTTTTTTTTTTTTTTATCTGCAATACGGTATGAATTATATCTTTGCTTTCCTGCTTATTAGTAATTAATAAATACTCAAATATTTGTTTAAAATTTGAAAGAATCTTCATCCCGGCACTATTTATTATGGCATTATCTTTAACTTGTGAATTGTCTGTGTTACAGACCACAAACTGGTGACACCCCACAGTCTCAAAACTCTCTACACGGTCTTAAATTAGGAGTAACACTCGAGAGTATCAGATTCTTACTCCAGTATCCAATTTTTCCAATTGAAATGCATCTGTAAGAGTGTTAAACCTTTTTCTTACCTAACACACCCTTCTCAGAACCAGTCTGTTAATTGTTTGAAATGTGCAGCTCCTCATGTTTGCTAACTGTGCTCCTTCACACCTCTGTGATGGCAATGCAATTTTGCGATTGATTTTAATCACCTTAGTGATTTGAACGCTTTTAGCACGGCAGGTGTACATACAAAACATAAAAGATAAAAGATTCACACCTGAGAGAAACCACTGTCAAATTGCTATCCGAAACCTGCAATTTATTTTACTAATTGGACAGTGGCATACAGAAAAACAGGGGTCCAAGGGGAACAGACAGCCACATTGCCCGACTTGAATTGCGTGCTGTCGTAGTATAAGCCCATTACGACTCAGTGGGATATATGTTATCAAGGCCCCTGCATCCCAAAGCAGTAAAGGCAAATCAGATGAGATCATGTTCTCCTAACACGAAGAGAAACACTTCAGCAAGATTAGTACAGTACGTGTTGTACTCTGCTTCAGCCAATGCTCAGTTAGAGCAATGTACTGAAACACGTGTGTTACACTAGATACTGTTCAAGATGTTTGATGCTTAAAGTTTAAGAATAACTATCAATTATGATTAATATACCAAATAGAATACAACATTTGAGTACTGTACACAGAAAAGTCTGAATAAATATAGAAAATAAATAATTAAAAAAACTGGGCTAACATTGTTTGTTTAAACATTTAGGCTGTACTTTCAATGACTTGTGGCAAAAATGTCTTAACCAGGTTTTCAGTTTTTAAGAAATCAAAAATGGTGACATTTAGCCTTCCATATATTTGCAAGTTCTGATATTCACAATAACACAATTTTATTCATCATGAAATATATCGCCCATCATTTCTGTATCAAATGATCCATCAGGAGTAACTGGAGAAAAATATGGAGTGTCATCTTGTAACAAAAATGGTTTTAATATGACGTACTGTAAAAGTGGTCAAGATCAACTACATACTTGATCATCTTTTGGTTAAGTCATGATGCTGGTCTTAAGACATGGCTACCTAAATTTACACAGTAAACAAAGTTATCTAGTTCTCCAGATATAAGAAATGTTAGTGTGACATACCTAACAATGGAAAGACAACCTCCTTTATATTAACAGATTCGGAATAATATGTGCTCAATAATGCCCTAACCAAGTTTTATCACAAATGGATACTGTATGTGGTTCTATATTTAAGTGCAACCATTACTTGCCTCCTCCTTACCTTGTGTAAAATAATGTCCTTATATACAATTTTAAGAAACTACAGCGTTAGTGCCTTCTACTGTGTGCACTGAATTCTGATTGAGCGTTTTGAAGTTCTGGATAAAATAGCCTTGTTTTCTTTGTTCTTTGTGGAAACATAACAGATACTGTACCTGGAAAATAAGCCAGCTTTATCTACCCTTTTTTCAACTGGAGTGCAAAACTTTTGTTCTGTAATTCCTTCTATAAATACCTTCACAACCAATCTTAGACCACTTATCACGGGCCATTACACATTTACTGTATACCCTTAAATTATCAAATTGCCTAGTATGTGCTACTTTCACACACTGAAGAACCGAACATAAGCCCTTTTGATGTGACTGAGCAGAGGCTTAATCCAGAGACCTGTGACATGCCTGAAATTTGTGAAGAAATGGGTGGGGTTGATAAGAGGCTGAATAGGCCCCTGTAAGACTCGGGGAGGGACTGTAGATTTATACTTTACCACGGTTTCCTATGCTTTATACTATGCGTTTAACATGGTATGCCATGCTTTATACGATATGTTCACCATGGTTTGCCATGTTTCTAATATGCTTTACTGTATCTATCTGTGCTTCACAACGCACAGTAACTAATCTAGAAAAAGGTTTGTGTGTAAAGTTCATGGGGTCAGATGGAGAAGGCTGTGTGGTCCAGTGGTTAGAGAAAAGGGCTTGTAACCAGGAGGTCCACAATTCAAATCCTGGCTCACTCTCTGACTCATTGTGTGACCCTGAACAAGTCACTTAACTTACTTGTGCTGCATTTGGGTGAGACGTTGTTGTAAGTGACTAGTCTCTGTAAGTCGCCTTGGATAAAGGCGTCTGCTAAATAAACAAATAATATTGGACAAGCAGTCTTCTGTCCTCTCTTATCTCCCGTATGCATCTCCAGGGTAGGATTATAATATTAATCCTTTGCGGTACATTGCAAAATTACTGTTCAGGTCCAATGTCGGACCCTGTCCGACATCATCAAAATGGCGTTATAGTCGTTTTTCTCTGAAAAAAGCAGCGAGAAGCTTTCAATGGCCGAGAGCAGACGGAAAAAAAAGGAGGCGGATTTGAGCAAAATGCAGTCCCTTCACCGCAGACATGAACAACCGCATCCAGCAGTCAAAGAAAACTGCTGGATGCAGTTTTACAGCACGTGTAAAATCAATTGGACCTGACGAGCCTGACAGGAGCAGAATTCTATGGACTGCAAAGTGTTAAAGCAATAACATTTTCAGACTTGTCATTATGTTAAACTTTCTACCAAATCCCTTATTTTGCTGTATATCATTTATGTTTTCAGACTTTCTTTTCACCTATACACCTGTCACAATATTCACTTCCTGCACACCTGGGCTTCAGGTGGGGTCTTTCCTGTACTGCACAGGAAATGAGCCTACAGTGTGGTGGCAGAACTTCACCAGTCAAAATGGATATCAAGTGTGGAAAACAAAACCACAGGAAAATGACAGGGATACAATGATTCTATATTTAAAAAAGACTGGTTATTAGCATGGATGTTAGTTTGTGTTTCACAACATGTAAACTTTAGGATTAAACACCTATAAATGTTTCAACTTTAACATATTGGGAATTTTTGTAACCAATAAGAAATGCCATCATGAGAAGCCCTCCCTTTGTTATACTGAAACATGCATCTGTGTGTAATACTATATGTGGAATGTATTTCATTCTGGAAAAGACCAAGAAGAAATATTGAATACTGAAATAAATGTGCCTCTTCTGCAGTCCTGAGTATGATATACATACTATGGATATTTGACCATGGTTAGATGTGTGGGCAAAATTTGAAACATTTCAGATTAACCATTAAAAGTTTACTTTTAAACTATTAACAGCTCTGGTTATTACAGTAGCTATTGATATTATCCATCTGTAATAAGTATACGAATATAGTTTGTTGAAATTGCTGGGAAACGTAATGTGATGCAATATATACTGCAAGCCATCAACTATTTCAAAAGTATCACATCCTTATTTCTATTCCAATCACAACTCTGTCTGGGTACATCTCAATCGCCCAATCCCAGAAATCACGTACTGCATTTACGACTCCCTATACTTCTTTTGAAACCATTGACAATTGTGGGTATCGAATTCTAGGTCAGCTCAAATGCTGCGCTGCTAGCTTGAGAAACCATGCATTCTGGCTGTAGCATAGTGATCATTGAAATAATCACTTCCCTTGGTTGTTTTTTTTTTTTAATACATTTTTACAAAAGCTATAAGTGAAAGATTTTCTCCAGAAATTTGGCTCACGAAATACATGTTTATACCAAGAAAATTCCTGACTTCACCATCAGTAGATAAATACATGTCAACAATAATTCGTTGTAGTGCAATACAATGCTGTACTGTAGCACTGATACTGGTTAACTTCACTGAACATCTGTTAGAATTCTGGGTTGCTTTTCATCCTTCACTCAATACGACCCAATATGTACCCTGAAAACTGGGCAATTAATTATTTCCAATGATTTTTCTTTTTCAATAACATAAATTCCTGGAAGATGTTATATAACAGGGTCTTGTAGTAACAGTGTCCACATGGGGTAGGGTCCCATAAGGCAGACAGGAAAGCACTGCTCTATTATAGCAAGTCTGTGAGAAGATTAAAATGCTACGTCATTAGACCACTCAATTCTTTCACAGGGAAGCAGAGGGCAGAAATCTGAAGCACACTGTAATCACTCTTCTTGTTCATCATAAAACGTCATTAAATAAGTATAAGGAAACCTGAATTTAGGCACCTACTATCAGCTCTCTATCAAAGGCCTGGATTAAATCGAAATGTATGGTGCAGCCATTGCTATCCTTTATAATGGCTAAAACACTACTATACATTTGATTTAATCCAGGCCAAAGTCTGTCTGACAGAAATATACTTATTAAATGGTTTACAGAATACAGATCAGAAAAACAAAAAATCAGAATGTGTTATTTTGAACACCTATGTGCTACATATTGCAGGCATTCTTGTGTTTTTGGCCTTATAGGAAATTAACCAAACAGCTTGTGAACTTTCTTAGCTGTGTACACATCACATGACCTAGTCACATGATGTGGATCAGTCTTTGCCCATCTGTCTTTAACATCTTGCATTCAGGGTTCAGAAAGCTAAATGGGGAACTTGGACAAGCAAATTGTTTCCAACGTAACTTGCTGGCAGAAATGGAGCTGCATCAACAGTAAACGCTTGTTCGCTTTATCATAATAGCAAGTTCCCATTTAGGACGCCGGTGTGTCACATGACTTTGAAACCCCTACTGTATTATACGTGCAAATGACAAACAAGCCCCATGACAAAACTGTCATATCCTTTTCATTCATTGTGTTGAGTATGCAAAGAATACACTATCATCAAATTAAATGCAACAAATACAATTAAATGCTGTGGTGTTCATCCTGTATAATTGTGGTAACACGACGAGTGACGAGGTGACTTTACTTGTAAATTTTAACAGTACAGTTATAAAGCTAAAATTACGTCCGCTGTTTTGTTCTAACGTAGTGTAATAATTTGGGTATGAGCTGTATGCAAATGCTACTCAATTTAACTAGTGCTCCCGACTGAAATTGAAAAACAAAATGTTTCCATAAACATCTACAAGTGAAACCAGATACCAGAGCACTGGGAAATAAATTATTCAAACGATCAGCTTAACTTAACGCTGAGCTCAAAGCTGTTACTTTAGAAAGGCAAAACACTTGCAGTTAATACATACTCAGTCTTGGCTGCGAAATGTAGTTCCTGCTGACTGCCTGGGCATGTTGTCTAGCCGCAGCATCAGGCCCATTCAGGCTGTCCATAGGTCTTTTATCCAACATTGTCGCCATTGTTAAATTGTTAAATTAAGTTCTGTACCTTTGCGACAGGGCGCTTTAACCAGTCATATGACAAAAAATACCGGAAGAGAGCAACAGGAAACCAAGGCATGCGCGTCCCCGCGGATTTGCACGCCAATGGCAGCGTGCACAATGTAGTGGAGTCAATCCTCTGCGCTTGTCATTCTGCTTGTAGATTTCGTTGGGAAATGAAAACGTACCAAAATGTGTGTGCATATATATATATATATATATATATATATATATATATATATATATATATATATATATATATATATATATAAATGTGTGTGTGTGTGCGGGCTTTAGTGTATGTATAATATTTTAATAATATTTCAATTTTAATTCTGCTGCTAGTTATGATCAGGAGCGCTGGAACTAGGGATGCTGGATTGAAGTGCTGTGCACTTGCTGCCATCATATAAAGGGGGTACAGTTTTGTTCATAGCTTTCAGCACCCCTACTATAAAGAATGTTCCAGTGCCTCTGGTTATATGATCCATTTCAATTTTAAAAACACAACAGCTGCCCCCATTTTCCACAGTTCAACAGACAAGTGTAATTTGGGTGGTATACAATATTGGGCTCTTGGATTTATTTATTTATTTTTTTTTGAGTGTTTAATACACGAGTCATAACTATGTCATGCCAAACTAAAGAGTTTCCAGTAATATGTTTTTTTTTTTTTTTTAATTTTTTTTTTTAATTTATCCAAAAAGAAAGATATTTATTTTTAATTATTAAAAAAAAAAACCCACAGTGTTAAAAATGCACCTGTAAATCTTTGTTCCCACAGTAACGTCTGGTTGCAATCCATTTCTCCAAATTGTCAAACTATTGGCCTTGCAGAAAGAGAAAGCAATAGAAGACGATGGAGCTCAAGGTCATGTTGGATGCAACAAAGCAGCTTTTACAGGTTAGCGAGGGATTTTACACAGCATAAAAAACAGCAATACATAACTCGCTAGATTGTATAGTCGTTTTAAAAGGACTCATAATAATACTATGAACAACATTTTTCACCATTATGGTACACAAGGACCTGAGCGGTTGTTCATACGGTTTCTTCATAAAAAATATATATCTGAGAGTGACTCAAGTATCACAAGGAAACAATTTGGATGACCAGCTCCAACCTGTCAGTAAATTTAGCATCAATATATTTATATAGATACACATGTGTGTGTGTGTGTGAATCTTTTATGTCAAACTATGATTGCTATCTCATTATTGCTGGAGTGCCTCTTATTATCATAACAGCTTATTCTCACATGGTTTATTGCTTAGCCTTGCTTCCCACACTCTAAAACGCTCTGATGATGGTGAAGATGAGGCTTCCTACCAGGTTTTAGAACTATAACACATGTTAGTTTCAAATCTGCACATTCAAAACTATTTGAGCGAATGGAAGTGCACCACAGGCAGCGTTGTAACCAGAGCTGACATTCTACCGAGGTCAAACTTAGGTTTCAAGCTATAGCTGTCAGTATGTATATGACTGCTTGGTATTTACTATTCAACCTCCAAACTATGACTATTCAGGCAAACCAACAGAGAAAATTAAGGAGTCTTTTGTACTTTACCAGAATTTTTACATGACCGTCAGCATTGATGATGCAAAAAAAACAACCGAGGATACGACCTCAGTGTCCTCATAGCTAGTTATGGCCATCACCACAGGTAACAAAAATAAGCAGCATTGACAGAGACTAGGGTGTGTGAACTATGCATCAGCTGCAGAGTCACTTACAACTACGTCTCACCTGAAAGACAGAGCACAAGGAGGTTAAGTGACTTGCTCAGGGTCACACAGCGAGTCAGTGGCTGAGGTGGGATTTGAACCAGGGACTTTCTGGTTACAGGCCTGTTTCTTTAACCACAGGACCACACAGCCTCCTTATTAGTTAGTCGAGTAGTCAGTCAAGACGCATTAAGACCTTGTCCACACTATGGTCCTGTCCACACTATGCTTTTAAACCGTATTAGTTGCCTTTAAACCATCTTACAAGTGCTAAATATGGTTAGTGTCTACACTACGCAGTGTTTAATACCGTACTCGAGACCACCTCAGGGGATACTAGTCTCGAGTCCGGTTCTAATTAGATCGCATCAGGTAGTGCGGTTTATCAGAAGTGTGGACGCTGTAATACCAAACTACATTTTTGGTGTATCCTCCAATATCCCAAAATGCTTTCTGATATGTTTTGGCGCGTGGACATTACAAATACAATACTCAGAACTGGCGCTTGAAGAGCTGAGAACGATATCAGTGAAGTGGTAGAAAGAGAAATGCGGTGATGGGAAAGAATAGTAGTTGGTCCGCGATAATCAGTCATGATGAGCATTGCTATCGTCCATCCTTTCATGTTAACTTTAATAAAGTAACAGACAAACTAACGCTAATAAAACTAAAGCAAAACAACACGGTCAAAAAGCTTACATCGCTATGTACTATGAAATTAGCTGGCGGGTGTGTTTCGTGTTATCACAATGGCAGAGGCAAACATAATGGGCGTTACTTGGGTTAACTTAACGTTAATAAAGTAACTGTCAGACTAAATTAACACACCCCTACACACGTTACACAATGCAGCAGCAATATACAAGACATGCACATTATTTAACAGAATGGTGAAGCAACTCACCAGAACGGGAAACACCAAATTGCATGGCAACTTGTGTCTGTTCGAGCTCTTGAAAACAACCTGAATCAATTTCCAACTTTGTGTAGCAAGAGAAACAGCGGCGCATTTTGCCGTTTTGTTTACATGCCATGTACAGCGATGAGATGCACTCGTGGAAATCAGAATACAAAACAATTCAACGATATGACGGCGGTTCTGGAAAGATTTAATAAACCAATCAGTGTCCCTCAAGACACTCTCGGGTTGACGCTTTTTTTATTTTATTTTTACAAAACAGTAATGTATCAGTTGTGAACGAATAGCTGTCGGTGCAAAGAAGGGTTTTTTTTTTTAAAGCGAAGTTCCTGTCCCTTTAGCTGGATAATTACAATAGGGAAAATATGTTTAACCACAAGGGTGTTCCCTTAGGCGAAGTGTTCTCTTAAGAGGTGTTCCTATACGCAGAGACTACTGTACTAAGAAGTTTTAGTGTTGTCTGAAACTGTGTCTGTGGTTTATTTAGCCGTTTCGGTCAAAAAAGCTAAACAACTACTTGTTTATGTAGTCAGGCTGTGTAAACCTTGTAGTTTTTTTTTTAAAATAAATGAAGAAACCTTGTTTGAATACAGAAAAAAATAAAATTTCAAACAAAATAAATGTCCCATTTTTAATCAGAGGTAGCTGTGCAGTAAGAAACCAAATTACATATTTTATTTAAGGTGTGTTTATGGTCTAGAATAATGAGCATAGGAAAAAATAAAGCTGTCAAGTTAAGATTCAATTGTGACATTGTTAAAGGTATTCATTGCTCTGTGACATGCCGGCTCGCTTTTATCTGAACACAAAATGGGAAGCCTGCTGTTCATTTAATCTGTAATGATTTACACAGAAGGCTCTGCCACATGTCAAAGATGCTTTAATGAACATTTCAATTTCAGCTGACACAAAGAACTTTGAAATCTACACCTTACATGTCACCCACAACTGTTTTCTATGACTGAAACAAAACCACTTTATTGAAGCAATAATCTGAAATTGTTGGCATATAAAGGTGCCTTAATTTCAAACCAGCTTTGTATCTTTTAAAATGATATTGCATAACAGTGCTTATATAGAGTGGTGCCCCTAAGTATTGGTTACTAATGTCATGCATCTATCTGCACCGTGAAACCAGTGTAGAATAGCACCAAGTTTCAATATCAAACTGGGGCTGCTGCCGGTTCCATCTGCAGATCTCTATATAATTTTGTATAGTTGCCTGTGGCAGGGCAAAAGCCCTGCTGCTGTAAGTGGTGTGTGTGTGGGAATGTAAGAAGGAATTTGGGGGTGAGTGTTTGTGCTGTGCTGTGCTGTGCTGTGCTGTGCTGTGCTGTGCAGAGCAGAGCAGAGCAGAGCACTGTTTTGCAACTTGATAGTGAAGGCTAATGCCCAGCCTATAAGTGTTTTGTTCTTTTGTTTGAACCTTTTATTTTGGCCTTCGTGCCGTGTTTTGTTTTGTTTAATAAAGTGTGCAACAGTGCTTTAAAACTGCAGCTTTGTGTCTCTGGGTCTAATTCCTGCCGGTAACCAGCCTGGGCCGTGACGCTACTCTGTCACATTGCCATTTATAAATACATTCACCTGCAGTACATCCTCTATACTGGGATGGAGGGATTCTCTCAGTATGTATTTCAAACTGGCACAGTTTAAACCGTGTTGATATCGCTGTCTGCTTTCAACGCTACCCTAGTTAATGAAGTATTTAAGTTACTAATTAAATACTTTATTAACTTTCCACGACATAACTTTCCAGAAGAATGCATATGTTAGTTACTAAAATAAAAATGAACATTGATACATGTAGGAACGAAAGCTCTTACCATAAGTACTGACACCCATCATCTTTATTACAATTTGGTATGCATTTATCACAGCTTCTGGACGACTTATCATAGCACTCCACTTGCAAGCTTTTTTGCACAAGTCTAACGGATATCTTTTGCCACTCATTTCAACAGATATTCCAGCTATTCAATACTGAAAGAAGTTATTCTTTTTACCAACCTCATCAATTCAATCCAGCAATGTTCGATTACATTCAGATTTGGAGATAGTCAAGGCTATGGACCAAGATGACCAGAGGGTGTAAAAACTTATGGGCTCCACTGCTTAACAATCCCATATATTGATCATAAAATGTTTAAAAACCATTCTGTATGTTTAGGTGAATGAACATATATTGAATCATCATGTCTCTCTTTCCTTTGAGCCTTAGCCCCTGATTCTAGCAAGGTGGACCAGTCATCCATTTGGATAGGGCAATGCAAACAAATCCCCCTACTCTTTGTCTTCAAATATTTCTATAATAGAGCTCTCCCGATCTAGAAGGCTGAATGTGATGAAAACAAAAAAAAGGTTTATTCAAGATACATCAGAACCACCCAGTGTCAGTAAACCTCTTTAAATAAAACCTCAGTTCTACAGGCAGGGTAATGCACCAACATACATAATGTGGACCGGGGTATTCCATGTAGGAAAGAAAAACAGGTGGAATAGGTGTGGCAAAAATAATGTGTGATGGAAGGCAAAGCCTTCAAACACCAGTGATGGTTATCTATTTCTTTTACAACTGATGATAGCCTTATTAAAGTTTCATAAAGGGCTAGCCAATAATGCAAGGTATAGTATTGTGAAAAATATTCAGACCACTATTGATTGAATTTGTGGGTTTAGACCATGGTAATCATGCAAAGAACAGTGATTGACCATTAAGACTGGTCCCTACTGTACGCTTCAATATAAATGCCTTGATTTATTACAGGCCTTTCAGTCAAAGTCCCTGCTGCAGGACATTAGGGGTTGAGTCAATTGATCCTAAATATGGCTGACAATCAGGCCCTGTGTTCATAAGGTTATGAAAAAAAAACATCTTTAACCATAGCTGTTAGAGTCTGTCCCTTTAGTGTATTTCTACCTTTAAAGTATACAAAATCTCAAGGAGGCACAGGTGCAAATTGAATATTTAAACAGCCGAAGTGTTAAGATTTATCTTAAGTTTAACATTTTAACCGAAAAAATGTACCTCAGAGAGCCTGTTAAGGTGAAGGTTTGGGGATACTGCAGGGTACCGTGTGCATAGGAGCAAACTGAGCTGAGAATAGTAAAAAGAGCTGTATACCTGGTCTTGCAGTTCCTCATATCTGCTGGACTCAATCTGAATGTCTCAGAGGCATAATACAAAAATAGCTAATGAATATAGCCTAAACTTCCCATAGGCAGGTAATGGCCACAGTACATTTCTTCAATTCTTTGCCTCTAAATGCTTATTTCTTGGATGTATTTGAGTTTCTTGGATGTATTCTTAGTCTTTTTTGTAAATAGATAGGTCTCTGTTTTATATCACAAGCATGGGGTAGAGCAATGAAAGAGTTAGGTAGTGAAGTGACTACTTACAGTCCCAAAAGTCAATAACAGGATCAATGCAGCACGTTTTTCAGCATATTAGCCTTTTAGGTCAGGGTACAAATTGTGCTTACCAAGAAATACAAATCAATTTTCTTACCTCCTATTAATGTTTGCAAAATATCACTGGTCCCCTAATTATTGTGATGTAAACCTTTTTTGTTTTTTGCATATGTTTTACTTTAATTGATATGCAGACTCATTCACTTGGTCTCCCAGTGTGTGTTATATGTAAAAGCAAATATTACATATGCCTACTAAAGCCACTGAAATAGCATTTTTGTTTTGCCATTCCCTTATCTTTTTATGATAGGAGAATTCACCAGGAGCATGATAAATGATCTTATGAGCATAGGCTATCCAGATCATGCTCCCTCCTGCAACACTGCTTGTGCACGGATTGAGATTAATAGTACAGGACATTGGGGGTCGCCAGGAATTCTCTCCTGGCGAATGTTTTTGAGTAAAATCTGAGAAACGTATTTCCAACAGACTCATGTGTAAATCAGATCCTTACAAATATCAAAACAATCTGGATTATGTTGACAAATATTACATTGCGATAGAACAGCAAACACCCTATGAAGCAAAGGTAACATGCTTTGATAAAAATGACTAGCATTGGCTATAGTTCCCAGGATACTGTTAGTTTGGCTGTTCCAAGGTGTTCCAACACATATGTGAGAATTGTCTGTGGAATATCAACACCCAAAGACATGAAACTATTTCCATCATAGTCTGACAGTTGAAATGGATATTCATTCTTTCTCTGGCTTTAAAGATGGTATTTTTGCCCTTTGATCTCTAATTAAGACATGTTTTAATGTGATGTTTGTGATTGTATTGCCTTGCTTGTTTCCAGGTCCTCCTTCTCAAATGGTAAATCTCCTGATTGCATGAATGCTGTTTTTCTTGTAAACACTGCAGGGTGTTCTGTAACACTTTAGGTTCTCTGATTTGAATCTATTTCATGAGAAATGCAAAACTTCAAACTTCATCAATCTTTTTAGGATACTCTGTAACCTAAGTGTTAGCTTCAGCCTTTGGAAGGTTCTGATAAAACAGCTCTGGGTCCTGATTTAGCCCAGGTGCCTTGTGTTTGACACCTCTGCACTAAATCATTCTGTTGGGTTTAATTGATCACTTTAATTGATATTCAAATCTCACTGTTGCACTTGTTCTTTTGTTAACCTTTTGGTTTCAGGATTGCTGATGAAATTAGCTACAGGTTTGGCACCCAGGATGGCCTCCTCTGTTACCATTGTGCTCAGTAAAACTCTCACTAAAACTACAGAGTTTTTGAGAAATTAACTTACATTTAGTACGACTGTGTCTTAGAGGGATTCATTACTTTATCAATATCTTTAAACAACAACAAAAAAAACATGCTAAGTGTAGTCAATGTTATTTTCAGTACAATAATCTTTGGAGATTTTTCTTAGCCTTAACAAAAAAGCACATAACTTCCTAGATTTGATAAATAGATTTAAAACAGTCAATGGCTATGTTTTTTTTTTTTTTTTTTTTTAAAGAAAAAACATAAATTAAAAGATGTATTTTCCTCATGTTTTGTATTCTAGATAGATGTTAAACTTATTTATTTATTTGTTAATTTTGTAAATTAATGTGCAGTAACTATATTATACAGTATCAGAAATCAAGTGGGAAAATAATAAACAGGTTAAGAAAATCAAGAAGTCTAGATACACCCAATATTATAGCATGCTTTACCAATATCATCCATAGTAACTTTACGAAATTATTCAAATAGTTACACTGACCGAGCAAAGATCAAGGAAAAGATGATACTGCAACAGGAAGACTAGGGGAAGTAGCACCTAACTCCTAAAAAACAGATTGGGAGAGGAAATGATTATAAGACTTTAAGCTTTTGTACAGAGCAAGCTACATATTGCGTACCTTATAGAAAAACTGATTTATTAAGGAAACCGCAGCATAAAAACATGCTCTTTATTATTTAAGGTTAAACATGCTCCTTATTATTGTAAACCAACACTATTTACCAATAGCACCTATCCCCAGAGTTAGTGCTTCCTTTCTTCATTAGATAACTCACCCGAATGTGGATTTGCAAAGTAACGTCAGTGAGTACATCCTTATAAAAGTATACTGTGATGAATTTACAGTCAATTTACAGTCATGAATTGTCTGTACATTGGATTTAACATCATTAATTCAGATGTATTTTACTATACTTTACCATACTGTTTTAGCAAGCTGGTCTGTACTGTTCCACACTCACTCTGCTTCCATTACATCACTTTGCTATGCTTTCATCATGGTGTACCACAATACATTCTAAATGGACAGCCCTGTTATTTTCTGTTAAGACATTACTATGGCGTCTCCCTTTGATCTTTTAATTGATCGATTTTCCAATTCAACAAATAACTTCGTGACAGAGAACTGTGGATTTGGCAATGAAAACTGTGGATTAGTTAGAAAACTGAATTTAATCAGTCAATTGCTTGTTTTTCTCTCTGAAAACCAATAGCTTTGAAAAACGACATATTATTCATAACATGTTTTATTGTAACACTTCTTCAAAACCCAAAATACTGGAATTACATATTCAGCATTTTGAATGTATTTGAGTGATGAGTAGACATATAATGTAACTTGTAAGATATATATTTTTTAAAAAGTATATATTTTACATTAACAGTGGCAATGACATTCATCAGTTGAATAAGAAATGTGTTCAGTGGTATAAACAGCTCAAAGTGGCAATTTGATTTGCCGTGTATAATTTTAAATAGTGAACATTTAGCTATCCTGTTTAAGGAATGTTTTATTCATGTATTTATTAATTTGTATTATTGAATAACAATGTCTTAAAAGGACGATGTTCAGGCAATTTATTTGTCACATTCAAGTAAAAAAACAACAGTGTGCCCAGGACAGTTTGCCCCTGTGGTTTTACCATGCGCACCTCCACTCTCTGAGATGCACATTCAGTTATCAAGCTGCTTTATCCTTATATGGCTTAAAAGAAGTCTCAATTTAAAATATAATGGTAACTGCAATGTCTGCTAAAATTGCAAAATAACTCTCCCAATTGTTTTATTTTAGAGATAGTGCCCCCTTAATTAAAATTAAGTCCGTGTATCCGTCTTCCATTGTTTCTGACTGTGCTTGGTGTAAAACAAGAATGAAAAAACACATCATTTTAGTCATATATAATATATATATATTCACACTCGTACCACAGAATCACAATTTTCAAGATATGCATCACAGACATGATCAAGATCTTCATTTGATTTACGAATCACTTTTTACATTCATCCATTATTTGTTCCCAATATACTATTAATCTATTAATTACAGACGTGAATAATTTACAATAAAATAACAGTTTTTTTTTTGTTTGTTTGTTACAACTTTTTATACTACAATAAGTTTAATTTACCACAGCCATTCTGCTGTTTGTAGGACCCAAGAATGATGGCACAGCTGAACAAATTACACATTGTTTCATTTTGCATTTAGTGGAAATGAGGGTGGGCTTGTGTTAACTAACTATAAGTTTGTACGAAGTTAGTTTAAGTTGTAAAACTAAATAGTAGCAGCTTATTCAACACAATTTGCTACTGATATTTCCATTACAATAGAACTCATACAGCATTTTTTTAGTTGATGTTGCTTTGAGCCCTATCCATGAGCTTTAAAGTATTAAGTATTAAGGGATTTTTTTAAATACTACAACTACTTTTAATCGTTAAGACAACTATTCTAAATTAACAACCTTAGACAAGAAAATGTAATACTACGTTCTTCATAGATACCATGTAATATATATCGTTAGAATGGGTTAATGTTATGTTGTGGGGGGACATTCACAAATCCTGGATACAACCAGGTTTTAACCTATGATGATATTCATCTGATTTTTGATAATAGAAACTTATTTTGCTTTTTTTACATCCCAAATATGTTCGCCATTAGAAGTAAAACCTGCTTGTGTTAACAGTATCCTGCTGTTCTAGCATTAGTGATTATTTCGAGTGTCAGTGTAATTTACGTCTGGGGAAAAGTTTTAATTAATTGCATGGTATTGAGAATTATTTTCGCAGGGCTGAATCAGGTCTCTTAGGTTTAGAACTAATTTGAGAAGTCAGTCGATAGAGTAGGGCGATAGTGCCCTTTACTTGCAGGCTTATTCAAGGACTTTAATATTTTCAATGGCGTTCACGACAGCACCTTTCACCTCACCATTATTATTTTCCAAGCAGACATACTTGAGAATTTTTTTTTCAATACGGCTGTAGCTTCAATGCTCTTTGCGGTAACAAATTGATAGGTAATGCATTTAGTTATTTCAACAAAAGGATACCACATGTTTAGTTAACAAGCCTGGCAATCATTATCCAGCATTTCTTCAAAAGGAAATTTATTTTTTTTATTTTTTGTGAGGACACATCCGGTATACAATCTACCATCTGAAAATATTAAAACGTCTGAATAATCCCTTTGTGGTGTGGAAAAGCAATATTTTAGTGATCCCTTGAAGGAATCGACAATAACAAACAGAGAGAAGGAGAGGGGATCAGTCCAGCACTTTTTTGTCCAGCGCTTCCTTACTGTTGGTCCTGGAGTAGGGCTCAAAGGCGGAAGAGCTCAGGTATCTGGCTGACAGTTCTTGCAAGTTCCCTGCCAGGGACCCGGCCATGGACAAGGGGTTTGAGGTGAGCCGGCTGGCCACGGAGCCCAGGAGGGAGGGCATGGGGAAGTTGAAGAGCCCATGGCCAGGTGGGGAGTTGGGCAGTCCCGGAGGAGCCCCCGAGGTGGTCACTGCCGGCAGTGGCGAGCTCCCTGCGGTCCCTGAGGCAGTGGTGTGGGTGCCGTTATTGTTGATGGAGGGACCTCTCAGCGCCGATCCCAGGGCAGTGCTGGTGCAGTGGGGGTGAAGTCCAGGCATCCCTGGGGGAGGCAACAAGCGACCCTGTTCCAGCAACCTCAAAACGCTGCAGGTAGCGGCCGTTTCTGAAACCACCGATCTCAGCTCAGAGTCCTTGCCTTGGTCCTTCTTCTGCTTGGTTCGCCTGTTCTGAAACCAAACCTTTACCTGGAGAAAAATTAACAACGAACAGTTAATTCCAATATTTCATCCACAACTATTAAGCAGGCAATGGTGTTAAATTTAGAAATGCTGAAAGAAATGTAATCTATCCCGTTTCTTTAAGACATCGAGAATGACTTCTCGTCAAAACGATTGTCATTGAATTTATTAGGTTTCTTTTAGTATTTCTTAAGTCCAAACCCCAATGGGGTCCATTTTAGTGGTCTGAACTCGTACACATGTTCTATTATCTTTTTCTTTTTTTTTTTTGTATTTAGTAATGCTAATAAGAGAGTCAATTAATTACCCCAGGATGAAAACCTCGAGGGTTAATATAGAAGTATTTGGATCTGCATGTAAATAATACTACTTTTTGCTTGGATGTCAGTAACAGAAAATACAGACCTGCCAAACTCTTCCTTATTTGCCAGGACTCTCCCATTTTATGGACACTTCTCCCAGACAACTACCTGGACAAATGTTCTCCTGTATTTTGCTCCAAACTCTACTATTAAACACCTTTATGTCAGCAATCTTTACTTTCTGCAAAAATCATGTACAGTCTGTGGTTACTGCAATCCCCGTCTGTACCTAGCAGGGTTTAGGCATGCATTCAGTGCACGAGGCAAGCTCACATAGGGCGCATTGTTTTATTCACTGCTGCAAAGAAACTGGTGGAAGTACATGCACCACCGACTGGATTAAAACAACAGTTTGGTGACATCAACATGGTGACTAGTAGTAGGAGAAAACTTTGTGCAAGGCTATAACAGACTTGCTGTTGTCAGAAAGAAAGACATTTTTAGAATGACAGGTGAAAGGTTTGACACTCTATTATTACAGATTGGGATCATTGCTTCAACACAAAACTACACATGCAATGCTAGTGACACCTGCAGAAAGTCTTGCAGTCACACTACACATAGCAACTGGCAATTCCCAGCAAAGTGTGGCCACGAGCTTCTGACTCCACTCTTTACTTCAGGGTTTTCTTGCTCTTCACAAATCTGTCACGCAGTTTTCTCCATCGAGCTTTACATTCTCTGCAGTCCTTTTCTATTTTTTTCTGAATAGTACACACCAACGCTGTTTCTATTATTTGGGCATCTCTATACATACAGTCAGCACTCGACCTTGTATTAAGAATAAAATCAATCCCCATTATATATATGTAACAAATTAATGCACTTACCCATCACACAAGATTTCCAACTCCGTCACCAGTTTCCTGATACAAAGCCCATCTCTTGAATGTTATAAGTGACTTGTTTAACCATCACAGCCCGCGTTTTATTTCTGGCATGGCAAATTATTGTCTTTATTGTGCACTGCAGTTACACAGCGCTTCCTCCAAAAACAAAGCGAACGAGACAAGGCACGGTAATGTAAAAGTTAATCATTAAACAGATACTGTGATGCATTTTTTTTTAAATCTGTGATCTTTTTCATTTGCAAGTGAACTGTGACATTTGGGCCTTATCGAGCATTATATTCTACAATTTTGAATACTGACTTTGGATACTGTTTTAATTCTAGAAACTGGTGTTGTTTTTTTAATCTTTTGCTCAATTGCATTGCCTTTTACGTTTTATGCAGTTCTGTGCATGGGTAACATTTTGATTTCATTTTGCTGTTGGGTCGTTGGTGAGGAATTTGACATACTGCTACACTACGTACCAGATTTAAAGGTATGTACTGTATTACAGTTCACGTGTCCAGTCGTTTCTTTTGGCAAGTGATATTCAGAATCATATTGTTCTGAATTAAATACTACTTCTGTTGAAAATATAGTACTGTACCAACAAAACCAACTACAGTACATCTAAATGGAAGCTGACTTATTTTAAAACACAGGCCTTTCAGCTATGTATTTTTGACATTGTATCTTTTTTGTGTTCCCTTAAAAAACAGTCACGTTTTTGTCTTTTACTGCTGTGTTATTCCCCCAACTTGTGCGCTAACAAATTTCAGTGAAAGAATCAAACCTTGTACAGTTCCTCAAACCCAAGTCATATTTTTCTTTCCGTACAAAATGTGTGTGTGTGTGTGTGTGCAGGGCAGGGGGTTGCTTGAGTGGTAGAGGTCAGGTTACAACGTGCTCACCTACATACACATCAAATCTGATGAAATAATCAGATATGCATCACACTCGTTTAACCGTCACTGAAGTAAAAATGTTATAGGGTCGGATATGTGAGTGCTGACTGTATTCTTTAACTAAGCGAGGAGTTATATAAAAGTGGATGTTTACGAAGTTCTTCTATTAAATACTATTTAATAGTTTTTTTGTGCAGATAGTAACATGATAAATTAAATTTAATACAAATTCATACAAACATTTTGACGTGATTTCTTATGCTAAGCAGGACTCTTTATTTATGACTTAATTGCTATGACAAAAAAACGCCAAGGTTAGATAATAAAAATAGTGTCATCTTTACAAACTCCATCAACTTAAAATCAAATGTCTTTGCTTTTGGATTGGACTACTTGGAAGGGAAAATTAATGGCATTAGCTAGGACTTCTGTTATTTACCATTTCTTAAATGATTTGCCATCAGAGTCGACTAAAATTTTGAATTTGGTCTCCCCACACTCCACACTGACAGTCTCCATGGTGGTGTCCATGTTATTTTGGTGAATCTCACCAGCTTTCTAGCCCGGTGAGTCTGGTGGCTCATTGGTGAGTTTAACAACAGTTCGTTGAGCGTCACCTGTTGACTTAACAATAGTTCAGTGACCACAGAGTGCCACCGGGTGAGCAAATGGTGAATAAAACAATGGCTGTGTATGCGATAAGCCCTCCCGGTAAAAAAAAATATATATATATTGATGCAAATTTCAAGCTTATTGGACAACAACATATTCTCACATAATCCTAAACAACATTAAGAGAAAAGGCATTTCTGTAAACTATGCGGGACTGATTTTAACGGTGGGACATGGGAGCAAGAATGAGGTTTGTGGTCTGCACAAGGGATCACAGAAACACCAAAAAGCCAGTGACGCTCAGAAAACCAGCACTTCAATTATTAACATCTTTCATTGCCAAAGGAAAAAAGCAGATCAAGAAAGTTACATATGCAGAGACCTGTACATGCTGTGACTAGATCAGCAAATCTGTAGTATTATTCCCAGACTCACAAATTGCAAAGTATTCTGCAGGAAAGTCTAGTGAAAGGCATTTCTATTCCAATTTCAGCTTCAACATTGCTTTAGAAATTCAGATTGATTGATAAACATGTGTTTATATACAGCTATAGTGTGTTCATTTAAAATAAAAAGCAGTTGACAATGGAATGTTATTGACAGTGGTACTATTGATCTGCCATATACTGTATGTGCAGTATAATGAATAACCATGTTGTGTATTATGGCTTTTTTAATTTATTTTTTTATGATGGACTTATTGAAGTTTTTTTTTTGCTTGTTATAAAGTAGGTGCCATAGTTTGATGACGAGGTCAATGTACAGCGCCAAACTCAGCCTTTAGATGTGTTGTGTGATGAAAGTAACAACGCCAATAGTGTATACTTTGCTGTCGTGCAAAATCAACTACAGTGGACCTGCATACCTGAAAATAACACTACACTCGTTTAACACAGTCTATCTCTACCAAGTGATAAAGTGGAATAGTTGTATGCCTTTGTCTTATGTAGGTATTCACTTCAAGGCAGACCACTAACATTTCAGTTTACAAAAGCTCCCTTATTTTGAAAACGCAATGTGGACAGATATGAAAATACAGTGCGTCGGCCAGGATGAGAAAGATCAATTGGGGAACTGTTTCGTAGGGCTACAATACAATACTCTGTTAAAAGCTGAGCACATTGTATGAAAGCCAGAGGTTAAAAAACAATAGGAATGTTACCATGGTGCAAGTCAAGCGGCACAGTGGTATGTAAACTGGGGTCGAAGTATTATGGTTTTTATAGTGATCATGGTTGCATGGTTATTATTTACCACCATTCAAATTTTAATGTAAAAATGCAAGAATTTTTTATTTTTTTATTTTTAATTACAACAAGCTGTGTAATGTGAAAAAGATTTATTGTGGGATAGATGTTGTTGGCTTTCTTTTATCAAACCCTGCTTACATTAAAATGTAACTAATGTTACTTTTTGTGCCACATATACTTTTTTTTACTGAAACCTTTTCCAGAGGAGCGCTATCAACATAATTAATAAAACTATTGAAAAGAACAGCTCGCATCGAGTGTTGTCATTGGTGCAGATCGAGGCGTTTTCAATTAAAGATTTTTTATAGAATTATTCCGCTTCTTCTGAGCGCCGCTAAAAGGACATGTCCGATTAAAATAAAACTGCTATTCAACCACGATACCCTTATTTGACTTGATGTTGCCGGTATTGAATTCTATCTGATGGTTATTTCCCTGACTTACACAAGACAAAATTGTTAAATATTGAGGGTAGTGAATTGGGTCCTTATACAGTAATGTACATTGCATGTACTATTTACTGTCAACACGCGCTAACTGGGAATTAACCAAATTTGTAAATTATCGAATTGTGAAATCCAGAGTCAGTATAACAAAAAAATATAAAAGTCTTTAAAAAAAAAAAAAAAAAAGATAATCAAAAGAACATAATTGAATAATATTTTTAACTGCCAGTTTGCTTATTTGAATAATACGCAATTCACAGTTTTTCCCTTACCCACAAATATACGGTATTCATAATCCTACATAAATATAAACAGGATGGCATTAATTAGATATTATTTCGATAAAATATCGCATTCAGACATTGCATAGGAAATAGAAACATAATTAATTAATAACCAGTTTATGAGGAAAATAATCTAAACAGACAATGATAATTTATCCGGAAAAGATGATAACAATGCAAATAGATACACAAATCATTCAACAATTTAAATTAAAAAAAAGAAACGTAAATATAAATCTTTAAAAACAATCTATACTTATTATATAAACATTCCACCAAACATGAGAACCTGGTGTTAGTAAAACTTATTTTAATAATCATATTTCAAGTCAAAGTGTTTGCTTTGACCTCTCCCATGAATGTAATTTATTAGTTTCACATTATCCTGCACTTTCTTCGTGTTGTTTAGACTCTGTGGCTGTACTTCTTAAGGAAACATGTTTGTGCTCAAGCATACAGGTAAATAAGTTTATCATGTGATGGTAAATTATTAAGGAGTGTTATTATAATGTTACCTTGACATTTATACCACATTAACATGTATATATATCCTGCTCCTACATAGAATGTTTTTAATGCTTTACGTCATCTGTTCAGATTATGTGACATAGCAGTAACAGATATTGCTATTGGTTCTGACCTATACACAGTACAGTGGTACTCAAACATTCGGACATCCTCTTATCTTTTCAATGTAAAATGCTCCTATTCTAGATATCAGAGCTACTAAGTATGACAATTCTTCATTTGTGTTTAAAACTATTGTAAAAACATCTAAATTTGAAATTATGAAGCAAAATATTAATTTAAAGTTTTTAAAAAAATGAGTCGTTCCTTTTAATTTGCATTCTGGTTATATCTTTCAATGAAGTTTTTATATTCTACACAATACAACCAAGCAAGGAATGAAAGGCAAAAGTTAAAAATATGTTTTGACATTCAGATTTCAAATTCAGTTTTATTGTAACACAACAATTATTAGCTTAATTGAAAATGTTCAGATCAAATGTTATACATTTGTCATAATAGGTGAGATGGAACATTTTGCATTGAAAACAGTATAAAATGTTAAACTTAAAAAAACTAAATAAAGGTGAAACAAATACTATAATCTTTTACCATACATTTATAGTTTTTTCCTATTGTAATATCGCCCCATCATAATATAAGATATCAGTTCTAGATAAATGGCTAAATAAATTTAAAACAGCATGTCTTAAAGGGGTTATTTATTTATTTAGGTTTAAGTATTGTATTCATATTCACATGGCACAAATAAAATGTATTTAAACCTTATCATTAACAGTGTTAATTTCCTGTCAACTATAACACATTAAAACATCTAATTGAACACTAATTTAATACTGTAGTGGTAAAAAAAAAAAAAAGCGTGATTCAATAAGATTTTTCCAACACATATAAACCATGGATTATATTTATTATATTTTAGAATTTTATAATTTAATGGGGGATGGCAGTAAATATTCATATACTGTTTTTTTTTTTACAAATAATATAGTGGTTTTGTAGACTATAGTGAACCTGGCCTTAACACATGCGCACAAACTACCTACTGTAATGCAATAAATTTAAATATAACATGCATGGCTTTTTTTGCAAACAATAAATAAGGAAATAGTATAAAAGCACAATAAGTTATCAATTATATGTATTTAATAGGTTTTGCTCATGCAGAGCAGAAATCTGCTCCCAAATTATCTCTGTTTAATTCATTCATGAACTAATATATTTACATATTTGTATAGCAAGAAGTATAATGGTTAACCATTCATTTCTGTGTCTGTTGGCATGGTGTTTTTTTTTATTTTCTGGTATGCTTTCGTTAACAACGCAAAGTAAATCGGTCCCTCTGTCAAATAAATTGTTATATTGTATTTGCCACAAAAATGCAACGGAAAGCTGCGTCATTACCTGCGTTTCAGACAGATTGAGCTGCCTGGCCAGCTCAGTGCGCTCTCTCCCCACCACATATTGACATCGCTGGAACTCCATCTCAAGTCTGTATAACTGCTCCGCTGTGAAGGAGGTTCTGGTGCGCTTGGGTCGGTCCAAGTCCAAACCCTTTGGCAGAACAATCTCTCTGATTGACCCTTTGGCATCTGGAAAAGGAGATCACGTGATGGAAATATTCTTGTGCTGGGACAAATAATCGCAAAGCAGAAAATAAAACTGTTTAAAACCTATTCAGAGGCAAAACATAACCCTATTTCATGTCCTCCAGAAGTGTCAAATGTAATCGTTAGACAGTATCTTACCGAAAAGCAACCCTGCCCACCAGCTTGGATTGCAGTGATTAAAATAACCAAAACAACAACGACCGTATGTGGTTTTTTGTAATATAATATAATTTTTTTCAGCAAAATCAAAATTAAATAATATTGTTATTGTGAATTTTGAACATTCAAAAAATAAAATCCATTATTACTTGCTCAAAATCATTGTTACAATGTGTTTATTAATTGTAAAAAGAAAACGTTGCTGTGTGGCCATTCCTCTGGATAGTGTATTTCATAAATAATTCAACTTTGCTGATCATAAAACATTGGTTTGGTAAAGTCGATAGTTTGGATTTATACATTTTAATATTATGATTGTGAGTTGTTCTCATTTTTAACTCGTTTTGGTTTGTAAACAGTTGGTCCCTGTTGAAAATGATAAAGAAAAATAAAAACATACCTCAATGAGAATGGTAACATAAAAATATTAGAAAATTAAAAAGAAAAAAAAAATACAGAATAAACTGTAAACCTATACTGGCAATTGCAGTTATGAGCTACACATTTTACAATAAAATACTTCAGTGAACCCCTCCACATCCACACCTAGCAGATGGAACAGAAATACAATTACAGGAAAATAAAATACAAATAAACGACACAATAGAATGTTTCTGGAAGCAGCCTTCCACACTACAGAGTTAAGAAATCCAGATTTCACATGCAATTCATATTATTATTACAGGTTGAGTTTCCTTTACTCTGAGTTTCTTTTCTGCTTGAAATATAGGCCCAGAAGAAAGGTGTGCCAACAATGTGCTGACACTAGCCACAAGCACTTTAGCGCCACTATTTTGAATGTGTACGAATCTGTCAATAATATGCCACCCATTTTTATATATTCTAAACATAACCAGACTTTTAAAATTCCAAAAACGATTTTATGGTCTGACAACACTGTAGTAAAAGCATGTCTCTCGATTTCAGTTAAAACCCCTCTCAACCTGTACAAACAGCACTGACAATTAAAATATACTATGACCTTCTTCCATGGTCAAACAGTCACCAAAGAATTATTTTTAGTTATAGGCAATTTTTACACTAAAATACATTTCTAAAATCCACAGTTATAAAAAGGGAATGTTCTTGGCATAAACAATTTTAAATCCTAATTGCTTTTGTTACTGAATTTGATAACTACCTATGAAAAAACCTGCTTTGTTATATTTAATATATTTTATCTACATGTGAGTATTTAATCTAGTCAAATCTATGTATTCCTATGATTATTATTATGGTATTTTACTATAATAATGTATCTTTATTCATCAACCATTACTTATTTTGTAGAAGATAAACATATGTAGAAATGCATATTCCCCTTTTTTATTTCTATGTAGTGCTTTTAAGAAATACTATTTTATAATTTATTTCAAAAATATATACTATAATATTGATTCCTGAGAAAGACATGTGTATCATTAAAAAAAGATAAACTGAAATAAAACCAAAAATGCAAATCCAGAGTTTAAAGAAAAAAAAAATGTATAGAAGAAGTGCTATTGAAATGCATGTTTCCCGCTTAAGTTGAACTTGTATTTGTCAGATATCTCTATCCAAATGTGAACTTTTTTTAAAACATTAATTTTTGGATTGAGTTATTTTCACAATTTGCAGTTATTTTATTCCTGCATCACCAGTTTATATTACTGTACATAGTTGCTTTATAATTTGGCATATCTCCATGTTATTTAAAAGCTGCAGTAGAAACTGTTTCTCTTTAAAATCAATATTTTATGTGATTCCAGTTTATAAACTGGAGTACATACAAGTCAACTTTCAAGGAAACATTAGTGTGTTGAAAAATAAAATGAAAAAAGTAAAAAATAAAAAAAAGAATGTGCTCACGTCTATAAAAAAAAATATTATTGTGATTGAAAACAAAAAATGAAAAAAATGTTTCAATGTTTAAATAACAGGTCCCTAATTTTAACGTAATAATGAAATAAAGTCAAGTTATTCTTGTATATTATTCCTGTTTACACTGTGAGTGAATTACGTAAAAAACGTAAAGACTGAAAAATATCCTAATCGTTTCATAGATCGCATGTCACTGTTTCGTTTAACTAAATTGCATGTTTAGTTGTTTTTTTAAGTCGTTTATTTTAACCAGTAAACAAAAAATACTACAGAGCATTGCAGCTTTCTAAAAAGAAAAGAAAAAAAGTCACTCACCTCTAACTAGTATTCTCCTGCAGTAGTCTGGGTCTGCCGAGTTAGCTTTATTTTTTTCACAGTTTTCCGAAGACCCAGAAGCCGAGAAAGCCTCCTGCTGCTCCTTCAGGAAGGATTTAGAAAGATTTCCTTGGGATTCCTTGCTCTCATTCCCGTCCTTAAGTCCGTTCTTTAAGACAATACTTGTCTCTCCTTCCTGATTGTATCCGACATCCATGCTAGCTATAGACTCTTAGACGTGTAGCTCCAAAAAAAAAAAATAATCGAGTGAAGAGACAGCTATATATATATATTTGGGATTATTGCACGCAATATTGTCCAGATGATGGATTTTTTAAAGGTCCTTTTAAATATGAGAATGACTTCCTAATGCGAGGGGAGATATTTGCTTCATCTGTTTGGCTGTCCTGTGATGGCTGTCCAGCCTGATTTACCCAATGATCATGGACTTCCCAGTGTAACTCCACAGCGATTTAATACCCCTGTCTTAATACATACACATAGAGTTGTTAGATGATCTCCAAACAATCAGACACACAGATGGGCGCACACTTGCTGTTCCAATTGATTACGGTAATTTTGCAGTCTCCACATTTACGTTGCCTCATGAATACATTAAATTGTTTTGGATAAGATATCAGCTCTTAATGGATGGTTTGCTGTGCTCCGTCCTCCCAGTCAAGCAGAATTCAGCCGGGGAATAAAGTGAAATGATTGGTCTCGTTGGCCCGCCTGTAACACACAATCACAGACTAGCAGAAAACTTCGGTGGTGCTTCATCTTGGAATCCCGAGCACATAACCAGCCATACTCAACTCAGCCAGAGTTAGCTGTTTCTGTTTAACAAACTTTAATCGCCTTAAGTCTGTCCCCGTTCAGAGCTCCAGTGCCGACCTGCTCTCTGGCTTGCTATCCTCTCCAGGAAAGCCCCCCCTCCTCCCCAGAAAAAAAAAACCTTCCTTTATAGAAATCCCTTCAGCAGGTTTCACAGCCTCCTTTTATTTAAAAAGCCGCTCCACTGGCATCAGCCATATTACACTTCTTTTTTTCTCCCTTAGCTGGTTTAGCCATTTGTACAGCTGTACCTTCACAGCAGCACTCTTTAGCAGCCTTCAGGATCTGTTAATTTAAAGGAAGCCTTTGTTTCATATATATATATATATATGGACACACACACACATGCAAGGAACCGACAGCACAGAAAATCTCAACTAAAAGTTCTGCTAAATAAAAAAATGTTTTTAAAAAAAAAAAAATCAAAAACTGTCGCCCTGGTTATTATTTCATTGTCGCTGCAACAATATATTTGGGAGCAGCAATGGCAGTAATCCAATAAGCCCATTGATTAGGTTACAATGATTCAATTCAAGCAAATGGTCTTGTGCTAGGAACATGCTCCAGCCCTTCTTGTCACCTTGCAGGGCAGAAGCCCTCTTCATGCTGCTCTCCTTATTCATTCCTTTATGGGAAATTTGGAGCAAAAGGAGTGCAAGATGGCAATTATCTAATTGGACTATTAACAAACAATCCTTTGAGTGTGGCTGCCCGGCAGTGGTTTTCGGGTGGGGTTAAAGGCCACATGTTGCACTAACTCTGTGCACAGTGTTGGGGGCCGTCTGTCGAAACTGGAAGGAAGGGAAAAAGAAAAAGAGAGAGTTCTGACTAAACAGGCTGCTGCTTACAATTGGTGCTGCTTAGCTCTAAGTTGTACCTTAGAGGGCAATTTGAGGAAAGCAATTAGGAGCCTCAAATCTTGTACTGTGTTTGCTGGAGGTGAAACAGAATGTGTGTTAAAATACTACTACCACTACAGCTATGGCCAAAAGTTTTGCAGTACCTAGAATTTTAGGATTGAGACATAAAATGATATTGCAAAAGTCTACCAGAATCCATAATAGTAGTACAGTATTTCATGTTAGATTTCGAAATGTCACATTTTAAAATTTTTGTCAGTTTTTAATTAAGTACATGGAAAACTACAAAGCGGTAAGTAATTCAATATCTTAATGTAACATTATTCAGCAGGTTTTATTTGACAATGAAGCTAAATTAGTTAATTCTATAGGGTGAAGCTAAACTTTTGGCCATAGCTGTACTACTACTAAAAACAACAGTAATACAAAAATGAAGGACTATATTTCTACTACTGCTATAATAATAATAATAATAATAATAATAATAATAATAATAATAATAATAATAATAATAATAATAATTCGTGTTTAGATTGGACATTTTCACAACCACATTAAAGCTACACACAGACAAGTAATGCACTATCCACTTTATAATTTAAATAATTCAACCCATAACATTTACACACAATACAAAATACTCGGAGGGGAAACTATAAGAAAGTCAAGCTGACAAACATTTTGATGAATGAAGTTGTCAGAGTAGCTAGGTGTCTGTTTCTAGCTGTGCCATAGGGAGCTCACCAGTACCTTTAAACATACATTTCAAAACTAGGTTAAACTATATTTGTATATCTTCCTTTGTTTATTTATTGATTTTTTTTTGTAGTTTTTTTTTTTAGGTGATAAACCTTTTATATGTTGGTATTTTGTTGTAATTTTCCTTTTCAGTATACAGTACATGTTTCTGATGTCACCCTGAGTAAATATAATATAAAGTATATTAGATGTGATTTTACCTCTTCCATCCTGGTAATATTAAACAAGAAAATATAAGTACTAGACTAGAAAAAAAGACTATATTCTACTTATGTACTTAGACAAACAGAAAAACTCCACAGTGTTCCCAGTGTGAGTGTGTTTAGTGGCAAATTAATCTTACTATAAACTGTGATACTGGATAGTGGATATTGAAACATAGGGTAACTGAAAATTGTTGGTGCAAGAATTCAAGTTTTAGTTCTGGGCCTGGAAGTGTCCTTTTGTTCTGTAGCCTGTAAAACATCCCCCCGGCCCCTCTTCCATACTCTTACAAGCATTTTCAAAAATGGCATGGGTTTGTCCACTCCTTAACCCTTTATGTACACACTGGTAGCAGGCAAAAAAACAAACAGAAAATCACAAGTTGTTAATATAAATTCTAAATGTGACCAATATTAAAGAAGTAAAAAGTAAAAATAAAACATAAAAATGCAACGGACGCTTATTTAATAATTTGAACTAAAAATGATTCTGACAATTTGTTATAACTGGTGTTAAAGGGCACATTGCTTTAATTAAACTAATTAGTGTCAATTGATTAATCTGTCCTGCTCTTTATAAGTTTCAGGTATGTCCATTTTGCAATGGTCAGAAAAATAAGTACTTTTTGATCCAGTAAGGCAAGAGGTTCCGATACTTCATGCAGCTCAGATAGGATCTTTGTTTTTTTTACACAATTACATCCTAGTATAAAAAAGAAAAGAAAAGATGTTAAAACCTAGGGCAACTGTGTTATTCGTTTTTGGTTCCACTACATGTTGTAATTGTGTGGATTTGTTTCATTTTGCCATGCTTATTTAAACACAGTTGTTTCTCCCCCAGGGAATCCATTACTCCAGATAGCTTGGTATTTCATCAAGCCAGTAAAGTCAAGACAGCACAACCCATTGCTGTCATGCATGTTATAAATGAGAAATTAACTAACAATGTCAAAGACACCTGATCTGCTTAACAAGTTCTTGAATGTAAGTATATATTTTGTGGCACCTTATTTACACATTTATGTATTGTGTATTAGGCTTTTGACACAATATTATTCAATACTAAGAAATTATAATTTTTTCTAATTATTCAATGAAAAGGTAAAAAAGCTAGTACTATAATTGCTGAGCTACCATTAGTACTTCATCATATACTTTTTACTTCTTTAATATATATATATATATATATATATATATATATATATATATATATATATATATATATATATATATATATATGGAAATTTATAATTTCTAGAAATTTCTCGAAAGCAAAGAACTTTAGGAAAAATCTTTTGTAGCAAAAGTTTTGCTTTTGTGGATGAGGAAAAAAGTTGCAAGAAACAGATGTCTACAATTATTTATTACAGCAAAACTCCAAAAATGCTAATTCAAAAGTATTCATACCCTTTGATGATATGATAGTATTGTCTACAAGGTGCTAGAAATTTCAATATGACAATGCAGAACCTAATTCTAGAAAAGTCTAGAAAATACTGGCTTGTAAGTGAACAGTCTTAGAGAGTATAAAAGGGTTAGGCATAGGATGACTGCTGTCAATAGGGGAAAAAGTAGAGAGCTAGCTCAAGACCTTAGGCAGAAAATGAGTTATTGTCATAAAGCTGGATGATTGATACAAGAAGATTTCCAAGCATTTGAGTATCCCAATTTCAACTATGGTTTCTATTATCAAGAAGTACAAGACTCATGGTACTGTCACAACGCTCCCTCGGTCTGGAAGAAAGAAGATTCTTTCACCAAGAACAAGTAGAAGAATTGTGAGGAAGGTTAGTAACAATCTGAGATTGACTGCCAAAGATATTCAGATTGGCTGCAAGTGGGACTAGGGTTTCCATTTCAACCATAGGTCGAGTATTGCATGGTGAAGGTCTCAATGGTCGCAGGCCAAGGAAAAAGCCACTCTTAGGAAAACGTCACAAGGACAATCGCTTAAAGTTTGCAAAACAGCATTTGAATGATGGATATGAGATCTGGTCAAAGGTTTTGTGGAGTGATGAAACAAAAATCGAGCTATTTAGTCTCGCTGATAGTTGTTACGTTTGGAGAAAGTCTGGTGAGGCATACAAAAAAAAGAACGCATGGAGGTGGTAATATCCTTCTATGGGGCTGTTTTTCCTCTAATAGCACAGGAAATTTAGTTCCAATACATGGTAAAATGGATACCATAGCATACCAAAAAATATTGGCCAATCATCTGAAACCCTCCGCTATAAAACTTGGTTTAAAGCGCAAATGGACGTTCCAACACGACAACGATCCAAAACACACATCAAAATCTACTTTAGAATGGTTAAAGAAGAATAAAATCAAGGTTCTGGAATGGCCTAGTCTAAATCTGATTGAGAATCTTTGGTATGAGTTGAAGAGAAGTCCTCGGAATTTGAATGAACTGGAACAATTTTGCGTTTAAAAATGGTCAAAAATCACTAAAGAATCATGCCAAAAGCTCATTGACAAATATCCTAATTGTTTAAAAGAGGTTATTATTGCTAATGGTGCCTCAACTAGCTATTAATTTCATTTTCCTTGTCCGGGTATGAATACTTTTGAACTGGCATTTTTGGACTTTTGCAAAAAAATTGCTGAAATAAATAATTGTAGACATCTATTTCTTGTAACTTTTTTCCCTTTTTTAAAAAAAGTAATCATACTTCAATGTTACGTCAAAAAGTAATTTTTTTTTTTAATTAGCGTGTGTCTTTTAAACTGCTGATTGTCGATTTTCTTTTTTTTTTAAACAGCCAAGCACTGTCATCCCATTTTGAAATCTCCAGATAGAAGCCAGAGAATCATTCAAGGAAGAAAACAAAGAGCATTGCCTTCACTATAAACACGTGTAAACACACCTACAACAGCAGGACAGAATCAGATTACACAACGCCTCCTCTGCATATTATTATTTGTTTATTTAGCAGACGCCTTTATCCAAGGCGACTTACAGAGACTAGGGTGTGTGAACTATGCATCAGCTGCAGAGTCACTTACAATTACGTCTCACCCGAAAGTCGGAGCACAAGGAGGTTAAGTGACTTGCTCAGGGTCACACAGTGAGTCAGTGGCTGAGGTGGGATTTGAACCGGGGACCTCCTGGTTAAAAGCCCTTTTCTTTAACCACTGGACCACACAGCCTCCTATGACGCATAACGTATACCATATTGTGAAGCCATATATTATAAACAATAACAAATGGGGCTGAAGTGAATTACTATAGGCTATAATTGCATCTCGGGGTCTGGTGAATTCACCATAAACCAACTGAGCTTTGCTCTTGTGGTTTGCTCCTATGGTTTATGATGTCAGCTGAACCCCTTGATGCAATTATTACCTTAATTCACTTCATCCCATCTATTATTCCATATATGTGGTCCACCGCTCTGTACCTTCTGAAAACAATACTTCAAAAGCCACTTTTCCTTGCAACAGACCTTGTTGTGTAACCTGTAAGCACACAAATAAAAACCTGGAAATTCATGCTAAATCTTCTACCACCATTAATATACAGTTTACTTGTACTACAATAATAATAATATTGTGCTTGTCACATGTTTATTTGAATAAAGCTATATTTCCTTACAGAACTTTTAAAATCCACAACAAACAAGATATAAAATTTTAAAATGGAAAATGGAGCCTGCATGCATTTCTCTTTCTGTTTGTCTTTCTTCATAATCAAATAAATGGGTTATTTACATGAAATAGGATTGTGCTGTCAATTGTTTACTGATGGGGCATTTTGTAAGGTAATCAGAAAAAAAAGCATAGTATAGCATCACAGTTTAAAATCAAATTCATTAATTTGTTCCTCAGTCACTGATTGCCTGTCAAAAGAACAGCGCAGCCCCTGTATCATTAAAGAACTGATCATCATTCATTACCATTTGCAGCATACACATTTATTATTGTAAAACATCTTTTGCTGAATGTAAACTAGCATCTAAACTTGCATTGCTTTCAATTACAGTGGTTTGGAATCACACTGTTAGAATTCAGAATGGAGGAAGTATGTAATTAGAGAGTGAAATTGTAAAGCATTTCTAGCATTATTAAAATGTATACCTAGAGGTGACAAGGTGGATTTGATCTTAATGTGCTAAACGTCTCTCCAATATATAGCAAGTTCCAGTTTTTGCACGATACAATACACAATTCCCTTGGTAGTACAAGTAAACTGTATATATATATATACATACACACCTGTATTTCTGTTCAGATTTCTTTATTATTTAATCACTACTACTACTAATAATAATGATAATACATTATTGTTTTTGTCAATACATGATATATCGTGCAGCATTCACAACTTATTATAAGAGATCATGCTTGCTACTACTGTATTTAATTTACAGTTATATGGTCTTACGCCATTGAGAAAAATCATCGGGTTTAAAGCAAGTACACAAAAACACAGACAAACAGTCTGTTCAATAAACTCATTTCATTTGATACCTTCTCTACTATGTCAGAAACTGATAGCCCTTTCTTGTTTTCATTCAAAGAAAAGAAAAAGAACAAAAATATGGGGTATTATCAGTTTATTGTTAAAATATAATTTTATAACAATGTTTTGTTTTTTGATTAATTTGATTAGAATATAAAAAAAGCACTGAATAAAAAAATAAAAAAACAGCACAGTTTAATTAGACACCCTAAATCAGTATTAAAAAATTATTTACTGAAAATATGTTTTTGCCTGGGTTCATTTTAGTGTAATAGTTTTCTTTTTTTTTAACCTTTCCCTATCATATGCTGTCATAGTTCTAAGTCTTCTAAATGCATTAGTAAATGAGAACATCGCACTGACACAAATATCAGTACCATTTATTAACAAAAAGAATATGATGAATGATGATGCACCAACAGATAACCAATGCCTCCTCTGCATTGACTTCACAACCTGTGTTCAGCACTCATTGGAATCTATGCTAATGATCCTAACGGTGGCTGAACTAAATACTACCATTAAACCTGATTTCACTGTATTGTTAGTGTAGGCATGACAATGTTAAAAGTACACTAAAGAAAGCACTGGCTGAAAAGTTTGGGTAACACTTTATATTGCGTGGCATAAATTAATATTAAATAAATATGCAAGTGCATATTAAATTAGTGTTAAATTAATATTTAATAGATATGTAATTGATATTAAATGTACATTCAATTATTCCTTGTTATTTTCCATTAACATTTAAGTCAGATTAATTGTATTTTCAATTAAAAATGTAAACAATGGGAAATTATCACATATTTTCAAGGGTAACAAAACATAATATAAATGGATGTGATATGCAATTACATTTTCAATCGACATTTGGTTAACATTTAGCAAGAAACCAGCTACTGCATATTTATTAAATATTAATTTAACATTAATTTAATATGCAATTGCATAATAATTTAATGTTAATTTATGCCACGTGGGTCTGCTTGACCTATTATAGTTTTACCTTGGCATTCTGTTTGAGTGTTTTGAAGTTACTGATGTTAATCAGAGGGTAAATACATCACCCCTGAGGGAAACCCAGCTGGACAGAGTTAAAGAGTGGCGTTATTAAGATCTGCCATGGGTTAGATCATTAAAATAATCTCTATTGTATCCAGTACATCAGGCACTGTTCCCTTGTTTAAAAGCAGTCCAAGCCCTCAATATAATGTGATTGAGGGCCTGCAGAGGATGATGTCATGACAGGTATTAAAGCACATGAACATTGCATTGCTGTGAACCATTTGCCACAAACTGTAATGTAATTGCTTACAGAACATCCTCCAGTAAACACAAAAATATGAATAGCAGGCAAGACCAGGTCCAAATCTCCTGTTTGTATCTGGTACTGTAATGGTAAAATCCAAATATTTTACAGTCCGGATGTTATCCTGTTTCATCACCATATTCAGTCTAACTTGGTTCCAAATGTAAAAGAGACTGGAGCTGTACACAAGTCTGCTGGGTTATCTCCTTCTTCCTCGAGATATGTCTATCTGCCATTATGCTGGGTTTCTTTCTTCCTATTGAACATTTATCATAACCTTACTTCATACGATACCAGGCTCAAGTTTACATTCCCTGAAGGGCATTTCAGAAGCAGATACAGCAACTACCCCCCCTAACCCTAACCCTAACCCTTTCTTCTCACTAAAGCTCAAAAAAGCAAAACAAAACATTTTGCTTCCTCCAATTTAATAGGACACACAAGCAGACCAGATATTGACATCTTACTGTAAATGTCTCTATATGGGACACTACATCTTTAAATAAGTACTTTAAAACTAGCTTCCAGTAACTTATGCAGTACATCTAATTTAGAGTTACGCATTTTTGTCCATTTTGTTTTGCGTTTTTGCAATGTATTTTCTCCACTACAAGAGTTAGGCTACATCATCATTAGGAGACTTGCATTATTATTTGCTGCATTGGAGATAAACGAACATAATAGTGACACAAGTGCCAGTGTTTTAGCTGGTATGGTTTTATTATAATGCAAACTGTCTGATGATCATATCATAAAAATAAAAATAAATATTTCTGGACAAATATTGAAATTCACAGTTACATTTTTAACATGGTATAACATTTAGTAGCTATCAAGAGCCCAATTTAAATAATATCATCCAAAATAAGTTTAATGCTTTTTTTGGTGTTCAAGTCCCATACTTCTTAACTGTTCTTAACCCCTTAAGGTACACAAGGAATTGAGCAGTTGTTAAAACGGTTTCTTCTTAAAACTCATTTGAGAGCGACTCAAGTATCACAAGGAGGAAACTGACAATTTGGATGACCCTATCCAACCTGTCAGTAAATTTGAATACCCTGGCTCGTGCACTTATTTTCAAAAATAGGAAAGTTGGCATAATTTTATTTGTGGAACACGTATGTGCTTTGTACCTTAAAGGGTTAAAATGCAAAATAATAACACAAATTGACAATCGGTTTCACAGAAATATTATTGATACAGAGCGCTCTCTTTTTTATCATATTAATATAGACCATCCATCCACGTAGACATATAAGTTGCTAACATTGAGGACATGAAAAGCTTATATATAACAAAATACAGGCAAGGAGGAGATTTTATTAAGATTTCAATAAGTGCTAGTGAAACATTCAATACCAAAACACTATACAAACATTTCTTTACAACACTTCTTTACAGCACTCACTTGAATATTTATTTGAATGCATTGTTGCAATATTCAGCCACCCCAGAGCCATAAAATGCTAAATATTGTGCAAATCACAAAGACACAACATTTAATTTCTGCATTTAGTTACAATACCCCCAGATTGTGGAACTCACTGCCCTTTTCTATGAGAGATACTGCTTTGGTCAATATATTCAAAATTAGACTTTTATAGTTTAGCTTTTTTGTCTGACTTACAAATGCAATTGTTTGTATCTACTTTATTTCCTCATTTAAAAAAAAATGTGTTTTATCATTCGTATTCATTTCTTATTTTCTTCAATTGTTTTTTTATTGTTATTATTTATTGATATTATTATTACTTATTGTCACTGTAAATTGCACTGCTTCTTAGTGCATGCTTCTTTCTGTTTTAAATGTAAAATGCTTTGAGACGCTGTGGTATGAAAGGCTATATATAAATAAAATACACTGACATTTCTGAATTCTGTCTTTTACTATGTTCCATTTTTTTAGGATCATTACACACACCTTATTACACATTTTCAGCCAAAAACCAAATCAACTGGATTTTTTGCTTCAGTGTTATAATTTGATACTTGTGTCTATTTTAAAATCCTTGTATTCGTTTGTATGAAGTGTTATGTCAAAAATAAGCTTGTCATAACACAACACCAAAAAAACTGCAAATGAATTAGTTTATGACCTCATTGTATTGGTACTGTGCTGTGTTAATGAATGTAAAATGTGCACACCGGCTCAGCCTGATTGAAATCAGAATGAAAGCCTTTATTGTTCATTAAAGGAAGTATATGAGGATCAAATGGATGTTACGCCGCACACATTACATTGTTCAGAAACAGACAATCATCAATTGTGTCAACACAACCTGACAGTTTAGAATGAAGCGCATGCAGTCATTAAATATAAAAGGTGCCTATAGTAAATATTTCTTTTTTTATAGCAGTTAAATACTATAGACCCCTCTTAGGCTTAGAGCTGCAATTTCCCTTTGTATTGCTGCTTCCTGACCAGTCAGTGCACAAGTAAATAAAAAAAAACAAAAGAAATGTGTATTCTTTTAGACTCAGCGGGCTGGGTACTAGTATTTCTTGTCTGTGTAACAGAATTAAAACTTGTGTGGGAAAAAAAACACATAATAATCTAACACTATATATTAACATTTGGATTGGTGATTAATACATTTGCAATTTACAAACACATACAAAAATACATAACAGCTTTTTTTCAAAGCATTTAATCCAGTATTTAATGTTATAATAACTGTTATTTCTTTCAAAGTAGAAAAACAACTTTTACAAAATTTGCAAGCAAAACATCACATTGAAAATATCCACCTTTAATTGTACTTAAGTGTACACCAAATTAAATAAATTGGTAACAAAATGTTTGTGTACGTAAAAATGTCAGATTAAAACAGAAAAGCACTATGTTAAAATATTATGTTGCAAAGCTGATTCTTTAGGCTTCTGCCACCAGAAATTAAATTATGTTCACAGTAGGTATGCTGACTTTTAAAATCCTATATAAATATTATTTGTTTAGACTGTTTAGTGGATGTGGCGTCTGCCAAATAAACAAAAAGAAAAACGTACATCAGTTTAAATATCCTTAGTTTTAGTCTATATACTGCATTATGTCAATTGTATCCAATGTCCTCGCTCAGGCTGAACCCTTTTGCATTGAATGTCACTATAGTGTACACTTGATCAAATAGAGAGGGATCTTAATACAGCCACTGTTTAGATAACTTGAATAGGGCTCAAATTAAATACATACACTGTCCTTTAGTGTATTGCTGTCTTGAGATATAATCAAAGAAGCTAGGGAGGGTCCTGTCTTAATTATTTAAACAACTGTGGCGTTAAATTGAATCGACCCCATGTCTGTCTTAGCTTCTTGCTGTGGTGTTCTTACTCATGGTCATTGCTAAGCCCATCACACCAGAAACTTACTCAGATGAGCTATATATTAGTTCAAAGAGCCAGCTGCCCAACATGTCTGTATGTTGTACATATCTTTCTCAAGGAAGCATGTGTTTGAATCAAAACATTGGAGGTATTTCTAGGTTTTTGACGTCATGACAATGACTTGTTATTGTTTACATTCAAATCCATGATTTATTCTTACATGATGTAATGGTGTTCTATATATTGTGACATCATTTTTACTTCTGTCTTTAAATCTGTATTCATTCTAATTAACATTACTTTATATTAACTTATATTTTTATTATATCATGCAATGCTGGCTCTGAGGATCAGTCTAGATTTGGCCTCCCCAGCACATCAGCATGCACAACCTTTGAATGAATTTTGTTTGTTTATTTATTTTAATGTTATGTATTTATTGAAGTTAATTAGTTCATTCTTTTCTGAGTCCCGCTGGCATAATCGTGTTCAGTCTATTTATCCATTTACTTTCTTTTATTCTTCTATATGTCGCATTGTCTAATTTGAGCTGTTCTAATACTACAAACTTTACATCATTTATGACATGTCCCTGACTGGTGAAGTGCTGTACTATTGGTTCACTAATTTTCTTATTTCTAATTAATGAAAGGTGGTTCTGAAATATTTTCAGTCTCTTCAACATATTTATTTCATCACATTTTTCACAGGCTATTCCATAAACAACATTGCTACAGTAGGTATTAGTTTTTAGTGGATATGTGTTGTTCTTATGTTTAATTATATTTCTACTTTTGTCCATGTTTTTGTAGAACTTATTCTGTCAATTATTCTTTTATGTTTACTGTGAACTAAAATATCACCTAAATTAGCTTCTCTTTTGAATGCTACAACTGGGGCCTTAAGAAATACTTTTTTTTAATTTTTCTGAATTATGTAGAATCCGCAAGTGTTTCCAAACTATCTTAGAAATATTAGGCAAAAATTTGAAGTTAGTAATTACTAATGGGACTCTTTTGACCTTTTTATCTCTATTTTTATAATCTAGTAGATCATCTCTTTTTAGTTTATCCACTTTTCTTAACTCTGTCTCTATAATTCTTTCTTTGTATCCTCTTTTTTAAAGATTTGTTTTTAATACATTTCTTTGTTTTACATAGTCACTTTCTTTTGAGCATATTCTTCATATTCTTATTCCTAGACCCTTTGTGATTGCCCTTTTAGTGTGTATTGCAGGTGCAGAGGACATGTGTAAATACTGGTGCATGTCAGTAGGTTTACAGAAGAGGTCAGTCTCAATTGAACCTTCTTCAAGTTTTACTATGGTATCTAAAAATTCTATTTATTTTCTTGTCAATCGAAGTCCACCTTAATATTACTGTGTATTTCATTTGCCATTTTATTAAACTGGAAAAGATATATATATATATATATATATATATATATATATATATATATATATATATATATATATTATATTTTAGCTCTATATATATATATATATATATATATATATATATATATATATATATATATATATATATATATCGTTTTTATTGTTTATTTTTTCTTTGAATTGCTCACGTTCATTTTTTATCTTAGAAATAAAGGTGCAGGCCTTATATTACTTTATTTGAAACTTTTATTTCAGAACTATATCAAGCTATACATATTGAAACTTGTTTTCTTTAATGGGCCGGAGCTATAACAGTTAGCATAAAAAGAAGTAGAATATTCTAACTTACCTGTTGAATTGGGTCCAAAAATGAACTCCATGAACCAAAGACCATATTGCTGAAAAACAAAACGATTCTAAACGTAAAGTCCAAATATTACCGTCATCACACACACACACACACACATATACAGTATATATATATATATATATATATATATATATATATATATATATATATATATATATATATATATATATATATATATATATATATACTGTTAAGAGAAGGCAGGCCCAAATACAGACACACTAGACAGAATTAAAATATATACAATATATTATTTGGTATTTTTCTTCAGTAGTTTTATGGATAATCTTACAAAATGCAATTGAAAACTACTTAAAACGTCTATGAACGAACTGGTCTGAAACTTACCTCGATCTATTTAAGTCAACTGCATTTAGCATTCCAGTCGATAAAGTTATATGCTGTTAACTGGTTTCTGTATACAAATACACAAGATGTCAACGTGTCTGTTTTCCATAAATTAACAATAGCTAGTTAAAATGGTTAAATAGCGTACTTCTTAAGGCGTTATCCTACATACTGAACGCATTAAGCAATTAATTTCTTAGAACAAGACAGCTGTTTATTAAGTACTATTTTTTAAACCTCCATTACGTGTTTGAGTTTTGGATTATTTACGAAAAACTGGTATTAGAACTGGTGCTGTCATCCCTCTGTACAATGTATTTGTGCAGAACAACAGCGCCACCTAGTGGGTGCTAATAGTTTTTTGACTTAGTATTGTAACTAATCACAGTACTGTACAAAATTGGCTTATTGTATTTAATCACGAAGCAGTAGTAAACGTGTGGTCTGCTTTGTTCCAGGTGCTGATAACAGTATAAATATGTTTTATAAAAGATGGTGGTGTTTAATGATACCTCATAGAATCAGACCGTATTTTAGTTGTTTATGGAGTCGCTTTTTGTTTTACATAAGTGCACTTTTCTTAAGTTAATGCATGCGTGAGATTGTTTACTCCTGAGGCATGTCAAGGCTATTAAGTATGATGAATCCTTTTACAATGTAACATTGTTTGCATAATTAAACGGCAAAACAGGCTTTTCTCTTACGCCTCAGGTCAGCCTCTTCTAAGTAAAAAATAAACTTGTATTTGTTCTGCGTAACAAAGTTAACACAATTAGCTAAATAAAGTACACATTTTAATTAAATATTCTACGTTGAACAAAACATACAGCGGTTGATAGACAAATTTACTTTTCAACCATGAGTATTAATGCTCCACTGCGTCTACTGTAATGTGTTATCGGTGCTGTTTCACATACTTAGAGCACCCCCTTGTGGATCATAGTGTTCAAAACACAGCCACCTTTAGGCCTGTATAAACAACCGTGCCTTGATTTAATAAAGATTCTGTTAAAATGGTTGCTATTGGAAATGTATAACCATAAACCATGGAAAACAAAAAGGTAATACAAACTTTAAATAGTTATACGAATATAGAATAAGAAATGGGCAAAAGTGTAATACACTAAACAAAATGTTCACCTGTTTAAATTAGTAAATTAAATAGACAATACAAAATAAAACTGCATATAAAGACTGCATAATATGTTTAAAGTCACCACAAATGATTGTATTGTAAATAAAAATAGTCAAGAAGTGAGTGTATTTTTGTGTTTACCTTTTTACAAAATTAGCATTGATTTCCTTAAATTGTGTGTTGTCTTTATTTTTTGTTACACGCAGGTCTTGCAGTTCTTGTAAACCAATCAAAGCACATTGTTCATATTTGGTTGATTCTGGTACTTTTTAACCAATGCTAATAGGCACTGCTAGGTGCATTGTTAATAGGGTCTGCCCAGTTTTCCATCAAAGGTCTCGGTGTCCTGACATTTTGCTCAAAATCTTTAAAAAGATGTGGTTTTCAGCCACTTCATATTGCGCAACACACTCTAAATACTTTTTTGTCAAAGTAACATAAACAACTGCTTTTAGTTTATGGAGTTTATGGAGGGTCGTGGGTTCAATCCCAGGTGGGGGCACTGCTGCTGTACCCTTGAGCAAGGTACTTTACTTAGATTGCTCCAGTAAAAGCCCAACTGTATAAATGGGTAATTGTATGTAAAAATAATGTGACATCTTGTAACAATTGTAAGTCGCCCTGCATAAGGGCGTCTGCTAAGAAATAAATAATAATAGGTAATATTATTTTTATAAAGTGATTAACACAGCATACATGCTTATTACTCAGTTCACCATGCGTTTTTATTTAGTTTATATTCAATATGAATCTAACTGTGTGTTATACCATAATTTCATAGCTGTTCAGGGGGGATTTAGCCCATATACTAGGCAGAGCAGCGAGAGGTTGCAAGCATCCGAATCCACCAAGTTAAACCACACCAACAACAGCAATAAATTGAGCCTGACGCAGTGAGTAAAAAAAGAAAGACAAAAAAAGAGACAGAAATAAAAATGCCAAAACTTAAATGTATTTTCAATTATTATTATTAATAATAATAATAATAATAATAATAATAATAATAATAATAATAATAATAATAATAGTGTAGTAGGGCAGAAGAGCCCTGCTTGTAAAAATGGGGCAGGGCAAAGGGCCCTGCTAAAAATGTATTATTTGGGATTTAGGACGGGGTAATCTGTGGTATGATTTAAATGTATTGTTGGTGTTTATTTAAGAATGGGTGGTTGTTATGATTTGTTGTATTGTAGGATATTGTGTTTTGTTATAGTAAGGTGGTTTGGCAGGGGCAATGTTTGCAGCTCATCTCTGCCAGACTACATCTCGTGAGAGTGCGTGGGCGGCAGCTAATGATTATTAACAAACTGGATGTGTTGATCACACAAATGAAAAGCCTTGTGCAGAATGTGGTCATCTCCAGATTACTTAAATGTTTGTTAATCTGGAGATGACTGCATCTATAAAAACTCACAGCGTTTGCTGATCTGGGTGGGTGCTGAAAAAAATACCATGGCTTACCATGATAAAACATGATTTATCATGATAAACCATTATGCTAATATCATGAAATCAGCATTATCATGATAATTGTTTATGTATTGAAATAAGTTTCTATAATGCTACAGGTTTCACTTGTATAGCCATTGCATCCAAACAAAGAAATACTGGATTGTCACAAAAACGGCCGGAGTGGGTGGCGTCAGACCAGAAACAGGAACACAAACGACAGAGACTTGGAGTTTGGTGGAGCTGAGCGAATGGTTTCGCTCAGCATTTAATAAAACAGCACAGAAAATAAAAGGGTTTAACAGACAAAAACACGGGACACGGCACTACACGCCAAAATAAAAAGACAAACAAAACGGACGGTGCAGGACAGACAGACGAACAAACACGGTGAGTGAAAACACTCTTCTTCTTCTTCTTCTTCTTCTTCTTCTTCTTCTTCTTCTTCTTCTTCTTCTTCTTCTTCTTCTTCTTCTTCTTCTTCTTCTTCTTCTTCTTCTTCTTCTTCTTCTTCTTCTTCTTCTTCTTCTTCTTCTTCTTCTTCTTCTTCTTCTTCTTCTTCTTCTTCTTCTTCTTCTTCTTCTTCTTCTTCTTCTTCTTCTTCTTCTTCTTCTTCTTCTTCTCATTTACCTCCGTCTCCAATCCCGTTCTCCACTCACCGAACACCTAACCACGAGTGACTAAACGTGCATCTATTTATACTGTTGTGCTGGATTCAATTACTAATTAATTACTCACTTGAATCCCAGCACGTGAATTCATTACGTGAAACCCCGTGTTCACATATTATATTTTAAATGCACGTGCGTGATGTGCAATCCCGTGACTAAATACAAATATACACTTTTTAAATACACGTGAAACACAGACCCGTTTATATCCCGTGTACCAATGACTATACACCAACATTTACACACGCAACATACAACACATAACACACAATTGCACACAGGGGCGGGGCACATTGCCACATGGATGTTGAACTGGGATATGGTTTTCTTCTTCATGTTTGTAGTGTATGTCTTTGTCTTGCAATAATTATATACACTGAAACTAATTCAAATGAAATTGATATCAGTATAGACTCTGGTCTTTTACTATAAGCAAACACATTATTGTTTATATTTATTATTTACACATTTGAAAAACAAAATACTGCACTATACATTTTTATGCAGAAACACTTTTAGAAATATTTATTAAAAAAAAAAAAAAAGATTAAGCACAGAAACAAAAGACAGCACGCCAAAATCTCATGGTAAATACAACAAACATGGTAATTATATAGAACAAAAAATATATATATTGTAATATTGACATTGTGTGCAAATATTTATTTCTTCAGTACAATACTTTATCATAGATTTTCTAATTTAAAAGATTCACAGGAACTTCACAATTGCACATTCCCCAAACCTGCAGAATTCAATTTAATGTCCCACGGTGTTTCCCTTCCCAGCCATACTATTCGTACCTCTAACTTGGTGTATATTGAGAATAATTCAGTTAGTGCTTGGCTAAACTTAATCAGGGTTCATACAGGCCAGAAAAGTTTGGTTAGTTAATGCACACTAACTCTGTGTGTGTATTACAATTGCATTAAAACAACCGCAGTAAGTGCAGTGGATTGACGCGCAAGTAATGATGTCGGCCACTTAGAAGATTTAGAAGTCGCGTCTCATGTGTGGGCTAACGCCAATCAAATAGTGAATCATCCGCCCAACCAATCAAAGCACAGTGGGGGGAGTAAGGTTGTAACCAATAAGGATTCAACATTCCTTTTAAGAAGACCTGTGCATCTGCGATAGCTAAAGGAGGGTACTGTAGCGATCCGTGCATTTATGTCTTGTACTGTATGTTATTTGTTTTATTTAGCAGACGACTTTATCCAAGGCGACTTACAGAGACTAGGGTGTGTGAGCTATGCATCAGCTGCAGAGTCACTTACAATTACGTCTCACCTGAAAGACGGAGCACAAGGAGGTGACGTGACTTGCTCAGGGTTGCACAATGAGTCAGTGGCTGAGGTGGGATTTGAACCGGGGACCTCCTGGTTACAAGCCCTTTTCTTTAACAACTGGACCCTTCCCTTCCCGCCATTGCTGGTGAACCCTGTCTCTGTGTCTAGGTGCAACTGTAGCCTGCGGGTGTGGTGCCTTCTGTGTCTCCCCTGTGATTGGTTGTTGTTTGTCTGTCGCTATTGGCAGTTGTTTGTCTGTGCCCATTGGTGTGTGGCTGAGGACCAGTGGGATGTGTGTAAGCTCTGGTACCCGCTTAACATAAGAGACTGAGCTACATTATAAAAGGCGCTGCGCAGCCAATTATGAAGTTGTAGTTCCTCCTCCTCCTCCTCCTCCTCCTGTTCCTCCTGCTCCTGCTCCTGCTCTGAAAGCTGCTCATAGCAGTGGTCTCTGAGAAGGGTGCTAGAGCTTGCGTCCTGAATAAAAGAATTGAACTTGAACCAGGTGTGTCTTCTCCTTTCTTCTGCCTGCCTGCACATACTGCCGCTACAGTATTTTGAAACCAAAAAAAAAAAGAAGGAAGAAGACAAGCACTTCAAGCAAGGTTACATTTTTTTAGCAGTCTGGGGAGGGAACAGTGAATACTTACAAAATAAAAAAGTAATCTATAAGCAAAATTAAGTTACATAAATCATTTTTTCTGTTTCACTTGCTGAGTGAGCCACCCGTAAGCACCGTTGCTGCCTTTATTATAAATGCTTTCCTGTTAAAAATATACTGATGGGACGCATTATACAACAATAACAAAGTCTGCATTTTTTTATTGGTCCACATGCGTACCTGTGAACCACTGTTTAAAAGGCTTTGTCTGACCTGCCTGGCACTTGCAGCATCTGCAACCTCCACCACTGGTGCTTCTGGTTCAGCATCTGCTTCCCTCAAACCCTGTAATCTTTCCTCTGTAAGTTTAACATCCATTACGGAGAGCTATGTTGTGTAAAACACAACAAGCCAGGATGATATTGCTAAACTTCTGAGGAGTGCACTGTAGTGTTCCGCCACAGACATCCAAACATCGGAATCGCATTTTGAGGATTCCAAATGTTCACTGAATTATGCCGCCCCCTGGGAGCTCCCGTCTATGGTCAGCGATAGAATAGCCTTGACTCGAACCGGCGACCTCCAGGCTATAGGGCACATCCTGCACTCCACTCGGAGTGCTACAGCAGCTATTTTAACACACACATTTTAATTGTTTTTAAGTAGCTTAATAAATAATGTGGTTATGTCAAAACACTAGATTGTATTAAGATACAAGGCTGTATTAAGCTCCAGGGCTGAGAGGTCAATAATTGCGTTTATTTTTAGTATTGTATTACTATAGAAATTTTACTCCATTGAAAAAGAGATCTGTGTCTCAACAGCACATTTTAAAGACTACCTATAATAATAAAGCAAATACAGTAACTGTCTCCTCGTCAAAGCTCCAGGAGGACTCTAGCCCTCACCCTAACCCTACAGACCAGACCCTCTGCTCTTTAGCCCACTGCAGTAGCATCCATTTCTACAGCACAGCAGTGACTCGCTGGCTGTCTAGTGCAATCTCCCTTCTGCACAGTAGAATCTGCCCACAGGAACTGGATAACTTTCAGTCCTGGCAATAAAAGCCATCTGTGTGTTGATGCCAACAGACAGCTCTCCGTCCTGCTTTTGACTGGTCATCTCTTTCAGCTCTAATCACAGTGTCAGGCAGTAATAAGTTCAATATCATTGTTCATTGTGGAGGGGGAAGGCTAGGCTGAGGTGTTCGTATTGGACAGTGGCAGCTGCACAGGGGCCTACCTACTCAGAGGGCCCGTCTTTCTCTTCCTCCGCCACTGGTCTTGGGGTCAGGCACACCGAGAGGGCGGGGAGAATGGGGACATTTCCTCGGGGCCCAACGCCCCAAAGGGGGCCCTGGTGAAAGTTTTCCCACCACCACATTAAAAAAAAACAAAAAAAAAAAACTACAGTACTGTACACTCTATAATTTGCTCAAAACAACGTGGTGCAGCAGTATGTTAGAAAAATTGTATTGTGTAAAATAAATAAAGTACTTTCTTCAGCTAGTGGTAAGCACAATTAGAGAATTATTGGTTATATTACTTAAAATACAACTATATTTACTAATACAGGTTATTAGTTAAGAGCAGAGATGAGTGGTTTATTTTTGGCATGGAATAAATATTGCAATCTTTTGTGCTTTAACTGTATCATTCCATCTATTGTCTTTATCACTGAAGCTGCCATATGGTTTGATCATCAAGTGATCGCAATACACAGTACACATCACAATGCTCTTCCTTGGGCTTATGAGTATACTACAAAGTCGGATGAATGTAGTACCCTGAGTGCCGGGGGTGGGGGGCACATACCAAACCTTCCCCGGGGGCCCATGACGACTCTATATATTTTTTACCCCAGTTTCTCCTCACATTTAGTATGACTAATTATGTTACCTCACCTCAGCAACTCCTAATAACAGCTCAGAAGATTGAAAGTGCTACCAGCCCCTGGAGGACAACGGGCAGCCCTGCATGTGTCAAGCTGTCCAGTAGGGTCCGCTCTAGCTAAAATCTATCATTGCAGTACACTTTTTTCATTGAATACATGGAACAGGAAAGTGTTTTTTTATTATTATTTATTTCTTAGCAGATGCCCTTATCCAGGGTGACTTACAATTGTTACAAGAGATCACATTATTTTTACATACAATTACATTATTTTTTATACATTATTTTTACACACAATTTACACAATCTTAATATTTATCTTTTTTAACAGAAATTACTGGCTAAAATTATACATTTATAGTGGTGTAATAGGGATTTGTTGTCCTGTGACGATAGCAAAAAAAAAAAAAACCTTTCAAAATGCCCAGTGCAAAATCAAGACTACCAAAGCAATTCATTGCAACCCCTCAACCCCAGACCACAGGCACAGATACATTAGATAAGTGCTGCTCTATTACATTTTGAATCAGACGCTCCAAGAGTTCCAGGAAGGATTGTGGGTGAGAGAATTACAACCCATTCATTGCCATTGTAATGCAGTGAAAACATACGATAAGATATTGTGTATCTGCTACTTAGCTTCTTCCTAAGATAACAGCTAATACTGTAATTGTGTATTCCCTTTACACATTAGTCATTAGAGCAGAGGTTTCTCAATGTCAATCCACTGCAGGACATTACTCAAAATAGTACATTGCTCTGCATTGTTAATTAAAAACACGTAACAAAGGAAATCCATAAAAACACGCTGTCGGAGGTTTGTTTATATTCCTTAACAGTAGCTTCAGCTGTAGATGGAATCTTTTTTCATTCTGTAATTAAAACGAACACTCCTGGCACTAAACCTGCAACAGTGGGAGGTTATACATGCCATTCTACTGAGACTCATATAAATATACATAGGAAACACCTCTAAATATGTAAAGTCTGTCTACTGTAGCAATAATCAAAACAGACTATACATATGCAACATAGATTCGTTTTCCATACAGGAAAGTATCTCCTTTTCATCTCCAGAACTGCAAGCCGACAGCCTGGACTACTTCAGCGCCTGAGGGACAGGTTTAAGCTTTGGTAGGCTCAGTGTGTGAGGCAGAGAGGGACTTTGGGGACTAAATGATGGCTTTTAATCTGTTTCTGGAGGGTTTCATTCAATTAGGGATGAACTGCCAATGACATTGTGCTTTAGAACATGGTGTGATTTAAAGTAACCGGGTCAACACCCTCAGCAGCCACAGTACATCCCAAACCACTTGGAGCAGGCAATGCGGGGTCACCTATACAAACATACCCACCCAGAGGGCTGAACTGAGGCTTCGTAAGTGCAGCTACTCTATCTGCGTCACTCTGCTCCTTGTCTGACAGGTCAAAGACAGTCCACTCAGCTTGTTATCGTACTGCACACGTCTAAAAGTGCAAAGGCAAGAGAATATGTCCCACTCCTTTGAGTCATATTTTAGAGAAACTTAGCACTTATAGAAGACAATATTTGCATGCCTGGAATTATCATTCAAAATAACCCAGATAGGGAATACGAGCAGAATCCTCCTGTCATATACAGTAAAAAATTTTATGAATGGGTTTAGTTCTGTTAATTGGGTTTGTGAACTTCTAGAGCAAACATTTGAGTTGATTATTGTCTGGCCAATCAGAGCTTGAAGGGGCTCTGACATCAGCCAATAGGCAAGGTTATGGCAAATCGGCCAAAAAGCAAGTAGGTGGAGAGAAGGTGGGCCTCATTTGAAATATTTCTGAAAATCATGTTTGGATTGAGCCCTAATATTGCCCTGGCACATTTATCACTGGATAATTCCGTGATTCCAGTTAGCTAGGACAGGGTCCAGAATGCTGGGCGTGTTCGCTCATTATTTTCTAATTTTGTTCTGTAGTTTTTGGGTTTGACAGTGAACACTACTGACTCAGGTGGTCCTTGTATAGAAATCTTAATATTTCAGTTCCTACTTAATAAAACACTTCATTTGGAAAACATGAAGAGATTTAGGACAAATCTAACTATGTTTGTGACATCTCAACCACAGATACATTATTTATACTTGCATATTAAAAATGACTCCTGTTTCTGTTTTTGATACTTATTTGATCAAAAATCTGTAACCATTTGAATAAAAATACAAAGGCAGTTTTTTTTTTACACACATTGAAGTTTCTACAGCTGCTGTCTGCATGCATTTATATATACTCTGCTGGATTCCTCCCTCTCCTGCACTCCTTCGACTTCTGTCTCTCTCCGTCCCCTCCTACCCACAAAGCTGGCCGTCAACTGGACCTCACCTTCTCCAGGGCCTGCTGCCCCTCCACCCTCTCTGTCACCCCCCTGGACCTCTCTGATCACTATTTCATCTCTTTTTCTCTGTCTCTCCCCCCTCTCCCTGCTCCTCCTATCCCCACTGTCACCTCTCGCCGTAACCTCCGCTCTCTCTCCCCCTCTGTCCTTGCCTCCACTGCTCTCTCTCACCTCCCTCCTATCGACTCCTTTTCACAACTCTCCGTAGACTCTGCTACCTCCACCCTCTTCTCCTCACTCACCTCCTCTCTCGACTCCTTCTGTCCCCTCACCTCCCGTCCTGCTCGCCCCTCCCCTCCCCATCCCTGGCTCTCCTCTGCGCTCCGCTCGGCAAGAATCACACTGCGATCTGCTGAAAAGAAATGGAAGAGAAACAAACTCCCTGCTGCCCTAGACCTTTACCGCACTCTCCTCTCCTCCTTCTCCTCTACTCTCTCCTCTGCTAAATGTGCTTATTTCCAATCTGTAATCGAAGCCTCCACTAACAACCCACGTAAACTATTCTCTACCTTCTCCTACCTCCTAAACCCTCCCCCCCTCCTCCTCCCTCCTCTATCTCCCCTGATGACTTTGCCTCCTTCTTCTCTTCTAAAATCTCAGATATCCGCAAACTCTTTAACACCTCTCCCTCCCCCGCACCCCCTCCCGCTCCAACTCCTACACCCACTGCAACCCCTACTAACTCACCCTCCTTCTCCACCTTCTTGCCCCTCTCAGACTCTGACCTCTCCTCCCTGCTCCAGGGTCACAAACCCACCACGTGTGCCTTGGACCCCCTCCCCACTCACCTCTTTCAAGCTGCTGCTCCTGCTCTACTCCCCTTCATCTCCTCCCTCCTCAACACCTCTCTACTTTCTGGTATCTTTCCCTCTGCCTTCAAAAAAGCCTCTATCACTCCCCTCCTCAAAAAACCTACCCTCGACCCCACCTCCCTCCAGAGCTACCGTCCTGTCTCCCTCCTACCCTTCCTCTCCAAAACCCTCGAGCGGACTGTACACCGCCAGCTCTCTGCTTTCCTGTCCAACCACTCTCTGCTTGACCCTCTCCAATCTGGCTTCCGCTCTGCTCACTCCACTGAAACCGCCCTCCTGTCTGTCACCAACTCACTTAAGTGTGCCCGAGCTGCCTCTCTCTCCTCTGTCCTAATTCTCCTCGACCTCTCTGCTGCCTTTGACACTGTTGATCACTCTATTCTACTATCATCTCTTGCTGACCTGGGGATCTCTGGCACTGCTCTCGCCTGGTTCTCCTCCTACCTCTCCAACCGCACTTACCAGGTAACCTGGCGTGGAGCAACCTCCACTCCTCACCCTCTCTTAACTGGAGTCCCCCAAGGGTCAGTCTTGGGTCCTCTCCTGTTCTCTCTCTACACCCGCTCCCTGGGCCCCCTCATCGCATCCTATGGTTTCTCATACCATTTCTATGCTGATGATGCTCAGATTTTCCTCTCCTTCCCTACCTCTGACTCCACCATCTCCTCCCATATCTCTACCTGTCTGTCTGCTATTTCCTCCTGGATGCACTCGCATCACCTCAAACTCAACCTCTCTAAATCTGACCTCCTTTTCTTTCCCTCCTCCTCCCCCTCCTCTGATCTCTCTATCTCTGTTCCTCTGGAATCTACCACACTCTCTCCCTCTTCCTCAGCTAAGAACCTTGGAGTCACCCTGGACCCCTGCCTCTCTTATTCCCAGCACATCTCCACTCTGGCACGCACTTGCCGATTCTTCCTGAGCAACATCCGAAGAATCCGACCCTTCCTCACCAACTATGCTACCCAGCTCCTGGTCCAGGCCCTGGTACTCTCCCGCCTAAACTACTGCAACTCCCTCCTGGCTGGCCTCCCTGCGTCCGCCACCCGTCCGCTCCAGCTCATCCAGAACTCTGCTGCCCGCCTGGTGTTCTCTCTGCCTTGCTTCGCCCACGCTACTCCACTACTCCGCTCGCTCCACTGGCTCCCGATCACCGCTCGCATCCAGTTCAAGACTCTTGTACTAGCCTACAGATGCCTTGACCAGACTGCACCCAGCTACCTCCAGACCCTCATCTCTCCCTACACCCCCACTCGACCTCTCCGCTCCGCCTGCACTAGAAGACTAGCTCTACCTCCGCTACGCTCCCCTGCCTCCAAAGCCCGCTCCTTCTCCACCCTTGCTCCGCAGTGGTGGAATGACCTTCCAACAGATGTCAGGACTGCCCAGTCCCTGACCACATTCCGGCGCCTCCTTAAGACTCACCTCTTCAAAGAGCACCTGTAGAACTCCTCTGTTTGTATCCTGGGACACTATCACCCTTCATGTAAATGTGCTTTATTTTGCTCTTATCTGCCCCCTATTTTACTGCATTTAATCCTGTACTTCAGAATACTGTAATCTGCCAAGTGTTTAACCTGTAGTACTTTGTATTTAATCACATCCTGATGTAACTAGCACTATTATCTGCTGTATTATTGAATTGTGGTTTGTCACACTTGTACTTTGCTTGAACAAAAGTTATTGTATTTCTTGCTCTTATTGTATTACTTGTATTGTAACACTTGAAATGTATTTGCTTACGATTGTAAGTCGCCCTGGATAAGGGCGTCTGCTAAGAAATAAATAATAATAATAATAATAATAATAAATATATATATATATATATACAGTGCCTTGCGAAAGTATTCGGCCCCCTTGAACTTTGCGACCTTTTGCCACATTTCAGGCTTCAAACATAAAGATATGAAACTGTAATTTTTTGTGAAGAATCAACAACAAGTGGGACACAATCATGAAGTGGAACGAAATTTATTGGATATTTCAAACTTTTTTAACAAATAAAAAACTGAAAAATTGGGCGTGCAAAATTATTCAGCCCCCTTAAGTTAATACTTTGTAGCGCCACCTTTTGCTGCGATTACAGCTGTAAGTCGTTTGGGGTATGTCTCTATCAGTTTTGCACATCGAGAGACTGAAATTTTTGCCCATTCCTCCTTGCAAAACAACTCGAGCTCAGTGAGGTTGGATGGAGAGCATTTGTGAACAGCAGTTTTCAGTTCTTTCCACAGATTCTCGATTGGATTCAGGTCTGGACTTTGACTTGGCCATTCTAACACCTGGATATGTTTATTTGTGAACCATTCCATTGTAGATTTTGCTTTATGTTTTGGATCATTGTCTTGTTGGAAGACAAATCTCCGTCCCAGTCTCAGGTCTTTTGCAGACTCCATCAGGTTTTCTTCCAGAATGGTCCTGTATTTGGCTCCATCCATCTTCCCATCAATTTTAACCATCTTCCCTGTCCCTGCTGAAGAAAAGCAGGCCCAAACCATGATGCTGCCACCACCATGTTTGACAGTGGGGATGGTGTGTTCAGGGTGATGAGCTGTGTTGCTTTTACGCCAAACATAACATTTTGCATTGTTGCCAAAAAGTTCGATTTTGGTTTCATCTGACCAGAGCACCTTCTTCCACATGTTTGGTGTGTCTCCCAGGTGGCTTGTGGCAAACTGTAAACGACACTTTTTATGGATATCTTTAAGAAATGGCTTTCTTCTTGCCACTCTTCCATAAAGGCCAGATTTGTGCAGTATACAACTGATTGTTGTCCTATGGACAGAGTCTCCCACCTCAGCTGTAGATCTCTGCAGTTCATCCAGAGTGATCATGGGCCTCTTGGCTGCATCTCTGATCAGTCTTCTCCTTGTATGAGCTGAAAGTTTAGAGGGACGGCCAGGTCTTGGTAGATTTGCAGTGGTCTGATACTCCTTCCATTTCAATATTATCGCTTGCACAGTGCTCCTTGGGATGTTTAAAGCTTGGGAAATCTTTTTGTATCCAAATCCGGCTTTAAACTTCTCCACAACAGTATCTCGGACCTGCCTGGTGTGTTCCTTGTTCTTCATGATGCTCTCTGCGCTTTAAACGGACCTCTGAGACTATCACAGTGCAGGTGCATTTATACGGAGACTTGATTACACACAGGTGGATTCTATTTATCATCATTAGTCATTTAAGTCATCAAAGTAAAGGGGCTGAATAATTTTGCACGCCCAATTTTTCAGTTTTTTATTTGTTAAAAAAGTTTGAAATATCCAATAAATTTCGTTCCACTTCATGATTGTGTCCCACTTTTTGTTGATTCTTCACAAAAAATTACAGTTTCATATCTTTATGTTTGAAGCCTGAAATGTGGCAAAAGGTCGCAAAGTTCAAGGGGGCCGAATACTTTCGCAAGGCACTGTATATATATATATATATTTTCTCTGCAGTTTAACAGCAAATTGCTTTTTTGCATCACAGCAGGCACCAGGCAGACAGGTATCATTTATGCCAGAGCTCGACAGCCTGGAGCCTCTTATTAAGAAATTAAATCGAAGTGGCTGAATGTGGTCCAGTAATACTTGTTTTCATAAAACAGAGTGCTGTTCATAGCACTTAACCCCGATCAGGTGACAGGTCAGCAGCCTCTTTGGTTGTGTTCTTCCAGTTCAGCACAGTGTTTTGTGGATTATCGATCTTCCTTGTGGTAAATCAACCAGATAGAGGAAAGAGTATTCATATCAGTTGAACCACTTATGGATCAACTTGTTAGGCAATCTAGAGTCGAATTATTAGAGAATCTCTACCGCTTCTAGCAGAGGCTCGCTCAAAGGAATGCTCAGAAGAGTGAAGATACGGGTCAGAGCTGGGAGACAGGTCAGTTTGTAGCTCGTGGCATGACTACCGATATAATGGATTGAATATCTCTGCTCTTCTGCTCCTCCAGGCTAAACGCTGGTGGGGAAGACAGTGCAGTGACGGGATAGCTGTGTGTCATGCATTGTGTAAGGGGTGGATCATCTGCAGAGACACAGAGCATTTGCTCTGCAAGTGGAAACTAGCACATTTGTGTTCAAAATGTACATGCAGATATGCGGATACAAGTTTACAGACTAATGCAAGAGTGTCTGTTTAAGCATGTGAATAATGAGCAGGAGAGTGAAATGAAGAGGTGTAATGGTGCATCGTGTATCAGGGAATCATGATACTTTCTTTACATGTTGTATCGTAATAGAGATATGTATTGCTTGTATCGTGATACAAGAACAAACCACAACACAGCAGTTGGTGAATTGTAGTTCGCCAAATGGTTCTTGAATGAAGATTTAAGTGAGTTTTACTGTTAGCAAGAATACATAGCCTACCCATCTCAGTGCTTGGTCCTGTGTGGCCACATTGTTTAGTGATTTCTTTTTGCTGTTTTCCAAAAGCATTTCCTCATACAGCCTCCTGCTTGTAACTTTACCATACTATACATCTATCCAATACCATACGGAAACTGAGAATATTTCACTCACCAGGGCTGATGCAACTGTCAGGGCCAAACTGGAAAGCTTGTACGGTACATTACAAGGCCGTTTAGAATATTTATTTATATATTTTATATTTTAAAAATATCACATCCATATAATTTATAACAATACCTGTAAGATGTATTGGACCTTGCTGTGCTGGTTCCTATCTTCCAGGATCACTTGAAATAACTTTCAGTACGTTTTCGGTATTATGAACGGCTTCGGGCAGCTCCGATCTATCCCAAAGCTTGGGGGTAGCTTTACATTTTTGGATCCACCTGTTATTCTCACTCGAGAGTTCCCCAAGCTAACTTTTACAGTCGGTGCTCAGGTTGCTAGGATGCGGTCCACCTGGCTTCATGTGCAGCAGTCATCTGGGATGAATGAACTGAATGGTCTCAGACATGTTTTATTTGTGTCTGCATAGTCTGCATAAAAGTGCTTTCATCAGAGTTCAGGACCGGCTCTTCTGTTCTAATTGCCAGAGATACAGTACATGTAACAAAGCCTAGATTCAGTGTAAGATCCAGCACTATGTAGTGATTTGCAATTTCTTTTGTTTTGCTGGCAATGTACAGCAATGCTCTAGATGCTGCTGGTCTTTACATACTTTAGATAATCTACCTTACATTACACACAGATGTCTATGGCAGGCAACTTGAACTGAAAAGCAGCTCCTGAACTCAAAAACCTCAACAAAATATACAACAAATGATTTACAGAAAGACTAAGGGTGGGAATTCTATTGCCCATGTTTCCTCACTTAGATCCCATACTTACAAAATACTTAAAAACCAATTAATCCCACATGTATAATGGTGCCCCAAAATGCTCTCCTTTTTCCAGGAAAGCAGTAAAACTGGAGATGGGCAATTTGTTGCCGGATAAACTCACTCTGACTACTTGCTCACTAAATAGCTTGGTATCCCTGAAGAGATAATCCATCTGCAAAGATTATGCAGAACATTTTAATGAGTAGTCTGTCCCACAAGCGCAGTGATCCACTTACTACCAATGCAGAATGAGTGGGTATGACATTTTCTCTTCATTTTACCCTCCAAAAATATGTTTCTAGCTAAGGACTGCCAAGGACAACACTGCTTGAATATTGTACTAGTCCTGGCACTCACCACTCTGGAAATCTGTAAATAGAGAACAAATGCTCCACCCAGTCATTCAGCACTGGCAGTATATGGATCATATTCATGGTACCACTGAACTTGTGAGACGGATTGCTTATTGTTTGTTTATTTAGCAGATGCCTTTATCCAAAGCGACTTACAGAGACTCGGGTGTGTGAACTATGCATCAGCTGCAGAGTCACTTACAATTACGTCTCACCCGAAAGACGGAGCACAAGGAGGTTAAGTGACTTGCTCAGGGTCACACAATGAGTCAGTGGCTGAGGTGGGATTTGAACCGGGGACCTCCTGGTTGCAAGCCCTTTTCTTTAACCACTGGACTCCTTGTCATATATTTAAAAGAGGAGACAATTATCTATTCGGAGATAATTAATATTTACTGAGCAAGGGGCCTGAGTGAGGTTATCTGGCAACAAACTCCCCATCCCCAGTTGTACTGCTTTCCTAAAAAAAAGCAGAACATTAAAAGCCAATTAATTAGGAGCCAATTATCTATTCTGAGATACCAAGATATTTAGTAAGTAAGGGGTCTGAGTGAGGAAAAACAAGGCCGTAAAACCCCCACCCTCACTCATTCTGTAAATCATTTGTTGTTTCCAGAATTTGGACCATATATGTTTCAGCTTTTCCAATAAGAACCATTTCAAACATCATACAAAAGAAGGGGAAAAGAAAAAATGAAGAATTTAATTTGACACTTTTTACTCTTTACCACACTTCCTGCCTCCCTCTACTGAGTAGGAGAGGAGACCACAGGCAGGATGATGGATCAACCTCCCTCCCCTTGACAATCATGAACGCTTATATCAAGATTGTGGTGGTGCAGCGTGGCCACATCTAAGCCAAGATAATGCCATTATCTCTGGCAACCAAGTACATCTGAGAAACATCACATTATCTGCATAATGGTTCTAAAACGCATTGACCTGAAGAGTCTGCAGCTTACAGAATAAAACCACACCTGCCATACCCTTCCATTCACTATACAGGTCTCACATGTGCAGCGTCGATGGGATACTGCAAATATTCATTTTAAAACATCTGACCTACTGTAGCACGTCCAACAGTAACTGCAAACAGAGATTTCCTTAATCTTGTGCCTCACCAGATATCATGTTTGAAAATAAAAATACCAGTTAATGTAACGTGTTTCTTTCAAAACTTGATATTTGAGACCTATATGGAAAATCCCAAATATGGAAAGATTTTGTTAGCTAGAATCACTTTAAATACAGTAAGTCCCATGGTGACTTGCAGTTCATAATCCTTAAGTATGGGTCTAATGTTTACTGTACTGTTTTAGTTGCACTTTTTATTAGTTGGCAAATACAGTAGGTTACTTTACATTAAATAACCTTTAACAAACAATAAACAGTGACGCGAAAACTTGAAATCTCCACAGACAAGGCTCCACATTTTGAAGCTAGAAACTGAAGCAAACATTTTCATTTTGAACTGTTCAATCTCTCACAAGATACTTGGAAAATTGAAAACTACTGAAATGTATTTTAAGTGATTATTATTAGTAGTATTGACTGATCAAACATTTATTTTAAAAGCTGCAGAGTCCAATATTCCAGCATTAGCGATATAGCAATATTAAACCATTTAAAATCAGTTTCACTGAGATTTCATTTTAAAACAAGACAGCTCAATGTGCATGCCTTGCCTTCAAAGGAATCTTACACTTGGCCTTCCTAGTCATTTCACCTCTGCAGTGCCTTCAATGTCAAAGCATTACTGGCTGCAAAAAATATCAATCATTAGGGGAAGCAGCTGGTTGGTTTAGTGACAGGAATCAAGACCCGGGAAGGGGTTGGGAACAATTTCACTCTCCCCAGGTGAAATGACCAGGAAAGCTCAGGATGTTGAACCCAAGGACTACTTTCTTTCCCAGTATGTTATCGCTTACTATACTAGTTCAATATCCTATTATGTGTGTTCTGCATGATTATCTATTGTTGTGTATGCTTAATGAATCTTGTGCATCACAGAGAATATTGTAATAGATTTGAATGTTTTCCAGAATTTTAATTTCAGTGAAGCACAATAGATTGAGGGTTTAGTAATATTTTCTCTTCATATTCACTTCCCTGTGTCACAGGGAATAGGACCCCACCTAACACCAGTTAGATTTAAGTGTGCAGCAGAACACAAGTATAAAGCTCTATTACTTTCTTCTTGGTTACAAGTTTTGTAACATTAAGAGTTTGTTTTTCTTGATGCAACTGGAGCACTTGGACTGGAGCACTTAATGGCACATCTGGCTCACAGACTGTGCTGAAAGTGATGATTCACTTGTTTTTCTTGATGAGTGTATTATGAACAATATTCCGGAAGGAGCATCTCTAATCTAAAGACACTGTCCAGAGTACTTGCTATGATGAATGTTATGGTTAATGCCGATGAACAGTTTAAAATGCACAGGGTGATGCCAGACAATATGTCTCAAATGGACTACAGAAAGAACTGAAGAATGATGCAGGAGTGTCAGATCTTTGGGAGCATTTGTACAGCTGTTCATGAAGTCAATTTGAACTTTGCTGCTGGGGAAAATACATTCTGGTACAGCATTGAAACTTAATGAGGGGTAAAAAAAAAATTCTAGCACTACCACCTCAGGTGACCTAGCAGTTACTACTACAAGTGTAATTCCCTTTTTAAAGTAACAAAATAATCCTATGAAGCAACTGTTTTGCACTTTCTACATAGGTCTCAAATGTGCAGTTTTGAGAGATACCTGTATTTTCATTTCAAAAAGTGATATCTGATGCTGCTTTGGGTTAAAGAAGGTTTTCAGTGTCTGTGCCTTAATTGGAAATCCTTTATACCTGCAATTCCTGGGTCATTTCACCTCAGCAGTGCCTTCTGGGTCAAAGCATGTTACTGTCCGTCAGTCAATGGGAGAAGCAGCTGGTGAGTTAATGGTAGGAAAGAAGCCATTGAAGAGTTTGGGACAAAATGACCAAGCAAGTACAACACTAACTGAAAGCATGGCTTACAAACAGAGATTTATTTTACCAAGTGTGAACCAGATATCATGTTTTAAAATAAAGATAAATAAGTTTATTATGTGATAAATAAGTTTATTATGTGTTTCTTTCAAAACCAGAAATTTGAGACCTCTATAAAGTTTTGTGCACAGCCGGTTACATGTCTAGGTGCAATTTATTTAAGTGAGTTGACAGTATTCTCAACAGTATTGTATATGAGGCAGTAGATATGGTAGACTAGGCGCCAGTCTTAATTGTATAATGGAAGTGTAATGCTGTTGTCACCGGTCCTAGACTGCAGTGCATTGTAACGAGTGAGCTGGCATCACAACCTATATACTGGGAGCCAATTTACATCCTCACATAAACAAAAACATTTAAGAACCAGGTTTGATTACGTTTGCTACAGAAATCAACATGATTATTTGTGAATGTACACCAGATCCTTCTGTCAACAGCACACCCACGGCAAACACTGGATGCGTACTCAAATAAGAAATGCATCAGCTTCAAATATTGACATCATTACTGAAGACGTTTATGTACAGTAGGATTTGTTTATAACTGAACTTGTATTTTCTTTTCAAACACAAAAGCAGGCGCTTAGTAAAGTAGATTAGCAATGTCTAAGAAGATTTGTGGTCAAAACATGCATACAGTACTGCTTGTATTAGCAATAATGGACTGAGAGTTTTAAAGAGTCTAAACCTAAGTGGCTGTTCTTCCTATTCTATGAGCTGTGCAATTCTTCCATTTTGAATCAGTGTTAATAGCACTTTCTTCAACACAATATGTGCATTAACCAATCAACAAATTGCTGAGCTTTTTGGATCAGGTAAGTATGAAATGATCATTTTTTGACACCTTAAAAAGCAGATAAATATTGGTCAAGCTTCATTCGTTTTGGATATATTCTAGGTTTTTTACACAATAAAACACCCCTGAAACCAGTGTTTATCTAATACTTTTTTTTTGGTTTGTTTTTTATATATATGCAAGTCTGTGTTAAGGTACATTGACTAGGAGTTGGCTCTTCACTAGATGGTGCTGCTATTACTTCTGCAAAGACACTTTGGTCTAGCCTTTGATTTATGTTACTGTACATATATCTACAGCAGGCAACTGGAACAGAAAAGCAGCTCCTAAAATCAAGCACAATTTTGTGCAATTGCAGTATGAATTACGCAGAGTACTTGCAAACATCATACAAAAGATTGGTGGCACAAAAACAAAACTAAGAAAATGTCATTTGAAATGATTAAGAAATCTAAGAATTCTGAAGGGCTGTCCATTGAAAACCATCTAGGCTTCAGAATGTTCACATTGTGTAGCCTGAACACATGTATTGAAGGACAATTGTAGTTTAACTATAAGCAATTGTAGCTAACAAAATCTATTCCATAAATCTTACCTGTTGTGCACTTTATCTAGGTCTCCAATGTCCAGTTTTGATAGAAACAGTTAAAGTAAACCTGTAACATGATGTCTGGTACTGCACTAGGTCCATGAAAGTAGTCTCGCACTTGCTTGGTCGTTTGAAACCTGTAACATGATATTGTAATGATCCACCTCAAAGTACTAAAACCAATCCTAATACTCTCCTAAAAGAGTAGGTTCTCATGCATTAGTAAAACACAACGTGAATATAAAGGGGAACTCAACTCCCTGAGCAGTTCAAAATGTATTTATAATTCAAAACAATGTAGCTGTACAAAAAGAAAAGACCAAGAGAAATATGCAATAAGTATGTTTACAATAATATGCATTTAAAATAGCATTTATTTTATCAAGCTGGTCACAAAGTCCCGCACAAGTCTGTCACATAAAGGCATATAAACCAGTTTGATCTCACCCGGGTAAGAATGACGATAGCGCAGGTGAGGTGGATGGGTCCGGTAATCCTTCCTGGAACTGTTTGAATGTATTTGTAATCTGAATGGAAAATGAAGTGGTCCAGTTGTTGATGAAACAGGAATGAAGCCATTTTCAGTATATAAGCCGGATATGGAGAAAACTGTGTAAAACTAACAAACACAGGGCTTTCACCCAGGAGGAACACTACAACACAAGTATAAAAATAAAAAAGTAACAAATCTTCATTGTTATGTGAATATGTAATTCCTCTCAATGCTAAAAAATGGCACCTGAGCTTAGTATCAGATTTAGTCTGTTTAATTTTATTCCAGTACTCCTTTTGTCCGATCTGATCCTTCTCCACCTGGGTTCCTATCTCCACCAGTTGAGCAACTGTTTTTTATTGTTCCTCTCAAACACCCAGTTAGTCGAGGATTAAGGTGATCCAGAATCCTCCTTACCATTTCTTTTTCCTCCATGTTTCCATCGGACACAGAGGGCTCTGTAATTATAAACAAAGTCTCTTAAAGACTCTACTGCTGCCTGCATCTTAGATCTAAGATGCTGTTCCACCTCAGTTTGAAAATCAGAGGGCAGGAAGGCTTCTAAGAAAGTGGTCTTGAACTGTTCCCAAGATGAGATGTAACAGCGTTCCGCAGTCCACCAACTCTTGGCTGATCCTTTTAAAACAGTAGAAAAAGTAACCATAAATTATTTTTGATCCAGCGGCCGTAATGCTAAAAACTCCCCACATCTCTCTATGTAGTTCAAGGGATCCGTTATGTCTTCTCCCAACCCATACTATGGAAAGGCTATATTAACAGGAGGTTTGTTATAAACACCCCTCCCCCGGACCTCCTTAGAGGAAGCTAATTTTAATCCGGGACTATCCAAAGTGGATTGAAGTGGAACTAGTATTGGTGTCTGACAACTAATGGATGTTGTGGAATGAGATTTGGGGGTGCTAGTGTAGCGAACAACTTTCTGTAATTCGTCAGCCCACGACTTATCTCTTCTATCAAGGCAATCAACTAATGCCTGATCAAAATTACAGATACAAGACTTTATATAGTTTCCCATTGCAATAAATGTCTGATCTATGGCTTGCCTAAAATAGCTTCTAGATTGAGCTGGCCAGAGACAGAATCTCTAAAATCTTGCTCTAAATTCTCCAATAACTGCCTTACATCAGTTCTGATCCTTGACTTCATCCAAAATGTTTCTGCATCCAGCGCTCAAAGAATATCACGGACATTTGCAGAGTTTTTCGAGATGTTATAGTAATAAAATAATGACTTGGATCGCATTATTGAGGAGTTTGGTGATAAAACGAGTGATCAGGAGATGATTTATCAGTATGCACGACTACGAAGAGGTATGTGAAAAATACAGCGAACAAGGGGTGGGGCGGGGCTAGAGAGATAGTACTGAGTGTCCTGTTGATATGCAGTGCCTTTTAAACCTGTTTTACTGTGAAAAAAACTACTTTTAAACAGTGCGTCTAAAATAAACTGCGCGTGTAAAAATAAATTGGACCTGACACGCCTGAGACACACTGAATAAACGGACCGCAAAGGGTTAAGGTCAATACAAAATGGCTGACAACACAAACAAAAACCAGCGCCTCTAGCTTTCCTTTCTTTCAGTTCATCTGCACAGCAGCACAAAGGAATATCCACTAGAAACTGTCTTTAGGGCATCAGATGATTCTTAAGGGTTAGGTTTAGGGTTAGATATTGGGTTACGGTTAGGTTTTAGGGCTGGGGTTGCTTAAGGTTAGGGTTGGGGTTGGGTTAGGGTCAGGGTGGCCTGATGTCGGAGAGGTGCCAAGATTGGGAAGTGAAAGGTGGGAGTGCTTGACAAATGCCCTAGAATCATCTGTTGCCCTGAGGACAGTTTCTAGTGGATATTACTTTCCACTGAATCTGCACATGGGCTGCTTACTTCCTATATCCTGCTACACAGGAAGTCAAGTGTCCGGGTGTGGGGCTGTGAGCTAGAATTACAAAAAGACATCAAGAATGGATACACTGCCCCCTTGTGTGTGGCGGATGTTACAATATCCGGTACTGCACTAGGTCAATGAAAGTAGTGTTGCACTTGCTTGCTCATTTCAACTTGAGGGTGAAGTTGCCCCAGCCTTCCATAGCTACTTTCCTGTCATTAACCAACCAGCAGCTTCCCCTATTGACTGACATGTTTTCAGCAAGTAACATGCGTTGACCCAGACACTGCTGAGGTGAAATGACCTAGGAAGTGAAAGTGTAACATGTTTCCTGTGAGTAAAGCACAGAAAAATCTGAATTTTCTTTAACCTAATGTGGGATCAGATATCATATTTTAAAATGAACACAATTTGGCTGGACAATCCTTAGCAAAATCAGTTTGCTAATTTAAAAAATACAATACATTTATAATATACCGTAATTTACATTTTAATGAATAGTTTTTGTGTGGATATTAATACAATATGTTAAATTAGTACTCTCAAAACAATAATTGAATTGGACATTTGTGCAACTGTGTGTCATGCTAGTTGTATATGCTAGTACATTTGCTTTATTGCTGTAAGAGAATTTACCTTTGCCCTAGAGTGCTTAAAAGATAAGGCTCCTTGATATCATAATAATAATGATAATGTTTTTGTATTATTGTAAATGTCATCGTAGCCAACATTAATTTCCAAAGCATATATAATTTTGCCATCTTTAACTTTAATTGTAAGACATACTATAAAATATTAAAATGAAACTAAGATTTACTTAACATTTGCTTTTATTATCATTTTTTGAGGTTTCAAATCTTTGTCTATGAATATATAAAAAATCTGATTTTGATTAGGGAGGGGAGGATAGTGTCTTTAAAACAGTATTGGTATTTTATAGAATTAATTCAATTCTCTATTTCTGTAAAAACTGATTTTTAACTGACCTTTAAGAGCAACTAACTTTACCTCAGTTTCCAGTTCTCACCTTAACAGCTAGTGGTCTTGACAGCTAGTATATTTTAAATACATATTCAGCTGATATGTTTAATGGCTGGTGGCAAATAAAAACTAGCCATGGTTCAGGAAGTTAAAGAGAATATTAATGATTAAACACATAATCAGAATTATTAAACAAGTAATCCATACATTTCTTTATTTTATTTGTGTATAATACTTTTCTGTGCTGTCAACTTGCTGAGCACAATGCTACAATTGTGTATTTAAAGAAATGTGAATACAAAATAGCAAAACAGGGACGATTAAATGTTACTGTTTCTGATTGAAGCAAATAAAAAACTGTAGCAATCCCAGTTTTCCCAGAACATCTGGTAACCTACTCAAAGCGTTTGTCATTTCATTTCTTACGTTTATTTTAGTATTTCTAAAGTCTAAATTTGATTTTGAATGTAATACGTTTCTTTTCGCATTTATATATTTAGTTTAATAGTTACCGGTACAGACAAGCTCATTTGATAACGTTTGTTTTGAACTTCTACAGAATTTCTTATTAAAACAAAAAACGATTTTGCATATGTTTCAGTAGTTTGCATTCATATAGTAATCTGCTTGTAATTGCCTTTTCAGAGTAAACCTTTGCTATTTAACCAGCTGTTTCGGGATAACAGCTGACCAGGGTGATTTACGATGCAGCAAACCAATTCAGAAGATTCCTCTTGAAACGTTTTTTTTTTAAGATTTACTGCAAAAAGGCAGCGGGCCATTTGAAAAGAAAAGCACAGCACTGCCATTTGTTAAAAAGGAGCTTTCCCGTGGCAGCCTGTGGTTGAATGCTCTGCAAATTGCAGGTCAATGTGTGTTTTTTTTGTTTTTTGTTTTGTTTTGTTTTGAGCAGTCTCTGTTTCACATTTCTTTCAAAACAAGCATCTTCCACCAGGTGGCGGAGTTTCTCGATTTCTCAAAGAGCAATCAAGCAATAAATTAGATTATTATTTGAACAATTGGGTTCAGAGACTTTTGGAAAAATTACCAGCCCTGTATATTATTTTAAAGTACAGTTACATATTGAACAGACTGCCAAGTTAGCTGCTGGAAAAGTATATTCTTTAGGGATGACCATAAAATCAATTGTATTACTTCTGTTAGCATTAACAAAAAATATCACTGGTTCTCTTATTGTATTTTTTCTTATACTGTAAAAAAGATGTATTAAACATAAACATTATGGCACAGATTCTAAACACGTTTTAGTGTTTATTTTAATTGTTTTAGACTATACTTTCGACACGAAAGACACAAATCTTTAAATACCAAATATGATTATCTATTGCACAATATGTAGGTTTCATTCATAAATGAGTCTGAATCATGATGGGCTATCCACAGACATGTTTACTCTCCAGCCAAGATTGGCAACTTGTCACATGCTGGATTCGAATCCCACTTGCGTGTGTGTCAGTGAGGTATGGCACACCCTGGAGGAAAGAGCAGAAACAGTCGCTGCTGATTTTGCCTCCCTAACCCTTGGCAGTGCCAGAGCCAATGCAATTCTCCCTTTGGAATCACCAGCGACTTCGCACAGCCAGGACACAAACACGTGCTCCCTTGGCTGTATGACTCTCCCTGCACACCATGCGGTCATGCCTTTAGCTGGGAAACCCTTGTAACCCCTTTTCCATGAGGAGCAGAGAGAATGCCAAGTGATGTATTATGGGTAATTAGCCACTAACCAGGAGGCAACGCCCTTTCAGAAAGTCAACCACAGAATCCAATTTTCTACTGTATGATTCTTCCGAGAAAGTGAATCACTGGTTGGCTCTTTAAATATGTGTCTGCTAATGCATTAATTATATATATATATATATATATATATATATATATATATATATATAGCTCTGGAAAAAATTAAGAGACCACTGCAAAATTATCAGTTTCTCTGGTTTTACTATTTATAGGTATGTGTTTGAGTAAAATGAACATTTTTGTTTTATTCTATAAACTACTGACAACATTTCTCCCAAATTCCAAATAAAAATATTGTCATTTAGAGCATTTATTTGCAGAAAATGACAACTGGTCAAAATAACAAAAAAGATGCAGTGTTGTCAGACCTCGAATAATGCAAAGAAAATAAGTTCATATTCATTTTTAAACAACACAATACTAATGTTTTAACTTAGGAAGAGTTCAGAAATCAATATTTGGTGGAATAACCCTGATTTTCAAGCACAGCTTTCATGCGTCTTGGCATGCTCTCCACCAGTCTTTCACATTGATGTTGGGTGACTTTATGCCACTCCTGGCACAAAAATTCAAGCAGCTCGGCTTTGTTTGATGGCTTGTGACCATCCATCTTCCTCTTGATCACATTCCAGAGGTTTTCAATGGGGTTCAGGTCTGGAGATTGGGCTGGCCATGACAGGGTCTTGATCTGGTGGTCCTCCATCCACACCTTGATTGACCTGGCTGTGTGGCATGGAGCATTGTCCTGCTGGAAAAACCAATCCTCAGAGTTGGGGAACATTGTCAGAGCAGAAGGAAGCAAGTTTTCTTCCAGGACAACCTTGTACTTGGCTTGATTCATGCCAAAGCTGCCCGATTCCAGCCTTGCTGAAGCACCCCCAGATCATCACCGATCCTCCACCACATTTCACAGTGGGTGCGAGACACTGTGGCTTGTAGGCCTCTCCAGGTCTCCGTCTAACCATTAGACGACCAGGTATTGGGCAAAGCTGAAAATTGGACTCATCTGGGGGTGCTTCAGCAAGGCTGGAATCGGGCAGATTTGTCTTTGTGAAGGACGCATGAATCAAGCCAAGTACAAGGTTGTCCTGGAAGAAAACTTGCTTCCTTCTGCTCTGACAATGTTCCCCAACTCTGAGGACTGGTTTTTCCAGCAGGACAATGCTCCATGCCACACAGCCAGGTCAATCAAGGTGTGGCTGGAGGACCACCAGATCAAGACCCTGTCATGGCCAGCCCAATCTCCAGACCTGAACCCTTTGTTTCTAAAAACTTCTTCTTCATGCTCTGCTGCTGCTCGGGGGATGTCAGGGGCGCTGGAACTTGGGGTGCTCGGGTGCGGCAGCCACCCCAGATTGAAGTGCTGTGCACCTGCTTCTATCATATACAGGGCTTACAGTTGTGTTCAGTGGCTTTCAGCACCCCTACTATAAAAATGGTTCCAGCACCACTGACTGCTGGCACCTTGCTTTTACGCCATACACCCAGAAAAACTCACAAAATGGTGGCAGTGCCAGCCACAAATGAAATATTTACTATGGAAGTTGTTCCACCTTTAAGCAGTGTGTGGGCAAATTAGTGTCAATTTTTCCATATGTCTCGCAACACTTCAGTATTAGGATGGTGGAATTTGACGCAGATAAAATGCCTTTAATAATAATAATAATAATAATAATAATAATAATAATAATAATAATAATAATAATAATAATAATAATAATAAACAGACGCCTTTATCCAACACATTTTACAAGTGTTGCAGTGCAGTACGTTCTGTTGTAACAGGGCCGAGGCTGGGCGCGAACCGGCGACGCCACACACCTCAAGCGAACATCCAATCGCTGTCATGTGAAAGGGGCCTTAGAGCAAATGATACGAGACCAGTGGTTAAAGTTGTAATTTTCAACTATTATATTTTTGCATAATTGCTACATTGTATTTCTGCGTGTTGCAATTATACAAATGCGATTCAAAGAAGAAAAATCCTACAGACAATGTAACGTAACAAAACCGGCCAATTTCTCTGATAGAGAACTAGCAGAAACACTAGTTTCCGGTCTATATTTGATTAAATGTGTTAGTTAGGGGAGAATACATCTGAAGAACGTTTTGTTAAAGATGTGGTTGCAGATAGTTTACAAACCTTGACATTTCACTGCGCAGGGGAAACGTTGTTGTAAGACAAATAGCCTACATTGATTGAGCATCTTGTGTTCTCCTGTTTTGAAAAGCTCGTCGCCTTTTTAACTGTCTCTGTCTTATCACTTTTACAGCCCACTTATGTCGACCATTGACACAATGTTGAAAACCTTACACAAATGACATAGACATAATTTTTTTTAAAAATCCCCAAACTTCATTGTTATTCGCCATTATCGATACATATCGAAACATACAGTGCAGTATAAAAAGCAATAAAAAGTATAAAAAGTCTGCTGACTTGAGGTTGGCTGACGAATAATAAAGCACTGTCATTTCTTTCGTCATGTTATTTTTGTTTTGAATCGTTATTGCACACATTTTGTTTTACTTATTACTCGTCAGCCAATCGGCGCCCCTTCAGGTCAGCGCCCTGTGCGGCCTCACTGCTCTCGCCACCCTTGGTATGGTCCTGCTCACACACCAAGCGCCCAGTCCGTGGGTTCTCGTTGAATGTCAGTACTATACTATTGGTCCCTGATTAAAGTCGCCTTGAAGACTGTGCCTTGTATGGTTTTCGATTGTTGAAAGCCACACGAAGTCTCTGAAAAGCCTTACACAACTTTAAGTCACGTCGATAATTCAGAAATTTGAGATATACCTTTTTAATTTTTCGGTGGTGGGGATACGGGGGAGCAAAGGTAAACTTTGGGATGGCTTCAGCACACCCAACCCCCACCGCCGCCCCTTATAGTATGAATGAAATTAAGTTGTCTATTACCACATTTCACTTGTACCATATTGCTCATTTTTTAAAACTGTTAAACCGATTGTACCCTTTATGGCCTAGTTCATGTTTTGTGTGTGTAAAAAATATATATGATAATAGGCTATAAACCTTACAGGTACATAATTGTGCGTTAAGACATTGAGGTATATGTAGTTCATCAGATAGATAAATACTACTTTTCATCTTAATAAAAAAAAAATAAAATAAAAAATCATTGGAATCCCGTGTCGTAAAATAAAAATTGACAGAGGAACACAGTTATGCACAATTATGAAAACAACATTACTCTTAGACACTCATTGCTTTTACATCTACACAATCAATATCGATTTTACAATGCATCTCTTACCATTAGCATTGCTGCTGCTGCGCCTATTAGCTAATCACCGAGTTTGTAAAGACCCGAGCAGCCTCAGTCGGTTGCCGATGCCCTGGGGAGCAGAAGTCAGTGGCTTATTTTAAGTGAGAGCATGGCGTGGTTTCATCCTCGCCCCACTACTTTATAGTCTCAAACAGTGTAATTCCTCTTTTCAGTCTGAAAAAATCCAGTGCAATGCAAACTTGTACCCGTGTGCATATTTTCACAGTGGTAGATTAAATCCTCTGCATCACGATGTCTGTGGAAGAAGGGAAAAATAACCTAGGGAAACTCAGATGCTCAAACATTTTCTGGACAGTATTTCCGCACGTTAGTTTAATCCTCTCTCTGGTGTGCTACGCAGCGCTCGGGGCTTTGTTGTTCCGACACTTGGAGGGCAAACGAGTTCCAGACGGTGACTACGACAGATATCTGGACGAACTCTGGGATTTATTTAATAACACGAAATGTAATGATATTTATTTTTATTCATGCAACTATTTGTTTGTTTGCAGTGTCATTTTACTATTAACAACGTTTTGTTTTTTGAAAGGAGCGAATGTGTTCTTGTTATTGTTTAATAAATAGTTAATAGTTTTTGATATATTTTTTTAAAAATATTGATTTTAGGCTTTTCAACGAGCCCGTGATTTGAGTGTGTTTACCTCGCTGCTTAATTCCTAACGTTAACCTAAATGTTAAGGCTTTTGAGGAGAACAAAAAAAAGTTTTTTTAAAAAAAAAGTTTAACATAAAAACTTGGGTTTGGCAAATCTGTCACCTAATGTATATTTAACAGTATATAATGTATTGTCTTACGGCAATTCTTACAGTCGTGAGCTGTTGTTACCAGCTAGCGTGCATGTCTAATGAATGAACTGGGACGCCAAGTATTTGAACCGCGTTTTCATATTGCCTTTCAGTAAATGCAACGGAGTTTAGAGGTCAGTTGAAAGAAAAGATTGCAAATGGTTTTAGATTGGAATGGCTTCAAAACCCTGACCAATGGACATTTACTGGTTCCCTTTTCTTCTGCTGCACAGTGTTTACTACAATAGGTAAGTGTCTTAGCTTCATGACATCATTCCACCCCATTTTTAAATGTTCACTGTGTGATAGCAAATGCATTGTAAAGCAGATAGTAACACACCATTCAGTTTTATGTTAACCAGTCTATTGAATTTGAGGTGTGGCGTTAATGAAAAATGTGGACTCCGTTTTTATTACAAATGCAAAACCAAAGAACTGAACACTATACAGGGTGGAGGCTGGGCTGATCCAGCGGCCATGCACACTGCTAGTCTTTATCACTCTGCAAAAGAGCTGGGCTCATCTGCATTCATGATTATATGATTATAGCACTTCTCATCTCAACGATATGGGTCACACATTACTGTTACTGTCTGTGCTGTACTGTATTTGCATTCACACACACTACATAAGGATTATACTTATTGTTTATTATTATAAGGCTCTAACGCAAAGGTCATTAGGGTTCATTAGGAGCTGATATGTGGGTATGAACAGCTGCAATCAGACTTTACCATGCTGTTGTGGCTGTGCTACCGCCAGGTGTCAGACAGTAGTTTGGGGTGTGGCCCCATTACAGGACATGTTTACCTAAGTGAATCTGAATACAACGGATAGGTTTGCATTTGCGTTTTAAACTAACCACCTTCAAGCAGTTCTTATCAAAACTTTGACACTTGTGTGAGGTAGAAACAGAGAAGAAAAACTAACAAGAAACTTGTGTAACATATTTATTAATTGTTTTAATTAAAAAAAGAGGGAAAAAGCTTTTACTGTTAATTACGGGTGTAACGAAGAAGATTTAACCTCTTAATGTAACGAGAGTAAGAACAAAAGCTATAAAAACACAGGTTTGATCAAAAATAATAATAAACAACGTTTTGAGCAGCTACAGTATTATAAATTATATAGTAATATAAATTGGTCTAGTCTGCAAGTGTGTGTCTGCCTCAGTTATAATAAGAGAATGTTAGCACAGTCACACCATTTTCTATCTAAATAACGTCTTGTCATTGACACATTAGGAGAGACTGTAAAATGAGGAGACCCCTCCTCAGAGGCACAACTTACACTGATATATTCCCCAGTGAATGACCCAAAACAAACCCAATACTAAAGCAAACCACATAGGATTGGATTCAGCAGGGGCCCATAATATTACAGAAACCAGCTGGAGAACTAGTGTCTGAATATGGGGAACGGGGCAGCTAAACCACCCAGCTACATGTTTAGCAGCCGAAAATGCGGTAAACCTCCTGGCTTGATATGTTTATAAAGGTATTGTGATTCATCTCTCTCAATGCGTGTTTGATGGTAGTGTACGGGGATCTAGCAATTCTATGAGCAAGACACACCCTCTTTTTAATTAGAAGCTAAATCCGTAGCATGATGAGCAGCCAATAGTCTGTGCAGCTGTTTCTCATCTCGGAATAGGATGGAATTTCACAGCTGGTACCGTACATGAAAACAGAGCTGATGAGCAGAACGTGACTGTTGAGTTAAGTGATCAGACATTTTAGGGTGTTGCGTATCACTGGAACAGTTCTCTTTGAAATGTCATATTAGCAGGGTTCATTGATTTTTTTATTTGATTTCAAAGTGTATAATTCAACAATAGGGAGTAAAAAAAAATATTACGTGAAAAGCTTAACATCATTTAAATTGTGTACTACAGGTATTAGGGACAGTTATTGTTTATGGCAACTCATTATTGTCAACAAACTTTTGCGAAGACAATTTCTCAGCTAAAACTATAATGACCAGGCGGCTCCAATAAATGACTAAACACAAACCAGTAACTTGTATGGACAATTGGTGCATAAATAACCACATGAAGATAATTCTTTAATAAGTGTAAGGTCTTTGCTTTAATTGACCATTTAAGTTATTCATTTCTCTCGAGTTCAAGACCACATGCCATAGACAATAGACAGTAAAAAGATGCAATACCATTATTTTTTTTAAAGAATTTCATCAACAAATTAGTGAAATATATAATATGGTACAAAAACAGGAAAGATTAGTATCATATAGCACAAGTCAGTACATTAATCTGAGCAAGCAATAATATTAAAATAACATCTCTGCTTCAGTATAAATATAAATTACAAAGCATGTAATTAATGGTCTAAATTTGTCTTTTCTATAAGAACTAATAACACTCTTACGTCAGTAAACAAATAACATGAATATACAAGCAGGAAAACTGTGAGTAAATATGAGTTGGTAAATATTTGAAATAAAATCACAGTGAATTCTAATTAATAGGATATTATGAAATCACAATGAATTATTTATACCCATTCGTATAGTCTTAAAAAAACTCCAGTACCTCTTAATCAGTTTCTTACATTGCTTTGATTATTCTAGCTCTGTTTAGCTCATAATTTGCTTTCATGAAATGTCAAAACCAATCCTTTTGTTATAAAACAACTTATGACCGCACCCCTTTTTACATTTCACAGACATCAACCTTTCTGCAAAAATAGATGTATTGCATTCCCCAAGTATAGTTTCTGTAATTCTTTTCTCCTCTTTAATTTGATGGAGAATACTTTATTTATCTGCAGTAGCAAAGCGAGGGTGTGGTCTCATTGTTCAGGCTTTATTCAATAAGAGAAAATCTTCTTCGCACACAACTGACCGTTCCAGTACACCAATACAGTCCATTAATTATTAACTTTTCCTTTCTTCAATGGCGATCCAGGCTAATGTAATTCCCTTCCCATTTAAACAATGTCCAGGTTTCCTATCAAGTTAATTGAATTATTAGAGGTTTTAACTGAATTTGCTGGAGCTGGTGGTTTTGGTGGTGTTGCTGTCTTTTTCTCCTCTCTCTCACTCTCTCTCTCTCTCTCTCTTGCTCTCTCTCTCACGCTCTCTCTCTTTCTCTTTTTATGTTTTCAACCTTGAGGTTGTTTTCAACTTACATCTCATAACTACAATAACAAAATTGAGGCACCATTTCAGAATGTAGGGCAGGGATCTCCAACCTTGGTCCTGGAGAGCCATTGTCACTCCTGGTTTTTGTTCCAACTGTACCCTAAATTACTTAATTGGACCAATTAAGTGCTTAAAACAACTAGGTCTAAATGCTTAACTCAGACTAAGACAATTACATAGTTAGTTATATTGTGTGACAAAGGACTCTTTCCTTGTTGGAAAGTTCTCAAGTGTTTTCTTCAAAGTCCAATCCAAAAGATGCAATGTCAGAATCAACAGATGTTTCACTGTCCGAAGAAGACGTTTTTCTTTTTCTTTGTTTCTTTGATGCATTTATTTGTGCTCTTCTTTCATCTTGTCTTTTAATCTATCTTGCAAATATACATGGTCTGAATATACCCATTAACCATGCTAAGCCTGCCACAGCAGCACAATGTATTACTAAAAATTAGGCTTCAATGTCATAATAAATAAATATTAAATACATCATGATTTCTTTCTATGGATCTAAATTACTCAAGCTGCTGAGATAAAAGAACAGGTGTTCTCAAGTGCAGGTGATACCAATACTGTAGCTATTGGTAACAGAGGTGGTTGAAATGCATCAATGCATGTATTAAAACTATATTTCATTTATACAAGAGATATTTTACAAAAAAGAGATAACACACAATATTGTTAGGGGTCATGATTTAATTAGTTATACTTAAATTAGTTGATACCAAACGGAACATGAATGAGATTATAGCCACGTCACTTTTCAAAAATTCCATTCTGATTTGAAAAAAGAGTTTTGTTTGGGAACATTTTACCACAACACACTAAAACAGTAGAATTCACACTTTGCAATAAAAGACTGAGCTATATGAACAGCATAGGCACAATGTTAAACCACTTACAGGCACGTATCCACCTACCTTCAGAGAAGCCAGGTCACAAGCCTAGGGCTCTGTTAACTGAGAGTATGCCTTGCAGAAGTACTGGTAAATTACACTGAACCATTACAGCTTGCTCCACCAAATACCCTCCACAAAGGAGCGAATAATGAACGTAATAGCGGACTTTAACTTCTATTACAATGATGACTTTTAGTTGATGACATTCAGTGATTTAACATCTACTCTCTACTGCGGTACATTATAAGCCTTCATGCAGCAGAACGTATACCAGCACCAGGAGGTAAGTACTGTAATATGATATGTTACATTTATTTATATATTATAAATCTATTATATTTTATAATGAAAACAATTTATTGATTCACAGTAATCTGTGCTTTATTATGTTGCCTTGAGTTGCTGTTTAGAAAAGTAAGTTGGGCTGTATGCATACTGAATGCTTCCTATTAATAAAAAGAGCTACTTGTTGATGCAATCCCAAATAGTACAGCTGATGTAAAGTATAATCTATTAATCATTTAGTAAATTACATACGTGATGATTAAAATATACAGAAATGCCCACCTCTATGGCGTATCAAGTTTAGTTTGGCCAGTTTGTAGGACAGCATTTATTTCTCCAATTTTATTACCGTTGTTACTTTTGTTGCTTGGTTCACATTGTTGCTCTGCTTGCATTTAAGGGGCAGCTAGGTTTGTTTCTGGGGTTTTAGTTATGTCTGTGCATTTTTTCTCTTCAATATTTCTCGTTTGCAAGTTCATGCTGTCTCATCGAAAAACACCTCCATCCATTTTCTACTTGGCCGGTTGTGTGCAAAAGGGTTGGACCTTCCTGTTTCCTTCATAATTTTCTGTACCGTGTCTTTCACCTCAAGGGTGCACTGGAAACCGCAATATGGCTTTGCCAATGATCCATGCTTCAAGGCTGTTGTGGCAGGGCAAAAGCCCTGCTTGTGTAAAGAGTGTCTGTGTGAATGTAAGGTTGGCAGGGATGGGGTTAATTCTGTCCTGGCCAACAATCACAGGCCAATAATAGTCCTGATCTTTAAACACCCACACGTAACACAAACACTATCACAAGTCCACAGTGAGTGCTATAGTGCTTGTGGTGCAAATACAGTTAATTGAGAACAATGGTGCAGTGTTGTCCGGGTAAGTGCTGGCATATGGCGACAGCTCCGGATCGTGTTAGCCATCTAATAACAACAAACAAGTAATTTCTTATACACAACAAAAACAAACAAAATACTCATGATAACAATACGGGTTTTCCTTCCGGTTCAGCATTAACCAAACAAAGGAACAAATCACTTTTCTACGTCCCCTTTTGTACCATCACTCATGACCCCTTGGTTAACGAGTGCAACCGCTCCTCCAATCCGCGACTGCCACATCGTTTCCCTTCCAGGTCGATGATTTAGTGTACCTTAGCTCCGCACCCTTTTTAGATGGGCGAGTTCTGTCTAACCCAGGGAATGAATTGTCTGGACATCCAGTCCAGGGCACTCTGTTCTCTTTACACAGTGCCCTCACAGGTCAGGACGGAGATTTATCACCAAGAATCATAAGAGTGGCGGAATTGTTGATGTGTTCTTTTCTCAGATTCACCCACTGGAGCATCCTTTTTACATTTTTAACCTTTTGAAACAGAAAACAACAAACACAGGCTGGTATAAAAGCCTCTGAGTATTTAATGTCTGCTGTAAAAACACAAAGCTTTTAGAAACATCAAATTTGCTGGAGTAATGTGAAAATACTTCACAATCAATTAAGGACCACTCTTATCCAGTAATGCCACATTGTTGACTAGCTGACAAAAAAGCGTAGCCCTAAGTTATAATGTATTTAAAGGCGGCCACTTCAAAACTCACCAGAAGATGGAAGGAATGCATGATAAATAGGAGCAGCAGAGACAGTACAACAGTAGAAGACGATTAATGCATCAGGAAGAAATGAGAGGTGACAAGGAAGAAGCTATTAAAACTCAGTCTGATTCCCAGTAGTAAACTAGCCCACCTGCCACGTTGGTTTGCAAGGGCTGTGTGTAGAATGCTGGTACACAGTGTGTATAAACAAAGGCCAAGACGATCATGTAAAATAATTCTCAGTATTTCATCAGTATCCAAGAAAGTTAGCGTTATTGTTAATAGTCACAGTCCACAAATCTTGCTCACAAAAACATTTCCAGTGTAGTATAGAATGCATAAAACTCAAATGAGAGAAAAAAGTGTCTCACTGTCTCTGAGATGCAGTGATAACATATACCAGACTGTGTTAGAAAAAAACCTTTACTCTTCAAAGTAGAAATTGTGTTCTAAAGAGCTGTATTTTTCCTTTGTTTGATTATGGTTATAATTCATTTTTACATGCCTCTGCTAAGCAATTAAAAAAATTAGACTTGTGAACAAAGCAGCCAGATTTGTATTAGAATGCCACCCTTAAACCCGCCACTGCCAGTTACTAGCTTCTTTAAACTGGATGTCACTTAATTGTAGGCAGTTACACTGGGTGCTTTTTGTGTGTAAAACTGTAATAGGCAGTAAATATACCCAAGTATAGTTTATGATCTAGTCTTGCACTTATTTATCAAGTGCCTTGGAAAAGGTCCTGGGTTGGCCGATCAGCATTTAGCTACAGCGCCCCCTATGGCATGGAATAGTCTGGACATCAGTATCCGGGATATGATCAAGCATCAGATAAATACCCCACATGTAATGACTAAGATTACATTGATTGTAACAAGTAGGTTCAAAGAATTATCGAAGTGTAAATCTGATCCCAGATTGAATGTCTGATGATGTGATTGTCTTTTAGAGTGATGTTATTTTTAGGGATGTGAAAATATCAGTTTTTGGTCATCTTGCCAGGACACACTTGTGAAAGAGGCCTCGGTCTCTGGGTTTTTTCTTCGTGAATGAATGAATGAATGAATGAATAAATAAATAATGAAATAAATGGAGACGAGACTTCAGGAATGGGTCGCTGCATTTACATGACTTAAAAATATGCGTCATCGTAAATGTACGTTGTTATCAAGTCCATTCAAACAGAAAGCTTCAATGTCTGTCAAAGTCAATAGCAGTGAAGGTAGTTCTTTATTAAAAGCAGGTGGTGTAAACGTTTACTTCACAGTATCTTGTCTAAGCGGTAAATAATATCAGAGACCCGTAATTAACTAAGGAGGGGAGCGAGAGGTGACAAGGACGGAGACTGTGGGACGATGAAGAGACCCACCTGATGCTAAACATTTTGGAAAATAAATCTTATTAATGTGCTTCACTAGAAAAGGCAACACAGTGCCTTAACATCTCATAGCAGTGTTTTTTTTGTATGTGACACTTTATACATCACATCATTTTTTGATGCACATTTAACCTAACTTGTAAATGTCATGTATGTGTCCTGGAACATTCCACTAACAGTAGTAAAAAAAAAAATAATAATAATTAAAACATGTATTTGATATTGTCTGCTCTATTTGTGAATGTACTGTTTTCTAACACTTTGCTGTGGAATCTTTTATGAAAATCATAAAAATCTGAACAGAGGGGGAATTTGGTTACATGTGCATGAATCAACATTGTTATTCAATATGATACTATCTCTTTAAATGTGTTGTACTAGAAAACCGAATGGTGAACCACGAATCTCTGCTTTATGGTGCTCTATTGTAATGTCTAAACTGTGCATCCCAATCGCCTTAGAAACTGGACACTTACTAGGATTGGCAACTAACTGCGCCAATGAAAAACCTGGTTGTTTGAGCCAATCATTGATACTGGAGGATACAATCAAAATCTTTTGTCAATGGCTGTATTGTACAGAACCTCTAAAGGGACATGGTGTGAATTAAAAAAGAAGGATACTAATTCACACCATGTCCCTTTAGGTGTTCTGTAGTATTGTCTTGGTACAGCTTTTTAAATATATTGTAATACACATTTTCATGGATGTAAATAACTACAAAATCTTAAGTATGTTGGATTGTGTATTTATAGAATGTATTATAATTGATATATGTAAACACAAAACTAATACATTTACAACTCTGATTTAATTTGTATTTTCAAATGTGATAACAGTGCTACTCACAGCAAGCCGTCATTATAGGCTAGTAAACAGATTGTGTATTGACTCTCCAAAGCCTTCATTTTGAGCCTTGGCCCCTTGTATTAAGGCTTGGTTTGGTCTTTATGTAGGATAGGGTTAAACACAGGATTATTTGTGCTTCTGTAATGCCAAATTAGGAAATCCTACTCCAGTGATAAAAGATAGAAAAGCGAGTTGGAAAATTGTTCTGTAGTGTAGCTCCATGTCTGTCTGTTTTTAGAATATCTTTGATGCATTTGTGGCCGTCTTTATAATGCACTTTAACATTGCAGTGATTTTTAAAGCTTGGTCCCTAGAGGGATATTCATTTGTAATGAACTAATTTTCCCTGAACAATCAAAAGCCTCTCTCTAATATGTGCTCATTGTGAACATGCATAAAGCAGAAAAGTACAGGTGATTCATGATCTGGTCTCTTCAATGACGCGACATTGCTAACTTTTACAGGTTAGTATCCCTCTAAATGTTTACTGCAATATTCAATGGCAAATTGATACGGGAGGGCTTTTTGCTGTCTACTAGGGCGGTGCATGTACTTGGGTTTTCCAAGTACTTCCCTTTAACATGTTTTAAGTTGTTAAATATTAATTACAATCAAATAAAACCTCAAACACAAAACAAAGCTTTCTCTCGCCTACACAAGTATTGATTACCAATCTGACTATGTGATTGATAAGGAGACAGTGTGGTCCAGTGGTTAAAGTCCAGGGCTTGTAACCAGGTGGTCACTGGTTCAAACCAACTAAAATCATTCCGTTTTAATCTGTGATTATTTGTCCTTTCTTTTATCCGTTTGATATAAAATAACGTTTATCCCTTTCTGATTCTCACTTTGCTCGTTTCGATAGTATGTCAGTCTCCCCATTAAATTGTGAGATTGTAGGATTTAACCTCTGATTAATTCTTCATATGATTCAAATGAATGCAACTTGCAGGTGATTCCTGATGAAGGTGTTAGATTTCAGTTGCATTATAAGCAAGTTAATACAAAATAAATTACTGCATACTTTAAAGGGAAACTTCAAAACCTAGCACCTTGCAAAGAATAGAAAGCTTAAGACTTCAGTCCCGTAACATTAAGATCAGATGTAGTTAATGCCTATTACAACACTTAAGTAGTCTCTAGCATCTTACCAGTGGCTATGCACCAGGAGCAAAAAAATAGCCTCATGTTTGTACCCCAGCATGAATATATTAAGTTAGTTCAGCTTTGATGACGCTCATTAGAAAGGCAGTAGCTAAGAAGGGGAACTATGCAACTGACTTGAATGTAAAATTTGGCACCTTGATATGTACGCAATCTTGGCCAGTATATCTCCCAAATTTAGTGTTATTTATGTGTTAGACTTCACAAGATCAATTTGATTGATCTAAACAGTATCGAATCTAACGACACATTTCCATCTTCACCATAAAACCTGTAACATACATCTCATCTTGTTCAATATCAAACTGGGGCTGCAGCCTGTACTCTTCATTCACCAGCCATTAAAATGACCCTGCCAGTGTAATATTTGTGTTAAGATTCTCCTTCTCATTGGACCCTCAATAGGTAACTTCCACCATCAGCATGAGTTGGAAAGATTGAGTACTGCCAGCCCACAATCCCTTTCTAAAGGAAAACGATTTGATCTCTATCAGCTGCTGATGTCAATGAACAAACAATTGAAGCATTGGCTATCTACTTGATTTAGGGGTCAATGTGATCAACACTTAGCCCAATGGGATAACCGATAGCTGTATTTTATTTTACAGCATGTTGGATCACCCTGGATTACATTTCTCTTAATGTGCAGAAAACTACCCTACAGTTACAAGCCTTACATTAATGGAAATATAACCTGCCTGATGTTTGAACAATGGTAACTGCATTCACTCAGTGTTTCCTTTTGACTGACCCTTTGGAGTGATTTAATTATACATTTCTGGTTTGTTTCAATCACAAGAGTTTAACATACACTGTCATGTCAGGGGCGGTTGTACAGCATGGCCTGTGTAAAACGAGTTACTCACGACACCATGGAAAACATTGACTTAGCTTGCTTGCTTGAGCAGCAGAGAAACTGCAGGAAGTGAAAGCTCAGGAGTAGCTGAGAGGGTGCCAGGGTTAAAAGTGAAACTTTATTTGTGTACCAGGAACAGAGGGAAGAAATGGGAGCAATCTGATTGCAGATAAAGAGAGTATTTAAGCATCAGCTGGTTGTGGGTACTAAAGCATTTGCCAACTGAATGTCTGTTATGGAAAATCTATCACCGTCTGTCAGAGCTGCTTCCTTGCAGAATGAAATTCACTTGCAACTGAGAGATGCTGTTTATATACCAATTAAAAAAAATATATATATATATTTTCTTTTTTTCAATTAAATTTAGTAGTCGCCAATTGTTTTTATCATTTTCTCCCGAATTTGGACTAGCCAATTAATTTTAGGCTCTGCTCACCGCTACTGCCCCCCTGCTGACTTGGGAGGGGTGAAGACGAGCACACGCTGTCCTCCAGAGTGTTTCCTGTCAGCCGACCACTTCTTCTACACACTTCAGGCCCACCATTCAGCCACCTCAGAGCTACAGCGTTGGAGGACAACGCAGCTCTGGGCATCTTACAGGCAAGCTTGTAAGAACCCGGCCAGACCACGCTGGTGTGCAGTGAGCTGAGGACACTCTGGCTGACCTAAGCACCCCACCCCCCCAGGCACACGCTCGGCCAATTGTGCGCCGCCACGTGGCATTTTATTTGCTATAATGGCTTTAAGAAGTAAAAAAATAGGAAGTGTGCTGAAGGGTGATACATGATAGCCATCAGTGTGCTAATTATAGGGTTTAGTCTGAAACTGGAAAATAGAATAGAACCACTTTAGTGTAGATTTTAAAAGTGTTATTTTAATTTACACAGATTATCAACTGTATTCCAGCTTGTTTTTTTAACAGCATATTTGTGGCTAATTTTAATACTACCATAGAATCAACCAGTGCCATCTACAGAACATCACATATACATTTTAAATAAAAAGAAAATAATGTTTTCCTTTTTTGGGATGCTTCTTGCGCCCCGCACCTGTTCTCTGTGCATGGAAACCACATTTTTCCAAGCTGTCTGCGAAAACAGCACGAGAACTCTACTCATGGCTAATTTGCATATCGATCTCCTCCTTTCCCCTTCATTTGCATGACGTCAGCTGAAACGAGGGTCTTCGAATAAAACAAACTGGGCCAATGGAAACTCATAATGTATAGGGTCATTTTTCATTTGGCTCGAGCACAATGTCTCGAGAAAAATTAGAACACACACGAAAACTCCCCTATTGAGTGCTTTCAGACAAGCAGACACAATATATTCGTCAAATTTGCGTCTCCTGCTGTTTTGCCTGGTCGATCTATCATGTCTGCTTTCATTCTTAAGACTCCTTACTTTTATTGTACAAAATTACTTTGATTTGCACTAAGAACTTATTGATGCATTCCAGTGGGCACTGGTGTTCCTAAAATAAAGACTCATTTTGTGGGGTAAGTCCTACCCAGTCGTTCAGCTTAGGTAGTTAATGGATACAATTTGGTTTATCACAGCACTTGTGAGACTTTACATAAGAGTGTAATTAACTTCTCCTTTAGTGTTTTATTTCAGTTATAAAATTGATGATTTGGTTAATTACCTGCAATTGTTTTTTGGAGCCGAAATGACTGATTAATCTTGTGTAGAGGCTGTCTGTCCAATTGCTTGTCTGTTTGTGACATTTACATTTTTCCTGCCATTATCTGGATAACAATATATCTAATTGTGATGAAACTAAATTGGGTATTTGCAGGCACCCTGTCTGTCTTTCTGCCCATGCATATGTTTTTACATAGATCTAGAAAGCATCACTGTCTGAAGGTATAGGAAGGCTACATGTCTGTATGTCAAGCTTTCAAACATGTGTCTTACCTTTAGGTTGCATGCATAACACAAATAATCCATCCATCCATCCATTATCATTAACCGCTTACTCCTTTGCAGGGTCGCGGTGAGCCAGAGCCTAACAAGGCATACACAGGGCGCAAGGCGAGACTTCACCCTGGACGGGACGCCAGTCCATCGCAGGGCACCACACACACACACACACACACACACTCACTCACACAGAGGGCAATTTAGAGTGAACAATCAACCTGTACAGCATGTCTTTGGACTGTGGGAGGAAACCGGAGTACCCGGAGAAAACCCATGTGAACAAGGGGAGAACATGCAAACTCCACACAGACAGTACCCTATGCCGGATTTGAACCCAGGACCCTGGCGCTGTGAGGCAGCAGCACTACGCCACCTTGCCGCCCCTATAACACAAATAATCAAGTAAAGAAATCTATATAGAAATATATGATTTGATATGATATAATTCACCTCCCCAAAATGCACTCGCAATATTAGCATAAAATATTGTACTTCTCGTTACATATCTAAGCACTTTAAAACAAATTTGAATACATTTGATTAGTATTTATTTATTTTTTATTTTTTACAGAAGTTAAATCGCTACAGATTTTTTTGAAAAGGTAATATTGTTGCTTCCTGGTATCTAACAATTTCCATTAGTCTGTAAAATAGTATTGCTGCTAGACCATTTGACAAAAATGGACACACAGGGAGTAATTACCAACTTTTAACTCTGCATTTGGAGTAAACAAAAGATCCAGAACCAAAAAAATATTCAACAGAATTGATTTGTTTTAAGATGTTTTAAACGAGTAATAACTGTATTATAAAGTTGTATATAAAATCAACTGAACTACTCGCGCCCTCATTAACCCTCTCTAAAACAGTTCTTCAAAACCTTTATCCATGGAAACATGGTGCAAATCCCCCGCACAACCCATGTGACCTTTCTCTATGGATGTTGATACACTGATCACGTGTCTCTTTGTTTTTAAGGTTACGGTCATATCTACCCCCTGACTACTCCAGGGAAAGTTGTGTGCATGCTGTATGCCATGGTTGGCATTCCTCTCATGCTTCTGGTCCTTACGGATGTGGGAGACCTGCTTGCGCTGCTCCTGTCCAATTCCTACAAGAGACTGCGCAGGCTGAGCAGAAAACACCTGTGCTTCAAACCTTTCTGGGTGGATCCGAAAACCCCTGATGATGCCCCCCCATCCAGGTACACCTTGAACGGGGAGCTGGAGATAAAGGGACCTTTAGAAATCACACAGGTGCTGAAGGCCCAGTCCTCTGTCAAACGCAAGTCCCTGCAGCTCCGCAACGCCGAAATCTTCAACAAGATCATCGCCATGGAGAACCTTCCGCTCGTCCAGCTGAAAAGGAGCATGTCTTGTCCACAGTTGGACCAGCTTCCCCCGTCCAAAAGCATCCCAGCTTTTACAGGAATAGGTGAAGAACTTGACAAGCTGAACGTGCCAATGACACTGATTGTAGTGGTTGTGTTTGCCTATATCCTCTTCGGAGCATGCGTCCTGCCGAATTGGGAGACAGAGTGGAAACCATTTGATGCCTTTTACTTTTGTTTCATCACCTTGACTACAATCGGCTTTGGAGATCTAGTGCCGAGCCATCCCAACTTCTTTATGCTGACCTCTTTGTTTATCATCGTTGGGATGACCATTATGTCAATGGCGTTTAAACTGGGACAGTCCAGGATAGTCAGTTGCTATAGGAAGCTTATTCAATGCATTAGTGGTGGTATGGTGAAAGAGTACTGAACAAATGTAGTCTTCAAATGCATGAACAGTCTGAGATTGCTTGCAAACTTAACCCTGTCTAGCCAATACATATCTGTTAAAACAATATCATTATATCTGGCATTGCTCTCTGTATAGTACATTCTGTAAGGTCATATACACTGTACATGTTTTATGATGGACAGTATTTTTAGTAAAGTGTTATTTACTTGTTTTAACTTGAATGTTGGGCTTAAACTCAGGCTTTAGCTAGTTAATTAAAAGGCAAAATCTGTTCAGTGTTAAGAAAATCCTAGTATAACTTGAAGGAACTGTGCTTCGTAAAAGAATGTCAGAAGAGAATACCTGAAGTGGATGTTGAAGTATTACATTATGCCTCTTCAATTACCATCGCCACAAGCCATTCAATCCTGAGCCTGTTTCAAGCACAGATTGTGCTGAGTTATATGGTGAGTTTGTGACCCAATACCCCGTTTACACTAGCACACCCGTACCGTGAGGGCTCCACGCCCTCACGGTACGGGTGTGTTTACACTAGCAAATAACCGAGCCGAGCCGGAACCAAGCCGTGAAACTCCAGCCCTGCAACATATCTGAATCTGGCTCGGGGCCGAAGCAGGCTGTGGGCGGAGTTACTGCATTTCGTCATCACGCTCAAGCGTCATTACAAGGAAAAGTGGCAAAGCCCAGGACCACAACCGGTAAATGTTTTCATAACTCCTTACCTTTACGCCGCGGGACACAACACACATCTGACTAAAATACTAAATAAAATAACCCCCTCTCTATAATACGCATATAGTGAATCAAAAATGTTACTTTCCGTGAATTAACCATGCATAAAGCACAATGTAATCAACGCTATATTTTTTACCAAAAAAAAAAAAAAAAAAGGTAACATTCCCACTCGTGGATCGCAGTTTGATTGCAGTTTGTAAACTATAAATAGCCTGGCTAAACAGTGGTCGGGAGTTCAGTTTGAAGCGGCAGACAACCAAACCAACAAAGTGCCAGAAGGAGAGCGGGTAGTGAGAAGGGAAGAGGGAATGGGATCGCCCCAGGTTCGACTGCCAGAGCGGGGCTGAAGCGTCTTGTCTCCCGGAGAAAGCTGCAGCTCCTCTCGCAGCAAAAAAATATTTATTTAGTTATAAAACGAATGCTGAATAAGACGTCTGTGTTATAAAGTGCCAGCGCAGCATTTCTTCAGTTCAGATACTGTATCAAAAGGGAGAGACAGAAACGAAAGTTACACTGATAAGTTGTTTACAGTTTGAACACCGGTACTGTATTTACAGTAGAAATATTGCACTTGTATAGGGAATTGTATTTCAACGCCCCCCCCCCCCCCCCCCACCACACACGAGTGCATATTTCTCTGCAATAAAAATAAATACAAAAAATCCATGGTAGTTTTTATTATTATTATTAAATTAATGCTTAGTTCTATTTTAGCAGTCTGTGCGATTTAATTGAATCGACAGCACGTTCATTATGTGTGATGTCTCTCAGCTCAGCTGGCCTTTCTCTAGTGTAAAAGCAACTCAAGCTACCCGAGCCGTACCAGGCTAGCTTGACTCGGCACCGGCTTGGCTCGGGTGTGCAGGTGGAAAAGGGGTATTAGGGGCTACACTGGGATCACAAAACTTGTGACATGGAGGGTTACTGCTGTGCCACCTGACTGCAGGTTCTATTAAAGGAATTCTAAACAAAATAGTTCCATAACACCAACCCCCCCCCCCCCCCCCCCCCCTCCCCCACATGCATACACACATGGGTTCATAGTACAGGTCTCACTTGTACACTTTTGAAAAGTGAAAATATGACATTGCAAACATATTTTCATTTTAAAACGATATGGGACCACACTAGGTCAAATAACGTTTTCAGTTTGCTTGCTTTGACCAGGAAATATGTTACACTAGTATTTCCTAGGTTATTTTACCTCAGCAGTTTCTTCGGGGTCGAGCATTTTACTGGCTGCAAAGCTTGTCAATCATTAGGGTCAGCAGCTGGTTGATTACTAACAGGAAAGGCAGCCATGAAGGGGTGGAGACAATTTCTCTCTCCAGGTGAAATGACCGCTGTCCTTACAAAGAGATACAAATGGCAAAGTCATAGGCAAAGAAAAGAAAATAGCAAATATATTAAATGATTACTTTTCACAAGTTTTTACAAAGGAGGATACGGACAACATGCCCCACATGTCGACCTGTTCCTATCCAGTTTTAAATAACTTTAGCATAACAGAGGCAGAAGTGTTAAAGGGACTAGGAGCTCTTAAAATAAACAAATGGCCTGTGGCCGGACGAGATCCTCCCAATAGTACTCAAAGAAACGAAAGAAGTTATTTACAAACCGCTAACCAAGATCACACAACAGTCTCTTGACACAGGAGTTGTACCGACAGACTGGAGAATTGCAAACGTAATACCGATCTACAAAAAAGGAGACAAAACCGAACAGGTAACTACAGACCAATAAGCCTGACTTCTATTATATGTAAACTTATGGAAACTATAGTAAGATCCAAAATGGAAAATTTCCTATATGGTAACAGTATCCTGGGAGACAGTCAGCATGGTTTTAGGAAAGGGAGATCATGTCTAACTAACCTGCTTGATTTTTTTGAGGATGCAACATCAACAATGGATAATTGCAAAGCATATGACATGGTTTCTTTAGATTTCCAGAAAGCTTTTGACAAAGTCCTGCATAAAAGATTAATTCTCAAACTGAACGCAGTAGGGATTCAAGGAAATGCATGCACATGGATTAGGGAGTGGTTAACATGTAGAAAACAGAAAGTACTGATTAGAGGAGAAACCTCAAAATGCAGCAAGGTTACCAGTAGTGTACCACAGGGATCAGTATTAGGTCCTCTGCTATTCCTAATCTACATTAATGATTTAGATTCTGGTATAGTAAGCAAACTTGTTAAATTTGCAGACGACACAAAAATAGGAGGAGTGGCAAACACTGTTGCAGCATCAGAGGTCATTCAAAACGATCTAGACAGCATTCAGAATTGGGCAGACACATGGCAAATGACATTTAATAGAGAAAGGTGTAAGGTACTGCACGCAGGCAATAAAAATGTGCATTATAAATACCATATGGGAGATACTGAAATTGAAGAAGGAATCTATGAAAAAGACCTAGGAGTTTATGGTGACTCAGAAATGTCTTCATCTAGACAATATGGGAAAGCTATAAAAAAAAAAAAGGCCAACAAGATGCTCGGATATATTGTGAAAAGTGTTGAATTTAAATCAACGGAAGTAATGTTAAAACTTTACAATGCATTAGTAAGACCTCATCTAGAATATTGTGTTCAGTTCTGGTCACCTCGTTACAAAAAGGATATTGCTGCTCTAGAAAGAGTGCAAAGAAGAGTGACCAGAATTATCCCGGGTTTAAAAGGCATGTTGTATGCAGAGAGGCTAAAATAATTGAATCTATTCACAAAGAAGACTACGTGGTGATCTGATTTAAGCATTCCGAATTCTAAAAGGTATTGACAATGTCAACCCAGAGGACTTTTTCGACCTGAAAAAAGAAACAAGGACCAGGGGCATTCAGAGCAGAAAATAGGAGGCACTTTTTTTACACAGAGAATTGTGAGGTTCTGGAACCAACTCCCCAGTAATGTTGTTGAAGCTGACACCCTGGGATCCTTCAAGAAGCTGCTTGATGAGATTCTGGGATCAATAAGTTACTAACAACCAAACGAGCAAGATGGGCCGAATGGCCAACTCTGGTTTGTAAACTTTCTTATGTTCTTATCCATCCATCCATCCATTATCATTAACCGCTTACTCCTTTACAGGGTCGCGGTGAGCCGGAGCCTAACCCGGCATACACAGGGCGCAAGGCGAGTTATGTTCTTATGTAACATGAAATTCTCCTGTCAGGACACTGCACTCTGATTGGCTATCATATTATTGTTAATAAAACCACCACTCCACACTGCTGCCCCAATTTACACAAGCTCTGCTGCCCCAATTTACACAAACGGGTGCTGAAACAGTTTGAAAAGACTTGTATTGCCTTTTTATTGTCACTTAACACAGGAGCTTGACAGCAAATATAGGCAAGCTACTGTACCCTGGTTGAGCTCACTGGGTGCCATAATTTTCCTTTTAATTTGCCTTTAGCTGGTTTTGAGCTGCTGAGCTTATCTAGCGAACCCTAAGTGCCAGTGCTGGAATGAATTCAAATTAAAGGCAGCGTTTGAGAAAATCCCAGAACCGCTTGGAATGATTGCAAACTCCATATAAAGGTAAGGGGAATGTATGAATCAATCATAAACACATTTTAACCTACTTGGTCTTTCATGATACTGTATAACCTTCAATTGCCCTTCAAATCACAACCCAAACCTTGAGAATAAGTAGTTCTCTATATGTCCTATATCTTAAAACTCTCACAAACCTAATCTGCAGCATTATCTTTAAACCTACCTCCACTATCACCTGCAGTTGTTAATAAAGAGACTGATGAACACATTGCAGTGTTGTTCAGTAATTGTTTTATGCTTTTTTTTACATGCAGAGCTGAAGGTCAAGCTATCTTGGCTCCCAAACTGGAACTGAATATAAAGACAAGATCCTTCCTTTCAAAGACCAGGTGCTCTGGGTTTAATCGGTCCAAGCGGATCACCTGGCCTATTTTCCTGCAATTGTTCTTGATGCGTTCAGTTAGCCAGTCTCCAGTCTCCACCCATCACAGTGCTAGATTTGGTTATTAATATCAACAGAATTGTGGAAAATCTGAACATTGGTTAAAAATCACTTCCTGTGTTTCAGGTAACAAGACCCCTTCTAGTTTCCTCTGCTGTATAGAAGGTGAGTGTAAGGCTCATGTGGGACCCTATTTCCAGTAACACAGGAAGGAAATGAATGGATAGTTTTATAGACAAGAAAATGAATTTCACCTGAGTAAAAACAAAGTCTGGAAAACAAACATATACAAGCAACAAACCAATAAGGGCTAGATACTCAAAGATCTTTATTCCAAATCGTCATAGGTCAAAGGACAATTATTTCCAATAAAGCTACCCAACTAGAAATAAAAATCCCAGCCATTGAATCTAGGGGCTTGTAAACCATTTGAACCAATCATTTCCAATAAAGCTACCCAACTAGAAATAAAAAAAACCCAGCCATTGAATCTAGGGGCTTGTAAACCACTTTGAGGAGAAAATGGAACTAAGGAAGATTTGGAGTAATAAATAGTTTTTAGTAGAACAGCAGTCTTGTGAGATTGTGTTGTAAGACAGTATGTTTTTAATGCTAAGGATATTACACTTAACAGTTCATCAATTCAGTGGGGGCAGCAGTGTGGAGTAGTGGTTAGGGCTCTGGACTCTTGACCGGAGAGTCGTGGGTTCAGTCCCCGGTGGGGACACTGCTGCTGTACCCTTGAGCAAGGTACTTTACCTAGATTGCTCCAGTAAAAACCCAATTGTATAAATGGGTAATTGTATGTAAAAATAATGTGATATCTTATAACAATTGTAAGTCGCCCTGGATAAGGGCGTCAGCTAAGAAATAAATAATAATAATCAATTCATGGATTGGAGCCACAACAGCTATTAAACTGCTCTATGAAAGCACAAGGCCATTGCTTTCATTATACTAATGTACTGTACGCAACAGGAAGCATTTTTATATTAAACATTTTCTAGAACTGAGTCTTTATACGGCTATTAGGAATGAAACAAAATCTGGTGTTTATTTAATGCGCTGCATTATTAAATATGTAATTATAAATTGGAACAGTAACACACTTGCATACTGGTACTGTGAAAACAAGTATTTACCTGTCCTTACTGCACTAGCCTTTACACCCCAGAATGTTTTTAATACAAGTGAATGAGAGAATCACTTGATACTTAACCAGTTGCCCAGTCCCTTGGGCGATCACTTGATTTGGGTTGAGCACTGCACTGCAGAACCACATGTTTAAGAAGAAATCATAAATATTACTGAACCATTTGTTAACACATTTTAATGTTTTATTGTTTTAGACTATACTTTTAAAATTGGACAATGGAGGACATAGAAAATACAACAGTGTATTCATATACTATTTGACTTCTTGCCCACTGGTCTGTGATGTGATCATTGACCACTATATAAGCCTGGGAACTGTAGAGGCGGAGAAGAGGGAGATGGAGGGATGCTGATGCTAGCACGAGCGCTGTTGGCTGACTGGAATCCTGGGAATTTATAAATGCTGTAGTGCTGAGAAGTGACGTAGCCCTGGGGCTGTCTCCTCCTGAACTATGCCGAACAAGCATCCTTTCCAACATAACGATACTAAAAGGAGATACTGTCTAATCAGCAAGTGTTAAGCACCCTCTTGTCACTAAGTGATACAGTGAGCAGGCATAAAGTGTATGAGACCCTGGGTGCATATGAGCAATTCCATGTTTTACTATAATTTGTTGTTGTGTTACCTGTACACTGTGGCTAATCAAGCGCATAGTAAAACCTTGAATGAATCAAATTGCTATGCAATAAGTGTCTTCTCTCCATCACTGACCCCTCGGTGTATATAATATATAGCAGACCTTGATATTGATGTAGTATAGCCCATTTCTTTGTATTAGACAGTTTGTATCAGATGTAAATGATGTCACATTAAAATTAGCTATACTATTTAATTAATCTTATTTAACTATATATTATAAAAAATACAGATTGTCTGTGTAAGATACACGTTGGTTTTCACCCACTCAAAGTCAGAGTGGCCAGTAAACCCACTCTCTCGTGGTGTTGATATTAGCTTGTATTGTACAGCTCCCTGTACAATATTCTATATCTACTGCATTGTCAGAATGCACTTTTCAAAATTCTGCGCAGATAGAGAAATATAGAAAACAACCATATGGGTGACCACTAGATGGCACTACTGTCAGCCTATAAAGAAATGTCCCTTTCTATTGCAGCATTTCAAGGCATTACCCTCTGACAATGATGTCTGGATTTTATACAGAATGCAGTGCTCTCATACCACTAAGAAGCTTTTACATTACAGGGCTCCTCAAATACTGCAGACAGGAAACAGTTTCCACGTTATTGAGCAGCACAGTTATAATATTGTATTTAAAAAAACGAAATACATTTTTTTACAGAAATAAAAATTATGAAAATGAAAAAAAATGAAAAAAAAAAATAGCTAATGTATTTAAAAAGTGCACAGTCCTACGTTGCCTGCTACCAGATTAAGAGTTCATTCATAAAACGTATGGGTTTGGTCACACTAATGGGGACAATGTCTAGTATTGAAATGTAGTTGTTCTTTGCTTATAGCATTGCCTCATTTGTATAATGGCACAATGTCTGATCAAGCCTGTGTTGCATATTTCCATGGCAGGCAAACAGAACTGAAGAGCAGCTCCTGAACTCAGTGAAATCACCTTTACATAGACTTAAACAAATAAGAAAACACAGAGTGAGTGCAAACCTCTTAAAAAGGAAAGGAGATGTCATGTGAAGTTATTGAAACAAAGTAACTATATTAGGAGCCCAAATCCATCTTGGACTTGTTAGATTGAAGCTTTACTTGAGCTAGTAAAAATGTAGCTAGATGCATAACATTTGACTATATTACTATTTTAACCCCAAAACGAGTATTTTTTTATAACACAGCAAATATCTCCTCTTGATCTTGGGTAGCACAGATTTAAAATATAATTTGGGACAGCAGTTTCATGAAGATACGCTTCACTGCAGGATATGAAGGGTCGAAATGACTTGAATTAAGGGCATTCTATATTTTGCTTCCATCAAATATCAAGTTTGATATTTGTTTTTGAATCTGTGAGTATTTATGATATAGAACTTACAAGGAAATAATTTCCCTTACTGTGTACAAACTATAAACAGGACCGCCAGTGAAACCCCTAATCTATTTGTAGTCAGGGGTAAAGTAGAAAGTTAAAAGGTTATTTAAATGATCTGTAATATACTGACTTAAGGGTGAATGTCATTGTTTAATATTAATATCAAATAAAATAAAAATCCTGATTGTTTTTTTTTTTTCTCTCTCTAGGATTGAATATTATTCTCTAGGATTGAATATTATGATGGTCAAACCATTTAGGGTCAAATAATAATGAAAACAATGTTTAATCTCTTGTGGCCAATATCTTGTCATCTACAGTTGATAACTATAATGCATTCTATTGTTCTGTAGTCATATTACAGTAAAATAGCATTTGTCAATATGGGGTGACATTCACAAGTTGCTGACCCCTGCTTATTGAATATTTGGAAACCATTCACTGACACTGATGTTTCACTAGAGGGCAGGATAATCAAAATTCCTGTATATCTCTATTATTAACCATTTCACACGCACATTGTACCAACGCTTGAACATTGAAGCCATCAACACAAAGCACAACGCTGACTAGTAGAGATCAAACCATTTCAGCAGTGTTTTATACAATCACGCCACATTTTTAAAAATAAATAAATAAATAAAAAACCTTCTATAACAATCACAGTCAAACAAAAAAAATGTAAACAAATGTAAAAGGCACTTTGAATGCGTTGTCTGTTTCAAAAAAGTGGAATTTATAAAGTATTTGCACTTATGACATCGATTAATGAGATTATCAGCATATAATCCTGTGCAGAGTTGAATGTACTAGTTTTGTAAGAACTATCTGAGGTTTTTTAATTAACCCACTAATAAGCTATGTGTTTAAACGCTACTTAATGCTGATTGAGAAGAAAGCCATGTGTGAGTGATAATTTAAGTATTTGTTTATTTTTGCCACATTTTAAAGTATTTACAGCAAAATGCAATTTGCAATTTTTGTAAAAAGAAAATCAGTCAATCAGAGAACCATCGGATCAATTTCTAGAAGAGAAATTCGTGTTTTCTCTATCAAATTAAAGGTATGGTTGAAACAGAAACAGGTGTACTTATTATGAGGAACACGTGAACATTATGTTTGACAAGAAATTAAATCTATACTTTTTGCATAGGTTTTGCACTTTATATACCTTATGTAACGTATGCATGCATACATTGCATAGTATGCATATTAAAATGCTTTTTATTAATTTTCACATTCCCTTACACTTCTATGATGTAATACGTCTGAGTTCTGTTGCTCGCATATTCCAACTTAAATAGGCAGCAGTGTGGAGTAGTGGTTAGGGCTCTGGACTCTTGACCGGCGGCTCGTGGGTTCAGTCCCAGGTGGGGGACACTGCTGCTGTACCCTTGAGCAAGGTACTTTACATAGATTGCTCCAATAAAAAACTAACTGTATAAATGGATAGTTGAATGTAAAAAAATAAATAATGTAAATGTATGTAAAAATAATGTGATATTTTGTAACAATTGTAACTCGCCCTGGATAAGGGCGTCTGCTAAGAAATAAATAATAATAATAATAAATAGGTCCCTTTGAAACGGTATGAAAAAGGTGGGACCAGCATAGTTGAAAGGTCAATGCAGCAGGTCATTTCTGCATGCACAGATAATGCCAGGTGGATTCTAATATTGAGAAAGTCAATTGAAATTCCGTAATGGAGAACCACACCTCAGAACCACTCTGACAGATTGTTAACATCGTATAAAAGTGGAAAAAACACACTTTTTGTAGATACATTCAGACGAAACCGGCAGATGTCTACCCTAACTGTGAATTTCTCAATTGTCCCAAGAGTGGACGATTTGACATTAATTGACGCTCTGCATTGTGTGTCACAAGAAGCACAGATCTATCTGACATTGTTTTCGTGACACATATTGTATTGGCTTGTGTTTATACTAGTGTAACGGGACTGTAATGTAATTACACAGCAATGAAAAAAGACAGCATTATGAAATGACACACAGCAGCTGCTGGAGAAGCCGCAGCTGGGGACTATATATATATATATATATATATATATATATATATATATATATATATATATATATATATATATATATATATTAAATGGGCAATTACCCTACCACTGCATATAGCTCGGCCACACCTCATCTAATTTCCAGAAATATAGACTGATGAATAAGAAACGTCCCCTGCCCACCGTTTATTTTAAATATTGGAAGAATTGGTAAAAAACTGAATGCCCTGTGCAACCAATTCTACTGAAAAGTCGCAAAGTAATCAAATAATGCCGGATGGTGATTTTACAAATGGACATACCCAGATGGTTAACACAAAAAAAAAATCGCCGAGGTGACGCTAACAACTTTGAGAAAGGAATTTGGAAGCCATTCCAATATTGGCAATACACATTCAGTATTGATTTGAAAGACCTAGCAATGATGTTAGTTATTTATACCATAAACAAGCTGTTTATAGTCGGCTAATAGCTAAAACAAGGAACATGTTTTAATGATAGCAGTACAGGTAAACGACTGACCATCTGATACGTCTTACGACCATTTCAGTAATAGGTTAGTGGAAGGTTAGTTGCTGGGCTGAGGGTAGCGGAGCTCTATAAATGGAATTACAGTTCTTGGCTTTGTTCGCTCCACTAAGCTTTTCCAGAAGCTTGCAGGTAGACAGAACAGAAACATGTGTTGTACTACCCGTCAGCAAATAAGTATTAAAACGATGACTTAGATGTTTGGGTTTCTGCTTCATTGTTGCCAATTTAGATGCTGGAACGTGCGCTGTGTTTTTGGTGAATGGAATAGGCCTATTGGGAAAATATACGTCTCTCTCTTCCCGAACTAGCACCGTATAATATGTGTGTATAAAGCAGGTTGCTTCGAGTCCTGTTGGCAGGGCCGTAACTAGGGCGGGGCGAGCGGGGCAGCCGCACAGGGCACAAGCTGTGGGGAGGAACACTGGGTGCGTTCACGGAGATCATTATGCGCAGATTCTGTGCAGAATCTGACCAGTTCATAGAAGATCATTGGCTAAATTGGTCAGACTCTGAACAGAATCTGCGCAGAATGATCTCCGTGAACGCACCCAGTGTATCTCTGCAGCCTCGATCAACCAGCCGTGCAGTCATGCGTGCCCAGCTTTTAATAGACGCAATCATTATACTGCCGAAGGCAAGCTCATTCACATGAACACCCCAAATCACATGATCACATCGTACCTTATGGTAATACAGCCGATGGAAACTTCATAATACCCCCATCAAACGATTTATTAATAATAACAATAAACGTAACAAAGCGAAAACGTCAGTTTTTACATAATATGTATTTTTGTCTTCGTTTAAAAAAAAGAGATTTATTAACCCTGTGCTGCCGACTCGCTTGTCATATCTTAGCTGTCCAATCATAAATCTTGTTTTTTTCTTTGGGTCACAACCATTATTATTATTATTTATTTCTTAGCAGACGCCCTTATCCAGGGCAACTTACAATTGTTACAAGATAGCACATTATACATTATATCACATATCACATTATTTTACATACAATTCCCCATTTATACAGTTGGGTTTTTACTGGAGCAATCTAGGTACAGTACCTTGCTCAAGGGTACAACAGCAGTGTCCCCCACTGAGGATTGAACCCACAACCCTCCGGTCAAGAGTCCAGAGCCCTAACCACTACTCCACACTGCTGCCATGACTGCTGTGAATGTCCCCATGTACAAGAAGGATATTGCTGCTCTAGAAAGAGTGCAAAGAAGAGCGACCAGAATTATCCCATTTAAAAGGCATGTCATATGCAGACAGGATAAAATAACTGAATCTATTCAGTCTTGAACAAAGAAGACTACGCGGTGATCTGATTCAAGCATTCAAAATTCTAAAAGGTATTGACAATGTTGACCCAGGGGACTTTTTCGACCTGAAAAATGAAACAAAAACCAGGGGTCACAAATGGAGATTAGATAAAGGGGCATTCAGAACAGAAAATAGGAGGCACTTTTTTTACACAGAGAATTGTGAGGTTCCTGAACCAACTCCCCAGTAATGTTGTTGAAGCTGACACCCTGGGGTCCTTCAAGAAGCTGCTTGATGAGATTCCGGGATCAATAAGCTACTAACAACCAAACGAGCAAGATGGGCCGAATGGCCTCCTCTCGTTTGTAAACTTTCTTTGTTCTTGTTATGTAATTGGTTTAGGCCTGCGGCGGGTGGAACAGGCCTCCATTACAGCCCCGTTCAATGGGGAATGGTATTGGCACTTAACTATTTCAAACGTCTCCCGTTCCACATGTCCAAAACTGCTGATCTACAACTCATATGAAAGCTAAAACTGGGAAAAACTAGTCGTCTTTGTTTTTTTTAATTAGTTTTTTTTTTAAAACCGTTATATCCGTTTTTTAAAAAAAAAATACTTTCGTAATGTTGTAAAATACACGCATCCCAAAACCTTGTGTAGCTCTGTACAACTGAACAAGCTATTTCAATTCTGATTTCGGTTTTGAAATCCTTGTAAAATTGTACAGCTCCTATCTACTTAATGCCTTTCTGTTGATAGGCCTGTATTGGGTTTTAATTTCTGATTTACAGTTATCAAACTACAAGCGCTAAAACAGAAAGTTGTCATATTCATGCCTAATTATGTTCATTCTGCGTAGGCTAAAGAGTTAAATACGACTGCAGCAAAACAATTACTCAGCGTCCGACAGTTCGAGTGTGTGCTGATTGGTTTCGTCATTATTTTTATTATTTATTATTTTTTAAAATGTTTTTTTTATTAACAATACACATTTACAAAAACAAATAGGCCTAGGCAGTATTGATATCAACATACACTACATATTATATATAATTATACGTATAGGCTACATATCCTAACTCATATAACGTAAAAATAAAAAAAAATAATAATAAAATAAAAAAAAAACTGTAGGGGGCGCAAATATTCTTCCCCGCCTCGAGCGCAAAAAAACCCCCAGTTACGGTTCTGCGTGTTGGTCGAGGTAATTGGTTCAATTGTTTATTTATTTATGAATGTATGTAGCTATCCCAGGTATTAACGTAAGGTAGCCTACAACTGAAAGACTCGGCTGACTATGAGGTAATTCAAATAGAACAGGTCCAGGAATGCATGGCCATTAACACTAGAAGATAATTACAATTAATTCAATAAATTAAATGTCACGGTGAATTTAAAAGTGTATAAAGCTTCACAATGGAGGAGGAGTTGAAAAAAGCTCTAAATTAACCGAAGCACAGAAATGGATGTTGGTATATTCATCCTTTTAAATTTCGTTCGAAATGTAGATCAAAATAATAGAGACTAAAGATAAAGATTGAATATTCTAGAATGGTTGTTTTTCGGCTACCCAACTCGTAGAAAAATGTGTAGATTACAGACATGAAAAGCGCAGTGGTTACTTCAAAAATATAACAGAATCAATTATGCGTGTTACACAATTAAATAATGTGTATTGGTCATAAACACATTCCTTTTGAATATGCATTTTTGTTTCAAATAAGTTGCATAAACCTGTTGCACAATTCAATAATGGCGTTGTGTTAAGATAAGTTTACCTTGCCCTGTATTCAATTGAATATGTGTTGTGTATTTTATTTATTTATTTTACAAAATAACTGCAACGCAAGACACGTTGCTGTGTTTCCACACGTCCATAAAAAAAGTGGCGCAGCATATCGTTTCAATAAGGCAGTAGTATCCCTTGAAATATTTAATATACCAGATTCGAATGTACACTTATATTTATGAAATGCATTAAAATGTGAAGCTGTGTCGTTAATAAGTAGCTGTCCATGTGTCTGCATGTATCCTCCTAGCCTACAGTCCCGTGTTGAGATGCTGATGTAATCTGACTGTCAGGGCGATAGTATTAACCATTACCAGTGTGACCAGTTCAGCAACAAGTGTCTCATTAAATAGCAATCTTTTTAACAAATAGAGGTAAGGTTTTCTACAAAAGCAGCTGTGAGGAGTGAGTCTGAAACGCAGCTGTAGGGCCACATTTTTTTTCATGGGCGTACAGTAACAGTACAGCGTTAACTTTGCTGTTTATTTGCTTGATTTACTAGATGTTATGCAGCAAAACACGTGTTTATGTACACATCGAACTGGTCGTGTCCCAGTCTGTGTGTGTCATTAAATTCCACCTTTTAAACATGATTGATAAGGCTTCTGTGACGTCAGATGCAAGACAAGTTAGGGAACCTGCCCACAGCTATACTGCCCTGTGTCTCCTGGAGTATTAGGAATCAAGAGGTACTTTAAATGAACGTGGATTGTATTCAGAGTAAGATTTATCTTTTCTTTTCTTCAGTAGATCTGTTTTTATTCTGCGACTTTATAATTTGCTTTTGGTTATTTAGCCATATATATATATATATATATATATATATGCATGCAAACCAATTTTTTAAAATAAATAAATACATAAATAAAAACAGTAAGAATTATTCACATTGATATATGATCGCTATTTATTCATTTGCCTGTCAAAAGTTCTGCCATGTACTAGAAAACATAATGTCAGATATTTTGAGAAGCAACGCATTGAATGTGTCATGCGGGACTTGTCTGATGCATAAAAAAGTATTTTAAAAGCACAGCAAATTAAAAAAAAAAACTTTTTTTATGATAAAAAAAACCGATATAATTTTAAATAATATTTTAAACGATATGTAATTTGTCTACTTTTTTGCCTGCACATATTTTGATCTGAATTCTGTCAGTCTTCAGTGTTTATAGGTAATGGCAGAAATGCGACGTTGACACACAGATTAGCGGAGTACATTATCATGCAGGCAGATGTGAGCGCTCGCTTGCTGCGTTGTGGTGTGCTGCTGGGATGGACGCACGAAGTGACCTGTTTCTCTCTTGCAGAGTGAAAGCGTTGCAGAGTGAAAGCGTTCCTCCGTGGATTCCTGTGGAAAATGGGTGCACTGCAAACCTTCAGAGAGTTCAGTGTTCTGGGATGGCTAAGAGAAGGCAGGCAGTCGAGGAGGCTTATTCTTCTGATCGTGTTCGTTGCACTTCTTCTGGACAACATGCTCCTCACTGTAGTCGGTATGTATGCAATTAAACTATTTTAAAATTCGTGACTAGAACCAGTAGAAAATCTACTGGCAGCAGCCTTTATGCATTTCTTATTAGCATTACACATTTCTACAGCCGGTAAAACAACACCAAATAGACAGCTGGCAGGAGAGTCACATCAGGGATAAAGATAGAGAGATATTTGTATTTTATTTAAGGGAAATGTTGTATTAAGCTTTTGTTTTGTTTATCTTAAAAAGCTGCCTTCATGCCAAAATGGTTCCACTGGTAAAGTATACCTTTATAGCTAGTACTAAGGTGATTCAAGAAACCAACTTAATGCGCATATATATATATATATATATATATATATATATATATATATATATATATATATACTGTTAAATGTTATATAGGCGATAACAAGCCATGGTTTATTTAATATTTATCTTGATAGGATTTCAAAGGATTCATGATATTAGCATTGAAGTATCCAGGGTAGGGTAAAGCACAAACAGCTGTTGAATATGAATAATCTATATATATATATATATATATATATATAGCTTTTATTTCTGTGTATTATCACCATCCCTGTCGCAGCTGGATATGTTTACATCATCGTGGTTCTGGAACATTTTTACACTTTTGTTTTGAAGATTACAATAATGTAATCATTAGGGAGGAGGTGTCTGCAGGTATATCTATCATACAAATAATGTCTTAAAATGTCATTTATATTAAAATTTAACTTGATAGTTTAACATATCTGGGGATGGGGACGGGAGGCATTTTCAAGAGTGTTCTTCTTCCTGCTGTTTTATAAAGTCATTTAACATCAAAAGCACCTACCTATTTTGCCTGGAGTGAATTTCAATCAGGGAAAACCACAGGTTTGGAGAACATAAACAAACTGGACTGCCATTAAGGTGTTTCTGATAAAGTGGAGTGCATGGAAGGCTATACTTTGGAAGAATGCCGTACATCAATAGCATGCACTAATGAATTATAACACAGGAAGGCATATCGTGATCTAGGGCATGTTGATTGGGATCCCTGACACTGTATACAAAACCACACGGTTCTGTAGAAAAGCTTCTTGCAGCTGGCCTTATTGATTTAATATTGGACACAGACATAAATATTTGACTTCTTCTGAATGAAGTGTGTGTTGGGAATAGTTTGGAGCAAGTGCATCTCGTTATGCTTAGGTATACAGGCTCTGGCTTTTTTCAGGTGGGATTTGCTGACCGTCTGTATTCCTGCTTCAGAATTCGATTATGCACAGTAATACCATTGTGTTGTGAAATTGATACCATTTAGAGATCTGTGGAAGGACACCGTGAGGGGGTGAAGCACCAAATGAAACTGGCATATCATGATTTATATTGCAGAGTGTTACATTTAAAACATCATTACATATTGCAACATGAAACAGAGTTCTTACCGAGATATTGTGGTGCTGTTATACATATGCAATTATAATTATTAGTACAGTAATTGCAAATGATAAACATTTATGTTAATTGTACATTGCTCTGTAGTGACTATATAATAATAATGGTGCTGTTATTAAAATGAGAATGCAAAAGAGGTGTACACGGCTTACAGCTGCTTCATCTGGTTTTATATATTGGACTACAGCATACAAACAGCTGCCTTATAATTATGAAAGCATCAACTCATATGTATATAATATAAATAATGAGCTGTGGTGAATGCTGTAAAGGTACACTTTCTTGCTGCTGGTATTGCTGTTCACGCGTGATTTTGGATGCTGAGGTGCACCTGACCTTCGTTATTTCTGCTCTAAGCACCCTAATATCACGAATAAAATAAAATATACAGTACTGGTACAAAGTATAGAAACACCAAATGATTTACAGCAAGACTAGGGGTGGGAATTGTACTGCCCATATTTCTTCACTCAGACCACTTGATTACTAAATATCTTGGTATCGCTGAATAGATAATAGTACCCTCTTTAAAAATATGCTAAGTGTTTTAATGAGTAAGACCTCTCACAAGTAGAATGGTACGCTGCAATATTCTTCTTTTTCTCGGAAGGCAGTACAACTGGGGATTGAGTTTGTTGCCGGCTAACTTCACTCAGACTATTTTTTCACTAAATATCTTGGTATCCCTGAATAGAAAATCATCTTCTCTTTAAAAATATTCAAGAGATTTTAATGAACAGTCTCTCCCACAAGTGCTGTGGTCCTCAAATATGATCCTTACTACCAATGCAGAATGACTTTTTCTCTTAATTTTATCCTCAGAAATAGGTTAATGACTAAAGGACTGCCAAGGACAGCACTGCATTGAATAGTATACCAGTCTAGGCACTCACCACCCAGGACAATCATTTTTGGGGTAAAATAGAGAATAAATGCTTCACCCTGTCATTCAGCATGGTTAGTAAATGAATCATATTTAGGTGTGCCACTGAACTTGGGAGATGGATTGCCCATTAAAAAATCCATAGCATATTTTTAAAGAGGAGATAATTATCTATTCAGAGATACCAAGATATTTAGTGAGAAAGTTGTCTGAATGAAGTTAGCCGGCAACAAACTCCCCATCCCCAGTTGTGCTGCTGTCCTAGAAAAAGGAGAACATTTCAGGGTACCATTCTACTTGTGAGATGTCTTGCTCCTTAAAATAGTTAGCATTTTTAAAGAGATGATTATCTATTCAGAGATAATGGGGCAGCAGTGTGGAGTAGTGGTTAGGGCTCTGGACTCTTGACTGGAAGGTTGTGGGTTCAATCCCAGGTGGGCGATACTGCTGCTGTACCCTTGAGCAAGGTACTTTACCTAGATTGCTCCAGTAAAAACCCAACTGTATAAATGGGTAACTGTATGTAAAATATAATGTGATATCTTGTAACAATTGTAAGTCGCAGATTCAGATTTGATTTTGATTTTATTCAGACTTGTCTTGACACTCCATAATCACTTCATGGCCGTGCTGGGAATAAAACATTGAACAATGAGTGCTACAGAGTTTAAATACCATTCCCTAGTTCTTCTCAGTCTCTACAACAGTGCTGAGTTTCATTAAGAGCCGTGTTCGTTGACTTTGTTTAACTTCTTCAGCAAGATGTTCTCCTCTTGTATGACTGCCTATATCCTTTGATCTAGGAATATATAGCATGTGGTGTTAGTTTCTAGATTTGTGCAAAAGTATAATTAAATGGTTGTTTAAACAAGTTTGTTATGGTGAAAACCAGTGACTGGGTGGTTCAGCTTTCACTGTATGTGGTGTGTAGGATGGAAAAGGTTATGTATAGTTGTGTAATGATAAAAATGTTAATAACTAGATCTTTGAACATATTAATTAAAAGAAAAATGTCCGGGCAGCACACTTGGCATACTAACATCATTTCCTTTAAGTGACTTATCTGATCGTCGAATTCCGTATTTCAGTTTCCCAGTTTTATTCTGTGGTTCTTTCTCATTGCATGGTTAATAGGACTAGGTTTGAGTCATGCAGCGCTGCTGTCTTACAATTCATGTTTTGTGATTTGGACCTAATTCCAAACACGGGACGCAACGCAAACGCACATGCCATATACAGCACTAGCTGTGTTCCACGCTCGGGTAACATGCCATATACAGCACTAGCTGTGTTCCACGCTCGTGTAACACACATGCCATACACAGCACTAGCTGTGTTCCACGCTCGTGTAACACACATGCCATATACAGCACTAGCTGTGTTCCACGCTCGTGTAACACACATGCCATACACAGCACTAGCTGTGTTCCACGCTCGTGTAACACACATGCCATACACAGCACTAGCTGTGTTCCACGCTCATGTAACACACATGCCATATACAGCACTAGCTGTGTTCCACGCTCGTTTAACACACATGCCATACACAGCACTAGCTGTGTTCCACGCTCGTGTAACACACATGCCATATACAGCACTAGCTGTGTTCCACGCTCGTTTAACACACATGCCATACACAGCACTAGCTGTGTTCCACGCTCGTGTAACACACATGCCATATACAGCACTAGCTGTGTTCCACACTTGCTATCACACATGCCATATACAGCACTAGATGTGGTCCACACTTGTATTCCTGTCCAAAATGGCATCAATGTTGACCTGGATTGAAAAGGGCCAGCACACAAGACGATGGCTTTTCTGTTTTGTTGCCGAAGAAAAAATGAGATCTGCATGCTGTCATTCTGTGCAGTCTGAGAAAGAAAGAAATGCAGAACACTTGGGTTCATGGCCATTTAGCAGTTTTAAGTAGGCCTATATAATAGATTTTTATGTAACTTACAAGCTTGTTAAATCTGAATCATTATTTTAAATGGTAACATGATATTTTAAAAAATTGTTTTTATTCCCAAACAAAATGGTAAGCCATAGTAAACCTCAAACAAAAAAAAATAAAAAAATACATAATGTATTTGCAGTAGTGTGAAACAGATTTTTTTCATTTAAACACATTTTTACAGTCACTAGCACCTACCATCCAATAAACCCCCAACAGATTTTTTAAAATGATTGAATTGAAAGCACTTGAAAGTTTCAGGGGATACATCTTTGGATAAGTGCCCAAACATGTTCACTTTTTACTGTATTTGATTAAAATGTGGTAGTACCTTATAGCTTGTGATGGGTAAAAAAAAATGCTGCTGTTGGTAAAAAATTGTGTTTAATGCTTTTATGTGAAAGCACATATTCCAAATATCCCAGAGCTCATCCTCTCTTTGGGTTACTGGGCAGTCTCCATACTATACCACATCACACCTATTTAATTTCTTTAGTGTGTTTCCTGTACAAGCACCCCAGGGTGCCCTCTAAGGAGCCCCTCTATCCTAAAACAATAATATTTAATCACCATGGCAAGTCTTCACATGCCAGGGCCGTAACCAGCCACAAAAAATCACAGAGGCACTTGCCCAAAGTGATATTATCAGGAGCTTGTCCCTGTTGATTTCTGTAGTATTCTGATCAGTTGATTTCAAAGTGGTGATAATAAGCGGAGAGTGACATTAACATAATATTAAGCTGTTTGTGTAGTGTGGCATACTTACATACAGGCATTTTCCATAACTTTAAAAATTTGTTACTGAAGAAGGCACCAGCAGCAACGTTTTGAGTTTTTACCTTACAGCTGCACACGCTTGCACGTAGGGTTCCAGTGTGAATCCTAACAAGGATATTCAAAGATTGTCATCTGCAAACAATAAGCACAGGGAATGAACAGCATGGAAAGCTAACGTTGGGGGTGGCTAAATAGTTCACAATGCAAGTCACAGCAGCAGTGTGGGCTGTAGCTCCAGGCAACTCAGCAGCTATTTGAAACAGCAATTGGTGTGCAGCTAACAAGGTTAGGGCTGGCTGGAGGAGGGCAAGTATTGACTCAACAAAACCATGATCTGTATTTTATTAACAATTAACCCTCTTTATGGTTCTACCCTTAACCCAGAAGGTCGCCTAATTAATTTAAACCTCAGTCGCACATTGTGGGGCAGACAAAAACCTTTTATGTGAAATGAGTGAAGCTAAAATAAATAGAACAGTGTGTTTTGCAGTTTGATCCTTGCTGCTTGTCTGGTACAGAGCTCATATCTAGAGTTTGAACTTTCATGTTTAACCTATATAAAAAATGATTGGTTACCTGTTCAGAAAAAAAACAGAAAGGTCACCTCTTGTAGTGAGTGTTGTGGAGGTTACTGCTATCAAATTATAACAGGTATGATGCTTACATGCATCCCCAGCCATAGCTGTAAATTCAAAATTACAGCTATTAGTTTGAGGGACAAAGCTGATGCCTGTGACCTATATCGTCACAGAGTAGTATTGAATACGAAATGGCAGTGAATGGTTTCATGGAAATGGGATAAGTGGTCTTTAAGACCTAGATGTTATTAGGTAAGCAGATGAGTGTTAGTATTGCAAGGAAACTAATTTGATGTCTGTGCGCAATACCAATTGCTATGTTAGTAAGGGTCCATTTATTGATTCCAATATCATTTCTACACATGGTCAAATGCACCCCACTTTATCAATTCCTTGTTCCTCTGTGTCCCGAGTTAGCTGAGTTGGCAAACATCCTCCCACAATTACTTACCTTGCAGCTGTCTTTACAGACCTGGGGCAAGTCATTGACAAAATCAAAAACAGTAGAGATCCCAAGAGAGAGCCCTGGGTACTCCCATCGTAAGAGGTTTCCAGTGAGATGGGCAGCCTTGTTTCAATCAGAGAACCAGGTCAAGGCTGATGGACCAAAGCTAAAACCACTGAGCTTTGCTAGCAAAGTAGCCTGTGGTCTACTAAATCAAATGCTTCACTAAGATCTGTAAAAACAGCACTGACTAGTTGTCCCTTATCCATGCTCCCAGTAAAATCAATAGTAGAATGGTTTGCCTAAAGGCCAGGTTGTTTAGCAGTATAAAGATTATTACAATTAACAGAAGCAGTTAACGGAGGCAAAGTATTTTTTACAAGATCTTTGAAAGTGCTGGCAGTATGGATATGGGTCTATAATTCCCACATCCAGAGGCTTACCAGCTTTATATATTAAAGTACTTGTAGCTAACAAAATAGTACCATAGAATTTCCCTGCCATGCACATCCATTCACTATATAGGTCTCAAAAGAGTAGTTTTGAAAAACACATGACATATGGCAAACATGTACTTTCATTTTAAAACATGACATCTGGCATTACACTAGGTTAAGACTGTATTTTTAGTTGGTCTTGTACTTCCTGGGTCATTTCACACAAAAAGAGTGACATTATCCCCACCCTTTCACTGGCTTCTTTCCTGTCAATAACCAATCAGCTGCTTCCCCTATTGACTAACATGCTTTTAGCCAGTAACATGCTTTGACCCAAAAGACACTGCTGAGGTGAAATGACCCAGGAAGTGCAAGGTCAAACAGATAACCAAAGAATAAGGCATAGAAACCTAATGTAGTACCAGATATCATGTTTTAAAACAAATACACGTGTGCTATAATGTATGTTTATTTTAAAAGTGCACATCTGAGACCTATGTAGCTAATGGAAGTGCAAAATGGCTAAGATTTATGGAATTATTTTGTTAGTTTCAATTACTTTAAGGGTAAGTTTCTGATTTGTTTGTCACCATATATTTGTGAAAGGTTGTGAAAAGGTAGACCTACAAAATACATTCAGTACACTGAAGGCACTAACTGAAATGTGTGTCCATAATATTGTTAATAACAGAGCTGGTAATGCTGGACAGTAAGAGCACATCACTGACAACGCCTCTTTCTTGTCTTTCCAGTGCCCATTATCCCCAGCTACTTGTACACAGCAGATCACAAAGCCTCTCCAGTGAAAAACCAGACGGCCAGTCCTGGGCCGGACACTGTGCCCTCCTCAAACACTTTTCAAAACATCTTCTCCTACTATGACAACTCCACCAGGCTGCCTGGCAACACCACTGAGGAGACATCCCAAAGAGCAGCCCGTTTCTCCTACACCACCACCACCACCAGCCCCGTCACCAATGCCACTGAAGCCCCAGCAGACTGTCCCAAAAAGGACAAGCGCCTTTTAAATGAAAATGTGAAAGTGGGTTTACTGTTTGCTTCAAAAGCTACCGTGCAGTTGATAACTAATCCCTTCATCGGACCTCTGACCAACAGGTAGGTTCCTTGAAGTTGTATTGAAAAGTTTTAGAATGGTGAATCCTCAATTCAAATTGGAATCCAGCACATCCGGTGTACAGATGTGTCCTCCGATGCACAGAACATCTTTTATAACAGTAAGAGACCCACACAGTGTATTTGGTGAAAGTCGTTTGCAAGTCTGCTATCTTTATTGAGATTCATTTTTAGCACAGGGCCCACATACATACAGCAAAACCATTAAAAGACATATTGGATTTATGTCTACAGTTCACATGACATTGTACAAGTAAGCTTCTAATGTTGTTACAAATAATTATTACACATCTAGAGTTTGAACAAAAAAAGGATTTCTTCATTTACGTAAAATGCTTTGAAAACTGTAAATAACTTGTTGAAACAAAACCACTGAGAATTAGTAGGCTATCCCGTGCAGTCGCTTGTCTCTGCTAATAAATTAAAGCATTTAAACTTTTGTGTGTCACTGACAGTTTCCTCCAAAACCATTATCAAAATACAATAATTAGATTGCTCTAGAAAAAAATAAACCAACTATATTACATTTAGCCGAACTGTGAGTAAGACGATACAATGTTTTATTACTGTAACTTTTATTAAGCAGCACTATAATAAAATCATAATAAAGCTGATGTTTCAATATGAATAGCAATGATGCTTCACTCACAGTAAATACAAGTTATGCTGCTAAACATACAGACACATCTGAAGTAGCTAAGAAATTATTGCATTATATTCTGGCTGGGACATTTCAATGTGGTGATTTTAATAAGCAAAGTTGTCTTCTGTGAAATATGTGAAACTAGAGCTGTCACTCACACATGCACAAACATGATCTTAAATGTATCTTCAAGAAACCCCCAGACGTGTGCTGCCACCTGTCCTCCTGAACTGCTCAGATAACTGAAGCAGTGGGGTCTGTGACAGTTGGAACAGCATTTTTAACATTTCTGAACAGGTTTGGTCAGTTTTATGAAATGACATCTAGATTTTAAACAGGTGTGGCTCTGAGCATCTCTGAGGGTGAAAGAGACCTTCGGTATAAATCATATCACCAAACCAGAAAAACCTTCAAACATTTACCCTAAGTTATTTTAAGTTCCGTGAAGTAAAACGTAAAGGTCTGGTTCCCAACTCAAAGGATTTTTCCACAGACCAAAAATATATTTATTTATACTTATACTGGTATTTCTTCTGTGCGAAATGCCAATTAACTTTCAAAGGGCAGCATGAGAGTAATGGTTTAGAACTGTAGATTCAGTTGCATTGCATAGGCCTAACATTGTATGAACCACTGATAAAAGCAGCATCAGGTCTTCAGAGAACTCATGAATAAACGGTTAAAGGCTGGTAGTATTTAAGAAGCCCCTCTCTGTTAGGTAAATGCATTATGATGGCTCTTTTGTATGTTTGTTTTTTTCAGAATAGGATACCAGATTCCTATGTTTGCTGGCTTTTGCATCATGTTTCTGTCCACTGTCAGTAAGTATTCCTCATGTTTAAACTATTACAGTACAGTAGCTCAGATTTCTGATATAAAAAGCTAATGCCATGTTTTATCTGTCTTGCAGTGTTTGCTTTTTCTGAAAGCTATACTTTACTTTTCCTGGCGAGGTCTCTGCAGGGAATCGGGTCCTCCTGTTCGTCAGTGGCAGGTAAGAACACACGGCATTTCTAATGCTCTATTTATTTGAAAAATGTCAGCCCTAAATCCAAAACATAAAAGGAAGAGTAAAAAAAAAAGCCCCTGAATGAAAAACACTAAAATACTAAAATAAAACGTTAATATTGTCACCAAAGGGTTTAGAAAAAGTATGCTAGCTAAGCAGGATCAAATGCTGTATGAAATAATTCAGCATTTGAGTACAGTGTGCATTTGTGTGTGTGTATATATATATATATATAGACACACACACACACACACAGTGTTCCCTCACTATAACGCGGGTCTCTGAATATGAGTGTTATAACCAAAGAGCGTTATAAACGGGGAAGGGGGTTGGGGGTGCCACGGGTCACATAACACACATCTGACTAAAATACAAAATAAAACCATTTCCTCTCAATAATGCACATGTAGTGAAGCAAAAATGTTACTTTCCGTTAATGAACCATGCATAAAGCACCATGTAATCAGCGCTATATTTTTTACAAAAAAAAAAAAAAAAAAAAAAAGGTAACATTCCATTTTAATTAGCAGTTTTTAAACTATAAATAGCCTGGCTAAATGGTGGGCGGGAGTTCAGTTTGAAGTGACAGACAAGCAAACCAAGTGCGAGTAGGAGAGCGGGTTGGGCGAGGGGAAGAGGGAATGGGCTCGCTCCAGGTTCGGCTGCCTGAGCGGGGCTGAAGCAAAGCTGAAACGTCTCGTCTCCCCGAGAAAGCTGCAGCTCCTCTCGCAGCAAAACAGCAAATACACTAGGAAAGATAACACATAATAGGTCTAATATTTATGTAGTTACAAAACAAATGCTGAATAAGATGTCTGTTATAAAGTGCCAGCACAGCTTTTCTTCAGTTCAGACACTGTATCAACAGGGAGAGACAGAAGTGGAAGTTAGACTGAGAAGTTGTTTACAGTTTGAACAACACCGATACTGTATGTACTGTAGAAATATTGCATGAATCACTAGTATAGGGAATTGGGGGACATGCTGTAGGAGCGTTATATCCGAGGCGCGTTATAATCGAGAGTCTTATAGCGAGGGAGCACTATGTATATATATACACAGTATGTATATATATATATATATATACACACACAGTATGTGGGTAATATTTGGGGTACCACACTGTGCTTGTGGGACATGTTTTAAAATGTTTAACATATATTTAGGGAGGATATTGAGTAAGTACTGTAAAGGGGTCTGAGTGGAATAGAAGTCCCACCCCCAGTAATTTTGTTTCAAAGCTGGTACATTGGACAATGTGCTGTATATATGCCATGTATCCATACACTATATACAAATGAGTATGGTAAATAATTGAATTGAATTGTAGTAATTTAATACAAATGTCCGGAGATGCACATATGCAATGCAAATACAGATTTGTGTACATTAACCAGTTACCTATAACGACCGACGCCAGACCACGGCTCCCCATTACAGAAAGGGGTTTTCTAAGTGATACTGTTTGTTTTCAGGTATGGGGATGCTGGCTAGTGTCTACACGAATGACGAGGAACGAGGGAATGCCATGGGGATTGCATTAGGAGGCCTGGCTATGGGAGTGCTGGGTTAGTATGTTGATGCATAGAGCACTTGGTTTATTCACTACATGAAGGCAGATCTAAATACCACCGTGGTTTGATTAACTAAAATAGGACAGAATTACACTGAAGAGACTCCTGTGCATTTACACAGCCCTGTTTAATGATCTAAGTAGTGGCTCTAGTTAGATCTAACGCTGTATAGACCCACAGATCTATTCTACTTGGAAAATGAAGTGAATCCTCAATATGTCACACGTATGAATATAAATGATACAGGGATCAATAGTAGACCAGCCTTTCTGTCTGTAATTCAGGATTTGCATTCAGGCTTTGTTGCTATGCGGTTTTACTGAACTCCCTTCAAATGGGTGCTGTTGAAGACCGTGCCTTTTTTTTAGGGACTGTTAATGAAAAAATAGATTTGTAATGGACATTCTAAGTATAAAATGATATGCAGCACAGACAAATTAATAAGTGCAAAATTGTACAGGGACAGGGAAGGGGACCGGGGGAGGTGGGGGGCGGGAAGACTACATAATATTTGATACTCATGGAAAAATAAGAATAGATACAAACATTTCCGCAAATACTGTATATCCTATGGTAGTTCGATTTTAAAGGTCAAACCATTTCCATAGTAAATATTTCATTTTTGGCCGTCACTATTGCAGACATGTCAAGTGTTGCTCATTAAGGAATTTTGTAGGAAAAAAACATCTAAGTAAAACATTTTAGTCTTAAAACATCAAACCAGTCTTGCTGGGTAGTTCTTGAGTAAAATGATAAGTCAGTCTGTGCTCTAACTAGTTGCAGAATTAATATTCAAAACAGCACATTCAGCAGTTCGTTTTTTATTTATTTTTATTTTTTTTCACATTTTTTACGTTACATTTTCTTTCACAAAAGGTTCAAAATACAAACTTGTTTTCTGAAAGGGCTTCGGCCTGATATCTAAATGACATCTCCTTTTAGAGTCAAGAGAATACCCTGTGGTGGAAGTTTCGTTCCCAGACCCTTGAACAGAGATTCAGGCCTTACAGACAAAGTGGAGTAAAACAAGTTTAATGGTTTGCAAACTCGAGAACACTTTCAACACACGTGGTGTTAGGAAAACATCGAGTAGAGTCCTGACTACGCAGAGTCAGTAAGCATAATATATACCTTGCAACCTACAGTTATTGCGAGCCAATCACAGAAGCTTAACTCAGTATACGTTGGATAGCAACAGCTTGGAAGATTAAGATGAGACCAATCATATACAACAATAACAACTTGTCTTATTTGCAAGCATCCTGTCTGTTATACCTATTCTAACTAAGTCGGTTACATTTCTGAGAAGTGTCACGGATGCAGCTTGCGATTACAAAATAAAGAGAACTTCCTCTTTCTAGCTAGTAGTCCGCCCTTATATGGGCCGTTTGCCCTGCAACAAGAAAGAGGAAGTATGTACAATAACAATTACCAGTACATGATACCTTATTACCATATGATACCTAAATCTTATAACACGTATTAGCATTTAAACCTGAGCACGCTAACCCTAAACAATTACAGCAGTAGCAACAATGTAATTATCCCAGCACAACCCTTTACAGGACTAATCAGTCCTTTCAGGATCATTTCTCATCCTTACAAAGGTGTTTAGCTTTCAAACGTGTACTGCCCCCGATGGGATGGTTCACTTTTCTTGTTTACACATTTAGGTTGTTATTATTACAATATATTATATAAACCACTGTTAAAAATATCAGCTGCTATGCCTTTTGATTTTTAGGGAACCAGAGAAAGTGCTAAAGTAGGGTTATTACTATATTACTACAATACATGGACACATAGGCTGAGGTGCAAAACAAGCAGAGAATGAAGAGTACACAAAACAGCATTCTCTGTGCCATGTTTGAAACTACACAACTGTGTGTAGTTTCAATTCTTCTGTTTGGAAATCAGACCATTTTTTTTTATAAGAGCTTTTATGTGTTTAGGTTCTGAGCATCACGGTTTTGTTTTTGCTTTCCCTTTCAGTTGGCCCCCCCTTCGGCAGCGTGATGTACGAGTTTGTGGGGAAAACGGCACCTTTTCTGATTTTAGCAGTATTGGCACTGCTCGATGGAGGTCAGTGAGTGTAGCGTATTTATTTAATTAAAGAAACTGCATTATTACAGTTACAGCTACCAAACGGTGTATTTATATCTGGCCTGCCTACAGCTCCATTCATGGAGATCTCATATATGCAGTTTTGGAACAAGCAGATTGGTACCAGTTTCACTGGTATTTTGTGGATTTGACCCAAAGTATTTGCTCAACAAAGTTTAAGATCTATGTAACAAATGAAATGCACAACAGGTAAGACTGATTTAATGACCTTTTATTTAATAATCTTTGTGTTGTTATCCCACAGCTCTGCAGCTTTTTATTCTGCAGCCATCAAAATCAGCACCTGAAGTAAGTACATAAATAAAAAAAGAATTAAACCATTTTGGGGCTAGTTAAACATATAATGAAAACAGTTTTATTTCATAGTCACTTGAACAGGTTATTACTCTAGTATTGTGCCTAATGATTTAATGAGGTGTAAATATCAGAGGTCAATCTGATCAACACCTACTGTAAACCCCTGCCAGAATAGATCAGAGAATTTTCAAGCTCTGGATTTCTTTTGACATGTAGTTTTAGGGGTATCCCAGGGTAAACGCAAATCAGTAGTTGATGCAATCCAGGGTGATTCCCCAGTACTGTAAAATGCTCTAATGAAATCCAGTGGCACCTTTTTAGACTCAACCTGTTAGGATCTATAAAACTACCTTTATCTGCTGTGCATAAGCAGGGAGGCCAGCATGTGTGGGGTATTAAAAACAGGGAACACCACAAGATCTATACAGACTGACAGCTAGGTCCATAAGGATGTGTACTTGCCATCAGGCTGAAATGACACTTTTTAGACTAACTGTATCTGATCAGAACATCTTACATGGAAAAATAGGAGGAGCCCTCTCCCCCAAACACATGCTGTCGTGCACAGAACCAGTAACTGTATAATTCACAATGACTTTCCATTAGCCCGGATATTGGGCATTGTGTTATTGCTCATTTGTCAGTGTTCTGTTTATCTTGAGCACATCTTCAGATACAGCCATGAGCTAATATAGGCGCTTGTCTGTGTCTAGCAGACTGAACTTTCACTACTGATTCAGTTTTAGAGCATCGTGTTGTGATTCTGTGTCCTTTCTGTTAACTTTATCTAATGCTGTTTGACAGAGCCAGGAGGGAACATCACTTTTTGCACTTTTGCGGGACCCTTATATCCTCATTGCCGCAGGTAGGTTTGTTATATATTTAAGGGATTTAATAGCATTGCTGTGGAATGTTACAAGGTAATAATGGAACTCTTGAGCCAATAAAGGGAGTTCCATTCTTACCAACTAACACACCACAGCAATGCCATTATCACTATTACACAACAATTGAAATGAAATAATCAATGTTTTAAATGACTATGCACCGACCACAGCTCAATAAATGCATTTGTTTTAAACACTGTGTACAAGTGTTGTGTTTTTGTTGTACTTAATGAAAGGCGCACTCTTTTCAGAAGTGGGAGATATTAAAGTGCTGAAATACATCTCCAGCTTGTGTTTCCACCCACTCCTCCAATTACCAGCCACTTGTTTGGTGAGGCTGAACCAATAGAATGTATCATATCAGAAAAGGTCATGCATTTTGAGACAATATGGTGTGTTTGTAAAGTGCTAGTAGTAGCATACAAGGCTATACTGCTTTATTATTTGTATATTTTTTGTACATTTCAGGATCCATATGCTTTGCTAACATGGCCATCGCAATGCTAGAGCCAGCACTGCCAATATGGATGATGGAGACCATGTGTTCAAGAAAATGGCAACTTGGTATTTGTTTATTTAAAATGTAGTGTCCTATATGTTTTTAAAGTATTCAAATATTTGATTTATGGGAGCAAAATGTTATTACTACTGTAGTATACAGAACAAAAAACAGAAATATGAACAAGGGGATTGGGAGATATTTTAGTTGCTGTTTTGCATTTCTATTTTGCTTCCTTGATCTAACCCAGAGCTTATACATGTTGTTCATACGCCCTCTGCTGCTGCAGCTAGTAGCAGGGGGGTGGCTGTTTAGATTGTGACCAGAGAGCTTCAAAGAGGGAGGCAAAGTACCTCAGGTAATGCAAACAAACTGGTAAGCCAACAACTCCTGTTTTCCAGGGAAGCGGAGTAAACATTGAACCAGAATCACAGAGTCCAATTTAGCATGGGATACAGCAGCTTTAGTACTACTGTAATCCTCCCCTTAACATTTTATTTATGTAGTGTCTTTCATGGAGATGAACAATTGCTTATTTTTTAATATTTGCGCTTGTGAATTCCATGCTGGTAAAAGGCAGCGCCCTGAGATACACTCATAGAAAAGAGAATCACCACTAATCGTACATGTTGAATCATTACAGAAAATATTCACACTGACCACTCTGTGTGTGTGTGTCTGGAATACTAGGATGTATGAAAAAGTTCTACATGAACATACTTGTATGATGCTAATCAAGAAAATAACAAAAGTACGTCATCTAACTCCTTTTGTAGAAAATGACTTTTGTGTTATACAAGATAGGGCTCGTTTTTACAGTTAATGATGGGAAATTGCTGGTCTTGTATTTGTGTCGCCTCAGACCCAGAAGGCAAAGATCTGCTCATCGCTGCTCTGTTTAATGCGTGAGAATCTCTGTTTCCTTCTCATTTCAATACGATATGCCTCAAATGTTTCTTATAAAACCACTGCTGGACAAACAAATGAGGCATATTTCAGAAACTGGAGCCATTAAAGAGAGATGCATTTGAGCAGCACATATAAAACAAACAAGACAATCAAAATCCCGAAAGTGTTCCTGCTTTATTGAATCAAGGGTCTGTTGTACTGAAATATATTTGCTCATATCCACAAAAGAAAATGAGATTCTCAAGCCTTTCTTTGAGCAGTAGAGTAGAACATTTTCAATGAGATTCCCTTTTATCTGGAATGATCGAGATGTTGAGAAAACCACTGGGGCGATTATTTTCCATTTCTTTAATGAAAGAACCCGACATTAATCTAAAATTCATGGATGTCACACTTTATTTAATTAATCAAAACAGACTTTAAAATAACTTTGAAGAGTTATGGCTAATGTAGTAATTCCATACATCTTACTGGTCCGGCACTTTCACTAGGTTAGGTCTCACATTTTGAAAGCAGCTATCTGATACCGTGCTAGGTTAAAGAAAGTTATTGGTTTGCATGCCTTACTTTCATGTACTCTGCAATACTTACAATGTATCACCTTAGCAACGTCTTTTTGGTCAAAGCTTGTCAGTCATTAAGGGAAGCAGTTGGTTGGTTTATGTCAGGAAAGAACGGATGGAGACCTCGGGTCTCATGTTTGGTGAACTAGGAAGTGCAAGTACAACAGACTACCTAGAAGTATGGCATACAAACTGAGAACATCATAATTAATGAATTCCAAAATCTTGCTTTCCATCATTTGGTATCTCCTCCTGCTTAGTTTCATTCCTCTGGCCAGCAGACTTTATATTATCCCTGTATGGAAAATGTTCTATTGTCTTGTGATAAATGTGGAGCGTCTGTGCAGCTCATTAAAAAGATTGTGGATCTTGAAAGAACAGGAAATGAAAGACTTATTCAGACAGCTTTTTTAGCTGCCTGTTTCATTATTGTAGCTCTTGGATTCAGAACTTTTTTATTATTATATTTTGGTGATGAAACCTCTGATAAGATTGTGTGTTGTTTTTCTTTTTTTTCAGGCGTTGCTTTTGTCCCCGCCAGCATCTCCTACCTTATTGGAACCAACATCTTTGGCGTTCTTGCTCACAAAATGGGAAGGTACAGGAAATTGTATTTTTCAATCAAACAATCTCAATCTCTTTTCTGTTTGTGACAGGTTACTAAAAGAAGGCTTGCTCTGTCAGTGTTGATACTGCATTGCATTTGAATGTTTGGATTAAAATATTCTAGAGATTGGAGATTTATTTGAGCAATCAGATGACACTTTGAAGTAAAAAAAAAAAAAGTTACTACATTATTTAAAATACAAAGCAAAAATAGTCTTCTGTGCCTTCCGTGTGTACAGTCAAACCTGCTTAATTTCAGTCCTGTTACCCACTACGTTGAAATCTCCGGGTCAGAATATAATGGTTCATATATAATATCACTCACATTTATCAGTCCTACAACTGATTTCTACCCCACTTAACACTTTGGAAAACACGCTTAGAAGGTTTAAATATAAGTAAGATGTTAAAGTATTTTTTATAAAACATTTCTAAGAACATTTTCTTCTAAATGAGGTTATTAGGAATCGGTAAAACAAAATGGGCAAAGACTTTGTATTTGATGTGTTTATTTTATCCAGTAAACGAACCATTCATTTCTGTTTTACAGAGTATTGTATTATAACCCAAGTACATGTATAGTATCTTAATAAGTTTCGAATGCGTTTCTAATTTGTCTGTGTTTCTGTCCTCTTTATTTGTTATTCACAGGTGGCTTTGTGCCCTGATCGGAATGGTACTTGTAGGAGTAAGCATCTTATGTGTGAGTGATGTAGACATTATTGCTTTAACTCTCTCATTGTGATCAAAAAACTGAAATATATAGTCTTAGTTGATCTCAGCTTTTAGTATCTTGAGTTGTGGAAACAGATGAATTAAGAAACCTTTGGGCAGATGTATAAGACACCTTGGAGTCTATACCATTGATCGTAACAGCAGCAGATCAAAATATCGCCCTTGTTTAAATCATTAAAACAGTTAACATTGAGAAAGACCTATTCAAAACATTTGCCATTGAATTATTAAAGTTTCTTTTGGTATTTCTAAATCAAGCACTATTGAGTGTTTAATATTTAGAGATGATTTTCTAACTTGGGAACACACAAAGGGTCTTGTATACCAAAGGGTCTTGTTTCAATGTAGATCTGCCACTGTTTAGATCAAAGTAATTGAACCCTTTCAAGAACTGTTATAGTAAAAGTAATAATACAAAAAATACTTAATTGAATCTGCCTGCAAATCCAATATTGTGTTTGTTTCTTAAAATATTTTTAAGCTTGAATGACCTATTAACTGTCAATGTGTTGGAATTCTTGAGCAGAATCTATTTTCAGGTATTTGCCTTTACTAGAAAAAATACTTCAATCTGAATCTCTGTAGTTCTTCCTATAAACATTCTTTAAGTTTAAGGAAGTTTCAGAAGCTTAAAACTTAACATACCGTACTGAAGTTATTTCCTTAGGAAAGGAGAACAATTTGGGGGGGGGGGGGGGTCCTGGAAAATATATATTTTGCTGCTTATTAAATTCAACTTTCTGAAAACACAAATGTTTCAGGGTTTTCAAGTTTTTCCACCACATTATTATTTTTTTTTTCCAGAAGCTAGTTTTCAATTGTAATATTAAGCAAAATAATTTGTATATGAAATTGTGGTTTATCAAGTTTCTAGGACACCCATTAATAAGTGTTTTACAAAAATGTTATAGGTAAGGTGTTTTGTATAACCAGACACTGGTTTCATAAATATTAGTATATTTGAACATGTCTTGAGATATGACAGGTAAAAATATTGCTGCTCAATGAACCTCAAATAACAGGTTAACACTGGCCCTTATACACATTTCCCATAGCAGAAGCAGAGCAAAGTGTAATAAAGCAAAGAGAGAGCATGGTAAAGCAAAGGCAAGCATTGCAAAGCCCAGAGAGGTATAGTAAAGCACAGCAGACTATGGCAAATTAATAATATAACCATAGGAAAATTGTAAAATTACCGTAGTAAACATTCTTAAGGGAGTTTAGTGAGAACTTGACATTATTCAACATTAAGAAGTCAATTTTGTTTTTTCATTTCTTCATGCAGGTGCCTTTTGCCAAAAACATATATGGGCTCATTTTACCAAATTTTGGAGTTGGTTTTGCCATTGGTGAGTGAGCTTGTTATCTGTCTGTTACCTCACTACATCGATGAATCCTAACATATTTTGTACTTGTTTTCTTTTTATATTTATAGGATGATTTACTGTCCAGAACTAAAGTGGCACCCAAATTTGACATCTCTACTTCAGTGATCTCTTTAAACTTTCGTAAAATTTCAGAAGTTACATGGTGTATATTTTACACAGGATAAAATAAAACCAGCATGTTTTTTGTAAAAGTATTCCTAGAACTGACGCTGACTGGAGACAAAAAATTATTAGTAAAAAGTATGCATATGTAAGACCTATATAAGCTGTGTGAGAGTTGTGTGCAGATATTCAGTAATAATCATAAGAAGGAGAAGGATCTTGCTGACATCACAATTGGCCTGTCCCACAATGCATTGACAAACGTGTCCCTCAAGACAGTCTCCTGTTTAGAATGGAACTGGGGATGAAAAAAAAAAAGACCTGCGATTCTCTGGTTTTATCCAAGTCGTAGATGTTGCTATGATCGGCCACAGCACTGAAGTCCCAATAGTATGTTCTGCATTGTGCTTGAAAATGTTACTAAAAACATTAACTCTGCAAACAAAAACATACTCTGTGCATGCTCTAATGCATTTTAACTTTTCTAGCAAAGAAATCGTCTTTTGTAGCAGTAAAATGATACTAACGGACATTTGTGCCTGGTTTGTGACAGGCATGGTGGATTCTTCGATGATGCCTATAATGGGTTACCTTGTTGACCTGCGCCATGTTTCTGTCTATGGAAGTGTGTACGCCATCGCAGATGTGGCCTTCTGCATGGGGTTTGCATTGGGTAAGCATGCTTCAGTGGTTCAGCATTGTGTTGTTTCAAATGGTTTCCATAAGTGAGAAATATGCACTTTTGTATGTAACTACTTAAATTTGAACAGCAATTTTCCACTTGTTTTTCTAACTAATTCTGTCAACATGTACATTCAAATTAATTATTACCTTACCTTGAACTTGATGGATAATAGCAGAGGCTAAAGGTAGACACCATGAAAAAGTCATCTTTAATTTCAATCAAAATTGTAAGGTGAAACTATTAAACTTCTGCCAGTCCGCAATCCTAAATGAGGCTGAGAGTCCCAATTGAAATCGATTTGATCTCGGTCTGCTTCTGATGGAAACGAGCAAGCCTAATTTCAAATCACTTTCAGGTCGGTCCCAGTGGCAGATGGAAGCAAGCAAACTAATATATATTCCTAAACATTTTTTCATTAAATGTGTTGCTACAACGTTACACTGAAGACTGCTTGTTCAGTCAAGTTTTACCAATGCTTGATGTGAAAGTGTTTTATAATAAAAAAAAAAAAAAAAAAAAAAAAATACTTTGCACTAAACACTAACTGTTTGTGAACAGACTAATGCTGGCATCATCTTTTTTGTGAATTTACATGTACATAATCATAATCACGTCCAATATAAGTGCTTCCAGTGTAAAGAAGTGTATCAATACATCCACCCTTTGTGAATTATGACTCAAACGCAGTGCTTTGTTGTCTATATTGTGTCTGGGCTAACTCATACTGATTTACCATATATGTGCAGTGCAGTGCCAGGTGCTTTTGAATACTGTTTTCATTGTTACCTCTTGAAACGTCAATCCTCAGGCCCTTCCACTGGTGGTGCGATTGCTCGAAGCATTGGGTTTCCCTGGTTGATGACGATCATTGGGATCATTGACATACTCTTTGCGCCACTCTGCTACTTCCTCAGAAGCCCACCAGCCAAGGAAGAGAAAATGGTAAGAGTGACCTAATAGTGAGCCTTCTACCCACAGAACCCAACACAAAGTCCAGTACATTACAATTAGGACAACTGATTTTCTGGAGACTTGTGATTTACAGGATATGCCATATCCATAATCTGTAGTGTAGGCATTAAGGGTTACATTATGTTGAGTACAACACAGAGAGGCTGCTTTTAGAGAAAAATGTGATAACTCAATATTGGAACACTTTATGATATTAAGAGAAATGTGTTAAGACAATTCAAATTATATTTGAAACTGCTCTTTAATATAGAGAAATATCCATTACAAATCATGGCATTTTCTTTAGTAATCAGCACTGATAGTGCTTCCCTATTTACAATGTTCAACATTTCCAAAGTGAACCTACCCCCAGAACACACAGACTTGCTTAGTAATAAAATACTTGGCTCCCAAATTAAATAGGCTTATATCCTCTTCATCGCTGCGTGTATAATGGGGTCTTGCAGGGCCATAACCAGAACTGACATTCTATTGACGTCAAACTTAGGTTTCAAGCTATAGCTGGCAGTATTTATATGACTGCTTGGTATTTACTAATCAACCTCCAAATCTATGTTACACGGCAAACCAACAGAAAAAATTAAGGCATCTTTTGTACTTTACCAGAATTTTTACATGAGCATCACTGATGATGCAAAAGAACACCCGAGGACATGCCCTCGGTGTCCTCATAGCTAGCGACGGCCATGGTACCTCATTAAGTTCCCTATCTATGTATCTATTTTATAATGCATAATATATTTTTCAAAGTTTTGGCAGGGCAACTTCTTGAACTCTAGAGAGTCCACACAAACTATATTTCTTAAACGCTCCAGGCATTGTCTTTTGAGTTGGATTTGAAAGCTTCGGTTAGCACTCTTAAACAGAGCCCACAGACTGGAACCTCTTCTCTCTCTTCAGGCGATATTAATGGATCACAAGCATCCAGTCAAGACCAGAATGTACACTCAGAACAGCATGCAACCATACCCTCTAGAAGAAGAAGAGTCTGAAAGTGACGAGTAACAGGAGCCATATGTGTATGTTACCCTCAGAATATCTATTTTGTTGTACAAAAAATAGCAGTGTGTTTATGTGAATGTCCCATTTTAAATGTCTGTTTCCTAAATGTACGGTGTCAATATAGTGTAGCATTGAAGCATACCAAAGCTGTTTTTATTGCCAGTGTTACAGCTGTTTTTGTTATTCCATATAAAAGAAGTAGCCGGCAGCCTTATAAAACTGATGTTAATGTATTTATGGAAATAATTTACTGCTGGGGGAAGAAAAACAAATTCAATCTAGTCTTTGGTTTTCTTTAAATATAGCCTATATTTTGAATTATATATTTGCGGGTATAAGTAATGTAAATCTAATTTAGTGGCAATGTAAGTGAAAAGTCCATACATTTTAAAAACGGTTTTAATTGTCTGTGATGGGTTTAACTTCAGCTTAGTGTGGTCCACTGTCAATACATGATTTTCACTTCTTGTGTTACATTTAAAAGAAGAGTCTTACCCTCCCATTATATGCTGTACATAGGAAACAATGGGTGCTGGTGGGGTCATATTTACTGCAAAACTGTTTTTTTTTAAATTGTTTTAGTTGTGTAGTGAACACTTCAAAATCAATATGAGAATACATTCTGGAAAACAAATGCAGCTAAATTACTGATAAAATGATTAAGAAAATGTGTTTCATATCCATGGCTATTACAATTTAAAGGGTACATAAGGACCTTTTATTTTATTGTGTTACATGTTCCCATGTGTTGCATTTTGATCACTTTTTAAATTTCTAAATTGCATTTCCTGCCTCAAGATGGCTTCACATGTACCCTGATTTCCGATCATTCTTCTGCTCACATATGTAACTGAGATGGATTTACCAGTGAGCAGGAGGATTATGGGAAATGTAGTTCTGAGAGGTCCATGCAGGTACATGTGACGCCATCTTGAGGCAGGGAATGCAATTTAAAAGTTAAAAAAGTGGTCAAAATGTAAAAAAATTAATTTAAACAATACACACACCATACGTAAACAGTTGTAGCAACACATGGGAACATGTAACATAATAAAAAGGTCCTTATGTACACTTTAAACTAAAACCCACACACTGCCAGAGTATAATACTGTAATAACATATATTTTTAAATATTGAACACTGAAGTTAGTTTTACATTACAACTTTTATAGCTTTACAAGCCAAATAGTTTTTTTGAATATTTTTAGACCCACCACAGTACTATTTTAAACATTTAGTAGTGTTCATTTAGTTCAAGACTTGTAGATAGAACAATTTATAGTACTGTTGAACTGAAAAGGAATGATAAGCAAGGGTTTAAAACTTAAGATGGTACCCAATCACTTCCTGTGCTGTAGGTGACTGTGTACCAGGAAGCTTGTTTATTTTACTTCAGTGTAGATTAGACTTGAGATCATAAACATGCCACTCGTTTTAAAGCAAGCTACAGATGACAATAGTAAGGAAAGTTGTTCTCCATTTCAATATTTGACATTTTCCATGACAAACCACTTTCTGTTTTTATTTTTGTTCTTATATAGCACACAACTTTATCAGAAACAGAACTTGTTCACAGTCCACCTAGTTTACATGCATATGTTTATCTGGGGGAATACAAGCGTCCTCTTTTAAAAACTACTGTTTCCTATTTCCTATTGTAAACAAGATGAATGAGTAAGCATCCAATGGAGATTGAAACTATACAAAAACACATTAGTATGATGCGAATACTTTACTAAATAAAATAATACATTGCATTTAGCCACACAAGCAAGCATTCAGAGCGATAAAAACTAGCTTAGAAATGATATCTATTGTAGAAGTTCTTATTTGCACTGAAGACAATGGACACAAATAACGCTACGACTTGGAGAGAAAATAATGTCTTGTAAAAAGTGTTAACAAAACTTTTCTTTTGTATATAAAAATATATATGTGCCTTCTTTCAACTGTCAGCAGATGTTCTCTATGTAGCTGAGAAATGAACTAGACAAAAAAGCTGTCCCTGAACAGTGGAGGGGTGAGGGTGTGCTTGTGTACTGTATTACATGCTGCTCTTTAGGCAAGAGCAACCCAGTAATAAATGTTTTCTGAGTGCTTCACCTGTGTTATGTGTTTTAAGTCTCTCTAAATTCACCTCATATCCTCTGTTAGGGGTTTCAGATTTCAATTTTAATAAAAACACAGTTAACCATTAATGTCTGCCTTTAGGTTTTACACATACAGTACAAAGATGTTATCAGAGGATTTATTTAAGTGACCACTCAATTATTTTACTTCCATTTTTCTCCCAAATTGAGAAATGTCCAATTATGGTCCCTGGCTCCAGCAATTCCCCACAACAGCTCAGGAGAACGGAAGGCAGTGGGTGTTCTTGAGGGGATGTTAGCGAACTACTGGCACTTGGAGGACAAAGGCCAGCACTGCAGTGGTCCAGTTTAAGCTTACTGAGTGGTGGTCCACTGTAGCACAATGAGGAGACTCAGTCCTTGTTCATTTTGCCTCACTAACTTACTGGAGCACCAGAGCTCCAGATAAGCCACTCGGAAACCCCAGGATTAACGTTTCATGTCCTTTAAGAAATATCTTAAAAGAAATAGCAAAGGAAGATGAAATAGGTTAAAATATGCTCTGTTTCGGGGCTCCCGAGTGGCGCATCCAGTAAAGGCGCTCCGCGTGAGTGCAGGATGCCCTCTATAGCCTGCAAGTCGCGAGTTCGAATCCAGGCTATTCCTTTGCCGATCGAGGACGGGAGCTTCCAAGGGGCGGCGCACAATTGGCCGAGCGTCGCCCGGGGGGAGGGAGGGTAAGGTCGGTCAGGGTGTTCTCGGCTCACCGCGCACCAGCGACCTCTGTAGTCTGGCCGGGCGCCTGCGGTCTTGGCTGTAAGCTGCCCGAGAGCTGCGTTGTCCTCCGACGCTGTAGCTCTTGGGTGGCTGCATGGTGAGTCTGCAGTGTGAAAAAAAGCGGTCGGCTTGGCGGCACACGCTTCGGAGGACAGCGTGTGTTCATCTTCGCCCTCCCGAGTCAGCGCAGGGGTGGTAGCGGTGAGCCGACCGTAATAAAATAATTGGCCATTCCAAAAATTGGGAGAAAATAATAAAAAATAATTGGCAACGACAATTTAAAAAAAGAAAAAAAAAAAAATGCTCTGTTTACATTGAAGCTCAGGGAACCCAAAGACACCTTTTCAGGAACAGTGGCTTGAAACCTGGTTCTATGAAACCAAACCCATCTCCCCTGGTGTGCCATGCAGTGGACTGAATAACCTAGGTCTCTGAAACCAAGTTAAAAGCCACAGTGGCTTCGTGTCCCCTCGGCTATACACCTCATTGGTCATTTCCCCCAGGGAATTAAATTCTCCCAAACAGCCTAAGCTTTACAGCCAGTGGAATGCTTAGACCCTGCTGAGGTGAAATGGCCTGAAACGGCAGCCAGATATAATTTAATACTTGCCTGCTGTAAACTGCATCTTTATAGTGAATGGGAGTCCACAGCAGGTAAGATTTATAGAATTATTTCAGTAGTTACTGTATATACATATATATTTTTTAATTATCATCATTTACCATGCTTAATTATTTCACCCCTGCTTTTCTCCCTAATTTAGAGTGTTCCCTGGAGGACAAAGACCAGCCCTGCCAGTGTCCGCATGAAGCTCACTGGGCACCTGGCCAGTGGGGTCCACTGTTGCATGAGAATTGTGTCTCTCTGTGAAATCCCCAGCAAAGATCAGCAACTTCACAGCCAGGCCAAGAACCTGCGCTCCCCTGACTGACTTACCCTGCACACCACGGGGCCATGCCTTTACCAGGTGAGCCACTTGGGGACCACATGGGAACACCACATTCTACAGTTTTCACTTGTTCAGGTATAATAATTTAACTCGATTGTGTTAAATAAATCCACGGTAGCAAAAAATATATATATAAGTGTGCTGGCTATAGCTTCAGTAAATATAAATATATTGCAACGATAAAACAGGCATTACACAATGGCTTTATTTCACCCTTTCTATCTTGAAATGCCTTAATGAATTTAACATAATTGTGAATCTGGGCTTCTTTTTAATTGAGTCGTTTTCTTTAAACACATTGGAAGAACCTGACATACAATGTAAACTAGATGGTGATGGAACAAAATGGGGAATAAAAAAAAACAAAAAAACACTGAGACTAAAGATGTCTGCATGAAAGGACTGCCACATACTAATCATTGTGTCCGTCTCAGTTCTGGGTAATAATTAGTTGCCAGATGCTGGGATAATAGACATGTGTACTTGATGGCATTAACCAGTTTTCAGCTAGCAGTGTCTTTTGATTACTCTTGTTACTACTATAGAATATTAATGACATTGCCTTTTTTGTCTAGATTTTGGTGCACATGTGTAATCTCAATGCAGCATTTTAAAAGAGTGTACTTTATATATTAGGAGTTCATAAATAATGTATAAAAGGATCAGTGTCTCATGTTTAAACTTCAAAAGGAGACTAGAGCAAGAGTCTTGAATGTGAGGTCTAGGGCCCAAATGCATTAATTCATTATGGGTTATTTTAGCTGCTTTTAAAAAGTACCAAATAACAAAACAAAAATAATTTATAAGCAGTGTTAGCATTAAATAATTTAACATTTTATAGTTTGTTTTTTAAACCAGCTGCGCATATGGATAGTGGTGGAATAATTGCAATGTAATTCTGAAAATATAAAATTACACTACTGTTTAAAAACAAACAAAAAAACTGTTACAAACAACCACAAGAGATACTCTGCAAGAGCATGTTCTATTTACAAAGACACTGCTGTTACTGTAAAACCTTTTGTTTCTTGAGGCCTTCGTGAAACAGTATGACTTTTCAATATATATATTTTTGTATTGGGGCTATCCATGCAGTGGAATCCACGTTTACTCTGGTGCCACATTTTGCTTGTAGTGCTTGCAGAATGGGGCAAACTCACTTGCAAACTGCAAGTCATTTCTGTTAGCAATTGTAACAAAAGACCTGCGGTAACTCTAAAGATAGTCAGTGATAAGGCCAGCGGGTATTATCACTGCAGTAAATACACTTCCAACATACACAAATCCCCCTAGGAGGAAGGCTAATGAGAGCATGTTCTGATCTTCCAAACCAGTGACCAGTCAAAAGAGATGGCAGCATCAGCAAGACAAGCCAGTATGCTGTACAGATGGTACAGTGCTTTGATATTCTTCATTTTAAAAATGTGTTGTTTTGTGGCTCCAGGAAATCTGGTCATCATAATGGCTGTTATAGCCAAAATGATTGGACAATGATTAACTGCTGTTCAATACACAAAGGCTTTTAATACTTAGCAGTAAAATGCCTCATCAAGTTTTATTGAAAGCGTATCTGAAAGCGAGTCCCAGCTATGGCTGCTTTATAAGATCTGGCTTGACTGTTTTTAACCTGGCCAGACAACTTCAGGAAATTGGTTTCCTGTGAACCTTACAGTACAATTACATTTCTACAGCAAGATTCCTATACTGCTACTACTTTTGATCCAACTTGTTGAAATGTGTATTAAATCATGCTTTTTTCACCATTTACATTGGGATCCGACTGATCGAAACACCATTGATTGTTTACTACTGGCTCTAGAGAAGGTCGTCAAGCTATTTTTTTGACCACTTTTAGAAGTAACTGGAGTTTTAGGACCATGATATAGCAAATGTTTTTTCATTAAAGGCTTGGTACTGTTCTGGAGGCGACAGGACAGCCCCTTTTCTTCCTTTACTAGTTTACCCCAGTCGTTTAAAAGCTTGGCCTTACTGCCATCCTTCAGTTGTGTAGTTTCTCACTTCACTGGAGGGCCGACAGGAGAGATCCAGGGCCACACCTATCCCATCACTCTCTCAATCATGCTGTCGCCTCGCTCATTGAATTGACACTTTTGTACTGACACGAAGATGCCTAAGACATGCTTGAAGTAGTCAGGTTTGTGCTATCAGGACTTTGAATTGATCTAAAGGAAAAAAAAAACGCTTCACATTAATTCAATGAGTCAATTTCAGGTGAGTAATGTTTATTTCAGCTATTTACAGTAAAGCATGATTACATGATTTGTATTAATTTGTATAACATCTTGTAAAATGCTAAACTGAAGGTAGCAATGCCAGGCAAAGTAACATATCCATTTATAAATCAATAGAAACAGTGCAGGGTACATCTGTTAGGTTCAAGGATCACTGAAATATTTGCAGCAGAATCCCTTCTATTGTTTTACAGTTGGGTCAATTCCCTTTTTTCAATTCTCATTTAGAATCAATTCCAATTCCGCGAAATTGAAATTGATTAAAAGAGAAATGGAATTGGAAATTGATTTTCAAATGGAATTGGAACTGAAAAAAAGAACTGACCCTATCCCTGCATTGTATCCTTTCTTACACACTTTCAATACAGCTCCAATACACCCAGTTAAGCAAACTAATTACCAGTAATATTACTTGATAAGAACAGACATTCTTTCTTTCAAGCTGCTTTAACCTCTTACATACAAAAATATTGCACACAATTCGAATATATAACAGTTAGTAATAGTAAATTAGCAGCCATATATCTACAGGTTATCGCACCTAATGTATTGCACAAAACTTGGATTCCACTCCGTTAATGCTTGCCGGGTTGGTCTAAGTATTCAGACCAACTGGTGACAGATTCTCTCTTAATCCTTGGAGACCGACATGAAAAAATCTACACCTATGATCCCCTTGTTCTTACTTGCGTTTCGTCTGTGCTCGTGTTTACTTCAATGGGGTGTACTCATTTTTTTTTGTGGAGTGGGGCTCATTTTTGTATTGTGGTGGTAAAATACAGCTGCAGACATTCCTACAGCACAAATACAATGTGTTTCTCTTGGTAGGCAAGAATAAGAATCATTCCCTTTAAATAATTGTGTCCCTTTCAAGGTAATTGGTAGTACAATTGCACTTTCACTTTAATCGTTTTACCACATTTATACTTTTAGCGATGAATCCTAAATGCTACCAAATTGCTTTGCCAAATGCTAGAATTACAGCAGCAATATAGAAGCAGACATTAACAGTGCATACACATTTGTAGCACACACAGGCGTTGTACTCAAGACTGGTATTTGATTATCGATGATGCAAGTCTGGACTGCAGAATGTAACAGAAAACTACATTTAGCTATTAACACCAAGTGCATTAGACTATTGGGAAGCAGATATTAATTTGCTCAGCTATAGAATTAGGCACGTTTGTAAACGGCACCAATTAGATTTTTTTTTATACCCAAGCATAACCCTAACCCTTTGCCCAATTTGTTTTGGTAATGAAAATGAACATTGTCTGGCATTTTTGTACTACATTCTACCCCAGTATTTTACAAAAATCCTCTTGTACGTACAAATAAAGTTACTAAAGCAAGAAGCAACAAGATATACATATAGGTTTACTCAATAATTGTAACGGACACAGTTTAAGCCAGTGTTTTTGCCTTTGTGATACACTTTGTGGCAAAAGGAAACAACATCAACAAAAAAGGAAATAAAACTAAGTTAAAACAAAGAAACTACTTTGACATTTTCAACCCTGGTCCCAAAATGACTGTTGTTTTAGTCCACTAATGTTGCACATGCAATGGCCTCAAGCTTTAGTGAATATCAACCCTACCAGTAACAAACTAAAATGTCATTTATATAATCCCTTTTACAGGACAGAATAACGATCAAAAGCTCTGCAATAAAAAAGCTCACAGACACAGATTTACAGAGGTTACAAAGAATTAAAAATACACTGCTTAAACAAATAGAACAAACGGTACATTTGAAGTGATAAACTTTTTGGGGCCGTGTAACTTACAAAGCAATTCCAGTACAGTACATGCCATTACCATTCATGCAAGCCCTTTCTTTAGAAAGCTAAATACTTAGCAAACCATCAAAAGGGAAGCATTCTGCAGTCTTACTGCTTTTTGAAAAATGTACACCTGTATATGTAGCTTAAACAAAAACAAAACATGACAAAAAGAGTTTTGTAAGTTACAGGCCTTCAACTCCAGCTTCATGGCAGCGCTTCGACACAGATCTGCTCTTCCGATATCTCATCTAGTATCTGAGCTTCCATCGGATTGGCAATCTCATTGTCAAATGCTTCCGGGTTTGAGACGGAATCTTCCGTGCCCCTGGCTTTCCTGCCGTGCTGCTCCGAAGGGGATGTGCTTTCAATCGACTCCAGATCTTCGATGCCCGCTCGGTAATGGATCATGAGAAGGGTTAGGGCTTGTAGTCTTTCTCCGGATTTGGACAGGGCTGCAGCAATCAAAGACTTCTTCCTGGCGTCAGTGGTCTCCTTTTCTTCTCGGACAAGGGAATTGTTGTGTTCCAGCTCCTGGTCGATCTCTTGTTGCAACTTGTCCAACATCAGTTCCAGCTTCTGGGATCTCTCATCTGTCGGCAACCCCCGGTAAAGATCTCGGCCGATTTCTTTCACAGCAATGAACACACTGTCATCCAAGCCTCCTTCTTTCCTGACTAGTTTTGTACTTGCAGGAGCTGGACGTTTGGATGGACTGCCAGCAACATACGTCTCCGTGTCGCTGCTTTCATTATCAGATGTGTTGGGTGTGTGTTTCGGAGAGGGTTCAACTGTCTCAGGTCCCTGCTCTGCAAGGCGAGACTTGGGTATCTGTCTTAGGTTTAACAAGCGGGAGCTAGTGTTGATGATATGTCTGGTTAACCCAGTGGTGGCCTTGTTCAGGGTTGACTTTGCTTCCAAGTCCACCCTCTTGTCACCTGCCATGCAGTAAGGGTGCTCCGCTAGGCATTTTTCCTGGCATTTCTTATGGCACACATAGGCACAGATCATGCATTGTGATGCTGCTTTGGTCCAAACTTTCTTCTTGCAGTACTCACACCAAGTTGGGTTTTGAAACTGTGTGTCTTGGAAATTATGCTTGACTTCTGTAATCAGCATTGGTGGGAGGTTTGCTTCTTCTTTGGGAAACAGCGACACATCTTCCTGTACGCTGCATTCTCTTTCCCTTTCTATCAAACTGCTAGAGTGCTCAGATTCCCCCTCTTTCAAATAGGTGAAGTTTACAGCAACATCCCCGTAACACAGTTTTTCATTAAATCCCTTATGAGTGCTTAGATTTCTCAGAGCAGTTCTGCTGACACTAGCTTTTGGTTCTGGTGTGTTTAACCTGAAAGTGGTTTGATATTCCATAGAGGATGTGGACAGACATTCCAAGGCGATGTGTTCAAGTTTCAAACTTACATATCCGAGGCAGATGAGACTACCAAGTTTAAAAGGGTCCTTACACCAAAGTGCTATATTAAGGTACTTGTGGTGACTCTCTGTCTCAAACACGAATGAGGCTTTTTTCCATCTGGCAATGCGGTTGCGGTAAACGGCTTCCGTGGACTCCCACGCTTGTTCCTCCACACTATCCTTAGTGCTGCAGGAACTTTCAGAAATCTTGTCTTTAGAGTCCGCTTTGCTTGAATTTGAGGGTTCCAGCTCTTCGTTTTGTTCCATGGGTTTCACAGGTGACTTCTCAGCTGCTTTCTCCCCGTTGTTCGAAGGTGGAGGCGGTCTTTCCGGCTTTTCAATGGGGGCGTCTCCCGAATCCAGTAGGCACTGTGTTTCTGAGGAAGCCAGGGTCAGCTTAATGTGAGGTCTTGGGGGCACAGGGGGTCTGTTCGGAGGGGCATTCGAAGGCTTGCCTTGCTGTTGAGTTGATTCTGGGGGCTCTGTGTTTTTTGGGAGGGGAGGTTTAGTCCCATCCTTTGGCTGTGGCTTCAGTGGTGCCTGAAGACCTCCCAGGTTCACTTTGCGGTTAAGGATGGGGGATATGGTTCCTAGGGGTTTAGAAGCAAGGTTGGACACTGTCCTTTTGGGGCTTTGGTTTATGGTCAGCATAGACTCTTCCTTGATATCACTGTTTGGTGGCTTCGCCTCACACACCTGCTCTTCCAACTCGGGGTCCAAATCTTTGCCGTCGCTGCTGTCTAAGGTGTTGATGCTGGCAGAGTCCTCCTCGTACACGGGCTGCGTCAGGTAGGCTGGCTCTTCCAGCTGAGTGAACCCTTCCTGCAGCACCCCCACTGGCTGGAGCTGATGACGCACTGGCCTCTCGTAATACACCAACACCTTATCCCCAGCCTGCTTAATGAGCTTCGGGACTTGAACTGAAGAGGTCACCTTTACTCCTAGAAAATCAGTGAGAACAATTGTAGAAAAGTGCTTCTACCGTTATAAGAGACAAGTTACAGTACATAGTATTGTAAAGCCTCACTTAAAAGTTGTTTCTATTGAATGTTTTATGGGTACACTACAATTCCACGTCATACAGGACTTGTATGTTGGTGGACCCTGAGGCTGTGCCCGTGAGTGGCATCTGACAATCTGGGATATTGAAATACTGTGCTTTCAATCTCTTATTTCCATATTATAAATATGTATTTTAATGTGCTTTTAAATTTCCAAAAAACTGAGGACACTAAATTTATTAATTGGACCAATTAAGCTTCTACTAAGCACTTAATTGGTCCAATTAAGTAATTTAGGGTACAGTTGGAACAAAAACCAGGAGGGACAGCGGCCCTCCAGGACCTGGGTTGAGTAGCCCTGTTGTATAGTATAGTTCTTTAATGCAAAATCTCCTATGTAGTCATGGGCAGCAGTGTGGAGTAGTGGTTAGGGCGCTGGACTCTTGACCGGAGGGTCGTGGGTTCAATCCCCAGTGGGGGACACTGCTGCTGTACCCTTGAGCAAGGTACTTTACCTAGATTGCTCCAGTAAAAACCCAACTGTATAAATGGGTAATTGTATGTAAAAATAATGTGATATCTGTATAATGTGAAATAATGTATAATGTGATACCTTGTAACAATTGTAAGTCACCCTGGATAAGGGCGTCTGCTAAGAAATAAATAATAATAATAATAATAATAATAATAATAATAATAATAATAATAATAATAATAATAATAATAATGTTGTGACAGCCTCATCTGTCTATTGCTTATGAACTCATAACATACATAATACCTATGTTTTAGGTGGTGTTTTTTTCAATGATTTTACACAGCAGGGATGGAAAGAAGACTCACGTTACACAGCAGTTTAATCCATTCCTGGTTTCAGTACAAGTTTAAGCACACACACCTGAGCTTGTTAACTATACAATGTGTCTAATCAAGCTTGTGTTAAAACCTGGAATGGGGGAAACTGCTATGCAATAGGAATCTTATTTCCCATCCCTGCACAGATAGCAAAACCACCAGTACAATCTTCAGTTAATGTATCAAAACAGATCAAATATGGGATTTGTCTTAATTATGCTAAGAATGACAAATAATTCAAAAGATTATTAAATCTGCAGTATTAAAAGTACATGACCTCTCACCTCCAATGGCAATGAGTCTATCTCCTTTCTGAAGGTCGGCCAGGGCAGCAGGGGAGTTGGGGACTACAGTCTCAATGCTGACATGCACAGCATCCCCTTCAATGGTTGGTGCCTGCCTGAACGTCAAGCCAACACTTTGGGAGTTTCCTTTGATGATTTCAGCCTGAACAAAAGCAGAAACAAAACAGAAATATCATTACTAAGGCGATCAAAGGACCATCATCCAATTCTGTTCCATTCTTTGTTTTACAGAAGAATTTTACCCCCTTCCCTTTATTAAAATGTAGTATTTAAGTGGAACTGCGATAAAAAGCATATACAGTACATATCCTGTGGTGAAAACAGGACATTGCTGTATTGCAATAACATCCATCAGTTTTCACATGACAAAGTTCATGCCTTTCAAAAATTATTAGTGAACACCACTTGACTTTGAAAGCATTCAGACTACTCACTGCTGCCACCACACAGATTAAAAGGACACCGGCTGTTTAGAGCTGTATTGCAATGAAAAAGACCCACAACATACTACAATCACTGGGGTCTGTTCAATTGCTCTATACAGACGGCTTTGAAACCTGTTAGACACAATAAATACTGTACTGGCATTCCTGCCATTGTGGTTTTCGATTGACATATCTACCCATTTTATCACAAAGGGTATTTGGCACAAGAAAAATACCAATTCTGCTACTAAAACTAGAGATGCAAGATGTTTTTGGGAAACTTAGTAGGACATAGGATCACTCCACATATTAAAAAAAAAATACATAAAAAAAATAAAACACAGCTGTAAATTCAAAATTAGAGCCATCAGTATGACGAAAACATTGATGACCATGAAATACATCAACAGTACAGAACAGTATAGATTAAGAACTGGCAATGAATAGTTTAATGAGAATTGGATAAGTGGAATTTAACCTAGATGTCATGAGGTAAGCGTTCCAGTAGTACAGTCGGCACCGCTTTATCCTGGAACCACGGGAGAAAGAAAAATATCCTGAATAAGCGGCTGTCCCAAATAAGTTAGTTGAGATGACCCGAGTTCTTAATGAAAAAAAAAAGAATGAAATCACATCACATTTTATTAAATGTTAAATACATCATTTAAAAGGAGTCCATGTTTTTTTTTTTTTATTCCTAAACAAAATTAAATCGCACCTGCGATGTTGACACACCAACTTTCTTTGCAACAGCAGCCTGAGAAACCACAGGAGACTCCAGCTCTTTCAAGAGTGCAACGTGGTTTACACAATTTATGCAAGTCACAGGATAATCACATACTCACTGCACTGTGCTACGCGACCTGTCTTGCTCTGAAAAAGCGATCTCCGTTCATCATTTGAAAATACTGTATCCCAATTAAACGACATATTGCATTGAGAAGAACTGTCACCCGGAGTTATATCCCATTTAAGCAGCAATCCCGATTATCAGGATCCCGACTAGGCGGCGCGACTGTATAATACAATTTCAGCACATGCAGTGCTGCCTACATAGAATGTTGTTACACTTGAAAGGAAGTCAATGTCTTGTTACCAGCTGGCAAGTAAAGGTAAAGGAGTGGGAGATGTAACTGTTTGTTTGGTTGTAGGCATACCATTTGACAGGGATTATGCGGCTTAACTGCAATGAAGTCTGTGGCGACACCTGCTTTACCAATGAAATGTATTTCAAAGCAAGAATCCTGAAGCTAAATGATGAAAGGAACCCTGATGACCTTTCCATGTTCCTCAACTGTGGATCAATAAATAAATCAGATAAGATCTTGATGGATAGTGATAATAAAAATGCCTTAACCACTTCAACTCCAGATGTAAAAATGAAACCCCTTCCCAGGTACCAGATTTTGAAAATAATAATAATAATAATAATATTGTTTTCAAACCTCTAATTGCTATAAAATGTTAACATATGATGAATAAAACACAAATAAATGGCCTAAACTGTGTTTTTCATTAACCCTTTATGCTCCTGTGTACTACATACCCATGTTAAATACAGATAAACACACTTTTTTTTTTAACAATGAAAACAAAAACGCTGCTAATAACGCTAATAACAATAATAATCAGTAAACAGTAATTATCAAATAAAAATCAAACATCAAAACGTGTGCCATTATCGACTTGCTCGCTGCCATTTATTGAAATGTTCAATACAACAGAACACTAAACATTTTTCTTGTGTCTTTTGTTTTAATTTTCGTAGCAGACCCTGCACCTTTGTTGCAGTCTCTGCTTCCCTTGTGTTGGAGGGATAGTCACAAATGCATGTACACAGCTACTTTGCTACAGGCATTGTGATGGATCTGGCTGCCGCATTGCCTGTACCCAGTGCTGTGTTTTGATAGTACTTCGTCACAGCACTGCCATTTCAAACCAAACAGCTTCCCGTTTGCAGCTGGGTTACCTGTAAAGTAGCTGCATGCTCTTCTGTTTGTACAGTTTGTACTGTTCTTGGCTTCACATCCTCTTATCATCGCAGAGTGAGAAGTCAGCATCACTGTCGCTGGTACTGAAATCCTCCGAACCAACTTCACTCCCGTTGCTCATTATAGAAAGACCACGTACGTTGTCATGTTTAGCTTTCACATAAAACTATATGAACTACAACTAAACAAGTAAAACTAATAATAAAACAAAAAATAATAATTAAAAACATTATATATATATATATATATATATATATATATATATATATATATATATATATATATATATATATATATATATATATATATATATATATTGTAAGACAGCAGGGAGGGGGTTAATCGCCTCCCTGCAGAAAAACATGTGAAAATGCAGTCCCTGGGCAATTGTTAATTGATTTATTGTTTAATTATCCCCTGCACCTGGGCAGCAATTGTAAATTAGGACCAGGTGCAGGGTATAAGAGAAGAACAGTTAATCTGCTTGGGGGCTGCTGTGTAGAAGGAGGCAGAAGAGGTGCTCTGCTTCTGAGCAGTCTGGAAAAACGTAAGCTGTGTGAACCTGTGTGTTTGTGTTGTGGTGACAGGTAAATGGCTTAGCCGTCCTGCAAGTTAGGCAGAGACTTACCTGTATAGTCAGCGCTCCAAAACAGAGTTAGGTTTTTGTTTTGTTTGTTTTGGGTTTTGTTAATTAAAAATTGTGCATCAGGGCTTAAAAAAAAAAAAATCCATTCCTGTGTGTTGGGTCGTATTTTTAAAGGGGCACGAACCCGTGTAGCAGCGTTTTATTCACATATATATATATATATATTGTGAATAAAACACTGCTACACAGGTAGATTGGAATCGCTACATGACATGCAATTGGATAGAAATGTCACCTGACCCTCCCCCGACTTTCATTGCACATTACTATTATTATTATTTATTTCTTAGCTGACGCCCTTATCCAGGGCGACTTACAATTGTTACAAGATATCACATTATTTTTACATACAATTACCCATTTATACAGTTGGGTTTTTACTGGAGCAATCTAGGTAAAAGTACCTTGCTCAAGGGTACAGCAGCAGTGTCCCCACTGGGGATTGAACCCACAACCCTCCAGGCAAGAGTCTAGAGCCCTAACCACTACTCCACACTGCTGCCACAGTACTAGCACTGCCTTAGAGAATGAAACCTGAAACGCTAGACTGAGAAACCGATCATAGAATAGAATGGAAACTTGACGTACGCAGGTATGGCATGGTGCTGTAAGTGGGTTTTCATTTGACGTACGTCATGGTGTTGAAGTGGTTAAGCCTTTAAAATTCAAATACATTTTTTTGCTATAAAGTGTGTCTTTTGAAACTGCACTCATGTAGCTAATGTAATCTTTCCACAGTTAATGTTTAGGGGGCATGTTTAAATGTTTGCATCTGGAATCTGGAATACAAGCCTGACACCATAAAAGGTATAAGGGATACTATCCTCTAATTAGCACTTTTCTTTTTATAGCCAAGATCTGGTCCTCACTTGAGTGCTCTTCACCCCGAGAGAAAAACATCATTATCATCCTGTGCACAGTCTGCATTGTTCAGAGGGTACAGCAGTTTGCCATGTCTTTATATAAATGCACATCATTTCTTAACAGTATATTTATAATTTGGGTCATTAAACAGTAGTTTTAGGTCTGAATAAATGCCAATAAAGTGTTCTAATAGCCCAAGAAGGCTCCAAAGACTAGCTAATCTTTACACTTATGCCTCTAAATCACCAATGTGCCACAGTAACCTTAATGAAGGTTCCACTTCGAAGCAAATGTACTGTATGTCTTGGGCTAGGGTTATAACCCAGCCCTGGTTTCAGAACTCCCCTTTTATAGTTATATTATTAAAATGACCAGGTGACAGGAATTTGAGCTGCACAAACCCATTATTTGGAGTGAGCTCTCCACAGGTAAGAGTCACTGGTGCTGATTGGGCTAACTTACCATGCCAAGTGAAAGAAACAGTTGGATTTGTGCGGACTCCACAAAGTCTAAGCCAAGCAGCAATCATCACACATCCAAGCAGCTGTTTCTCCACTTGTTTCACCTGGAAAGTTACAATTAGCCCGATCAACACCAATGATCCTCACCTTATAGTCAGCAGCTGATTTCTGTGGAGAGCTCAATTTGAAATAATCAAATAATTGGTTTGTGCAGTACTACCTTTGTATGTATGTTTACCATTACCAGTTGTTCAATCAGCTTTATGCAAGGGACAATTTATGTAACAGCCCAGATTGCTCAAATTCCAGTATATTTAAATACAATACTTAATTGAAGTTGGGTCTAAACCCAGGACTGGGTCTAGTCTGAGTAAGAAATATTGATTGGATTGATTCTATTGACAAGTTATTCTGTAATGATTACATTTGTTTTGATTTATTTATGTATTTAGCAAAATAAAGTTTGGATTTAAAACCTGTCTGTAATTCTTCTCCACTCCCAAAGAACAGCACTGTGTTACTCATTTGAGAAAAGCATCATTATCATCCTGTGCACAGTCTGCATTGCTCAGATGAGGGTACAGCAGTTTGCCATGTCTTTATATACATGTGCATCATTTCTTAATAGTAATGCCCTTTGTTTTTCTCCTACTTTGATCACGAGAAGGCTGATGTTATTGCATTTTTTCATGATGCATTTAGTCTGGTTCATCTTGATGCCACTTACCCTGCTTTAGGTTGTCCTCTTCAGGATCTAAAAGCTTCATTTCTACAGAAAACAATCGTGACAACTGACAAATACAGAATCATTCCTACAACAGTATATTTATAGTTTTGGGTTATTTAACAGTTGTTGTTTACCTACAACAGTACCATTTACTATTAAAAGTAAAGTAATAACTTTAGAAGCCTTCAAAAAACAGCTTTTAGGTCTTTACAAGGTACATCTTTACACTCAAGGTTACTGGCAACAGTGATGTTTCTGTTTATAAACAGCTATACAAGCTCTGTCTCTACTCTGAGACCAGGGCTAGAATCTCTAGTCCTGCACCCAGTCCCCTTTAGGTATATTACTGAAATGACCAAGTGACAGGGATTTGAGCGGTCTAGCCTCTGTTAAATCTGCTCTGAACTGAACGTCTCAGATAATATATTGGACATCCCCACATCTCAAATAATATATTTTGGACGTCACCATCAGAAATAACATGGTTTATATGCACACGTATTGTGTACATTACAGTACATCACTGGGATCCTGGCTGTAAATAAGGCAGGAAGGTGGTTTGGAGAACTCTTCAGAAAAGAAATGAGCACCTTATCCAATCTTTGATGACAAAGCAGCCCATGTAAACTGCAAATTGAGGGGATTTCTGCAATTCGAGCTAATTATACCCTAGTGGCTGTCACAATAAAGCCAGCTGTCTTGAGCCCCTTTCACACACAAATGCTGCTACTGAGCCGTCTCAGAGATGTTAAAAAAATTATTTAAAATACCCACTCACACAGCACAAAATTGCGCAACATATGCCGGTATAATACCATCATAACCCTTTAACACAGCCAAAGGGATCATGTAAGTACAACTTTCAAACCTGTCAGTCAACAGATCGTTTTCATGGCAACAACAATTTGCCCATAAATTACAGCATCACTCGCCGGTATTGGTCACAGTCAGTGTTGGAACACTGTTTTTTAAAGCATTAATCTCAGATTATCTTTCTTACATGTACAGATACCACACACACATGGACTTAAACCCCCTGCCTTACGTCAACTGCATTACTGTAATTATCCTCCTTAACAGTGTGCCATCCAACAGCAGGAAGGCAGGGTTGGAACTATCGATCACTATTATATTGTTCTAAATTATTTAATTAAACTGGCACTTGCACAAAGATCTGTAAAAGGAACCTCTGATGGCTTCTACCAACACCGTGTCTGACTATAGCCTGCTTCTAACAACACCGTGTCTAACTGTAGCCTGCTTCTACCAACACTGTGTCTGACTGTAGCCTGCTTCTACCAACACGTGTCTGACTGTAGCCTACTTCTACCAACACCGTGTCTGACTGTAGCCTGCTTCTACCAACACCGTGTCTGACTGTAGCCTGCTTCTACCAACACCGTGACTGACTGTAGCCTGCTTCTACCAACACCGTGTCTGACTGTAGCCTGCTTCTACCAACACTGTGACTGACTGTTGCTTGCTTCTAGAAACAGGCACTACAGTCACAAGCACTACAATGGAAAACAAATGTTTGCTTGGAGTAGAAAAATCAGCCTAGAGAAAAACAGGTTTGCTGCATCAACTACAGTAAACACTAGACTGTTTTTATAGAGCAGTAATATAAAACACAGCCCCAGTTTTGATAGAGTGTGTATTACTAGGTGCATGGGTAACTGACCTGTCAGAATGAGGGCTGCAACCAAGGGTACATTTTGACCTTCAAAGGTTCATGTAGTTTAAAAATGTTATATAGAGCAGTAATCATGTTTTTATAAATTTAAATAAAAATACATGTTGTTTATGTACACTTAATTGATGCCGCTTGAGATACAGTAAGCTTGCATTGCAGCAGCACCAACACCAGTGGACTGAGGCAAAACAAAACTTTATTTAACAGTCACCGTTCCAAGCAGGTTATCAGTCAGTCACATTTTACTACTACTACTACTACTACTACTACTACTACTACTACTACTACTACTACTACGACGAACTTACGCTTGTCTAGTAACCCCGGAGATTGGTTGTGCCTCCATGATACATCAACAGTCGCTTGCACAGTTTGCATTCAACTTTTTTTTTGGCTGTCTAGGCATTTAACAAAAAAATCCCAAACACCAGAGGGATTTCGAGTAGGGCTCCCACGATTAAATCAAAAATCGATTTTTCGATCGATTCCATTCCTCATTATATACATCAATATAAATACTGGATAATCTATTCAATGATTACATTTTTGTAATGTGTATAATTAATAACATTATTTAAGTTTATCAATGAAAATGCACCGAACGCCCTGCCTTGCTATTTACAGTATTTCCTGCCAGACAATTGGGGTGGAGTGAAAATGTATGTGGGCGGTACAATCATCGATATTTATTCAAACGATTCAATTGTGTGTCCAATTAAATCGATTGTTATTTCGAGGCTTAACTGACAGCCCTAGTTTCGACACATTTCTTTCAATACAGCTTATGCTATACAACACTTTGCTGTCGAGATGGCAAATGAAGAAATTTAAGGTTTGCCTCTGGATAACACGAGCTGGAGGGGGAGGGGCGGACGGTGCTCAGTTTTCGAAATTAAAATGATTAGTGTTAGCGTATATTTTGTATGTTTCAAACATATTCTACCATAGCACTTCTTTTACACTGTCTTGTACATTAGGTATTCAGTACATATTTTACTGAAGCACTACAACCGTTATAGGTACCCCACCAGTGCTTTGGCATACTATACACTGCTCCATACACGGCAGCTGAACCACATTGAGCTGCTAAGTATAACGATTTGGTAGTGGATATTAACACAACTTTTGTTTAAGTAATATGCACTAGATAAATCAAGATTCGACCACAGCCCTAATTATAGGTATAGCATTACATAGAATTAGTGATCAGCATTATAATTACATAATTACGTTGTAGAAACACACACACACAGAACACATGTTGCACGGGGAAAATTAATTGTTGAACTCTGGTGTACCAGTTGTACTTGGAAGTCTGTTGAGTCCACAGCGATGCTTTAAAAAGTCACCAGGAGAAAACAATATACAAAGTGAATCTAAACAAGACTACCCTGGCAATACATTGTCACTCCTGAGTCATACACAGGTGCATTGAGAAGATTATTTGGCCCCCTGCTCTTATTTCATTTCTGCTCCACAGCCTGTGAAATCCATTTGCATTGTGTGCAATCTAACAAGATGAACACTCATTGTGCCCTGAATACCAGCCTTGTGTTCAAACTGTGATCTCTTCCATTTTTTTTCTTTAGTGTTCTTCAAAACAAGCATGTTACTCCACTTCAACTGCTGAAGTGGACAAGCACAAAGCCAGCGGTGCCAGTGAGCTGGGTACAGTACAGAAGTAGCCTGGGGTAAAGGGGAGAACGCAAAAGCACCAAAAAGACGAATAACTGTAATAAAGCAACTCATTTCATTTGTATCTAAAACTCTTTTAGAGCTGGACGTCTATTAAATCAGCAGATGAAAAACTAGCAACACTATACAAAGTGGCAAGCAGTTGGGCTTGATTCGTCTTGCTCTGCTTAACCTTGTTCTCTGTTCCCTGCTACTTTAAATGAACACCAGGCCCCCTAGCGAGCAACAAGACAAATTGCTTGTATTCATTCTTGTTTAACCTTTTCAGTGCTTGTCCAGTCCATTTGCTGACTCCTGCGGTGCCATGAATACATTGCCAAGTGTTAACCTCCCCAAAAAAGTGTGTTCTGTTTTGATCTTGTTGGGAAGTTCTAATATAAATACAGATGTACAAGGGGAACTGCAATCACAGAATGAGTTTTCAGCAATATGCATCAGAAAATGACAGCTCATTCTTAGTTGATGACACAGTAGTACATCCTTTATTTGTATCAATATGTCTCTTGCCAGCCAGGTACAGTATGGGTCTCAAGCAGAGTTCTGGATTGCAGTGAGCTGACAGGCACAGTGTATGAGCACAATGTTATCTTCTTAAATAAATTGGATTTTCAGACAGTGAGAACAGGCTGCTGAATTGCACAGAATCTCGCTTCGTTAGCTGCTCTGAGTTGCGCAACACTACTAAAGCTTGTCAATGTGCTATAAAGTGCGACACGCAAGATTGTTTTTCAATTTATTTTAGTAACCCTCTCTAGTATACTAAAATGAAATATACAGTATTCCTTTAAATTTAAGACACACTTTTTAAACCATTTTTTACACAAACAGCAACGTGACTGGCTGCCGAGAAAAGACGAACAAAGACGTCACTGCCCCAGTACGCAAACAGCAATGTGACTTACTGCCGAGAAAAAATGACCAAAAATGTTACTGCCCGATCTCGAATCATCCAAAAACATACAGGCAGCCATTTTCAAAAAAGCATCATTAGCTTCCTGAGGAATTCGAAGAGCTTTTACAATTTCAGCATTTCGTTATTAGGCTCCGTTCTAACAAACAGTACCAGCTTGGACAGATTGAAAATGCTGATCAGACCCCAGTACTTTGACATGCCATGCAATACCACCTTTCACAAACCTGGAGAAAAACAGGTGTGAGTAATCACGACTGGAAATGAGAAGCAGCGCAGTAACGCTCTGTGTGATTGCAGACGGCCGCAAACTGTCTCCATAGGTGTAATTGAGGTTGTATCTTTGTAAATGCAGATTGATTTGAGGTTTTATTTTTTCCTCAAATTGAGGGTGGGAAATGTTGACTGCATCTTACATTCAAGGGCATCTTAAATTCAAAGGAATACGGTACTTAAACATTTACAATTGAACATATTGTGAATGTTTATACCAAATAAAAAAAAAGCACTTGTATCACTTTTAAAAAATAAAAATTACTACAACACGTATTTGTGTATAAGACAGTACAGCATTTATTTTAATATGGAAAGTAACGTGCACAAATATTGAATATAAACTAAATTGGCCTAAACTGTACACTTAATACTACTGTATGTAAACTCTAAGGCTAACACCTACAGTATATTTGGCCTGCATGTTTTTGATAAAATTTAAAATGTTTAAACTCTGAACTTGTGCCATCCCCAGTGTAAACATCCTGTATGTCAGAAAATAGTCAAACTCCACAAAACACTAGCTATCTGCTGGTCGAAACTTAATGTGGCTAAATTGTCCACTGGTGTCGTACCTGCCATCAAGGCTATTCAAGTAAGACAACGGGCATTATTTAAATATTTAATCATTTAAACACAGATCTACAGCCTTGCACAATAGAATCTGATGTATATGCAGTATACCGGCACTGAGATGACTATTAGAATAGAATTGAATGTGACAAAAAGACACAAGATAAAGGAAGTGAATCAGTGACGTATGAATTAGGCAACAGATTCTACTGTACAGAAGTGACTGTACCAGGTGTATTTTACTCATCTCAGCATGACAGAGGGTTAAATGTCAAGAAGCAACAAACAAAAATAAACAGCATATGAGCAAAGCCAGTTATCTTTAAAAGTTATCAAATCTACTGTGAATACTGATGCTGAAGTATTAAAAAACGTTCACAGGGTGTGTGATAATGTTTTACAAGAAGCCTATTCTGCATTCAGATTATGGCCCTTATTTTGTATGTCCACATTGGTCTTTTTTTTTGGATGATTTAAATTGATGCAGTAACTGATAACACTATTTGACAAATATGATAATCTGTTTATGCCGCAGAGCTACCAATCTCCATACAGACATAAGCTCAGCTCCCTGGCCTTATCAAACACAGGGGACAACAGTGTCAGCCGAGGAGCAGTCGAAGCATATGGGGACATAACAAGGCAATTAAACTGCAATTATTAGCTGAGTTGGTGAACACAGGGTGGCATGAAAACGGCCACAATTATGGGAAGCAATAACCTTTTGCAAGGCTGACAAGCAGACACACCATAATCTAATCATAGCTTTCATCTCAGAATGAGGCTCTAACAAGCACTTCTGGATATAGCTCCTCGAGTGGGCTCTTGATCACACAGCAGGCCTGGGTGGGAATTCTGATATTTCTTTCCCAGCAGAAACCTCCATTTCCTTCACTGCACAATGCTGATACCACGAATAAGTCATTTTTAGGCAACGCACGAGTAGAATACCTACAGGTTCAAGGCAAGCCAAGCGTATTATTGTGTTGATTGTGTTATTGGGATTGGAGATGTAGGTAGCATGTTATTACTTCTTTCATCCAATCCCATCGTGCAGTATATGCCTCGATTTATTGTGGATATTGCATCTACTGTACAGTGCAATCTTCACTGTTCACCTGAAATCAGTATAGGAAGAAAACAACCTGTATTATACTAATCACAGTTCATCATAGCATGTGTACAAACAGAAACACTGGCAGACAATATGAGGACTGCAATTCAAAACACTGAAGCCAAATCAGGCTGTCCAATCAGCAAACATAAACAAACAAAAGATTTTAAAACAGACCAGTTAGGTAGTCTCGCTTTTGGGTTTATACTGTACTGACATTAAACTGTGAAGTACAACACAGTACAAGTACAATCTTTCCTGTGAAAAACCAACCAGCTGCTTTCCTCATTGACTGACATGCTTTTAAGCTTTGATGCATAAGACACTTGCAGCTAATGAAATTTAAAAATTGCTATTTCATTAGCTACAGTTACTTAAAAATGTAACAGTACAATGCTGGAGTGCAGGGTTAATCATACGATCAGGAGCTCTCTGGTTTGAATCCTGGTTGTGTCAAGTTGCCTGGCTTCGGCTGCTGCTTTGGCCTCTGCCGCTAACTTACACAAGCAAACTAAGAATACAAATACAATTATTTTGGCAATAAAACTACTTTAGATTTGCAATGAACGATCGTCTTGGAGGTTGGTTATATATCATTATTTGAAACAACAACTCTTAATTGAACTTCACATATCTTTTTCTATATGGTATCCTTTTCCAAATAGGAAATGAAAAAATAATTATTTTAAAATGGTGACACTGGCTGCATCACGTCTGCCTCTGAGTATTCACCTGGCAGGAAGTCCGGGCAAGTGCATTGTTGACTCTAGTTTCAAGTATCTAGATACAATACATCTACAGCCAGTCTTAATGAGAAAAATAGCTATGTTGTTTAATATTAAACCGGATTATCTTCGAGTCAGTTGCGATTGCAACATAAACCCAAATATATCATGGACAAGTGATACAGAACTGTATGCTGCTTAATGTTAGTTTGTCTTCCTATAGAAGATATTAAAATGCTGTTGCATGTGGTATTACAGTATATTGTTCAAAGCTGTTCAGAAACGTTTTATCCTGTAAGTCAGTTTGTCTGGGTTAGGTCTAGGGAACCATTTAAAACTATTTGATTATTTTCTATTACTGAAATATACAGTATTCAAAACCAATGACTGCATGATGTCAGGTGTAGCCATTCACGCGTTAAATAATGCACCCCATTTCTTGTCCCAAACCATTACCAACGCTAGCCTTGTTTCTTATGAGCTTTCTACTCCTGTCCCTTTTACTCAGAAAAAAACAAACAGGACCAATCTGGCGAGTACACAGACACCGTCTTCGCTGCCAGCCTCATTTACAAGCAATGCGAAGTAAAAGAAAATTGCTACAGTAATCTCAATTTGCCAGAAAACTTTAATGACGCGACACGTGTAGCCTTTTGTCTTGGAAATGTGATGGAAGATGATTTATCTGTGACATGTGCAAAAAGCCAAATTGTGCTGCAATTATCAGGGATTGCTGAGACCTAGTGACTAAACAGCAATCACAGGGCGGCAGCGGAGGCGTTCAGGGCAGCAGGCAGCTTGCATTTATCTGCACCAATAATGTCAGGAGCAGGTAAACAGCAGATCTTTGCAGTTACGTGTGACTCTTCCCAGGACAACAATTTACCCAAAGCATTGATGTTATGTTCCTTCAATACATCTCGAACACAAACAGCCTTTCACTCTCCATTAGACCCCACTGTGACACTCCACTGCGGCTCTGCCTTGAATATTCAACATATTGATTGGATTATTTTCCTTTTCAATGTGTTTTTCCAACATCTTCCTTCCTGCCATTTACTGCTTTCGACAGCGATGGAGGTTAAGCCTGTAAAGTACAATCCATATAAATACTAAGTTAGATACCAGGCGGTCGGCCACACATACAAGAAGGAACGGGACATAGTGGGGTTTATTTTAATGTTCGTAATGGTAGCAGATCTTAAATGTGTAAACCTGATTGTTTGCAGACCTCATTGCACTGTATATATTAACATTATTACACAAGGAAAACCCAAGCTGGATTAATATAGGAGTAAAGGACGGCAGTATTTAGATCCGCCTAAACCCCATTGTGAACATACAGTATATTGAAGCTTAATTCAGTGGGACAATGTTAACCAGAAATGGTAACGGACTAATAATCTAAGCTTTAAAATCTTTTTTTTTTTTTCAAACTCATATTAGTTGACTTGCTTGTTCAATTAGTTTTAAAAATGACAAATCAATATAAAGAATATAAAAATAAAAAAAGGCACCTGCTTTATGTTTTATGGAAAAACGGCTGTATCCTTTGTTTTGTAGATAATTCGGTGGGTTAATGCAAGGCCTTAACAAGGTGTTCTTAATTAACTGGCATGTTTTTCTACGTTAAGTGTTACATATAATGGCTTTGATTACGATTCTCCAGATCTCAATCCCACTGAGCATGCTTGGGATGAACTTGAACGTATTCATCACAGCCCTCTGCCTACCTCTCGGCACCAACAGTGTCAAATATTAATGACTGAATGGATTAATTCAGTCATTGAGACACCTTTTAGCACCTTGTAGAGGCTATGCCACATCGCGTCAGGAGAAAACAGTAGCCTAACCTGATATTAGGTACAGGTTATGTTAATGCGATGTAGGGAATATACTGTTATTGCACCTTTATGGGATCATTATTTCACATTTGGTAAAAAAAAAAACAACAAAAAAAAAATCACAAGGCCATACTTCTCTGCTACTGTAAGTCTGACATGATTAGTGATCTGGTTCGGATATCGCGTGCAGCAGGCGTGTGTGTTTCATCAGAAAACTGCTGCGAGTCCTGCTTTAATATCCAACCACTGTGTTACTATGACTCTCTTTTTCCAAAGTGGCTGTATGTTCTGTTCCTAAGCTAACATTGCCTTTGAACTGGATCCACAAAGACATCAAATTGTGTTGTGTAACTAAACAGACTGCTGGCTGACAAGGCCAGTTCTGTGGGAAATAAATTGCTCATACTGCAGATGCTGAAAGAATAAGTAAACAAGCCAAGTGACATGAAAGGTTGTAACTGATTGAGCTGTGAATCCACTGCTCTGGAGCTGCTGTGTTCACAGCGTCTCCAGGCCTCTTGTGTGCATAGCATGGCAGCTAATATTATATACCTGTTGCTAAAGTAACATGTGGCTATTCGATTGTATTCTGGGCAATTAGCATACCGTGGGCATTAACAATGGCATATTTCAGAAGTGGAAATAGGTTATTGTACTGAAACTCGCCCCTGCAGGTCTGTTTCACAATGAGAGACAGGAAGCTTCAATAGTGTCACCCAGGTCATTATCATCACCAAAACGCTTTTTTTTTTTTTTTTTTTTTTTTTTTTACAGGACTGTACATATATAAATGAAAATAATACAGCAATAATATACTGCATTTACCCCTGGATTACCCTTGTAATCTCCTCATATTACTGTAGATATCATACATTGGTACCTGCTTTCCCCATGTGAACTGCCTCTTGTAATATCCTCCTACTGCTATGCTCCAGATCTATAATGGAACCAAGGTAGGTGTGTATACAGAAGAGCTATGTAACTCCTGCCCCCACATGATGAGTCAGTGTCTGAACATTTTCTTCCACATGGTGGGATGACTTAGATAAGGTTCACAGTCAAGTCGTCCCAAAACCAGGACATTATTAATATGCATCCATAATGAGTCTTTTTAAAAAATTTTAAAGGACATATCTCGATTTCGGTACGCTTGGATACTTTTTTAAATATAGGAGCTGTATCCATCGCGTTTCAAATACTTGTATAACAGGTGGATTATAGGCTACTGCACACTACTACTGCTGCTGCTGATAATAATAACAATAACAGTAACAATAATATATGTTGTGTTTTGTATAAAATAAACCCATAGGCTTTTGAATGTCAAAATACTGTAAAACGCAGTGAATTGCAATTTCATTCACCGGCGTAGATTTAGCTAGGGACGGTAGGGACATGTCCCTACCAATGTGAAGGGACCGTTGAATTGTCCCTACCAATAATTTTGATAAATCTGAAACGTCTTTTGTCAAGTAATTTTATCTGCTCCACAAAGGGTTAACTCTCTCAAAATTCTAGTCATTCTTAAACGGTGTATATTGTGGCACAATTTTCACATTTATTTTAAAAAATAAGAATAAATATAATCAGTTTAATTCGATGTTTGTGTTTGTTGGTTAATGCGTTGTCATATTATTTCAATCCTCCTCCTTCCTCCCTTTGTAACTAACTTACTACTTGCTTGATATTTTTGTATCATGTGTGTAAAAAGCGAACACGAACATATGTATTTGATTGAATGGACAGTGTGACTATCCAGGCGGCTAAATAAACGCTCTATATTATATAGGCAGTAATAAAATATATATATTAAAAAGTCAAATTAAAGGGGGCGGGGGACGACGACGACAGATATACAAATAAATTTCAGTGTGGCGTGAGTAAAAAAAGGTTGAGGCCCGCTGGCTTAGGCTGGACTCTGGAAAGACGCTCATCTGAAGTTGCCGCTTGCCGGTCAGTCTGATATGAGTGTGACCCACTGACTGAATGAAAGCCAGGTGCCGGGGCTGAAGGTATTGTCAGCTCGTCAGCAACATACTTTGAGAGAATAAACCTACCGACCTACCTACCTATTACGTTAGCGACCCATTACTAGCTGCTAACCCAACGTCCTTGGTGGCTAGCTAGCTTGTTTCACAGCTAAATCATTATGTGTGTGTGTGAGAGAGAGAGAGTGTGTGTGAGCATGTTTTGATATCGTCATCCAACTAACGTTAGCTAATCACTTCAATTTGGCTTTAGGTGACTAAAGCATAATAGCAACCAAAAAAAGAAAGATGGACATAAGAAAGTTTTTTTTTTACAAAAAGTCAAAGTGTAAGTAGAAAGATGTTATTAAAGTAATAAACACAGTTGATAATGATTCTCATAGCAAATGTAAAAATAATTTACTAATGAAGTTAGCAGAGTCATACTTTCTCTCTAAACAGCATGCATCAATTTATCATTTTATCAGGTGAGTGAAGCAGTGCAACCTGGTAAAAGCAGTACAGAGGCAGGTGAAGCAACAGGGTCGCAGGTGAGGTCTGTAATGGCTTAGTGATTATAACAGTGAAAGTGTTAGACTCAGTTTTGAGATATATTATTGTTTGAGGCACATTGTGATATAATAGTAGGCTAATGCTGTATAGTAATACTCAGCAAATAAAGTTAGCATAGCCATATATTTTCTCTCTATATGGCATGCATCAATTTATTATTTTAGCAGCTGAAAGAAGCAATGCACCCAGGTAAGAGCAGCAGCACAGACACAGGAGAGGCAGGCAGAGCACGTGAGCATGCATGTGCTCATGCTTGTAGCGCCAGGGGTATTGGTAGCTTACAGTAAGGCTGGGATAGGTTATAATTCAGGTTATTAGTAATTCTACAGCAGGGATGTCAAACCAGCTTCCAGGAGAGACACTTTATCATAGTGTTTTAAGTGTATACCAGCCAACTTCATGTCAATCAAATTGTCCTCGATTCATGTCCAGCATTCATTTCAAGCCACCAGAAGTTACCATTTAACAGCTGTCTCCTAAAAAATTTCTTCCCGGGGGGGCATGCCCCCGAACCCCACTAGCGACCGTGACTCCGCCCCCCTACAAAATTGTGTCCCCACCAATGTTCAAACCAAACCTACGCCCTTGATTTCATTCCTAGTGTTACCACAGAGGAATGATAAAAGGCTATGCAAGAAATCACTTGTCAGTAGTAATAGTATGTAGTAGCCTACAATTCACCTGTTATACCATGATTTGAAACGTGATGGATACAGTTCCTATATTTAAAATACTATTTCAATCAATATATGTCTTCAGAGTCAATTTACATCCGGGTTGACTTAGGTCTGACAATGCTTGGGCCGACCTGATTTTGGGACGAGTTGACTGGTACTGCTTACAGACAAAGAATGTTCTTATCACTTTATGATTTCCATTACACGAGGGTAGATGTTAAAACTTCATGCTGATTTGAACTCGGCTCTCGCCAAGATAAGCACCAACTAAGACGTAGCTTTACAGTAAACTAATGTGATCCATATGTATCTCCATCCATTTGCGCTAAAGTATGTTTCAAGCGACTTCAAAAAAAAAAAAAAAAATAATAATAAAACTGATGGTCCACTTGAGCTGGAATGACCCTAATATGCTACCATTACATATACACTGTAATGTTGACAAATCTATAATGGTATAGGTAAGCACTGTAAAGCCCAAAGAGGTATGGTCAAGCATATTAAAAACTACGGCAAACCATGGTAAGCTATAGAATATGCATAGTATAAACATGGGAAAACTGCTAAAATGCAGTGCAAATATACTGTGGTAAACATTTATAAAAGGGCTTATAATTGGACAACTGCTGTTTTCCCTCTGGTTATTTAAAATACTTGTATGATATCACGATATAGCTTTTTGTATGGTTTTTCTTCTTACAACTGATGTATCTCTGCAACCTTATACACCAGTGTTCGTCTGAAGCAGTCCTCAAAATTGTTCCCTCAATGTGATCCTTTAAATGTTTGAGCTACTACTGTGTACTCAGGATTGTTGAGAAAAAAAGAGTGTTGCTGCTGAAGGATAACGAACACCTACATGATGACGTTCTTAGCTCTTGTGAACTTTAATTGGGGTTGCGTTACATCCTCTGTGCAGTCGGTATCCTCCCACCCCAGTCTCCACTGTGATTCCCATGTATTCCACCAAAAGAGCATCTTACTGGTCAAAGGTCCGGTCTGCTCCCCTGAGGGCACAACATAGCAACACCATGATACTGACAACCATGTGTTATCTACTAGGTTAACCATGGAGACCAAGTAACCCAATGAAATAGGGGTAATTGCACTGGGGAAGGGTTAAAGAAACATGAATGAAGCAGACTTTAAATATACAGCCAATACCTACTCCACTCTGACCTTGGTGGGATCTGCTTGCAACCCTCCCATTGTTTATTTTAGATATTAAACAAGAATGATTTTTATCTTAACCACAAATCATTTTTGCAAAAAAAGTAGTTTAATTGTGGCTTTTTAATCAATCAATCAGAACCTGATTCAAGTGGGTGTAAAATTCTATTGATTTTATAATGTCCTCAATTATCTAAAGGATTAGCTTTAGGTTTATTGTAAAACTGCTGACAAACCTGAAAATTGCCTTAAACATTGAGACAGATACTGTAATTTAACTGACACCAATTAATGTAATTCCCCCAACATGCCCTTTAACACTGGGTTAAGGTATGCTATGTTAACTGTCAGGATCATTTACAGCTTTACCAGCTTCCGGTTAAATGTGTATTTTCTTTAAGAATAAAAAGTTTGCTAAAAGCATCATTACACTGTTTTATTTAGGCAACGGATCACATAAAAAACTAACAGAGAAATCATCGGGACTAGGGCGACCAGTTAAGAAAGGTTCTTTATTGTGTCATCTAGTTCTGTAAGCTGGTTTTACTGTGTAACATTGTTGGTGCCACAGTACTCAGTATATTGGTAAAGTGCTCCCAGCTTGAGAGGGAAAGTCTTATTTAATTTCAAACAAAGGTTCCTTTAACAATGAAGAATTTTCTCCTCACTGGTTGCTTGGTAATTCCATCTAATACCACATGTCAGATCAATTTGTGTATGGTTATAGGGTACAAGTCGCTAGAAGGCAACCAAACAGGAGTGTGCTGCCACTTCCAATTACCAGCAGCATGGAGATGACCTGCTCAAGGCAAAGGGTTCATATTGTTACTGTCCAGGTTGATAAAGTCACTTGAAAGAGGAGTCTGATTGAAATTTGAGACCTTTACAGTAATTGGTACAATTTAGAAGGGGTCGCTGAGTAATGAGAAGTGTCTGTACAGCTGGTTTACAAAAAGGGAATGCTTTTATCAGTCAGCCCTAACAGCTCAATGGTACAGAAGATTCCATGGCTTGGTTTACATGCCGCAGAAGGGTAGCATCAGCAATTCTGATCCTTATGGTAGTCTACGAATGGAGCTAAAATCCAAGACTTTAGGTTAATGATATTATCCAGTCAAAATGTTTAGTAGAGTACATTGTCCAAATACTAGTATTAAATCGAGAATAGGCTACCCTACTCACCCACATTTCCCACTACATAATAATAATCCGAATTCCACAGGGGCAGTGCAAGGCTTTCGCCAGTAAAATTTTATATTTTTTGTTATTGGGGATCCAGTATACTGGTAGCCTATACGAGTTCAGCAAATCTCTCAGTAGATGCTAATCCACACAGGCATTTTTTGTAACTTTCGTTATATATGTTTTGCAGCAAGTTGATACTAAGTCTTGTATTTGTCTTTTTGAACACATTTTTGGAAACCTCAGTTTTTTTTTTTTTCTTTTTCATGTTTTCTTGCTTGTGAAACAAATCTTGCACTATGAATTAGGGTGAAGAGATTTTATTTCGACTCTATACAGTCGCTCAAGCCTGGTGCTGAGGTGGGTAGCCAGCAGCAATATACATTAGGAGACCACAGGAACCAATTCCCAGCTGTGCTAATTTAATATATTTTGGGTACAAATGTGACTTTGTTTGTTCTTGGTAGGTACCCATGACAGATGCTACTTAAGACTAGTTTAACATAAATGGCATCTTATCTTACTGTTATGGGACTCAAAAGTGTAAGTTTAAAGCAATCCGCTATCTGATCATCAAACATGTAAAGGATAAAAAGTATGTTTTCGTTGTTTTTTCTGTTTGTTTTTTTGTTGTTGCAAAGGGCTGCATCTTCTTTAGCGTCAGTATTTAAAACAACTAAATTATAAACCATTTTAGGAGTTACCTGCAAATGGCAATAGTTTGAAATTAATAAATGGTGTTTGGCCCCTTCATATTTAAATGATATTTTAATCCCACATATACCTAGATGACCACGGTGATCCCAGGACGCAGAATTGCTTACTGTCCCTAAGGTATCAAAAAGGAACACAGGTGGTAGAGCATTTGGCTTTAGGGCCCCCAAATTATGGAATCAGCTGCCTATTTCCAAAAGGGAGGCACCAACTGTTGCAGTTTTTAAAACACGACTGAAGACACACTTCTATAATGTATCGTTCACATCTTAATATTAAGTAATGTTTTTACCTTGTATTGTACTGCATTGATAGATTTTTGTATTAAATGTTTGCTATTGCTTGTATAGTATCAATAATTAATGTTATGTTGTACCTGTGAAGCGCCTTGCGACAATTCATTGTGAAGGGCGCTATATCAAATAAAGATTGATTGATTGATTGACACTGAGGTGAAGACAATTTGTCAAGCCATAACACTCTAAATTCACTTAATAATGAAGGAGAACCTTTACCTTTAATATATAACATACAATTCTGCAGGTCTGGTTAACACATTTTCGCAGGTGCCCAATTATTTTACCCCCCCCCCCCCCCCCCCCCAACTTCGAATGTCCAATTACATTCGCACACTGCAGCAATTCCCCATGCAGCTCAGGGCTAATTACAGAATTAACTAATGTTGCTTTATAAAGTCAAATGAAACCTGCTGAATAATGTTATGTTAAAATATTCAATTGCATATCGTTTTATAGTTTTCCATATACAAAAATCGAAAAACGTGACATTTCGAAATCTAACATGAAATACTGTACTACTATTATGGCTTCTGGTAGACTTTTGCAGTATCCTTTTGTAGTTTCTTTGATTACAGGACGTTAAATAAAAGATCAAAATTAGTTTTTTTTTCTTAAATTGTGTTTCAACCCTAACATTCTAGGTGATGCAAAACTTTTGGTAATCGCTGTAGGTCTCTATGGTAACAGAGACACCAAAGGACACTACAGTTCATTGGGCTACCTTTTTTTTTTTTATTAAACTTGGGAAAGTGATTAACTGTAGTCAAGCTAAATTGTTTTTACTTTGTAGCTGCAATGTGCCTTTGATGATGATGCGCATGAAAAAGACTTTCAAGCCTTGGGTGAAAGCCGGAATGGCATTATAATTAATTATATTGCATTTAAAAACAGCGGAGAAAGTTACACACACTTGAATGAGAACCGATTAATTATTAACTGTGTGTCACCCCTAAAATATTCTTCTCAAGTACGTGTCACTTTATCTGCTTTTTTCCCTTTTTTTAATGCCATTATATTGTGTTAATTAAAATGTGGTTCTGGAACGATTCGTCTCCTTCCATGAACTCCTTCAGCTATTGATATACATGACTACACTACATAGGGAATGCAATAGCATTCATGACAGTTGATTACTGCTTTAAAAGCTTAAAACCTTCATAAGATACACAGGCAAGAATTACAAAAAAAATGTGTAGGCCTATTCATCCCAGTACGATCACTATGCTTATAAAACCGGCACATTAAATCTTTTCACCGGGAACCGGAAAAACAGGAAATAAACCAGCCAGATGGCAACCCTAGCAGTATACCGGATTTCAACTTACTATTCCCTGCCAATATACAGTGGTTAAAATACTGATTCAATCAAACTATCCCTTGTTAAAAAATATATATATTTTTGAGTGCTGACAGAAGGGGGGGAATGTCCTGTCAAAAATGATATTTTACAGGATTGCTTTCACATTGTAGTGTCTACACTGACCGCAACCAAGTGTGAGAAATGTATGCCGCTCAGATGTGTGCAAATGAACTCCCCACTGAGCGCATGTACATAGGCCTCCTTGTAATATTGTACACCCTTGGAAACATGACAGATTGCGATTGCATTTAACGTACACGTTAACAAGTACTAAGATATCCTTCTCTGGAAATATCAGACACCTTCTATCCCTTAATAATGCAAATGTGTTTAAAAAAAGAAAATCACAAGCCCTGAATGTCATTTCATTTAATTTAGATCAAATCAAAATCTAAAAACTAGCCCAAAATAAGATATGACAAGTGGATCGCCATGTTAGAAAAGATGATGAGATTGTTTGTCTAAACAAAAGCAACAGGTGTTCTGGTATAATAGGTCTAGGACTGGGAGAGATTTGAGAAGTTTAGTTCAATATTCTTAACATAACCTTCATTTGTTTCTTCTTTTTAAACTTACATTTATAGTAAAGAAACACTTTTTTTTTTTTTTTTTTTTTTTTTTTTTAAACTGAGACCCCACGGGCTATTATATTACAGACAAATTCAGATTTAAACAAAATAGAAACAACTTTTGTACGTCACTTGACAATTGTGTGATACTATAACAGTTCTAGAAGTTTCCTTGTCTTTTTAAAGATATTCAGTGCTTTTCATGTATCCTGATTGTTCGGCACTTGCCTGCCATACTACAGTATGTGCCAGCAATCTGGATGGTCAAAGTGGAGCATTTTGCTGACTTCCTGCCAACCCTGGTTAACTTGCTACATTCAGTGATCAGGGTTATGCCAAATAAACACTGTATGAACTAGAGGTATTGAAAGCAAATTAAAGAGTCACAGAACAATCCTTAAGGATTAAGGAGTAAACATTCACTTCATAGAAAACCTCAAGATGTAAGGAGTTATTATTACCATCTTAACAAGTATGCTGTAACATACTGTGCATTCACAAAATTCGAGCTATCCGTATCATGAAAAACATCCACTAGTCTTGCACCCAGTCCTGGGTTTCAGAACTTCTCTTGTTTAGGTTATTGAAATCAACAGGTGCTAATAGTTTGAACAATCAGGCCCCTGCTAAATCTGTTCTGAACTGATCACACTTATATTAGTCTCACCTGTGTCTGTAGGTTGACTATTAAGTGTTATTGATGTAGAAACAGTATAAAGGAAGGAACAATATATATGCTCAAACTCTAGGCTACTGAAACATTTACACAAGTTGTCATCAGTGTTAATGAGATTGTACACCTAATTTCAAAACTGAATAAAACTATTCAACACATAACAGCCAAAGCATTTAGTATAAAAGTAGGTAACTATCATGTGTTGACAGCAAGCCTGTTGGTCGACTGGGTTTTAGCTGCTATTAGAGACCTTAGAGTGGTCTTTTTAAAAGAAAGTGAAATACCTTTAATTATTGAAAGAACACAGTGTAAAAGGGAAGTTCTGTTGGTCTCCATCCTTATCTGAAATCCTAAGTAAAATACACATATTGCCGGTTTCACAGCAATACGAGAAGCAGTGTGACTGGTGGTCTTATCGCAGAACTGTTATAATGATAACTCTAAAGTACAGTAAACAGCTCACAGAAAGGCATGCAGATTTCTAACAGCACAGACTTCCTTAGTTTTACAAAGCAGAGAGTTACAAACACTACAAAAAATTCAGTGCATGCATGTTAAATTATTATGTGTTGTACTTAAGTGGTTTTAATAGTAGGCATATTATTCTTCCCAGCAGTGTGTATGGTACCTAGAAAATAACCTATTACAATCACAATCCGTGAGGCTGTGTGGTCCAGTGGTTAAAGAAAAGGGCTTGTAACCAGGAGGTCCCTGGTTCAAATCCCACCTCAACCACTGACTCATTTTGTGACCCTGAGCAAGTCACTTAACCTCCTTGTGCTCCGTCTTTCAGGTGAGACGTAATTGTAAGTGACTCTGCAGCTGATGCATAGTTCACACACCCTAGTCTCTGTAAGTCGCCTTGGATAAAGGCGTCTGCTAAATAAACAAATAATAATAATCCATCATTAACCGCAAACACATTTTTCTTGGTTTCAAAAAGTGGGACTTATAAAAAGTACTTGCACCAAATGCCTCCATTGAAAGAACAGCGTCAAACTCCCTCTAACGGGAACTGCTGGACTACTAAATATTACTTGCTTTTCCCAAAATATTTTAGGATGTTTGCAATATTCTCTCAGTGGTTCTGGATTCTGTCTTTTTTCTTCAAATGGCTTTGAGCTTGTCTGAAGAATCCTATGTGCTGGAACTTGACAGCTTTTTTCATTTCATTTATATCATGAGGCACTGGGGCACTTTCAATGGAAAAAATAAGTCTCACCTTTTTCTCACTCTATTTTAGTAGTACTTCCGGGTTGTGTGTGTGTTTCCATGTAGTCTTTTAGCCAGAGAAATTATTGTTCCAAATGCAAATAACCTAATTAATATTAAAATACAGGAGGGTATATTTAAATGTTTATGTCCAAGTTCCAATTTGGCCTTGAGTGACTACAGCTTTCTTAAACCGGGTTTCATGAAGTTGTAAGTTTGTGCTGAAGCACCGCAAGTGCAGCCTGTCTCATTTGGCCATCAAAACAACTTAATAAAAAAACTACAGGAAACAAAACAAAAGCAAAAATTCAGCTATTCTCATTGAATGGAGCTAAAATCTAGCACTTAGGTTAATGGTATAAAAATTATACAGTCAAAATGTTTAGTACAGTACATTTTTAAAATATTGGTAGTACATCTACAATAGGCTACCCTACTCGTCCACATGCCCCACTACATAGACAGTCTTATAATAATAATAATAATAATAATAATAATAATAATAATAATAATATTATTATTATTTATTTCTTAGCAGACGCCCTTATCCAGGGCGACTTACAATTGTTACAAGATATCACAGTATACATTATTTCACATTATACAGATATCACATTATTTTTACATACAATTACCCATTTATACAGTTGGGTTTTTACTGGAGCAATCTAGGTAAAGTACCTTGCTCAAGGGTACAACAGCAGTGTCCCCTGGGGACTGAACCCACAACCCTCCAGTCAAGAGTCCAGAGCCCTAACCACTACTCCACACTAATAATAATAATATTGGTTAGTTATTTATTTATTGCAAAGTGTATGTTTTTTAATTTGTAGTAGCTTCAGTATTTTTTATAACCTTGCTTATAAAACAACTTAACTACTGTATAAAGCACTTTTCATGAGTCAAATGGCAATCATTTGAAGTGTTGAATAAATGGTGTACCATAAAAAAGAAAAAAAAACAAAACACAATCAAGGTCTCAAACCCCTCGTACTGTATGCTTATTTTTTTTCAAAGAAGCTTGCCAATAGGATTGCTTGGCACGGCCTTCAGTTATAGTAGAACGTTGCGTGAGGTTACGTCACAAACGGGATTTTCAAGTCTCATAAGCATGATGTACGACTTCCAGACATGTTTCCATGCAATGATCAATTGTACGCCTTTGAAATGTGCACTTCCTTTCAGGTGTGGAATGTGCGTGCTACATCACATAAATAATGACTGTGGAGAGAGACTGAAGACATTCTAAGCTACGCGAGAAGTTTTAGGGAAGGGAGCTGGGTGGAGTAGTTGGTGATACTAAAAACTATAATCATGTGCTTTTATGTAGGTACATTATAGAGTTGTTTTTTGAAGTGAAAGTGAAGTGAAATGACCTGATTACCATTGGAATTACAATCTGCTTGTTTTTCATCTTTGTTTTGGTTTTAAAAACCTATTGAAGTCCACATTTGGGCTTTCAGCATCCTGCTACAGTAATTTGAATTGTATGTGAGCAACTGCTTATGATAAGGGAAGGTAGAATGCTGAGGGGGTTGTTATGGAGACACTGGGATGAAGAGGGGCTCTCTTGTGCTTTCTAATTCTATACACACATTATTTGGGATTCTTTGTACCACATCAGTAACACTGAATGCTTTTTTTATTGGCACTCTGCTTTAAGAATTAATCTTGCTTTATATTTAAAGACGGCTTTGCACAGGCTTCAAATGTCAGGAAGAAAGTAGAGATGATTCCAATGTATATTTTTACTCGTATTAGAAGCGTATATTTTGAATACTTTGGGATGCAAAACAACTTCAATCTTTTTCTTATCATGTTGGTATTTAAAACCCATTAGTAGGATTGACTGTTCAAAAGCCTTTTCTTCTCTGTGTTATATTTCTTTGGTTATCGTAATGTTAAGCATTAAAATGGTCCAGCATTATGACCGAGTTGGACAGTTGCTTAGGAATGACGGCCTCTAGCATTGCTTCGCCTCGTGCCTTACAATGCACCTGAGTAGTGGCGATATCCCACAATGACACACCCCCTGTCATGATATAGTGAAAATACATACAGTGCCTATGGAAAGTCTACAGCCCCTTTCAAAGTGTTCACCTTTTGTTGCCTTATAGCCTGGAACTAAAATGCATTAACATTCTTTTTTTTTCATTTATCTACACATCCTACCCCACAACTTCCAAGTGAAAAAAATATTTTAGAAATTTGTAGAAAATTAATTAAAAATAAAAACTGAAATAGCTTGGTTGGATAAGTGTCCACCCCCCTTGTAATAGCAATCCTAAAAATGAGCTCAGGTGTAACCAATCGCCTTCAAAATCACACACCAAGGAAGTTAAGTGGCCTCCACCTGTGTTAAATTGTAGTGATTCATATGATTTCAGAATAAATTCAGCAGTTCCTGTAGGTTCCCTCTGCTGGGTAGTGCATTTCAAAGCAAAGACCATGAGACCAAGGTGCTTTCAAAAGAACTCCGGGACAAAGTTGTTGAAAGGCACAGATTAGGGGATGGGTATAAAAAAATATCAAAGGCCTTGAATATCCCTTGGAGCACGGTCAAGACGATTATTAAAAAGTGGAAGGTGTATGGCACCACCAAGACCCTGCCCAGATCAGTCCGTCACTCCAAACTGGATCACCAAGCAAGAAGGAGACTGATCAGAGAGGCTACCAAGAGGCCAATGGCAACAGGCTTTTATGGCCAAGACTGGTCAAAGTGTTCATGTGACAACAATATCCAAAGCACTCCACAAATCTGGCCTGTATGGTAAGGTGGCAAGAAGGAAGCCATTACTCAAGAAAGCCCACCATGAATCTCGTTTGAGGTATGCAAAAAGTATGAAATCGGGAGATTCTGTAGCCATGTGGCAAAAAGTTTTGTGGTCTGACGAAATTAAAATTGAACTTTTTGGCCTAAATACAAAGCGTTATGTTAGGCACAAACCCAACACAGCGCATCACCCAAAGAACACCATCCCTACTGTGAAGCATGGTGGTGGCAACATCATGTTATGGGGATGTTTCTCATCGGCAGGGACTGGGGCACTTGTCAGGATAGAAGGGAAAATGAATGGAGCAAAGTACAGAGAAGTCCTTGAGGAAAACCTGCTGCCCTCTGCAAGAAAGCTGAAACTGGGATGGAAGTTCACCTTTCAGCATGACAACGACCCAAAGCACACAGCCAAAGCTACACTGGAGTGGCTAAGGAACAAAAAGGTAAATGTCCTTGAGTGGCCCAGTCAGAGCCCCACCATAAATCCAATTGAAAATTTGTGGCATGACTTGAAGATTGCTGTCCATCAACGCTCCCTAAGGAACTTAAACAGTTTTGTAAAGAAGAATGGTCAAATATTGCTAAATCTAGGTGTGCAAAGTTGATAGAGACCTATCTCAATAGACTCACAGCTATAATTGCTGCCAAAGGTGCCTCCACCAAGTATTAACTCAGGGGGGTGGAGACTTATCCAATTATGATCTTTCAGTTTTGTTATTTTTAATATATAACAGTGTGGAGTATGGTGTGTAGATAAATGGAAAAAATCCTCATTTAAATGAAACTCACTGACACAACAAAATGTGAAAAAAGTTCAAGGTGGGTGTTGACTTTCTATAGGCCCTGTATTAATTAGGGCTTTGATTATTATCCCACTGTATAAACACTAGCTCTGGCATCTATATCTGACAGTGGTTAAACAATTAGGAACAATTCTAAATATTCAACACCAGGGGTGAGGGGGTGGGGTGGGCATTATCATCCTTACTCTTGACCTTAATCATTATTTCCCCAACATACAGTTTTTGCATATTCTGTTTTGTTGTTAAGTCTGGTAGATTGTGGAACATTTATAGAGCGGTTTCTAACTGGATCTTCCTTTACACTTCCGACTGTGCCAATTCTGTCTGAACAGAACAATAATATCCAGGCAAGCACAGTGTGTGTTACTTTCAAACGCTGTTATTGGATTGGACCCATTGCCACAGAAACCTTGAGTTTAGTCTTGGTAACTCAGCCTAACAAAACAATTCCTTGGATTTTTTTCAGGGACTTGTTTTTCATCTTTAAGAACTGTATAAGTGAGTAAAAAGGGTTATCAGTTTTGTCAATGCTGCCCAAATAATGATTACCACAGCTGATGGGATTAAGTGATTTCTAATTTAGGTGGCTCCATTCAAGCGAGATGTAAAGGACAGGGAAAATAGAGAACGAGAATTCAGCGCTAATGAAGCGGCAAATGGTCCGTAGGCTTTGGTGTGGGTGCGTACGTTGTGGAGGGAAAGTACAGTAATTACACCTGACCTTAAAAGCACACCACATCAACTATCTGCTCTGGGATACAATATAAAACACAGCAGAATGTAAAAGAATACAAAGAGCTAACAAATCCTGTAAATCTCTCTTCAAAGATGCACGTGTTCTACTGGGTCAAATATTTGAACAAGCACCGCTTGAAATGTATTCAGAGGCAAAAATCCTGCACGTTTTCTGTATATCTTTAAATCTTTAAATTTTTAAAAGGTTCTACAATGTTGTGTACGGTGTACTCACCTATTTCGAACTTTACATATGATTCATATCAAATTAGCTTTACATGGGGCTTGCTTGTATGTTAATATCTCATAAGGCACTCAAAGCAACCCATGAACAAATATGAGCAAGTCTAACAACGGGGCTGTAGAACTGTATAAGAAAAATACAAGCTATGTAATAACTGCAAACAGATGACGTTTCTCACAATTTTGTATGGCACAAATGCAGCTCCAGAATTGGGAGAATATATATGTTTCTCTCCATAATGAATTATAAAGTGCAATGTCAATCACACCAAATATAACATTTTTGAAAATGCAATTCTCAAAACATAAAAAGTGCCTAATTTTGGTTTGAATCTGGAAAATGGTGACTGCATCTGTATTTGTCACCTTCTTTAAAAAAAAAACTAAAAAAAAAAACTAAAAAAAAAACTTCTGTGCAAACTCCATGGCTGAACATGTATTTAAGAAAAATAAAACCGCACTTGGTTTTTCTCAGTGCTGTGAAAGAGCGGGCCAGAAATGTCCGCTCTGTGCTCCGCTCCAGCAACTACCCGACTCTGCTCCCCTGCTCCATATAAAATTGGCTTGCTCCATTCCCCGCTCCGCTCACACTCTCTGGTGTTGACCAACAAAGAATAAAATTGGTACGAAAACCAGATGACCCTGCGGCTCTTGCAGACCAGGGTTGGCCACCCCTGCTATAAAAGAATAATAATCAGAACAATATAATCAAATGTTTGTGCTGTTTTTGTTTAGAGATTACAGATTTGCATCTTTCTTTGGAGTTTGTTATAAGTGGAATGCACCTGTAAAATAAATACCCTTTGGAATAAAGTCAATCCCCTTTTTTAAATCTTAAAATTATAAAACCTACTTCAAAATTAAGATGTTTCTTGCTGGTTTTATACATCACAGAAAATACTTCTTTGCTTCTGTACTTTGCTGTATATGTGGCATCACAATGACATTTTTAAGTTGAATATTTAAAGCGTTACAGCTGCCTCGTATGGACAGCAAGGAACACAGCACAGATATCGTGATGTGTTTCTTCTAAACACTTCAGGGTGTTTTATAACACGAAGTGATGAACCAGCTGTCTGTGTGCTACAATAGTTGCAGTTGAATAGCACAGGATGTTCATTTAGAAAGGCTACAATACAAAAACAAATCACTCTTCAAGTTGCTGCCACCACCTCCTCCATTACTGTATCACAGGAAACATTTTCCTCAAGTGTTGATTCGTTGATTTTTTTTTTATGTGGCTACCTAAGAAATGTTAGATTTTATATTTTTAGTTTCTGAACAATTTCTTACTAACATCAGTTTCATATTTTTTTTTAGTTATTGTTGTTAATTTTGATTTATTTTTCGTGCCCAATTATTTTACCCTAGATAGTCGCAGTGTAACATATATATCGTTACAGAACACTGTTGTCATTCAATTCTAGAACAGGAAACTGTTTTTTTTTTTTTTTTTTTATTGTGCATGTTATTTTATTTTTTTATTTGGTTCATCATTAGCAAACTGTATAATTCTTGCCTATCAGACAAACAGGTACCCAGATCTGGCATCCGGCACAAACAAACCCCTGTATATGATGCACCACACTCAACCTCACTTGAACAGGGTGTCCAAGCTACACCAGCATCATCTGTTCCAGCCCCCAGAGACGGAGGCCTAAAGAGACGCTCACTGGTCTTTGATACAGCTCTGCTGTGGATGATGACGCTTGCTAAAACGCTTGACATGCCCTTTACTGCAGGCTGGAAAAGGCACATTTCCTCATTACTTGTTATTTCGTCCCTGTAATATTTAGTCCACTCAGTGTAGCATTACCATTCTTAGCAGGAGTGGAGAAATGATACCTGAAAAAGCTGTTTGAATGACAAATCGAGTGGTTCTGTTTACAGGTCGTCTCGGCAAAATAAATGGAAGGAAGTCTGTAATATAGCTGTGATAGGTAAAGTCATGTACAGTGATGTTGATCAATGAGACATCCGTACATTTCTGTTCACAAGTATTGATTCCAGATTAGAGAGATTATACCAAGATGTCAATCTGAAGTGGTGGTGTTCATTCTTTAACTGTCCATTTCACGCCAACAAGAAATTGTATCTAAATTACCCATTATCTAGAAGCAAAAACTGCAGCAGCTTAATGTCTTAAAACTAAAAGGAATCACTTGTAAGGAATTTGTTAAAGGAAAAATATATATAAATGCACTGGCCATCAGAACACAGCCAAAAACTTTAAGGTACATATTTCTGAATGTTGTAAATAGTTTAGAAAATAATCAAAATCACTTCAAATGTAATTTCAAACCTTTTTTTAATGATGTTTAAAATAAGTTCTGTTCCTCCTAATTGTTTCCCCCCGATGAAGCTGCTATAACTGACTTTCAGCTCAATTCAGTTCTGCCGTGGAAAGTGAACTTGTCTATAGTCTTCTCGACAGTCTTGAGACTCACCTGCCCCACTGCATATTACATTAAAGACACACCAATCCTCTTCACTGAGTTCACTAGATTTATGTTAGTATTTTGAAATAAACCAAATAATGTTACTATTAATATTTGTATTTGCATGCTTTTACGTCCTTAAAGCACACATGTGAAGCAGGGGTGTGGAATTCATACAGCCCACGCCCGGGACATCATCATCTGTCTGAGGGACAGGTTTCACCATTATACTCTACCCGTTGGACAAGTAGAATTTATTTTTCTGTTATGTTGCTAGAAAAACACTGTGAACCGCTAAACCTCAAACCAAAACTATATAAATAAATTCACACACCCTCAGTCACACACACACACACTAACAAAATACATCTAAATTAATGCTACGATATTACATTGCTTTTGTTTACAGTAGGAGCCCAATATATACTGCACATTACACACACACACATATATATATATATAAAATTAATTAATTCAATTAGGCTAATCTCGGTTGATCTTGGTTTTACATCTCATACTTAATTGATACAATTACTGTATCCATCTCATTGAAGTTTGTTTTACTACTCATGCTTATATCATCATCATCATCATCATCATCATCATCATCATCATCATCCAAAAAATAAACTATGGGTGGGCACCAATATCGATATTTTGATAAGATATCAATATTGTTTGATGACATTTCAGATAGGCTCGGAGAGACATACTTTTTATTGTTAATACTGCTAAAAATACAAACGCAGTATAAATCAAGTTTATTTTATATTAAGATACAACAAACTAGGGATGTACTTTTGGTAAATTTTTATGAACGTTTAAATTCTTTTCAAAGTCAGCGTTTAAATGTTTACATAAACCAGGTATTACTAAATAATGTAAAGTATTCAAATTCATGTATCCACACAACTTTACATTAAATTCTAAAAAGAGATACCTGGCCTACCTTTTTGAAGTGTGTCTCAGGGGTCCTTTACTTTAGTGCAGTAGTTCCAACATACAAAAAAAAACTGTACTAAGCATAAATGGCTGTTCGGTCCAAAAGCTTACAGAACAATTTCAAGTGAAAAAAGCCTTCCACCTATGGGAAGATTGAGGAATAGGGTCCACGAGTCTGTGGTAATTTCAACTTTTTTCTACCTTTGAAAGTTTTGTATGACCAGCTGCAGCACGATTTTCTTTAAGTTTTTCTAGCCTCGCTGTTATTGTTTATGGGTCGGCACAGTATTGGGATCATCTTACATCGCACTTCAAGAGGTTGCATAAGGAATGCAGAGAAAACATGTGGGCCACTGAAAAAGCAGCGATGGGCTACAGTACTGAGAAGTAGATTGTGAGGCTTCTAGGAGTTTTTAAATCTCTTTGAAGCAAGTTCGCTGTAATCTCTGTTTTTCCAATGATATGTTTTCAATGCCCATGCATTCTTCCTGTGACTTCTTTAAAGTAGCAATGAGTTGTCTGCAAGGAGAGAGCAGTAAGCTTTGTTCTTTAACACTAGCTTTTAAAAAAATACCATTCCAAAATCTACACGCTTACTAGAATGTGTGCCTCTTTTATAATGAGATTTATGAAGAGATGGCAAGATAGGTACGATTTTCTGGAATTATTTTGTTAGCTCTATGTATTTTAACTGCAGTAGTGCTCCGACATGCCTAGCAACTAAAATCTTCTAAGTTGCAATCTTGTGAGATGTCACAGCAAATCAAGTTGAATGGAGTGAGTTCAATATACAAAAAAACACAAGGAAACTGCAATATAATTTGTTATGCACTTATCTGTAAATGATTGGAATTTGACTGCGCTGTTTCTAAAACTGATAAGACAATGAGTGTGTGCAGCAGGGCTCAGAAATCACGAGCCTGGATTGTGCGTGGCGCAAGCTTTTATTTGGATCCCATTTTACATACACCAAAAATGTGCGTTAAAAATCTACAATAAAAGCATTTGCACCTGTTAGTAACTTATGAGTTGAATATATGTTGCTTGCAAAGTTTTAATACTGTATACTGTGCAATTGGCTGGACTTGAGGCTTACAGCACAGTGCAGTATAGTGGAAAACTGTTGCAATAATGCTTGGAACTGCAGACTTCCTGCCACAAGGTAAAAATTGCAGTCAAGATCTTTCATTAAACTCTTATTATAGAATATTCATAAAGAGAAATCTGCGCTGCTTGGCTGGTCCGCCATTTAATCTATTTTGGGGGCAGGAGGCACCATTTAAAGCTCGACTACAGGAGCATGTTTTTTGGAACTATTACTGGTCATGTGACCATTCAATAGCCAATTGGGATGTTCTACCTTTCACACCTGCGGTAAAAATCCAGAAAACTATAATAAAGCATAGCATAAGCAAGCATTTAAAAGCCCAGAGAGATAGGGTAAGGCATATAAAAAAAAACAGCAAACTATAGTAAACTGGTAAATGCATAGCAGTGCTAATCCATGGAAAAACTGGTAAACTTTCATAAGGGAAGCAGGTTTTCAAAAATGTAGTGTATACAAAAATGTACCTAACTAGTTCAACCAGTGAATTACTGTTCATGACCAACTACTTGTTCCAGACATATATCCTCAATCTCGTCTCAATATCAAACTAAAAAAAGAGACACCGCTGACTTAATAGGGTCAGTGCTAAGAGAACAATGAACGAGGAACTAGGGTGAAAGGAGCAGGCAGACAGGAAGAGTGGGTGAGCAATATTCATAACAGTGACCTTTCTGTGCCAGCCCACTACACAATGCAGATTTAATTAAGCAGGGACAGATACACAAACACCTGGCCAAACCCATTCACAACATCAAACAGAACTCGCAACCTGAATGCCTCATAAATTTACATTGTTCCCGATTTCCTTAATTAGCTAATAATAGTTAAAAAAAGGCCATTGTAAATCGCTTCTTGGTGAATTGCTGTGTTTTTTTTTTTTTATATTCCCTATTAAGGCGATTCCTGCCATTAGAGTAAGGGAGAAAGAGATTACTGCCAGCCTTCATTTGAATTAGGTTAAGCCTCCTGCAGAACAGTTCTTTATGTCTAACATCATTAGACTTTAAAAGGTCATAAAAACAGACTGTTTTAGTCTTCTACAATAAATTCAAGACAGTATAAAACCATACGCATCCCAACCAAGAAAGTAGAGTATATACTGTAAACAGTTCTGTACAGTATGTCAAAATATAGCATATCTACGTAGAACAGGAGGCTGTGTGGTCCAGTGGTTAAAGAAAAGGGCTTGTAACCAGGAGGTCCCCGGTTCAAATCCTACCCCAGCCACTGACTCATTGTGTGACCCTAAGCAAGCACTTAACTTCCTTGTGCTCCGTCTTTCGGGTGAGACATTGTTGTAAGTGACTCTGCAGCTGATGCGTAGTTCACACACCCTAGCCTCTGTAAGTCGCCTTTTGATAAAGGCGTCTGCTAAATAAATAATAGTAATAATAACAGACTACAGGGTCTATTCATAAAAGTACTTGCCGACTGTCCCAGGTACTTGAATTTCATTTAAAACTAACTAAAGTCATCCATATAGATATTCATAAAATGATCTGTGCAGACCGACGACTGTCGCTACGCAATTTATGAATGGGTATATATTCGCTCACGACCGAAATCCGTCCCCTTTTGATGACATCATCAGCTCTATAAACATTCGCTCAGTTCCGTCGTTAGCTGTTGGGAACATAAACAAATGGAATCTACCGACAGCAGCACCCATCGTGTCATTAACAGTGTGCCTGTATGATATGTGATTGATATACTTGAATTGAGATTTACCTCAATTTGTTTAAAACAGGCCTTCATTAGACAAAAATCGTTGGGGCTTAATGACGCATTTCAGTTATCTCTTATGAATAGCAACTGCCGTTAAATAGGCGGCTATGGACGAAATCCACTCATGTACTCCTGTTTTCTCATTTCGACAGGCGTTAACCCTTTATGAATAGACCCCTAGGTGTGCTAAAGAATGTCCTTACCAAGTCCCATCTCAACTGGATAAGCAGAGATTATTTTCTGTACAACAAGCAGCGGATGACACCCAGATGAGTGGTCAATGCTGTTGACATTCTAATTAAAAACAACTCAAGAAATAGCTGCTTCTGTTATTTTAGGATGAACATATCATAAACTACCATTTTAACACCATCATTCACATACAAAACAAACATCTGCCATCTGTAGTACTGTACACACCTTTTTGTCAACGGGCTGTCCCTCACCAGACTGATTAAAGTAGCACATTAACATGTATTCTGTGACACATAAAAACTGCATCTCCCTGTTGAGTCAGTTTCAGTCATGATGGGCAAGCAGCCTTGACACACTTTGATAGAGGGTTGGTAGTTGGCGTTGCGTAGTGGGTGCTACTGTAGGTGCTAAGTGCATCCAAACACATTTCTAATGCTTCACTCTCTAAAAGGCATGACTCTATGGGTCATTTGGCTCATACAGCTCTAACAATATTTAAATGTATGGGCAATACAGCTTTAAAATGGAAGTGTTAACCCATGCTGTTGTGGCTGTTGGGAATGTCAGGATGTTTCGGGTCATTTGCATTGGCAAGCTAATATCAATGTTATTAAAATGATGCTGTGCCATGGTCAATGTGCGTTGCACAACAAGCTGTAATTTCTGCAGCTGCTCCTAACCAGACTACATAATTATACAGCTATATTATTTGATTGTCCTAAATGAGAACATTGAGCTATTAAAACTGTACAGTAATCCAGTATCTCATTCACCAGCACTGACGGTACAGTTCAGTATTCCTATTTCATGAGGATAGGATGACGCCTATTTTTTACCATTAATGCATAATTTAACAAAACAGGCAACTATTAAATTACATTTTAAATTAAATAAAAGACAAGTCTTAAGACCTAGTGTTTTGAAATGTATTGAAAAGCCCAGCTCGTTATTTAATTTGCTGGAACTTCTCATTGTCTTACACTCCCTCAGTCAAGTAATACCATTTCCATGACAACCAGTCCCTTCACTGAGTCACTGTCAGAATCTGTCAGTTTCTGCTCCTGTATGTAAACCAAAAAATACAATGCAGACTGGACAGTCATTTAGATAACCTGGCATTATAACACTAATTAAATTGATGTGTCTAAGTTCTGTATTACAAGAATAAACCCACAGGAGAAATCGCAGAAGGAAACCAAAGCAGAAGGAAACCAAAACGTACAACAAATACTGTAAATCCATAAATATTTGTGAGCCTTCTATTATGTATTTTTCGCAAAAAAACCAAAAAAAAAACAATTTTTGCCACGAATCACATTACACTAACAATACATACTTCATATATTGCAACAGGTCGCCAACATTTCAGGCGCAAAATAGGTTTAATGAGTGTGACTTGCCAAATATTTTGGTCGAAAACAGTATTTTAAAAAGCTTTCTTAACTCAACATTTTTGCAAAATAATCATTCAGACATGTTAAAACAAACCGCATTCCCTTGTTCATTCCAATCCCTACAAGTCTGCCCAGTTTCATGGAGATTGACTGCAGTACCATCCACCCCCCACTGTTATAATGCCACCCTTGCATTCCACCGTACAGCATCCTCCTCAACCCATGTGCACCAATATTAACCAATGCTAGCTTCCGCTGTTATACAGCCACGCTCACTGTCTGGTATCCGCCAATGCTGCAGACCAAGGAAATGCATTGCATCCTCCGTAACTTTATCACCATAAGGATATTCATAACCAATTTAAACACATTCATCTTGGACATGTCTTCTTCCATGTTGATTACTGAACAGTTTGGTACCTGCCCATGGTTGGAGGCATGGCGACGGAACAGTGTACTGTATAGTATATGTTTGCCCGTTTAACAAAAGGGAACAAGAAGACACCAGGATGTTTTTGACTGCCTATCTCTCCTAATATATCCACAGATATTAAAATACCCTTTTGTATGTGGTGTTACAACTGTCCAAAAAATAACTAAATGACACTGAAACACCAGGGATACGGTATCTGTGGTAATTAATACCCTAGCTTTCTCAAAGTTCAGTCCTGTCATGGTTTATTCCAAGTTGGCCAGAGTAACTACTGTAGTATAACTCCCAATTTAAAAAAATAAAGAATTATGCTTAAAAAAAAAAGAACAAAACAAAAAAGAAAAGCAAGTGTTGAGTTTTTGGCAGGAAGGCGTTTCAGCACAAGCTAATGAAACAGTGTTATCTCATATATATGTCTTTCTGTTTACACAGTAAAAACCACGATCAACCAATCCCTTTGAAAACGACGAGATCAGATTTTCATTAAAGGCACTCAGCCCCAGTCCCTGCCTTCATATTTATATTTGCAACAAGAACAAGAGAATTACAAAGAGAACATCACAAAGGGCTGCAAGCACAAACACGAGGTATGGAAATTAAGTCATTGAGGCTACTGTCCACACCGGTATTTCCACTGAGAAAAATGAATAGATCACAGCTGCAAGTATATTTAGAATGACACTGTCACCAATACACAAAAAGTATAAAATGACAGGATTGGCCTTTTTATTGAAGGAAGAAAGAAATTGACACAGGAAACAATCTTAACAGGATATCAAGCTAATTCGTAAGCTATTATACAGTGGGCAGTGATCAGTAAAGCTGTACAGTAGTTGAACTTTAGTTGATTTTTCCCCCACCACAATATAACAGAGGGCCATATTTTCAAAGCGTTTACTCCAGTCTTAACACCAATTTTTTTAAAGAGGTAAATCACCTGTTCATTTTACAAAACTAGAACTAAAACCAAATAACTAATTTTGTAATATTAACATGGCTTTTGCTCCTTTCAAAAATAGGACATAAAATGGAGGAAATGCTTTGAAAATATAAACCAAAGCGCTTTACAGAATGCACTGGCTCTGGAAGTGTGGTAAGACATTAAAAGCACACAGAGCTAACAAATGGATTCCAGTAAATCTTACCTAATATGTATTGCTATAATTGCCTACAGCAGGTCTTACATGTTCCTATATGAGAAGTGCACACATTATGCTGAAGGTGAATTTCATTTCAAGCTATTTGATCACAGCCAAGCCTTTTTTGTCGTAACATTTGTCTTAAGATTTTGACTTTGTTTTACATTTACAGCATTTATTTTCAGTACAGTACTTCTTTTCATTTTGACCCAAGCAGAGCTTTTACACTTAGCTCTTACATCTTCATTTAGTGAACACACAATGCTTTGTACTTGGAGGGTTAACAAAAATAACAACATACATTTCTCAGTTCAGTTCGCTTTGCACCAAATTAAATTCTGATTCCAATGTTATTTACTGAAACCCTTGACATACAGATGGTTATTGTTATTATGACTGTTATCAGCAAACACTTACTTCTGTTTAAACTCCAGGAATGTACAGCCTTATTTAGAGGTTTTGCTATTGCACAACCCCTGTAAGATAATAAGACTGTGCTGTACCACAATCATCTTCTCATCAAACCAACTGGCTCTGTCTGCACAGTAAAAGACCCCAATGAACACACCTACAAGGGAGAGCAGGGGTGTCAAAGTGCAACCTGGTATGGCTGTGAAGCATGAAGAATGATTTGAACTCATCTATTCTTCTGATTCACTTTGTATAATTTTCTGTTTCAGTCACCATCACCCCCTGTGTCCTCAACAGAGCTCTCAGACTTGTGTCTATCCCGGCAATGCATCTGGTACACAAGACACTCCTGCAACACTCTGCCCCTACTGGACACAAGATATACATGTATTTTCTATGTGGTAGAATCATACTGATCCACTAGAGCAGTGCACATCTTAACCCAGCCAATACCGTATAACGGGCGGATACTTTTTTTGGGCTTTATTGGCTATTTTGATTGGATCACCAATAATACTTCCACCAATCGGAGGGTTGCATACAGTACTCGTAGCGTCCCGCCCTCAGACTGGTATACAGAACAGAATAAAGAGAAATAATTTGTCAGATATCAAAGTGGATATGAGAATGGCAGTGATGAACCCAATTTGCTTGAAAACATTAAAAGTAGACCGGACATTTCCATCAATAGATTTAAAAAATGTGGAATTGATGATGCGATCAGAAACCCAGAGGCAGTGTAAACTGTCTGCTACTGTAGTAGGACTGTTCTTTTTTATGTTAAGCATTTTTGTGTTCTTTTTTCAGAAAGGTTTAAGTAACAGCCAAAACAGTTGAAAGTCTGTATTGTCGATACATTGTAGATACGACTATTAATGCAGGCATCGTGCAGGTATGGCAAAGTCCAGAAACAACACAAAACGTTAAAACGCTTTGCACTGTATAAACCGGAGTTGATTTTGCTACTCTATTAACCAGTTTGAAATGATTTTGAAGTAAATAAAAGCATTTTCGCTTCAGCTTTATTGTTAAAAGTTTCACACGTGGCAATACTGCCATACAATTACTGCATGGTAGTACTGTGATCGTTCCACTGTGTTGTGTTGTGAACCATAGCTTACATTTGAAAACTGACAGACAGCAAATGCTTATCATAAAAGTTGACTGGTTCTTAGAATTAAGGGCCATATAAGAACGATAAATACTGTAACTGAAGGCCTTCTTTGTTGTTCTCCAAGTTGCTGCAGTTACATTGTAGATACTATAACGAGTTACTGTAAATGATACTGGTTTTAGCAGACATATTTAATTAAGTAAACATTTATTTAAATGTTTTTGGAATTAAAAGTATAAATGCAAAACTGACTTTTTTTGTTAACGTGCTGTGAAAAAAATCTGTAGAACATATAAATCCGTCGAATTTAATACCAGCCAAAATTTCCTGTTATACGGTATATATTAACTTAAAACAAATCTTTATGCTGACACCTCTAGGCATGTCAACGTTTGTAGATGGTGTTGTACATCTGACTGGTGCCTTTTAGCTTGCATATTTTTGGAAGTCTGCTGCCATCTGGTAATGTATGTTGTTGATCAGTTTACTATGTAGTGAGAGTTGGTCACAATCGGTAATCTGTAATTTACAGGTTTACAATGGCTGGTTTCTGCATAAAAAAAAAAAAAAACAGCATTGACATACAGAGAAGCCGCAGGTATGTTAGATTTTTTTTTTTACCAGTATATGTACATATATGTGTGTGTGTTGCGGGGGTGTGTGTGGGTGTGTGTGTGTGTATGTGTGTTGCAGGTGTATGTGTGTGCGCAAGAGGAAGTGGGGCGCAGTCCAAAAAGTTTGAGAACCACTGCAGTGGAGTAGTGGTGCACATTTTTTTATGCCGGTCCCCTTTAACATATAACGCGCGCCACCCACCCTGCTGACACACATGTTAAAATGTTAGAACTTACCTTTATATTTTAACAGGTGTTTTATTCCCCAATTTTTTGTAAGTCGCATATTGTTTCCTAGATTTAAACCCCAAAAAGTCCAGATTTAGCTAAATACATAAGGGTATAACAAATTAAACATTTAAAATCAGTCTATATATATATATATATATATATATATATATATATATATATATATATATAGTATATTTAACACTTGGCAAGTCAACATTTAGCTAACATTTATAACAAATACATCTCTGAATCTTTTTTTTTTTTTAGTGATTCAACATTTACCTAAACAGAAAAACATTATCGTTCAGCAATTAAATCTATTATCTGAAAAAATAAATCTGGGTTTTCACAAAAAAAACCCAAAAAATAATAATAATAATAATCATTTCGGTTGTACAAGTCCTAGAGTGATCATCAACAGCTCATTTGAAAGGTAAGAACTTGGACTAATTTAGCTGTGCTTTATGTAATTTTTTAAAATATTCTATCCTTTTTTAATAGAACTGCCCCTTTAGTTGCACACCCCCTTACTGACTCACCGCACTCCCCACTTTGCGCACCACTGCACTGTGCCTCAGGTCTCCAAACGAGAACCTGTTCTCAATACTGTAGGTCCTACCTGGTGAAAACACAGCATTTCACTGTGTTTTCTGCTTCAAACAGCACTGTGAATGACGCACACTGCGTGCCTGTCTCTGAAACCCAACTAATACAGAAATGAACTTTGGAGGATAAATAATCTGTGCAAAAGGTTACAATTATTCCTTTGTGTTTAACCCAGAAAGTGAGCAGCGAGTGCTAACAGTGTTTGACACACACAGAAGGGCATCTCATAGCCGAGAGCGGACCCGGTCATGTGACAGCTGGGTTTACTTCACAAGAGATTAGAGGTGCAATCAGCAAGCAATTTCATAATCAAATATACAAATCTGCAGTAACGATGCATAGAGGAGAATTCATTATTCAGAAGCAAGAATCTAATAAAAATGTAAGTGCATATTAGGATACATAGCGATATAATACATGCATTAAGAAAATATTAAAAAAGCAAGACTAAGCAAATATGTAGACTTCACCAAAAGCCTTCAAATGCACCAAAAAATATACATGTGTTATTACTATATCAACAACTAGCAGTTCAGACTACACAGCCTGCTCACTTTGCAGTCGCTGGAACCGTTTCAATTCACTGACGATATCCAGTGGAACTAAAAGCAAGCATCACAAGTAAAAAAAATAATAATTAAAAAAAAAAAAAGAACATTCGTTTCTCGAAAAATATTCATTTTATTCTTGTTTTTTAATTTTTTTTTTTTAAATTAGCGGAAAGGTGCTCAACAAATCAAAAGAACAACAAGGTAAACCCAGCTTTTACCCGATACGTCTTTTTAAAAAACAAAGCAGGTGTCAGTACTGTGGCACAAATGTTAGTTCTTGTCTGTGGAAATATTCATCACATTTAAATGAGTCACTGTTAACCAGACTTGTCAGAACTCCACGAAGGACACAAAATAAACAAATCTCCACACTGTTGGTCACAATTCGTTACTTGCAAGGCCCAGGACTGAATGGCAGTGGGTGTTTGAGTGATTGCAGCTAACAAAATAATTCCCTTCTTGTTCTCCACTTCAAATTAGCTACACAGGTCTTGAATGTACAGTTCTGAAAGCAACATATGTGAAAGAAAGAGTTCTCGGTTTCCGTGCCTTTCTCTCTGGAAATATGTTACCCTTACACTTCCTGGGTAATTTAACCTCAGCAGTGTCTACAGGGTCAAGGCGTGTTATTGGATGAAAACATTTCAGTCAATAGGAGAAGCAGCTGATTGGTTAATGATATGAAAGAAGCTGTTTAAGGGGTGGGGAAAATGACCAAGGAAGTGCAACACTACCTGAAAGCTTGGACTGCAAACAGAGATTTCTTTAACCTAGCGTAGTACCAAATATGTTTAAAAATAATAATACAGACTTACCAGAACACATACATCTTTAAAACATGCATATTTGCGACCTATACAGCGACTGAAAGTGCAGCTTAAGATTTACAGAATTATTGTGCTGGCTACAATCGCAGGATTGAGAAGAGCTCTCTCGTGTTGGCTGAGCAGCGAGAGAAAACTCTTGTGATGCTGGCAACTTGTCTAAATACTAATTAAGAGCAGCCACGTAAAATGTACAAATAATTGCCATTAATTGCTTTAAGCAAGTTATTAATAAAGACTTTTGAATGTCATCGTCAATCTGCGTCTTGGTCGCTTTTCAGAGATGCGAGGATTAAAACGGGAGAGTGACCTTTTGAAAATCCTCATCTTTCCATCCTGCTAGGATTAGCTCTTTAAAAAGTAAAACAGATACCAAATACCAGCTGAGATGCATTTTGCAAAATGCAATAGTTGAATACTAATATCCTTGGCATCACAGGGGCTTTAATCTGTCATTATTTCAGATGGGATTTCAGCTTGTAACGCCGGCTTTAGAGGGGAAGGTGGACTTTTGACCTGCAGAGACTGTAACACACAAAAGTGAAGCTTCACTTCAGTCATGCAAATAGAATGTCTCGGATTTATGCGCAGATCTTTTTTTTGTAAATAATTAAATATAGTTCACAAACATGTTACATTATTGTGTGTATTACAAGTGGAGCACACAGATTTTATGGACAAATTGCCAGGCTTAACAAAAAGTTGATTTTTACAGCTTTTTACCAGAAAATTGTCAATAAAAAAATAAAATACTATACCAAAATAAACAAATACATTTGGTAGATAAATGTATGTATAATGAATTAGTTGTCTGTTTAATGTACTGTAGCACTGGCACAAGGGTCTATACTATAAAGGAATTTTGCTTACAAGTGACGGCGTGAAAATACAAGTGGCGTGGAAATTTCATGCTGAATTTTGTTAAAAATGTAGTTATGCCCAAAAATGCTCTGGAGGCTGTAACTTAGAGTTTCATGTGTATGATCAAGTATTTTCTGCCAAGTATGATCTGAGGATGGCGGGATGGTTTTCCTTATAGTGTTGGTATTTTGCTGCTGTGCTACAAAGTTCTGCCTTTCAGCCTCTGACACAACGGTAAATCGAGAGGACATTTTTTTTCTAACAAATAAGCTTTCTATTTGAAAACTGTCTACTTGAACTTTCAAAGCACTTTGAAATAGTCAGATCATTTAAAAAAAAGTTTCAAAAAAATTAATTCCATTTACATCAGATCGTGCCTGTAATCAGAATTATCAGCGTGACCTGTCGTCATAATAGGGATTAGAGGATAGTACAGTACTGTCGTCAGTAGTAACCTGCAATCATAGACTTAAGAATAGGGTTTTATAGGGAAATATCAGTTACACTGGTATTAGAGAAATGAATTTCAGCAAACAGACTGTACCCTATGGCAGTTCCATTAAAAAACTTCCATAGTAAATATTTCATTTGTGTGCATCACATATATAAACCATATTGGGTCTAGACAGTAAGAAGAGGATTCTTCAATATACTCCTTTAGAATATCATTGCTATAAGAACAAAGAAGTGATTTATCCAATCTTTCTTAAAAGACTAGACCAGGCTTGTTTTTTGTAATGCTATTTAAAAGCAAGATAACAATACCAGTGTGTTTTAAGAGACAACTAACATATTACCACAGCACACAAGACTGCATTTTAATGAAATAAGACCATTATTGTCAGTAAAAGGGCAGTCTACAAAGTAGATAAGCAGTTTTCGAGAGCATCCCTTTTATGGCTGTTCTTATCATTGCATTATGATTTCAGATCCCATTTAATATGGGAGAGTGCGCAATCTCTGGGACTAGCTACTCGCAGATGCCAGGAGGCAGGAAAAGGCAGATAAATCAGAAAGGCAACAGGCAATTATCCGCCTGTCAATCAGGGGACTAAACTCCCCTGTTCCCGCTGCCCCAGTGGATCCAGCACTACAGAGCTGCAGGCTCTTTATACAAGACTGCTTGAAACACAAAGCCTATCTGCTCACTGTATTGTGTGTGGAAATAAACCCTGAATAATGATCAAGGGCATACACATGTGTACAGCTATTGCCAAAAGTTTTGCATTAGAGATATTATTTATATAATATATATATATATATATATATATATATATATATATATATATACACACACACACACACATATATATATATATACACACACACATATATATATATATATATATACACACATATATATACACATACACAGTACTGTGCAAAAGTTTTAGGCAGGTGTGAAAAAATGCTGTAAAGTAAGAATGCTTTCAAAAATAGACATGTTAATAGTTTATATTTATCAATTAACAAAATGCAAAGTGAGTGAACAGAAGAAAAATCTACATCAAATCAATATTTGGTGTGACCATCCTTTGCCTTCAAAACAGCATCAATTCTTCTAGGTACACTTGCACACAGTTGCTTCTCTCTCTTCATGTAATCCCAGACAGACTTGATGATGTTGAGATCAGGGCTCTGTGGGGGCCATACCATCACTTCCAGGACTCCTTGTTCTTCTTTACGCTGAAGATAGTTCTTAATGACTTTCACTGTATGTTTGGGGTCGTTGTCATGCTGCAGAATAAATTTGGGGCCAATCAGATGCCTCCCTGATGGTATTGCATGATGGATAAGTATCTGCCTGTACTTCTCAGCATTGAGGAGACCATTAATTCTGACCAAATCCCCAACTCCATTTGCAGAAATGCAGCCCCAGACTTGCAAGGAACCTCCACCATGCTTCACTGTTGCCTGCAGACTCATTCGTGTACCGCTCTCCAGCCCTTCGGCGAACAAACTGCCTTCTGCTACAGCCAAATATTTCAAATTTTGACTCATCAGTCCAGAGCACCTGCTGCCATTTTTCTGCACCCCAGTTCCTGTGTTTTCGTGCATAGTTGAGTCGCTTGGCCTTGTTTCCACATCGGAGGTATGGCTTTTTGGCTGCAAGTCTTCCATGAAGGCCACTTCTGACCAGACTTCTCCGGACAGTAGATGGGTGTACCAGGGTCCCACTGTTTTCTGCCAATTCTGAGCTGATGGCACTGCTGGACATCTTCCGATTGCGAAGGGAAGTAAGCATGATGTGTCTTTCATCTGCTGCAGTAAGTTTCCTTGGCCGACCACTGCGTCTACGGTCCTCAACGTTGCCCGTTTCTTTGTGCTTCTTCAAAAGAGCTTGGACAGCACATCTGGAAACCCCTGTCTGCCTTGAAATTTCTGCCTGGGAGAGACCTTGCTGATGCAGTATAACTACCTTGTGTCTTGTTGCTGTGCTCAGTCTTGCCATGGTGTATGACTTTTGACAGTAAACTGTCTTCAGCAACCTCACCTTGTTAGCTGAGTTTGGTTGTTCCTCACCCAGTTTTATTCCTCCTACACAGCTGTTTCTGTTTCAGTTAATGATTGTGTTTCAACCTACATATTGAATTGATGATCATTAGCATCTGTTTGGAATAATTGTTTAAACATACACCTGACTATATGCCTACAAAATCCTTGACTTTGTGCAAGTGTACCTAGAAGAATTGATGCTGTTTTGAAGGCAAAGGGTGGTCACACAAAATATGGATTTGATTTAGATTTTTCTTCTGTTCACTCACTTTGCATTTAGTTAATTGATAAATATAATCTATTAAAATGTCTATTTCTGAAAGCATTCTTACTTTACATTTTTTCACACCTGCCTAAAACTTTTGCACAGTACTGTATATATATATATATATATATATATATATATGAACAGAATTTAGATTATTTAACTTCACGTAATCAAATAAACTACAAAATGATTTTGCAAAAGTCTACCAGAAGTCATAATAGTAATACAGTATATCATGTTAGATTTCAAAAGGTCACAATTTTCAATTAGTCAGTTTTTTGTTAGGAATATGGAAAACTACATAGATATGTAATTCAATATGTTGTTGACGTAAAATTATTCAGCAGGTTTCATTTGACTGTATAAAGCAAAATTTGTTAATTCTATAGGGTGATGCAAAACTTTTGGCCAGAGCTGTAGGATGACTGGTAGATCTTGCACTGCCAAGTATAACAATGTGAACAGCAACTGTACTACACTTTCAGTGGAAATGTAGAGGGTGTGAGGTTCAAGCTTTAGAGAGAGACAGTTCAACACCAATGGCCAAAGGACGATTATGGAAATAAGCAGCCAGTGTGCTTCACAGCACAATAAAACTGCGAGTCTAAAGCATGCGATGATAGGGACATTGACGTACATCCCCTGTCATAGCTGTACTGTAAATACAAAAATATCAGTATCAAAAAAACATAGATTACAATGACCTGACATCCACAGCACAGCCAAACCCTCTGAAAACTACGGCTTTCAAGGTCAATGCTTTTTAATCACCACATTGAAATGTTCTGGCCAGAATATAATGGAAGTCAAATGCAGACAAGCTAACTCTCCAGGTAATATCACATTTAACCAACCATACAACTGATTCCCACCCCAATTAATATCAGTTGTGGAAATAAAGCATTATGTGTACAGTATTGATGTGTACTGACTATAAAGTTCAATATAGCATCCTGTGGCACTGTATAGTTACAACCTTTTATTTAGAGGTTGTCTCTCTCATATATTGTATAAAACATGTAAAGCAACATTAGCAGAATTTGTGTAAGTGAGCTGCCACCTGGTGGGGTGAACTGGTATAGCATGTCTTCTATAATAGGTGGGGCTGGGGTGTTCTTGTGGCATGTGGCCTTCAGGATATTGAATTAGAGTTACAGCAATTAAGATATAATTACATCTTAAACATGTTTAAACCAGTTGAGTGACATTTACGTACATGGACAAACAAACAAATAGCTCCTGTAATGCTGTAACTTGTTGGTATGCAGACAGTCATTACAGCTGACATTTCAACAGCTACATGTAATGGCTCAGTCATTATTTCAGGAACAAAGCAAATGCTAAAATGTAGAATATTGATAATATACAGGGTGCCCCATAAGTCAGACACCATAGGCATAATTGTTTATGGCAAAGAGGAACAAATTCAGGAGGCTGTGTGGTCCTTTGGTTAAAGTTTATATCGATTGTCTCTCTATTTCCAGTGTGAAATTCCTTTAAGCAAAGAGGAACAAATTCAGGAGGCTGTGTGCTCCAATGGTTAAAGAAAAGGGCTTGTAACCAAGAGGTCCCCGGTTCAAATCCCACCTCAGCCACTGACTCATTGTGTGACCCTGAGCAAGTCAATTAACCTCATTGTGCTTCGTCTTTCAGGTGAGACGTAATTGTAAGTGACTTTGCAGCTGATGCATAGTTCACACACCCTAGTCTCTAAGTCGCCTTGGATAAAGGCGTCTGCTAAATAAACAAATAATAATAATAATAAAATTCTGATTTGTTGTGCAGACCGTGAACAGGGAGAGGCTGGACAATTTAACAGAGAACATCCTAAATCAGCATTAAAAAAAAAAAAATACAATGTTCCCTGTGACACATGATGTAGTGGAAGTTATTTTATATACATGAAATCATATACAAAAATACATTTAAAGACTATCTTCACACGTCTAGCACGAGTACAATGTTGGTACATTGAGTCTTTGTGAATAGCAGCTGAATAATGGAATGCTTTAGTAGAAAATGTGACTCACCGTCTTGATTGAACTTCTGGGTTTTTCTTTCCACACGCTGCTGCTCAGCTCCACGGTGCAATGCACATAGGTCTCCCGATCGTAGGATCCCAGGATAAACAACCTTTGGGAGGGAAAAATCTAAATTATCATTAGGCAATGTAACTGTAGTTCTATGGATACATACATCATAAACTTGTATCTTAACAATAGAGTTCACAAACAAAAACAGAAACGTCTGCCATCGGTAGTACAAGACTGCTTCATTTGTTATGCAAATAGCATCCCTGAAATGTATTCTGGGATATATAAAAGTTGCATCTCCCTGTTACACGTGAAGTTCCACAAAAACTGGGAATCTGAAAATTCCTTTCAATCATTGTGAGACAAAACAACAATGGAAAGTAGAAGCCCAGAAGCAAAATGCGGACAAATAAGAAAAAAAAAATGTGAGAAAGTCACAATTAATGGGAATTGAAGCAGGATTTAAGATAACCAATTATATAATTTTTATCCAATAAACTGATAATTACAAATGTAATTATTGTCAAACCCTGAAGGGCTGACAGTTGGTGTTCAGTAGGTGGGTGCTAGATGCCAACTGCATCCAATATAAATTACTAATGTGTCCGTGTCAGGGAGGATGTGTGCCCTCCTGGAGAGCGCACTTCAATGAAGGAATTACAGGGCAAACCACGGAGTTATGTTCCCCACAGAGCAACTTAAAATCTTACAGATTACAACACTTTTCTCAGAGGAGTGTGGATGGCACTTTGATACACACAAGGAAAACTGTAAACCTATCAAATATCATTACAAAGAACCTTTAATAAAAGATTGCATAACTTAAAAAAAGAAATCGAAGCAAAACATTTTATTTTGTGGCTGTGAAATTGGAGGAAGAGACATGGAGGAAATCAAGAAAAAAAGATGGTAGCAGTTGACCTTTCAGATGTATGGCCTTTCGGAAAAGCATAGAAATAAAACCAAACATAGATGGATGGGGCAAGACCCTGCCATAAGAGACAGGGTCAACCAATGTTTTAGGATAGTTCAGTTCTTATTTCTATTGTTCTGTCACCTCGACTTGTACTGTTGAGTAAATCACATGCTCAACCCATGCCCTCTTGTGGAGAAAAGCAACAACAAGGTATTCAGGAAAACTATTATTATTTCTAGGCCTCTGGTGTTGGTCTTCAGTGTTCAGGATTGACTACTGTATCAGTATAATAAATCACCATGACTCCTATTGCAGAGCAGTTTCGCTCATTCCAGGTTTTACTATGGGCTTGACTAGCCAGTGTATAGGTAACAAGCTCAGGTGTGTCTTATTAAACACTCATAGTAAAATCAGGAATGGATCAAACTGCTATAGAACAGGAGTCTTATTTCCATCCCTATTATAGAATGGGGGGGGGGGGGAACGACAGACCTCACTATTTATCCTTGTCACCTTGAGTGGTTAATGTGTAGAGCAGGGGTGCCCAATCCTGGTCCTGGAGGGCCGGTGTCCTCCTGGCTTTTGTTCCAACTGCCCCCTAAATTACCTAATTGGACCAATCAAGCACTTATTAGAAGCTTAATTGGTCCAATTAAGCAATTTAGTGTACAGTTGGAACAAAAACCAGGAGGGACACCAGCCCTCCAGGACCAAGATTGGGCACCCCTGGTGTAGAGGATACTCAGGTACGAACATCATAAGCACTCCATGACAATCAGGAAAGCTTCTGTTTATACTGTATTACATGTACCACGTATGGAAAATAAAATGTCCTTAAAGCTAAATTCAACAGCTGAAATCAGAGAATTACTTTCCTTAGTTCAAGCTCCACATCTGCTTAGCAATGGAGTGTCATTTGGAACAGTGTGGTTCACATAGTTATCTTTATAAAAGTATATTCAAGTTTAGATTTCTGGCATTGAATGTATTTTTGATTAGAACACTTTTTTTTGTTTGTTTGTTTATTTGTGGTCAGAGTAAAATAATGTCTTCCTCCCCTAAAGCTGCATGAACAACACCAATAGTAAACCAACAGACTCAGGGAAGACTTACTCATGCTGTGATCCGTTCAGAGCAGATTGCTCAAATTTCTGCACTTGCGAATTTCTCAATAATATACTGAGAGCCACGACTGGGTGTGGGACTGCTGTGTGGGTCTAACACATACCCTAGAACTGACAGTGTTTTTTGATACTTAAATCAATCACAATGTACATTTAATACTTTCCATGACAATACATATTTTCTACCATAAGCCCAATAAAAATTAACTGTCATTTTGATCTATCATTATGCAATTGGATTCAGAACTGGATCGTGACGTTTTCACATTTAATCAAAATACCTATTTATTGCATTGCTACTCACAGGAATAACATTGACATTAACAGAACGCATCAATACTTATCACCACTGTAACCTCAGCACTTAAATCCAGGGCAGCCCCGATATACCACGGCAGTGAATGTCAAGGCAGAGGCGTGTCTTCTGTGTAGCATCTGTTAAGTAAGCATTGCTTAACCACAGCCTTTTCAGAGCTTGTGCTGGTGTACCCTCTAGTGGTTGTTTAGTGGTATCTCTCACTACATACAGCACTGGTCCAGAAAGCTCTTTCCACTATAGATACAGTAGAATAAAAATACTAAATTCTCAGTGATAACCCCTTATCCTTATATAAGCTCAAATTCTAACTCATTACAGATTTTCTATTTCCTTTCAGATGTCAGTACTAGTGATGGATAGGCTAGTTATGAAAACAGTTTGGGTTCCCTATCTCCAGTTATTATCAGATTTCATTTTACTTGCTAAAGGACTGCTAAAAACCCTGTGGATGTCGAAATGGCAGAAAGCAAGTCTAAATATTGCATTGAGTGGTGCTGCAGTGATAATGTGTCACAGATCCTCGTCGCAGAGCTGTTTTCTATTTAAGGCCTCTGAAGGATGCAAAGACACAGAACTCTTAATGATAAAAGGTAGGTCTGTGACACTTGTTCGTCCATCATAAGTCGATGAAGACCATTTACATTAAGATGTCTCAGGAGTACGGTGAGTGCGCAGATGGCTGATGAGGCCTATCTGAGCCCGAAACACTCTGTGGTACACTGGACAGGATATGTTGGTAGGAGGGCTCCCAGAGGAAGTGTTGTTGGTTTTTGCCTTGCACTGCTGTCTCTTCAACATGGCATTGCTGACCCTTTTGGCTTCTGAGATGGTTACACCATCCCTTATGAGGTTACACCAGGTGAGACGCTCTACAGCAAGACTTTCCCAAGACTTCAGCTCTATCTTGAACCTCTTGAGGGACGTCTTCAGGGTGTCCTTGAAGCGTTTCTTTTGCCCACCTTGCGATCGCTTCCCATCCTTCAGTTCACCGAAGAAGATTTGCTTTGGGAGGCGAAAGTCAAGCTTCCTGGTCACATGGCCAGCCCATCTGAGTTGTGCTTTCATAAGTAATGAGTGAATGCTCAGCATATCAGCACATTTAAGGACTACTGTGTTAGGGATTTTGTCCTGCTACAGGATCCTCAGAAGCTTTCTCAGACAGTTCAGGTGGTAGTGGTCCAGGTTTCACAGCCATGGGTGAGGGTTGGTAGAATGATTGCCTGGTAAACCTTGAGTTTGGTTTCCAATTTGATGCTTCTCCTATCCCACACTGTATCACATAGACGGCCAAAGGTTGCACTTGCCTTGGCAATCCTGTTGTTGATTTCATTATCAATGTGAACAGCACTAGACAGGGTGCTGCCAAGATAGGTGAAATTGTTCACCACAGACAGCTTCTGATCCTTCACAAGGATGGTTGGTTTCACATACGGCTTTCCAGGAGCAGGTTGGTACATAACTTCAGTCTTTTTTGTGCTGATAGTAAGGCCAAAGTTGTCACAGGCTGATGAAGTGGTCCATGCTAAGCTGCAGGTCAGCATGTGAGCCAACAGCTAGTGCACTATCGTCTGCAAACAGGAAGTCACAAACAGTGACTTTGGACACTTGTTTTTGCTTGCATTCTTCGCAGGTTGAACAGTCTGTGACACTGTGACAGGGTACACCCCGCCCCTGTGTTTATTTGTATTGTTGGTGTTATTGTTATGTTTTGGTGCATTTTGTGTATTATTAGACCATTAAATGATGGTGAGAATTAATGTTGGTGAAGGTGAGGGTTTTGTGTGCTGTGGGGTTTAAATATATACAAGAAATATTGTTGGGGTTTAGGGTGACCATATGGCTCTGTGTTCAGCGGGACAGTTTGGGATAGTTCAGGCTTTTCAACTCGCAACCCAATACATTCTGGTACATTTTACCTGTCTCCGGTAACATTCTTACCTTTAGAGAAGCAGGACTAGGCTTACCAGAATGCATTGGGTTGTGAGTTGAAAAGCCTGAACTATCCCAAACTGTCCCACTGAACACGGAGCCATATGGTCATCTTAGTCTAGGGGAGTTTTTGTGAAGCTGTGTATTGAGTGTGTGAAACCGGAGGCTCGGTCTAAAACCGCTTAAACTGTTTGTTTGGTCCTTGTGCCGGTTTGTTTTGTTTATTTATTTATTTATTATTAAAAAGCGCAACAGTGCGATTAAACCTGCAGCTCTCGTGTATGAGTCTCTTCCTGGTTAGAAAAGCTTGCCAGTGACGTCATCCTGCCACAGACACGTATAATGATACTAGAAGTTGCATTGATACAAAAAAACACTGTATTCAAAAGAAAAGGTTTACAAAGCAAAATATTTGATTAAACTGAAAAATGTACCATTTCCCTTTTGGCTTTCACCCATTTCAAAAACAGGCTTCAAGTCGGTTACCTCACTTTAACTCAAAGTTAGCCTTTTACACTTTTCTGTTACATGAACAATTTAAAAAGCCTATTTTATACCGATAGTAAAATGTATAGACGCATGTCTCTATTGGCTATTTAAAGTACATTCGGTATAACTATATAAAAGTACTGTATACATACTATTCCACATTTGCAATTTATTCTGAATTTTACTGAAAGATTACAGGATTTATTTATTTTTTTTAACTGGACGTCGGTTTTTACTGATTTATGTCTATTATTCAATATTATCCCGGTTTGTCAGAGCGCTATGCTTTGCTGGACAGCCATTGTTTATTGCAGAGAGGTATGTATTGGTAACTTAGTAATGCAATTACTGTATCAAAATGTGTCTTTTGGTCACTTTGTTCATAGGGTCTACTTTATATACTGGTTTAAGCATCGTGTAATGGATTTCAATATAGAAAATATTGCTATGAACCATGCTGAGCTCAAATATTTTTAAAAATATGATAAAAAATGTAAATGAAAACAGAATGCTTCACCTCTGGGCTTCCATGCACAATACAATATAATATGCTTCCTCACCTCACTTTCTCACTGCAATGAGCCCAAAAGCATTTTACTGGAATAGTTAGGAAGCATGGCAAATAATGATCTTTTGGAAACCAAAATACAAGAATGTTGCGTAGGTGAGAAAAGGCTTAAATTCTGTGCACCCTGTTTATTTTGTCCACTGCAGTCACTGAAAGGCTGAAGAGGCATTTGCCCGCTGCTCCACCCAGCCACATAAAATACTGTATCTTTCAGGCAATCAATCCTTTCTCTCTTTCATAGCACTAATGAAACAGAGTATCTACTTGCACACCACTGTACTATGTAATAATTAGCCAGCTAAACTGCATTACTAATAAATGGCCAATACTAAATTTTTTAAAGCATAGCACTTTCTTTTCTATGGCCCTGCCAATTAAAACCAGCAGGTCTTTCTAAGTCACCAAAGAGGCGAGGTTTTTAAAATTTAATCATTTTTTGGTTGAGATAAAAAAAAAAAAAAAAAAACGATACGGGGTGTAAAAGGATACCCCGTTTCTTCAAAGGACACAATGCCTCTTTTCAACGTCCCCTTTTGTGATGCAGTCTACACTGTACTAAATTAGATTAGGTTACTTGTTTTGATAGCATTAACTGGCTAAATTGCAGCCTATGGTTCTTGTAGCACTGGAGCAGAACATAGGGAGATTGCTCATAATTCAATTACGGGCTGTGCTACAGTAGTTAACTTTCTATTACGGCCTGTGTCATTGTGGCTTCTCTCCCTTTTATTCTAAACAGCACCTAGCAAATGGTTTTGCCCAGTACTTTTCACGTCTTAAAGATGAAATGACAATGCTGTTAATTAGTGCAACTAGGATTCTTTTTGTAGGGCTGTTGGGCTGGGTAAAGAAGTGAACCATGGCCAAAGGGGAGACACAAGCCAGAAGTAAAACAATATGAAAAACACGTCTATCAGAACCATGCATCCCCAGCCACGGCTGTAAATTCAAAATTAGAGCTATCAGTGCGAGGAAAACGTTGATGAACGGACAAAGATTTTCGTGAAACATACACATTGCCCTGTAATATGTACTTCCCATTTCTGAAGGAATAGTGTAAATACACATACTTTTATCACTTAAATAAATAAAGCAAACATTTGCCTTATTGACGTACTATCTATTGCACTGCATTTAGGAACCTGGTAGCTAGTTCAGTTTTCTTCTGGTAAATGATTGCATAGAGCTGCATCATTTCTTTAAAATGTCTTCAACCAAAAAGACACCAGCTGCATTAAAAGACCGGAAATATTTCTGCTAAAGATCACTCTGTCCAGTACAAGAAGGGGACATTTGATATCTGTTGTTATTTTTACATTGATTTATGTTTTTATTTTGTTTGATAATTCACTGATGGTGAAAAAAGAATACCGTATTTGCTCAAGTATAAGTTGAGAAATTTAAACCCAAATCACAAGTTGGGGGGGGTGGGGGGGGAGGAACCGATCTGTAATTTATAGTAAAAGCCTATATTTACTGATTGCGATGATCAGTAGCAGTATGAACGCATAATAATAATAATAATAATAATACCTTTTCTATTGTGTAATCCTGCAGCATAACATCCATTGTTGTGGGCAAATCCTTGTTTCCCTCGTTGCCAGAGCATATGCTTTTAATTTCTCTCAAATCAAAACGCACATCTCTCAAGATTTGGTAAAAACGATTCAGTGACATTGTCTATTAAAAAAAAATAAATCTTTTTTTTTTTCTTTTTTTTTTTTTACTTCCAGGAGCTGTCATGTAAAACACAGACGCAGTTTCATTGAATTACAGACAGACCTCCCCACCCCACTTCCGTGTGGGCTAGGAAGGAAGTGGGGGCTTGTCTGGAGGTTATAGGTAGAAGTGCTTATAAAATTGTTATTTTTGCAAATCTGCCGTTCAGACGCAGTCAGGATATCGAATACATATATTTAGGAAAAATAAATTCTACCCAAATCTCGCCTCACAATGGGGGGGTTCGACTTCTACACAAGGTCGACTTTTACTCCACAAAATACAGTATCTTTAAAAGGTGGACATAAAAAATGAAATACGCTACAATTTAGCATTTACTGTTTTTCAAGTAAGCATTAAAATATTTAGTAACATTTGCTGTAAAATAACTTGAGAAAATTGTCAGTTTTTAACGTGACACTGCTATTTTTTCTGCTTTAAAATATTATGTTTAAAATTGTGAAATATCTTGAAGTCATTTACTGTGAAAAAAAACATAGCCCTAATAATGGTGTACAGTTGTATTATCTGGCATAATTAACTTTAATATTAATATGACTACTTTCCCCAGTGAATAAAAAGAGCATTATCCTAGCTTCAGCTATTACTTGTTACTTAAACTACAAATAAGGAAAACAATTTAATAATGTCAGAAAGAACAGTTGTCAGATTCAGAATATGCCAAGTCATTAGTCAGAGGAATCATGCCAAGTATTAAAAAGTGCCTATTCCAGCAGCAGCTGAGGAGGCAGTATGTGTTTAATGACAGCTGCCTGTTAGGAGACGTACCTGCTACATTCAACCACACTGACTTTCAGCCGTCCCTCCACAAGCCCTGTGTCTTGTATGGACAGGTCCACATCCACTGCCTCCAACGACGTCGGCTGAACTTGAAATGGAAAAAACGGCTTGTATCTGGAAAGCAGAAGAGGGCAGTAAAATGAATAATGCCTTTTTGTACAGTGATCAACTTAAACACAAACAAAACATTGGTTTGATTTTTAATTATGTATTAAAGCAACAGACTTTGTTTTTGCGACCTAAAAACAGGTGTAATTATTTTATTAGTATGATCATCATCATCTTTTTCTCTCTTGAAATCTATGTTGAGAAAGCCATTTTGCATTGAATACAAATTAATGCAGTATATTTAAATGAAATAAAATGTTAATTTACAAAAATAAATTTGCAATTTTAGATGGTACACCTGACACTGTCAAAAAAAGGGTGCCGTGCCCCCATGGAGAGCCTTTATTAGATGGAATAAGCGTGCAAGTTACTGAAATAGACCAGAGGTGACCAAACCACGGCTCGCGGGCCACATGTGGTTCACTGCAAGGACATTTCATCCCTTGATGACCTTTGACACCGCATGCTAGTTTGTTTCGTGGAGACAATGGCATTGAGCAAACCCTCTACAAGTAATAAACAAAAGTATGAAGCTTTAAGCCAGAATGGGAGGAAGTTTGCTTTCACTGAAAACACTGGTAAACCTCTGTGTCTCATCTACAACAAATCGCTTACACACTGTAGTGGGTACAAGGCAAGCAAACTCAAAGTCACTATGAAACAAATCAACACATTTTCATCTGAATAGCCTCCTGGATCAGACGTGAGGAGAAACAAGCTAGTCTTTTTAAAAGTACGCCTCAGCAGTCAGCAGTTTCGCCATTCAGTAAAGAAGCTGATTTAACGACTCAAGCAAGATAAAGGCGTCTACAAATTAACAAATAATAAAGTGCAAGATTCAGTTGTAATGCTCAAGAGAATAAAAAAAAAAAAAGTATAACAATGCCAGTATTTAAAATGTCTTGCTCACAGTATGTGTCTTGTGGCTCTCTGCCATAGGGTCAGGACATTTGGCCACCCCTGTAATAGACAGAGGGCAATATTGCATGCAAATCAGAGCACACAATGTGCATTGAGAATTCCTTTCAACCTCCAGCATCTTTCAGTACACCCAGCTCCAGCCAATCACATTGTGCTGATGTCACTGTAAACACAGACAGGATACAAAGATGCAGACAATAGCAGTGCCCATGGGGACTTTACTGGTAATAAAAACTCAAGTCACATCCACTTGAAGCCCTGGAAAGATTATCAGGTGGATGTGAAGGTGGCGTCCCTCTGCTACAGACTGCTAGAGGGATGCTTGACCATTCTTTCAGCCCCTGCAAACTGTCTGCCCTCTCTCAAAGCCTACTGTCTTGCCCTTCGTGACTGAAACAGATTCACAACAGGGAGATGGCCTCCCTGTTTACACAAAAGTGTATGCTATGTATTGAGAGTGTTTCTGTTTCCGCACCTATGCAGGTACAATTTATTTAAATTGAGGTCAAATGTAATTATTTAAAAAAATAAATAAATAAAGCCTTAACCAAAACAGAAATAGAACTTAAATAATAATCATACAGCTCCTGCATTACAACAAATTACTTTTATTACTTTTCTTGCGAATTCCTGAATATATATATTTATTTTACCGCTGCTGTATTTAATCCTGCACCAGTATCAGCACATAGCGCTGCCTACAGTATTCTTAGTTTGGGGTCAACAAACTGTACAGTAAAATACCGGTATGCTCCAGTGTGTTATTGTATTGTTTTTTATTCAAGTTTATTCAATTCATTTTGTTTCTATTTGTAATGTTTTGCCATACTGTGGTTTGTATGTGTTTCTGTATTTAAGTGCTGCATTTATTGAAATACTGGGGATGATATAAAATATCCCTTTAATAAGGATGCAGTCAGTATTCACAGAGGTTTATGAGGTCAGTTGGAGGCAGTCCAGTTTGCACAGTGTTTCCCAGATTGAGGGTCCAAAGGGTAGGGAAAAACAAAACAACAACATGTGCATGTTTCATTACTCTAGGGCGGTGTCTTTTACAAATCTCATATCTAAGTGCGGCGCTTATTCAAGGGCGGGGGTAAGTCAAAGTAATACGGTATACCCTTTAACCTACGGTATAGTGCAACAGCTAGGTGTAGTTTCCTGTCCAGTATTCAAGACAAAACAGAACCAGTTTTTAATCAATCTGCTACAGTATTTACCTTCCAAACCAAGTCTGTGTACAGGGTAACATATATATCTCTATATTCATTCTATCAATCTCTCTCTCTAGACGCACACATTTCTGAAAAGATTCCTCAATTACAATTGTGGGGACAAGGTGGGGAAGCATATCAGTGTTGCACACACTTTGGTGCACAATGCTTCCTCTGGGCTTCCATATACAACACAATATAATATGCTTCCCCACCTCACTTGCTCACCACAATGAGCCCAGAAGCATTTTTTACTGGAATAGTTAGGAAGCATGGCAAATAATGATCTAAGCAGAAACACAAAATAGAGAATTATACAGAACACACACACAGTAAAGGGATAATAAATAGGTACAGTAAAAAATGAAATACTCGAAAAATGGAGATGATATAAAATATACCTTTAATAAGCAGTCAGTATTCATAGAGGTTACGAGGTCAGTTGGAGGCAGTCCAGTTTGCACAGTGTGACTGTGGGTCCAAAGGTTAATGAAATACAATAGTGAGATACAATACAATACAATACAATAGTGAGATACAATAGTGAATGTGTCAGGCTTTCAGTGTCTTCTCCTCTGTGTTTGAATGTGGCAGACAGACCCAGACCTGGCCTTTAAATCCTGTGAAAGTAGATTATCGTAGTTTCTAAACATACCTCTCCCAGGATGACAGCAGAGCTGCACAGCATCCTTCCTGGCTGCTCCTCAGGATTTATCCCTCCTGCTGGCTCAGAAGCAGCTGTTCTTCCCATTTCTACAACCTTTACAAACAGTAGCGTGACACTGCTGTCAAGTCAGCCTTTCACTGCAGTTAGTCTTGCCATCATTTTCCAAACATTCACTGTTTGCCATTCTGCAGTTACAGAACATGAGCGCTGGTTTGACATTTTTTCTAGAACCGGAAAACATTGGAATTGACAGCACCATTGTCCCACTTACATCCATAAGGATACTTAGTCAGTATATCCCATGATGAACCTAATGTCTTAAATGCTTTACTTTTTAAATCTCCAGCCTCCACTGAAAAAAAAAACTGACACAACCTTTACTTTCAAAAGAGCCGGTCTGTGAAAGCTGATACAGACCTACCATTTCAGGATCGTTGTCTATATAATTTCAAAATAGAAATAATCAGAATACATTTTATAAGCACAGTAACACACTCCAAATATGGTCCAAAATCCACAGGCTTAGGCGGTTTAATGGCACCTGGCTTAGCCTCATTCCAAAAGAACGCCCATAAAACGTGCAGAATTTGGACCACATTTGTACACCCTGTTTAGTGTTATTGCTTTCATAAAGACTTCTGTTTGAAGCAAGCACTTATTTCAACTTGAGAATTAAACATGTTTAATTCTTCAGCTTGAACAAATCTGAAAACCCCATTAGGAGAAGAAAGTGTATATTCTGTTCCTTGCTGCTACTGTTAGCAGAGTTATGTGCAAGTTGCTTTTGAGGCCTACTCTAGAGAGAATTCAATCAAGTTGGTGGTGGAAATGGCTTTCTTGAACAGTTACAATCGCACTACCTCCTTCAATGAATATTTTTTATTTTATTTGTGTGGTTTTACAGTTTACAGGCCAGTTAATCTGTGGCTTCATAGACAGCCTACTGCTAATATACTTTTAGTAATGAATTTAGATATTTGTTAAACAAATGACACAATACTATTTTGTGTTTCACTGGTTTTCACAGATTCAGTTTCCAGTTATTTTTAGAAACCTGTTTAAAACGTGGAACATGAACTGGTGTTATAAAACGCAGCACATCAAGTTACTTATGTTGCTTTTTTGCTTTAAAAAAGCACAGCTCAGGCATTATCAGCACAGGTTTTGCTTGGTAACGGGTGGCAGTGAGGTGTGGCTTGGTTTAAAAGGGCACAGAATTAAATATAGTTTTTACAGCTGATAAGCTTATAAAAGCAGAAAAGCAACACCCATGTTACTGAGTTGCTTGTCTGCAACTATGACCTTCTTTGCAATTAAAATACAGTAAAAAATGGAGTGGTTTATTAGGAATTATTTGTAGTACATATTGTATTTATGTGCTTGTGCACATCATTTAGCCTACACTGTGCAGTTAAAGCTCAGTGGTTTCTCAAAGTCTTATCAGTTACCCCTGCTGAGGAAACAGCTAGTGTTTCCTCACTGTTCATATAACTGCATGCAGATAGAGTGGTGTTAAATGAAGCCATGTTTGATTAAAGCATGATACACATCCAGCTCAAGTGGATCCAGAAGGTTACTCAACAGGTCTCAATTATTCTTTGCCTTCAAACTTGCTCTGACATGCTAACATTTTGTGTCTAGATCATTCCGCACATGGGAAAAAAAAATGAGGTCAAACGTAATCAATTATAGGATTTTCTTTGACCACTTTCATACACTTTCTCATGCAGTGACAACTTTTCTCCATCCCATGCTGCTTATTTAATAACAATCACAAATGGAGGAAACAACCACAGACAAATGAACCACACACAATATTGAATGCTTAAATGGGCTGCAACAGTATGAGATGGCTTGCTCATATACCTAATTTACTGTAAGACAACAATAAAATGCAACACTCATTCGCTTCTAAATATGTACACAATGTACTAGTTTTTTTTGCACAACTTTTAACCATGCTTCTCAATAGTTCCGCGCTCAATACTGGAATAATTTTCACTTCCCTTCCAGCATAATCCACAGTGGTCGATTGGGAAAAAGATGGGTGATGGAATGCAACAAAAAAACTCTGATGTCCATCCACATCTTCAACTTTAACTAGACCCCAGCTCACCCCTCACCCGTTGGTGCAAAAGAGTGGAAACCTTGGATTTGTTTATTTCATATGCACTGCCAATATCAGTGGGTTAATACAAACTCTGGCAAACAAAACTGACCGTTCACCTGAAACACACTATCATCATGAAATACATGTCAAAAGCAGCTGACCATATTTCTGTGATCAGTATGTAAAACATTTACAACAGTCACTGAACTGGTATTTTCTATTCACAAGTTTTACTTTAATAGAAATGCCCAGAAACAAGACGTGGAAAAGTCATTTTTAGTAGGTTACAGATTACGATCAGTACACTGAACAAAGCATTCATGTGAACCGCATCCGCTCCCATCTGGTGTGAACTAGTCTACTGCTGTGAAGGAATAACCCTAATGCTACAAAACGTATCAAAGCATTTACAAACTGCAATGACTTGGAGAAAAACTCGAGGAGTTTATCAGTCACCAGTTTCCACTGCTAGACATTACAACAAGCTATAAAACAATGGATGAAAGCACTTTGTGTGTGTGTGTGTAGACAAAAACAAGGAAGTTAAAAACATGGAAGGAAAAGCACGCACAATAATGAAAGTGCTTTAGTCACAGGGACTTGTTGCTCAACAGCTAATTAAAAATGTCCCCTTATAAAAGTTTACCACAGTATTTTTGCAGTTTTATAATGCTTTATCCATGGTTATACCATACATACCCCTATGTGCTTTACAATACTTACCTGTTCTTTACCATGATTTCACTGTGGTTTATTACACTTTCCTATGCTTTTACTATGGGAAACTTGTATAGGGATCATTTCAAAATCAACAGACCCAAACAGACAAACTGAAAACTAAAACTGTACAGTACAATCAAGCGGTCATAACATACGTAGGCAATGTTCAGTATTAGGTTACTTTTACAACAGGGTGTTGGAAATGTCAACTGTTAACCAGAAATCACTAACTTTTATGACCACTGTAACTGATTTTACTACAGCATTTTACACTCAAGATGCCCTGCTGCAGTTTTCATGATCTAAATAGATTAAATAGGCGAGTATACTGTGTTTGAATCAGGGCCAGAAACATACAATAGTCCAACACCCAGACCTGGGGTGCAGAACCTCAGTTTATAGTACTTTAACAATCAGGTACCAGGAGCAATCAGACCCTTGTTAAATAAATGGTTTCTAACTTACAGCAGCATTAACAACTCCAATGAGGCTTAATCCATTCTGTGATTAGTGTGATCAGTTCAGAGCACATTTAGCAGGGGTCTGACTGCTCACATTCCTGGCTTCAATAATATACCTAGGGATGCAAGTTGGTTTTGATTGGTTTGGTTTTTTTTTTTAAATCAACTCCTTCATCTGTTTTTTGGTGTCCAAATCGGACCGAAATTATTGTTTCAAACCGAAAAACTGAACTGTATTTATGCAGCCAAGGGAAAGAGGGAATACAGTAACAAATAAAACCAATTTCCACCATGTCACAATGAACTGTATTTTCATTTCATCGTAAGTGGTGCTTTCTTTCTTTACCGTTTGTCATTCAAGTTATCGTCCATAATACACACCGTTCCTGGTAAACACACCTCACCAGAAAGGAACTCAATAGGCCCGAGAACAGTTTTAAACATACACTGAGAAAAATAACCGGAGTTTGTTGATGCTTCATTGCCTTCTGTTCTCTCTCATGTGCTGGAAAGGAAACGTTTGCTAACGTAAGAGGACCCTATTTCTCAACCAAGTTTAAAACATCATGAACTATGACAATGACGACATCTCTGGTGGCTATATACTGTAGTACATTTGCAAGAAGACAAGCTATATACAAATTATATATATATATAAATATATATATATATATATATATATATACACACACATATATATATATATATATATTATCAAAAACCGTACACCGCTATTGAAAGTTTCTAACCCTGTTCAATGTTTATCAAACTAGTAATATTGAAACAGGAAAAAGACAACACTGCAGTCTGTGACACTGCAGCAATTCCCGCCCCCAGAATGAAATTAAAATGCTGCCTCCACTGCCGTCAGCCCACACTGCCGATTGAGTCTGCAGTCCAGCACAGGGAGATGTCTTGTGATAGCTCCCTCCTGGTGGGTGGGTTAAGCCAGTGTGTGGGGTGGTCAGTTATGACTCAGTTAAAGCGCTTATTCTGCAGATTATCCTGCAATAGTAGGCTAATCTAATCTGTTTTCATGAACCACAGCCCTGAGAAACAATATCCTGTTGAAGAAAGGACAGGTTTCTAGATGCTGCTTTATTAGCCAAGCATTCCTACATATATATTTATACATTATATTGAACTACATATGTGAGTATTAGGAACTACAATTCTGTTCAATCCTTCAAAATCAATGTTAGACTCATTTTTATAGTTTGATCTGAAAGAAAACAAGGCCTACTCTTTTCTTAATATCTATTGGTACTCTGAGAGTAGAATTACCAGGTTTTATTATTAACATACATGTAAAGCTATAGAGAGAAATTCACCACTACTAGAGTATAAGAACTAGCCCTGATACAGAGCCAGAGTTCTGGTTTTAGTTTTTAGCTGATATCAAGGTGACATTTTAAAAAGTGTTTTCTCATGAGAAACTATTTTAAAATGCTGCCAAACTGCTCAGGCAGTTTGAGGAAACAAGTTGAGTAATAATTGCAATTTCAAAAACCATGAGCTGCCGTTCTACTCAGACATCATTTGCCACAAGCGATCGCAGCGATAATGGGGGTACCGGGAAAACAATACCTAACAAAGTTCAATGTCTCTTAACACAGTTTTGTACTCTTTCTACATTGTGTCTAATTGTATAATACATTGATATGAGTGATGCAATAACACTGTACTGAGCTTATTTATCACATGTGTGAAATAATGGTATGTCCTGTTCCCTCTGCTGCACAAATGCAGTTTGGTTTTAACCACTTCAACTCCAGATGTAAAAATGAAACCCCTTCCCAGGTACCAGATTTTGAAAATAATAATAATAATAGTTTTCAAACCTGTAATTGCTATAAAATGTTAACATATGATGAATAAAACACAAATAAAATGACCTAAACTGTTTTTCATTAACCCTTTATGCTCCTGTGTACTACATACCCATAAAAACAAGTTTTTTTTCTTTTATTTTTTATTTTTTGTTTAATCAATGAAAACACAAATGCTGCTAATAACAATAACAATCAGTAAATGGTAATTATCAAATAAAAATCAAACAACATCAAAACGTCTGCAATTATCGAATTGCTCTGTGTCATTTATTGAAATGTTCAATACAACAGAATCCGGGGTTGCCTTCGCAACCACTGCATATTTTCCTTGTGTCCTTTCTTTTGTTTTCATTTTCGTAGCAGACCCTGCACCTTTTTTGCGGTCTCTGCTTCCCTTGTGTTGGAGCGATAGTCAGAAATGCGTGTACAGGGCTACTTTGTGCAGGCATTGTGATAGATCTGGCTGCCGCAGATGCCTGCTTTATTGCCTTGTACCCAGTACAAGGCAATAAAGTATTTTGTCACAGCACTGCCATGTCAAACCAAATACCTTCCCATTTGCAGCTGGCTTACCTGTAAAGTAGCTGCATGCTCTTTTGTTTGTACAGTCACAAAGGTAAGTGATTAGCTTTTCGGGAACAAAAGCCAAAAAGCACTCAGGTGGAGAACGTAAACTCTCAAGTTCCATGGCGAGGTGCACATCTGTGTAAACAGGTGCAAAATCAAATGATGGAGGACTGGCATCATGGTAGTGATCAGTAATAAACACCCAGTCCCCTGCTGTTCTTGGCTTCACATCCTCTTCATCATCATCGCTGAGTGATAACTCCGAACCATCTTCAAAATCTTCATCACTCCTGTTGGTCGCTCTCCACGTATGTTGCCATGTTTAGCTTTCGCTAAAAATTATATAAAACTACAACTAAATAAGTAAAACTAATAATAAAATAAAAAACAATAATATAAAACACTACATATATACATGTCAAAGCTAAATGTCTTCCTTCAATATCTCAGTCTTCTAAACACCTACAGGTAGACTGGAATTTCTACACGACACGCAATTGGATACAAATGTCACCTGACCCTCCCCCGACTTTCATTGCACATTCCATAGTACTAGCACTGCCTTAGAGAATGAACCTGAAATGCTAGACTGAGAAACCGATCATAGAATAGAATGGGAAACTTGACTTACGCACGTACGGTACTGTAAGTGGGTTTTCATTTGAAGTACGTGCGTACGTCATGGTGTTGAAGTGGTTAAACATTACGGTTTTACCGAAAACTGATTGGACTAAAAACAGCTGAAAGAGCAGATAAAAAACAATCATAAGTGACTTGTAGCTCTAATATGAAAAAGCATGAAACACATGTTTATGCTTTTTGGAACTCATGAAAGTGAATACAATTTTACCAAAATCAGGACCAAAGATTGTGTAATGCACAGATGTGCTGCTCTACACAGTGCTGGGACAAACACTCAAACAAAAACTGCTTGAAATGCAATCAGGTGACAAAATGACCAATCCTGATCGTAAATTAAAGAAGATTCGAATATCTGTTTTAATAAAAGAAATAAAAATAATTAAAAAAAATAATTTGAAACATGCGAGAGCCACAATCGTCCCAGCACTAACACTACACAGAAGTGCTCTATAATCCAGGACCTGTCATTAAAGTAGTTGTTTCCTGACTGTAAACAGGGTACGTGTGTATAGTATGGTCCTACACAACATGTTTAGAAAGAAGAGCCACCCAAGAAAATTACAAGTTTCCACTTAACAGGGAAGAATCATAAAACACAGCCTGCCACACTCAGCAATCCTCATTTGCTTTATTACCCAGGCTCCATTAAAAATACATCAAGTACAACCGACTCATAGCTTGACCTACAACTCACATTACGTGCCTTATAATTACACTCCAGATACTGTACAGGCACACAAACTAACATCACTTTCAAAACCATTAGGTCAGACAGGCTTTAATTAATGCTGAGAAAACGTACTGTTAAACAAGGATAGAAATCTACACAAATCCAAAATAGTATTTCCACTGGCAATGCACTTTGAAGAAAGCAGGCACAATACCAGACACATACAATGAAAGCGTTTTCACCACCCAAGACTTTTGTCCTTGCGGATAAAGCTTATTTCAATGTATAAATGTTATGTAGGAATAAAACATTTATGTCAAGGGTATTACAAAAACAACATCTGTATAACTATGTATGTATTCATTTACGTTGTCTGCAAAGACTTGCAAGCCAAAAACCAGCCAGGGATTAAAACCTATTTTAGAACGCGTAAACACATAATCTGGCTAGATGCTCTTGGCAAGCCATTAAATATAATAATTTTGTTAACCAGAAATCACTTTGAAACTGTCGCGCAAATTCTGGTGAAACACTAAATAAATGTAAGGTTTTTTGTCATTTGTAGCAAATACGAACATCTGATTTTTGTATCCGAATACATGTTAAAAAATATTCGTTTGGATATATTTGTCCGAGCACTAATATATATTAGTAAATCCATGAACACTTTGCTGCTGCTTTAGACAGCATTTGTTCAAATATTCGCAGCACTAATATAAAGACACTTTGGCTGATCTAATCTAATAGCTATGACAACAAAAACTGAAGAGCAGCTCCTGAACTCATAGTCAAAACACCTTAAAAAACATAATATTTGAGCAATGGCAATAAGAACCATTAACATCATAAACATGTAAGAGAACAGTAAACAAAATGTAATTTGAAGATACTTATTTACTCTTGCATATGATGAAGGTGTCCTGTCATACTGCAGACACAATGGGTTTTCAGACCAGTAAATAAAACTGCCTTTTGGCCATTATACCGGTTGTAGTTGTGGAAATAATAGTCATCACGTTGCAACAATTCATCGTGGTTACCTTCTCTACTTTGTGGTTAAAGTAAATAGGCCCAGTAAAATGTACAGCACGTGACACAGCAGAAATTTAAATGCAACTGAAAGCACTGAGATTTGAGCCACTGTAGTAGGCTGGAGGCTTATCACAATATGTTTCACATTTCTGCTGTCTTAATCCATCATGACCTGCTTGCAACCATATATGTGCTTTATTGAGGTGGTCATCTGCAAGTGTTTCCATTCCAGGAACCAACTCTTCACTGTTGACAGTACGGTACTATGTGTTGTGGTTGCCACAGCTGTAATTATCACAAGAGCACCATGCTCCTAGCTGTATACCCAAGTTCATGCAAGCTTATCTTGATAAGAATCGTATGGTACAATAGAGGCTTGTCTTGTGATATACTGTATACTGCACCATGGTTATACAGCTAAAGCCCCTTTCACACTGGCATGCTCTACTCGGGTCAGAACCTACCCAGGTCGGACCCGGTGTCTTGCGGGTCGGGTACGCGATTTCACACTGCTTTTGATAAAGCAGGGTTGACCTGCGTGACAGACGCAAGTACACAATACGGGGCATTGATACACGCAAGCAGCTTGTTATGGACGCTTCCATCCAAGCTTCTCTGTACAGAACCGTCGGCCCAAATGTTGATTAGAGCAAATGTTTCTTCATCCCTGTTGCAATCTGGCTCATGGTGTGTCTCAGGCAACAAAAATATGGCTAAACAGAAACGTTCCTTGCAGAAGTGAAACCTTCACGCAGGCATGGCTGCTTGTTATTTCGTCAGTTTATGAACAGCAATCATGAATTTTGACTCACTCAACCCGGGTCAAAGCGTGTCGACCCACATCCTGAGGTGGGTAGCCAGAACCTGGGTTGGGACCCCGGTAGGAGTGCCAGTGTGAAATGAGCTTAAGTGTCATGTTTATATTAACAAGCTTATTTTACTCATTATGTGGTTTGCAGCCTTTAGGGCTAAACAGGGGGGGAAAAAGGTCTCATGATTGCATGGTCTGGATCACAGGGTCTAATGAGTTTACTCATGTTAAATACAGCCTACAAGTCAACTGTACTTAGCCCTCCCACCACCAACTCCTTTACAAATGAGAAGCGATGGCAAGATCAGAGCTGTACGACTGTATACCAGCAATGCAGTCAAACACTGCAGCCAAGCATTGTGAAAAAAAAGTGCTAATGCTTTTAAAACCAGTGTTCTTACTTCCTTTTACAAATGTCGGATTCTGTGCAATGTCTCAGCAATTCCAGTTACCCAATGTTCAGCAAAAATATCTGCAGAAGTTTGTCACTTTTCCTTTGCCAGCTGATTTCTGTAACAGCATGTTTGGTAACCCTTAAAAGTTAAAAGTCATTATTCCTTACATGAACTAAACTAAATCCCCCTACAAGGCTTTACAAAAAACACATTAGTTTATCTTTGCCTAATATCTTTTCTTTATTAACACGACATCATAAATCAACTGGGGAATACAATTCTCAACTTTTTCTCAGGAGCATTCACCAGGACAAAGAGAATTCCGCTTAGAAAAATGACAGATCTTGAACCGTCCTGCTGAAATGCTGGTTCTGTGATGGAAACAAGAAAACTAGCACTGCTGCAGCACAGAGTTTGATCTGGATACCCTGCAATTTCAATAAATTCCTTTTCTCCTAGTGCTCGCTAGCAGACGAGAAATACATTTTCCAGGTGACTGTGTGAATAAAAAATATCAAAACAATTGGGACTAGGTTTAAAAATATGTGACACAACAATATGGGATGCAGCAAAGGCACAGTAATATGTATCCTGTAAACACTGCAGGGCATTCTTTAACAATTTAATACAGTTTGTTAGCAATTTTACTATCACAGCTTAGTATAGCAGTGGAGCTGTATAAACATCTCAAACCCCTACATCTTGCATTTGCGCTTATCTTCAGCCAGGGGCGCTCTTCTGACAAGTATATGGGCCAATATAGGAAATCAACAGGAAACCACAACTGCTTGAGTATAAGCTATTTGCGTGACTATACGGTAAAAGGAATGGGGAAAAAAGTATGGTGTGCATCTTATGCTGCAGTATGATATATTAAAATACCAGGGCTAACGCCTCATGCATCTGTTGCTGTATATAATTGGCACCTGCTGGCATGAACACATCAAGGAGAGAGGCTGGAAACGAACTCTACACTAATGACCAGCACAAATTCTTCACATTTTCCTCCAATCTACAGATAATGCGTAGCCTGTAGCCCGCTGTGAAAGACAAGAGGGTCTTTGTTCCTCTGCAGCCTGTGCTGATAAGAAGAACTGCACCGAGCCACACTGCACAGCATCCAGGATCCTGGCACCCTGTAACTCTATTAATCGAAATCTATCACACATTATTAATACATTACATTGCTGCAGATGCTTTGTTCTAATTGAAGGCTTGAACTACAAGTACTGTAGAGGTCAGCAAAAGCAATGTTCCAAAAAGCAGGTTATCAATTAACTTTTACCAGCCTGGATTTTTGAATTTCTACAAATGTTTGAACTGGGCTCTTGAGGGGTGGACATCAGATTGTATTGTACAGCACCCTGTACTACTACTACTACGCCTATGACGACTACTACTACGACTACTACAACTACAACGACTACATACATACTGTATAGATAATCTTAATGTCCTGAAATCTCAGTGCCAGGATTTCCATCTGACACAAATGGCTAAATCACAACAGTAACACTGCAGTGGACCATCAGTGGAACTCCTAAATTCTAACACACATGGTATCAGAAGAGGGTCATATTGAACCTTGTAGCCATACTAGGGGGAAAAGCTTGAGAAACTGCAAACGTCTTGTGCAAATACAGTATACCATGGTAACCCTACAATGCTAGTCCAGTGCTTGTGTTCTGGCCCTCAATTCAGAACAGCTAAAGTGCTGGTGTTTTTAATAGAATGTAAATAGGTTTGTAAAGGGTGTCTCCAGTTGTATATGAGATGTCACCTCATGTATTTTGAGAAAGTGAACTGCTTAAGCAAATCTTATAATTTTTTATTATAACTAAGGGTTTTTTTTTTTTTTTTTTTACTTCTTGCAGTTGTGCAACAGAGCTCAATGAACAGGATGACACCAGTACATTGAATAAGAGGTCTTGGAATGCTGACAAATACTTAACTAGCTGACTTGGTACATTTGACTTTTAAAATGAAGAGCTAGCTAATAGGATTTGATGTGGTTTTCAAAATGGGCTAAAGAAGAGTTAACTTCTGAAGTATAAAACACAAGAACAACTCATGTTGTTGGTTACCACATTTAAAATACACACAAAGATATTCAGGTGATCAACATAGGGTTTGTAAAATGTTTTATATTTTGCCTGTTTTGAAAATTCACAATGTACTGTACAGTAACTATAAAGAAAGAACACCCCAGGATTAAATAAGAACAATCCGACAGGTTTCACTGTAGTTTATAGATAGCATCAAAACTAGGGATGTTAGTTTCTGTTTATTTCCTGAAAGGTTTAAAAATGCAGTATTACACACATTTAAACCTGTAAACTTGAACATACTAGGAATGTTTGTAACCAGTCAGACAAACCATCACTTTATAAATTACTGCAACATAGATTTGTGTGCAAGACTGCATGTGTACAGCTTTCAACTGTACATGGAAACGTGAAGAAATATTGAAAATGAAATACTGTCCTACACTGAACACTTACTACAATGGAAACACTAAGGCCATCGCAGATATCTGATATGCATACTTCTGACAACATCGAAACGTTTAGGCAAAATTCTTGCTTAACACTTGACTATAGTTTAAAGTTTAAACTCTAACATTTTAACAGCACTAGTAGAACATTTTGAAATGTAAACTTAAATTCCTGATCGATGGCCATTTTTTTATCATTAGTTCAATATTGCTTTGCATTTTTTATGATTCAACATCAAAAAATGTAGCACGTGGCCACGCAGAATCTGATATGTATACAGAACATTGAGTGTACTTTGGTCACCAGTTTAGGAGTTTATGCAGACAACCTGCACCATTCATTCACGAAACAATTCTTTGTACTACAAAGCCGCTGTGCTAAGCAAGTATTAAAATCTGTGATACCTCTTGTTTGCAATAACAACATTATCACTGATCCACTTTTGTTCTGGTTCTTGGCTTTTCACACTTAAATGATGATTATGCAGATATACTCACGCCCTTTCACTGGTGTAAGGGTCCTACATAGATATGCTTTTTGAGGGCCCCATTATATCGACACACAGATCAAAGAAGAAAAAAAAAAAAAACAAATTCTGTAGCATTTACAAATACTAAAAGAAACCCAATGACAATAAATTCAATGACAAACATTTCACCTAGAAGTCTTTCTAAATGTCTTGAACACTGAAGACCCTGAGAAAGTGGCTGATGTCAGAAGCACCACCACATACTAAATGTGAAAGTCCAGGACATCAGTAACTGCAGCATGATAAGGCATTCAACAAAGACAGTTCTACAGAATTAAATGTTTATGTTGCTTCCTGGAACCCAATCGGCAATTCCTGTCCAATGGTCTCGCTGCAATGTGACCCACAGCACAGGAAATGTGCTTGGAAACAACAGTATAATTTATTGATCTGTAGAATATGTACATCCTGAAATAACACCCAACAAACAAAAACTAAAAGATGTTCATCTCAAAGAAAACAGGACCAGCGACAAGTTTACTTCAACACTAATAAGGATTGTATTACGGCTGGGACAATAATTACATTTTTTTTGTTGTTTTTTTCTTTATTACCCATTCTGACCATTGCTCAGTGTTAGGACTCATGTAAACCAAGGTGTCTCACACATTGCTTTGTCCAATGATGGTGCAGCCACATCCACACCTGTTAGAACAGCCATGTCAAGTTCAATACATTTGTATGGGTGTCAGAATAACACACAGGTCACAATATGCATTACATTAGAATTGTGTTATTGCTCAAAATAATGTAATTTATATCATATTTAGTAGTCATCCTTAGATAAAGCCATCTCGTTTCAAGGAGACCCTAATTCAAGGATAACGTTTTAAACTTTTGTAGCACTGCTAAATGATTTTATACAGCAGCTGCTGAATAGGCACATACACTTACCAAGAGCAGTTATCAAGGGGATGAACAGGTGCATGTGTTTTATTAAACACTGTATTTAGCGTGTGTGCAGCTATTCATAGATCAATGTGAAAAGCATTAAGATGCTGTAGCAACAACACGTGTTTGTACCTCTTCATACAGTATGTCATTATTGGGACCTTCAGTTAACACCAAACTTGAGGGCACCGGGAACACCCGATGGTGCGCGTCACTGGGGGAAAGACGGGTTGTTTTTTGCATTAAATGCGTTAAATTCGTGATATCTTATTGCTTTCCTCGATCTTCTAGCATACATATACTGTGCACATTATTATTCATAAAACAAAAATAAACAGAACTGCTCTTACATGCAGGGGCACTAATCAGTGACAGTTGCTACAAGTAGCCAGGTACTACAGTATAACCGCACTAACTCACCTCCTGGCTTCAACATGAAGTAACCACTTACTGTAGAAAAATCTTAAAGCTGTAAATATACTGAGCTGATACTGCAGCTAGCACTGCCGAGGCCTAGCAGAACTATGCCTACCACCACTTATTTAGGAGTATGAATAACATACTGCTCTATACAACAGGCTTTGTGGAATTTATATGATACTATTTTGTAGTCGGCTGTTTTTTTATATGTAAAACAGTGAGGGTCGCCTTAAAATTATGACAGGTTAGATTAATGCATGGCCAGAATAGGGGCAGCCAGGGACGTTAAATAAATAAGTTATTCGTTAATATTACCTGATTTTGTAATTTGGCAATGTGTGTTTCCTCTTGATAACTCTTTTCAGCTGGTTTACGATGATGGAGGTAAGTTGGGGCAGAGGTCTGCCTTCGAACTGCGACCTCACCTCGAAGTCGATGAGGGGGTCCTCCAGGAAGGAAAAGGACCAGTGAGAAAAGGGCAGGCGCGTGAACTGCAGTCTCAGCCGCCCGACTACACGGGTCATCTTGACGAACAAATACGCTGATTTACCGAACACCATTTCCACGTCAATAGCCAGGTGGAACCCCCCGTTATACTCCAGGTCCACCTCAAAATTGAGCTCCTCGGGCATGCCATCCTCGTCGCACGACACGGGTCGGATAAGTTTTGCAGTCTTGAACACGGGCAGAGAATTGCCTAAAGAGAAGTCCCGTAGACTGAGCCCCTCCAGCAGTCTCCCCGCTGTCTTGGTCTGCAGCAGCTCTTCAAATTCCACCTTGATCTTTTTTGTCACCCAGTGTCTGACCAAATGGGTGTCCCGCAGCTCTCGGAACAAAAACAAAAAGATTGCATTAAGGAAATTGCAGGTCTCTGATTTGGAAGAGGAGTGCAGAAAATCGGTTTGTGGCTGTGACGGCTGCTGCTGCTGCGGTTTGGGACTACTGCTACTGCTGATTGTACTAGAAGCACCGTCTTGTTGTCTGGAAGAGGTGCTGTCTTGCTGTTTCGCGGTTACCGTATTATCATGTTGATGGTGCCCTGATTCGGCAGGTTTGTTATTAAAATAATCCTTCAGTGCTGGCTCCCGCTCTGCTTTGACATATTGCACTGTCCTGGCCACTGGCTCAGGGCTCCTCCTGTACAGTAAAAGGAACTGTAACAGAAGCGTTATGAGTGCCCCTGTAAGTGCCGAAATCAATATTAAATAGATCATCGTAGACACCGCTTCCCCGTCGCTGTTTTTGCGTTAAAACGATGCCATGTTTTTTTCCCAGTTGCCGTGTTAACAAAAGCAAGTTCCACCTGGTCGCTCACAAAGCTGCCATATCATCTGCGCCTTTCCTGGGAATGCAGGCGACGCTGCTGATTGGACGTACGCATCGTGCGTCACGCTAAAACCTTACGTAGCCTCTGTAGTGTTGCCTGTGCGTGGTGACGAGGCTTGTTAGAGTGTGTTTAAACTCTTATACAGAACTCGCGCTGTACAGATTCTAGACAACTGTGAATCCGGGACCTGAACTCGCAAACCCAGCAGTTCGAGCTTCAGGTTATGTATCAATATCATCCAAAATCATATTTAGATCGATTTGGTGCTGTCAAATGTTAGCACGCACTGAGAACCACACTACCTGCACATTTATATGATACCTTAAAATCACCAAGTGTTGAAGATGCAAGTTATTTTTGCGCTAATGGTGACAGCTTTGAGCTACCACAAGATACAGACAGACAAGGGTTTTCTAGTTGCGTTTATACTGCGGTGAGATTTGATCCAATATCATTATTGTACAAGACTTTATACAAGAGCATACACTTTTTTTTGACAAAACTAAATATTTCAAATCAGTCTATACCAATCCTCTTTTATATGCTCCTATTCTGCCCAAACACACTTTAGTATTATTATTATTTGACCAATAGTTTGTACTGATCAATTATATTATTTCATATTATGTTACTTTGTCATTTCTAGACAGATCTACATAGCCATACATTTTGACACACTATTCATTTCAGTGTTATGCAATGAAATAAATGCTGATTTTGAGCTTCAGTTTATTTATATATTATTTATTTCTTAGCAGATACACTTATCCAGGGCGACTTACAATTGTTACAAGATATCACATTATTTTTACATACAATTACCCATTTATACAGTTGGGTTTTTACTGGAGCAATCTAGGTAAAGTACCTTGCTCAAGGGTACAGCAGCAGTGTCCCCCAGCTGGGATTAAACCCACGACCCTCCGGTCAAGAGTCCAGAGCCCTAACCACTACTCCACACTGCTGCCCATAGCCCATAGCCCATAGCTGCATTGAGTTGATCAGCTTGTTGAAAAGAAGATAAACTGATTCGTTGAGAAGAGTGGCAAAAAAATACCCTCCCCACACACGTGTGCAAAAAGCATGTGTGTGCTATTGCAAGCCATGTATGAACCATGATAAATCCAAAGGCTGTCCCAAATTATAATAAAGATACATGGTACTTGTGATCAAGGCTTTAATAATATACTGTTACTCCTTATTTTGGACTAACGGTGAAAACAAATATGTGCTGTCTTTATTACATAATTAAAAGTAAATTAAGTTCGTACCAATTATGATTGAGTATGTGGACCACAGTGTGTCAATACTGAAAACTGAAATACTGAAAACCTCTATTAATCTGTTGTGAGGGAAATATTTTCAAAATATTTTAGCATGTACAGTTTAATGTGATTTCTACAGTCAATCAAGAAGCATGCAGATGAACCCTTAACCATGTTAAATTTGCACAGAAATGCTGCAGTTTTTTAAATGCTTTCCCCATGGTTATATTATACATTTACAATAGTTTACCATTGTTTGGATTGTAATATGCTTTACCATACTTCTCTGTGCTTGATTACACTTTGTTATGCTTTTACATTGGGAAACTTATATAAGGATAAACATGGGTCAAGTTAAAACCAGTTTCTTGTACAATTCTGTGTTACTATGTGCTCATGATGTTACCTTCTAAAGTAATTGATGAGCATTGCTTGAAGGTTGAAGTGACATTTTATATCATCTACATTTTCCTGATATTAAATTTCTTACCACTTTAATTACCTTCTATATGTTTTTTATGATATTCTATTGTACTGCATTTGGATTGGAATTTGCCTTGCTTACTAACTATTCCAGCAACAACTGCGTCTGAAAAGATTCCTCAAGGCAGATTGTGGAGAAGAGAAGAGGGGAAGCATTTTAGCAGTGTACTGTGCACACTAAAGTTGAAATATTTTGAGCCTGTGCAACATTAATAAGCTTCCCCACCTCAGTGCCCCACAAAATGAGTCTTTTCAGAAGCAATTTTCACTGGAATAGTTAGTAAGCATGGGGAATAATATAGAAACAGTAATATAGAATATAATGCAGAACACCCATGAAAGGATATTGAACAGGTAGGAAATTAATTAGTAATATACAATCGTATCCCCTTAAGACCACTTTACTAGAGGGATGTCACTGTGTTTCACTTACAACTTAATTGCTTCAGATTGCTGAGATTTGTTGGAGTGGAGTTGTTAAAGTTATTAGCTCATACAAATCTATAAACCTTAATTGGCCCAAACTGCAATTGCAAACGACAGCATGTGTCTACATTTTAGCAGTGATTGAATAATTCTGGCGAATATATGCAGCAGATGGATGGTTAGGGTGTATGGAAGTGAGTAGACCATTTTACTCATGGTCCCTGAGCCAGAGATCATGAAAAAAATACAGCAGACACCAATACCTGTTATATAGTAATGATGCATTTTTATTAATCTATAAAATGTCAGTAAGTGTTATTTTACTGGCACTTATACTGAGTCGGCCATAAAGACTGACAGTGAGCACTGCAAAAAAAAACAACTCAAAAAGTAAAAACATTTTATTTAGCTGCAAATGTATCCCCCGTGTAACCATGGAATGATCACAAATCTGTCCAACTCCATCTTGTATTGTAGTAAAAAATCTCTGGACCCCCCATCCCTCTCCCATTCCTTTGTACTTAAAAATGTGTATTTAATATTTCTTTACTTAATACAGCTTGCCTGGATTTCTCAGTGACTTGTTTGATTGATAGCCTAGACAGTTTCCATCAACAGCAAAGGTTTTTCTGTCCATTTTATTTTCACTGATTAAAACCAATAATATAGGGAAGATAAATTAACCATGACAGCTCATGACACATGGCCAGTTTCCAGAAAAATTGTCATTTTTGTTTCCCTCTCATCACCCCCTACAAACCATTAGACAATGGGTTTGCTGGATATAAGACATGAATTTTGCAATCCTCGTCAGCTTTCCGCTTCCCTTTGATATTGATAGATTCTGGGTTGTAATGAATTAGAAAGCAGTCACATTATTTTAATGTTGGCTGTTAATTCTTGTGGGTGTGGGGGCATCAAAATCAATGAGTGTTGGACCCTCAAAGCAGGCAGCTTTCTTCAATGTTCTGTTTCAATATTTCTTGTATGAAAGACAATTCAAGCTGCCTGGATTTGGATATAAAGGAAAATAAACTATTGATAATTCCAAAAGGGTACATGCCACAAGAAAAATGAAAAGTTCATCTGCACAATAAGATATAAAAAAGATGCTGCTGATTAGAAAGGGTAAGAAGATGGAAACCTCAGAGACAGAGTGCAAGGGTTTCTGTGTGAAGTACTTGGGGTTTGTCTTCTTAACGTTTGGTTCTGCATTGCAAGCTGGTGGTTAACTCCAAACATCAGGGTAAATTCCCAGGCACATATTTAGGACAATTATTCTATCATTATGAAATCACAGTTATGGAATAAAACACCATGTAGATCACAAGCTTGGGGTGGGGACTATGAAACAATATCTAGCTCTGTTTACAAAATGATAAAGACGGTTTAGATCTTGCACAGTCTAGTAGTGCTTAACTATAATAAGCTGTGTGCTATTTTGAGGTTTATTAATTTATTGGTGACTTCAGTGCTCATGAAAGTTGATAGGCAATGGCACTGGCTGCAGTCATAGAGTTTCCCCTCACAGTGCTGAAGATCTCAATCTGACCTGAACATTGCCTGCTGTGTCATTTCCATAGCACCTATGTCTCCCCATTTTAGAATGTCCAATTATCCCCCTCCCCAAAGCAACAATTCCCCACAGCTCAGGAGAACTGAAGGTTCATTGGATGTCCTCTAATCCAAGCCAGTTTCCTCTTCTACACGCAGGAACTCGAGACTGGATGTCAGTGAGCTACCGGCCTCTGGAGGACAAAGGCCAGCCCTGCAGGTGTCCACCCGAGCTCACTAGGCGACTGGCCGGTAGGGTTCGCTGTAACGTGATTAGGAGAAACACTCCCTTCCGATTTGGCTTCCCGAAACCGCAGAAATGCCAGAGCCATTGCAATGCTCCCTACGGAATCCTCAGCGAAGACTGATGACTTCGCACAGCCAGGACACTAACCTGCGATCCCCTGACTGTATGACTCACCCTGCACACCACACACCCGTGCTTTACCAGGTGAGCCACTCAGGGCCCCTTTTGTATCCATATCTTAGTATTATAATCAGCACACCCAATGCCAAACTCCTACAGAACATAGTATACCCCATTTAGGTTGTGAAAATACAACCTGGCAGATACTGAAACTTGATGGAGATATGCACAATCACCTGGCACCTTGCCTCAAAGATACTTGAGATAATTTATAGGGTCTCTCAATTTCAGTACCTGGGGTTTTGGTTGGATTTCCTATTACAAGTTGTCGTGGTTTATTTCTACTGCCCCCTTTTACTTGTTATGATGTTTGCATTAATTCTCAAATATAACTCAAATATTGTTATTATTATTTATTTTTTATAAGTCAGTGTTAAGGTGCTTTAACCTGAGTTCAGGAGATGCTCTTCAGTTCTAGTTAATATCTTCTAACCCATGTAACACAGGCTAAATCAGCCAAGGAGTCTTTACAGAAGTAAAGGCCAGCGCCATCTAGTGATCAGCTACTTTGGATCAAGTTTCCTTTTGTTTTGCTGGCCATACACTGCTGTCCACAAGATGGTGCTGGAGTTTACTAATATAAAGACTTTATAACTAAACACAAAATTCAAGGTTTGTCAATGGAAACTTTTCTAGTGCTAAAAAGAGGTAAAACCATTGGATTCATTTTTTCTGGGTTATTTATTTATTTACTAGGTGATTTACTCATTGAGACTGAGGCCTCGTCTACAAGGGGGTCCTGGAAAGCACAGCACAAACAACACAATAAAAAGACATTTGTGGTTCAAACATAATTAGCAGCATGCAGAGATCAAAGAATTGAATAAATAAGACATGTATCTATGTGTTAATGTGGGCTGAAGGAGAAGCATTAGCAGGAGGTTCTAAGCAAATATGAGCCTTGTTTTGCACTCTTTTAACAGGCCTCAAAGCTGTCGTGTTGAATGACAGTACAGCACTTTTAAATAGGTGATGTGAAAACAAAACGCTTCATCCAAAGCTGCAGACAGTAGTGAGCCATGTGAGCCATGTGCGCTATGCTGCAATGCCCTGGCACCCGTTCAATGGCTCTCTCACTGCAGCTTGCTCTACAAACAATGCCAGCTGCTGCTGCCCAGTTTTTAGGTATGTGTTTTTCAAAGCAGGCCCAGGATGTTTATACCAGCAATGATGAAGCAGTATTTGAAACTTTAGCAGGAATGTAGGTAGGTCTAGCGCATGGTGTCAAACTTTTTAAAAGACAACTCTGCAGTTGAGAAGCAAATCAAAACAATGGGCCAGCAGTGTATGCTGCACATCTTGTGTCTTTAGTATAAATTAAAACCTCAAAACCAAAAGCACAGACACATTTAAATGAAGCTGTCATTAAAATATATCTATTCTCATTAAAATGTACAGCTATGGCCAATATTTTTGTATCACCCTAGAATTTAAGACTGAGACATAATTAAAAAAAAGAAAGAAAAAAAAAAAAACTACAAAATGATATCACAAAAGTCTACCGGAAGCCATAACAGTAGCACAGTATTTCATGTTAGATTTCAAAATGTAACATTTTTTAATGTGTTTCCGTTTTTTATTAAGTATATGAAAAACTACAAAGTGGTATGTAATTTCAATATGCTAAGGTAACATTATTCAGTAGGTTTCATTCGACTTCATGAAGCAAATTGGGTGATGCTAAACCGTTGACCATAGCTGTACTGTTACTAGTTATTTACTGTTTTATGATGTTTGCTGTCATTGAGAGTGGTTTTGGATTCTGTTACTCCAGTGTTGAGTTCTAATCATGTTCCTCTGTATCTGCCTTTATTAGGCTTTGAACATGCTTTGAGCTTGTCTGGAGAAGCCTAAGAGCTGGGATCTCCTCATTCCATTCAAATCATGTGACAATGTGACCTTTCAACCAGCCCCACTTACTCTCTGTCTAAATAAATGTAGTCTTTTCAGTGCCAGCACTTAGGATTCCCAGACAGGCTCAGAACAAGTTCAAAGCCATCTGAAGATACTTACTCTGTAAGCCTTAATTTCCTTATCTGGGCACTGAATTCAACTGTGTTCCCAAAATGCTTATGCAGTTTCTGTAAATGTTTCTGCTGTAGACTAGTTGTTGATTACACGATTATGAAAATATTAATTGAATAGTGTAAAAGTGCGATTACTCAATTAATTAGATTAATTCCGTTGCAGCACTAGATGGAATAAGCCTGAACTGAATTACTACAAATTGTTTCATATATAAATTATTATCTTTTTATACTCCATTACCAAGTAATACTTAATGTTAGTATGTAAATACAATTGAATGTCTGGATACACTTTAAAATACAGGTAGTTAAGTTACATTATTTAAACTGTGTGCTTAAAACAGAATTATATGAATAACTTAAATGCATGTTGTTATTATATGGATTTCCAGTCTCACAATCACAGAATTGTGTGCTTAGTGCATGTAGTAAATATTACTAAATGGTAACTGCAGTATAGCAATATACAGTCACATTAAAAAATGACTGCAAAGCAGGAAATTAACAATACTGTCTTGTCTGGTATATTTTTACTATGTGATCGAAACCAGAATACTCCTGCTCTTACCTGCAGCAGCGAGGGTTATGCATTTTGCTACTGTAACAAAGGAAGCAAAACCACAATATAACAAAAAGAGAAATAACCTGCTTCAGGTAGCAGCTGGAGCATGTCTGTTCAGGCAAGTAGGGCGATGTTCTGTAGAAGAAAGCAGGTTCTTCAGAGGGGAGAAGAATGTAAACAAGCTAGTCAGCTTTCTAAGAAAGTACACCCAAGACTGCATTGAAAACAGACATTGATGAATCACACCAAGCGACAGAATTACAGAAGTTAATAAAAGACAGGAGCAAATGCAATGAAACTCTTTTCATAAAGCCATGCATCTGTGTACTTCACATTAATAGAGCGCACATGTCTGCATCCAGATTCTTATGAATTAATGTCTATAAGCTTTCTGTATATTACAAATTGAAGTCATTCAAAAAAAAATAAACAAGTCTTCCACAGAATTAAAGCCGATAATGTTGCTGGTGCTAGTGCGAGTAAGCAATTTCATTTGAAAGCCTTGCCCTTCAGAGACCTCTATTCTCTATTGTCATGTCCCCATTAGAACATGCTAGTAGTATCTTTTTGTAGATGTCACACTATGAATGTTTAAACCACAACATATTCTTTATTTGTATTATTATATTTCTAACATGTCTCTAAGCGTTCATGGCTACCTCTAATCACGTTGAGAGTGGATTTATTTTACATTCTTTGTATGTCAGACCCGACATAACAAAGAGTATGCAAGAAATACACCCTCAACATGATTAGAGGAAGCCACCGAAGACTCTTAGAAACATACATTATTGAATGACTACAGCAGTACAAGAACTGCTTTGTTCTTTGAACAAATGTCTCTTACAATACCTGTACATTACCACAAGATGGCGCATGATCACTTACTAGCTGTACAGCACTCTCAATCTGACCAGTTTGACATTCACACCAGCTCACCATTGATGTTTATTTTGGTCATTCCCTTTTAATTTGGAGATCTCCCTCTGTTAGGACAGGTCACACTATCTAGTTCCTTTTTGGTGGTCAAAATAAAGAGATTCTAGTGCATTATAATATAGTTAACAAGAGGAATACTAAATTAAACTTCTTGGCTATGCAGCTAAGAAGAAATAATTTGACGTTAGGTTATCTTAAAAGAAGCCCTTGTGTCCGGAATGCATATTTTGTGCCTAGAGATTTAAGATGCTACAAACATCTTAGTTTCAAATAGACAAACAGGGTGCACTATATGTAACAAAATAATAATTGAGATATGCCTTTGGCCTGGCACATGGTAATTCACATAAAACTGTGCAACGGCACAGATACTGTTGTGTGACTTCCTGGATTAATTCAAAGGGGCAGCTGAGTTGAAAGGTCATCACATCATGCAATTTCTGTGGAACATTCTAAAAGGAGAACTGCTTTCTACAAGCACAGACACTACACGGGTTCTGATACAGAGCAACGTGATTGAAGTTCAATATGAGAGCAACAGAACTGAAAACATCACAGATAAAGCAAAGGTGAAGGATTAATCAAATACAATGTACATAGGATAGAAATCTGAAGGAAGAGATTTAGTACCAAGAAGCAAACAGCAACTTGTAATCCACTGTGAGTATCAGCAATCCATTAAAGTGAACAAGCAAATGATCAAGAACAAGAACAGGGGTTGCTATGATAACACTGCTTGTGTTCATAACAAGGTGAGGAAACAGATTGTTAAATGAAAACATTATCAAAACTTCATAATCAGCATTAAACTTGAACTTTCAGTACAATATAAATAATAAAGGGGGATTTCATACCATCTACTTTATCCTAATATTTCATTTCTAACTGGTTCAGTATGCTGTTAGGCTGTTTCTGTTTAGATCATTATCTAAAATGCTTAATAACTATTCCAGAAAAATGTGCTTCTAAAGACTCCTCAACGCTGATTGTGGGGAAGTAAGGTGGAAGCATATCAGTGTTGCACAGGCTTCAATGCGCTTGACCTGTTCAGTGCAACAATTATAATCTTCCCCACCTCACTTGCCTTTAACTTCCCCTTCCTAGAAGGACAGGACATACCAGTGTTTTAGGGCTTGAATGCCCCTCTGTATGTTCTTCTTTGTGTATTGTAGACCTGCCCAATGCATTATCTGATCAACAACAAATCCAGCCAAGCATCAATGAGTAATCTAACCGAGTCAGCCCTGTCATAAAAAAATCAAGATATTTCCAACAGAAAATGTATCCAAATAAAAATGATCTGTTTATGGAAAGTGCAATTAACCAAAGCGCCTGGACTCAATAGGCTTGATTTCATTTCCAACACAGTTGATAGCTTGTTCACTCTGAAATGTATGTCAAACAAGCCAGACAGCATGTCTCATACCTCACACAGCCTTCCCATTTAAAACATCAAGTCAGACATTGAATTTGATTCTGGCCACTGGTGAACATATGAATCATATATATCATACGGGGAAACTTATATTAGGGACATATGGAATAGGACATGTCATATACACTGCCTGGCCACTCTACCCTCTCTGATGTTGGGCATGTTCTCCTGGCACACCCTGGGTCTCTTGATTACTCCAGAATACTAAACAAATGGCGTAGTTTACTAAAGCATCACTGCAGTTCAAGCCCACACAGCAATGCCACACTTATACCATGATGGCCTCTTTCAGGAGTATCAACCATGCCAGAATTGTGTGCCAGTGAGGAGCATGACTGAGACTTCAGCCCCCCGGATCTCAATCCAGGCTTTGAGATCTCATGAGTATAACATGTCCCCATAAGCTTTAAAATCTAGTAGAACCAGAAGATGCAGATGTACATTTCTTGACAACTGTCTCCAGCCTGTAAAAGCACAAGCGTTCGGTTTTTGTCAGTCTTCTCCTTCTTCATGAAATGATTATTTTTATTTTGGCTCATTAACAAGTTAATATAATGTAATGCTTGTGTGTTTAGTGGTAATACTGGGGGTGAGAGGCCAAGAGGGAACAGTCAGGGTTAATGCATTTACTTATGTAATTCATTAGAAAGAACAGATAGAGACTCACATGTGGTCATTATTTTGTAATCAGGACAAAAATGTGCATATGTAAAAAAATGGATGCTTGTTTCTAGTTTTAAATACAAACTACAGTGCCAACTTTGCACTGGAGTTAAAGCTTAGTAAATCTGGCCAAAGGTTCAAAGAAAATGCCCGAAATATGTCATGAGCGAGTTTCATGAAAAAACTACTGCACCTTTTATTTTAGAAAATGTATCTCGGATTATTCTTGGCAATCATTTTATATTTACATAACATCTTTATTCCAGTGGTTGCAAAGGAAATCAAATTATCAAATACATAAGCAACAGCTAAATGAACCGATTCAGAAGTTATATGTTTCTTAAAAAAACAGCAGACTTTTTAATTCTAAAAATTAGTGATACTAATGTACAGAGGGAGATGTTGTGAAATGTATAGGAATGTTATTTTTGGACTTTCAAATGCTCTTGACAGAATTAGCTGTATGACTCCCAGAGCCCTTGACAAGGCTGGAGTAGAGCCCAGAACATTACTTCCTACTTATTCAACATTATGGTTTTATAGAATATGCTGTTTGGCATGTTTGTTTGTTCCAACAACTGTTACCCAGTATTAGTACTTGGTGATACCTGGTGTTCTATATTTATTTTTATTTTTTTTACAATCAGTTTTAAATACACCCTGAATGTATTTATCCAATGCTACTCCTCACAACATCTCTTTTATTAAATAGCCAAGACTTTAAAAATACGTGTTCTTACTTGGTATCAGTTATTACCCGTTTGCGAGTGATGTTCTTCACCTGATCACATCAATTCATTGAAGGTTTGAGGATGTTCACATTTTCGCTCCAATTTCTTGGCCTGTCAGTTGCCTGAATTCTTAAATTCCAGTAGCAAATACATTTTTCACACACATAGAGGAATTGTCATAGGAAATGAATGTCATTTGTGGATGCTGCAATAACAAACAAGCCTTTGGGTTTGTAAACAGTGTTGGGTAAAAAGATACACAATGTGCTTTGCAATAGAATGTATTTTTGTTGCAGTATGTTACAATGGGAAAAAAAAGAAGATCTTGCCACTAACTTTTCATTAAATAACATACAAATAATTCATGGAAATGTAGCCACATGCTAGATTGATAGATAGGTAGATTTTAAGTGTTTTATTTCAATAATAATAATAAAAAAATGTTTTCATAAAAGACAGTGGCATTGCTCTTTTTTTTTTTTTTAAAGTAGACATTTGTAAACACCACTCATTTTCACAGTACAGTATTGCTGTTAGTTTTGCTTTGTAAATGTAATTAGCGCAATTGTTGCTGTACCAAATATGGACTACATAACCTAATAAAACATTTCCCCGATTCTGCTATGTACTAGGCAAATTAATTTGACCTTTAAGTTATCCAAATGAGGAATCACTAAATAATGTATTTAATTGACCTTTTGTGCAAGCATTAGTTATCTATTTCATAAGTATGACAGTGAAAAACTGTAATTGTTTAAATTGTTTTTAAGTAAGTGTAATTAAACAAATAACCAGCAGGTGGCACTGTACTCCACAATATAAAAATGGACACAGATTTTGCTGACAATGGCTTTTTTATATTCTTGCTGTAATTTAGAAGTGACAGGTTAGAAAAACAAACATAAGAATTGTAAGCTATATATCTTTTACCCACAATCTATATATTTTTCTTTATTAAAGTTCTTCTGGACAGAAAGTCTACAAACGTTAGTACAGTGAACATAAACTAGATTTGTCTGCCAGTACATTTAGGGATTTTGGGCATTAACTACAATTAAATGATTTAAACAGGCAGGTACAGTAGCAAAGCTTGACAGAGGCAGTTTGAAAGAAAATGTACTTCTTTGTGAAACCGTCCTGCATTGTTTAATACAGAGAAGCACATATGAAGGCATGAGCTGTACTGACACAGCCCTGTTCTGAGGTGCTTGAAGACACTTACACTTGTGACATCTACTCTGAGCACATGTCACAGCGGACATGGCATAAAATAAGTCAGCTGAGAAGGCTGGGCTCTCAGTTTGCATGCCTTACTTAGTCTGTTACATGTGCACTCCCTAGGTCATTCGATCTCAGCAATGTCTTCAGGGTCAAAGCATGTCAGTAAATTAAGCAAAGCGATGGTTCTGGCAGAGAACTCACTTTAACCTTAGTTCAAATCACGGAAATATCAATCATGTGTTAGGAACTTCCAATACCAGACTAAATCGTCAATCGAGTAACTGGTATTTTATTTGTCCCCCGATAAACAATACGTCCAATGACCGGCATGGATAGAATGTATATCTTACCTCAATCCACTACGTCCCTGGGTGGGCCAGAGTTCGCCTCCTCCTCCCCAGCCTCCACTTGCTTTTTGTGGTTTCATCTTATGAGGGAGGGCCGCTATTCTGCCACTGATCTGCAGGATAGTTTATGGGCAGGGGTACCTCGAAAGGCAAGGCCAAAGGCCAAATAATGTAGCATAAACCATGTGCATTTTTGTCTATATTTTAATAAATAATTTATTGCATGAGTTTGTGACTGAATTGGGGGGAGCAACTGGTTGGGTAATGATTGGAAAAAGACGTTAAAGGGGTGGGGAGAATCTCCCCCATCCTCAAGGACATGAATAACAGACTAGCTTTAAGTAAGGCAGAGCTGTCTATTATAGTACCTACTGTATCCGTTTGTTAAATGAAAATACACCATTCAGAAGATGATATGTGAGATCTACATATGGAATTGAAGTACAGGACAGGTCAGGTATAGAGAAATGGTTCATCAGCTGGAACCCCATTAAAAGACTGTCCTGTGATTAGTTATTATCACATAGTAAACGATGCACTACATTTGATGCTCTATATCCGTGGTTAAGATTCAATATTTAGAGTAAACATTGCACTGCAGGGTGTGTGGGCATAGGCAGCACATTCCAGTTTGTAATACATCATAAACTCCTTGGACATATATTTTTGTTTCTAAGGAAAATCAACAAAAATGTAGGCTACTGGTACTGGTGAAATGTACCAAATGTACTCCTTCTTTTAAAACACATTTTTTCATGATTAAAAAAGCCCTTATCTGCCAGAACAAATGCCAGAATGCATAAGAAACGCCAAATATCAAAAAGGAAAAAGGTGGGAAACATGCGATAATTATTTTAGAGGAAATTGATGTAAATCATTAATTATTTTGCTCACTTCACCCATGATTCAAAAGTTTAAAAACGTGAATAGCCTTACAAAGTCTGACATTAATGAAACGTTGCTAGAGAACAGTAACTACTGTTTCTAACACTTGTGTTCCTATAATAGCATTAAAGCTTTGTGAATAGCGCCCACTGATATACTGACGTAATACAGACAAATGTTTTGCTAATGCCATTATTACTATGACAATTATTACATCTAACATAGTCTGCAGAAAAGCAGATCGAGGCAGTCGGTACATTCATTTTATGAATCCGAGTTTTAGCATCATGGTTACTAAGTTAACATAATCAATTAAAGTTCCCTTTCAAGTCGAAAATAACCATCAAGGTATGGGATATTGCCGTCAGGCAGTAGCGATTGGCTGAGCTTTTATAGCAAAGCTGCCGATAGGCCTCTGCGCGAGCTGCCACGTAAGCCCGCCCCCTTGGGAGCTTACTATACGCAGCGCGCAGAGACTCACTTCCTCTTTTGTCTTCAGCATTGGTAGCGGTAGGTATTAGAGCCCGTAGCTGATTGTACTCAATAAGCTTAAAGCTTGAGAAGCTGGTTATTGCCCCTTCTCGGAGTTGATTTCAGTTACACTCTTCGGAGTCGTTATTATTATTATTTAAGGATTTTATATAATTGTGTATATTTTTATATATTTTTATATATTTCCTTCACGCTTTGCTTTGCATCGCGTTGTCTCATGGTCTCCCGTCTTTCCTTTAATATTAATTTTGATTATTAGTGTTGTGTTTTGGGTTGTATTAAAAATATATATTTCTGTGTGTATTTGTATATTTTGTGTCGCACGTTGCGTTGGCCTTGGCCGCGCGCGTGTCTGCAGCCCCGGTCTTGCCTTGGCTAGACCGCGTGTGTGGAGCCTGCTCTGCTGTCTCCCACGCACTGCCTGCGGTGTAAAAAAAAAAAAAAAAAAAAACCGCGTGGTAGTTGTACTGTGCCCACATATATTGTGTCCCAGTCACATAATCACCACCAGCAGTACTGCTGCAGCAAAAAAAAAAAAAAAATCCCATTCACTACAAAGAGGAAGACGACCGCTAAGCCTCAATCCCCAGCACCAACAGGTAAGTAGTGCACAGCACCCAGGACACTGTACCAGCACTTAGCGTCTCCGCTCTGCGGGTCAGCTGACGCTTAGGCGTCTGTGCTAGCGTTCTACGCTCGGTACTCACGCTCCGGCGTGCTGCGCTTAGGCGCTTGGTGTCGGCGCTTTGCCACTTGGTGCAGCGCTTCGGCGCTTTGTGCAGCGCATCAGCGCTTGGTGCTAGCGCGTCTGCGCTTGGGGACTTCGGCGCATCGACGCTCGGTGCATGCACCTCGACGCTCGACGCTTCGGCGCTCGACGCTCGGCGCGTCGATGCCTCGACACTCGGTGCACGCACCTCGACGCTCGACGCTTCGGCGCTCGACGCTCGGTGCACGCACCTCGACGCTCGACGCTTCGGCGCTCGACGCTCGGCGCGTCGACGCGTCGACGCTCGGTCCACGCACCTCGAAGCTCGGTGCACGCACCTCGACGCTCGACGCTTCGGCGCTCGACGCTCGGCGCATCGACGCCTTGACGCTCGGTGCACGCACCTCGACGCTCAGCGCTTCGACGCGTCGACGCTCGGTGCACGGACCTCGACGCTCGACGCTCGACGCTCGGTGCACGCACCTCGACGCTCGACGCTCGGTGCACGCACCTCGACGCTCGACGCTTCGGCGCTCGACGCTCGGTGCACGCACCTCGACGCTCGACGCTTCGGCGCTCGACGCTCGGCGCGTCGACGCGTCGACGCTCGGTCCACGCACCTCGAAGCTCGGTGCACGCACCTCGACGCTCGACGCTTCGGCGCTCGACGCTCGGCGCATCGACGCCTTGACGCTCGGTGCACGCACCTCGACGCTCAGCGCTTCGACGCGTCGACGCTCGGTGCACGGACCTCGACGCTCGACGCGCAACGCTCGGTGCACGCACCTCGACGCTCGGCGCTTCGACGCCTTGACGCTCGGTGCACGCACCTCGACGCTCGACGCTTCGGCGCTCGACGCTCGGCGCATCAACGCCTTAACGATCAGTGCACGTCCACGCTTCGGCAACCATGTCCGGGTTCCACCGTTGCGTCACCTGCCAGGCTAAATTGCCAGCGAGCGATCCCCATGAGGACTGTGTGGCGTGTCTGGGGCCAGAGCACGTCGCATCCGCGTTGGCGGATAGGGCTTTTTGCCATCTTTGTGCTGGTTTCCAGACACGCACCCTCCGCCAAAGGGCGAAGAAAGCAGTGGGTGGGCACTCTCCTTCCTCTGGATCGTCCCACACCATTTCTGCCCCGCCGTCATCTGCGGCGACGCCGCCAGGGCGGCTGCAGCTCTCCAGGAGCCCGTCCTCCCAGCTAACGGCTGGTCAGAGGTCCCCCACCGGACGCGCTCGGGAGCGCAGCCCCTCCCCTCGTAGGGTACGCCCCCGTCGGGAGTCTAGGTCGCACTCCAGATCGCCTCGATGGAGAGCACGCTCTCGTTCCCCTCGTCGGGACAGGCGATACAGTGACAGGTCGGGGGTGGCAGAGCTAACCTCCAAAATGTCTCAATTCATGGAGGTTATGATGGGGCAGCAGTCCATCCTCATGTCCCTAGCAAATGTGGTGCCTCCAGTCCCAGGACAACCGACTGGGCCCATTGCTAGTCAGCCAGTGGCCCCTCCACAACCTGCACCGGTCGTCGCTCTTCCAGTGCAGTCTCAAGGGGAGTGGGATATCGATGCGCTGTCTAGAGACGCATCTGACATCCTAGAGGGGGACAGTACAGAGGCTGAGGTAGCCTCCCAGCACTCTGAGGACGAGCTCCACGTGCTAGACACCAATGACCCTACGTGGTCTGTGGTGGGCAGAGCAACCCGCCACTTGGGCGTCGAGTGGCCAATGGCGGAACCACCTCGGCGCTCCTTGTTTGAGTCGCCTTCAGCCCAGTCCAGTCAGTCCAGGATGCTTCCGGCATTCCCAGACTTTATTAAGGAGGTACAGTCCACCTGGGGGGCTCCGGCCTCTGCCCCTGCGACTTCTCGCAAGGCCTCGGCCTTTAACATGCAGGGGGCAAGTGAGGCTGGGTTGGCGTCCTTCCCACCTGTGGACGCTGCGTTCGCCGCATTGGTGAAGACGCCAACATTATCGGGGCTGACGAAAGATCCTGCATGCCCCAATAAGCAGTGCAGGACCACTGAGGTACACCTCAAGAAGGGGTACGCTGCGGCCACAGAGGCGGTCAAGCTCTCTAATGTGGCCAGCTTGCTGACGGTCTACCAAGCGGCACTAATCAAAGACCTGCCTGAGTGCCCTTCGGCGGCCCTCAGAAGCGAGTTGGGGACCGTCAGTCAACTGCTGGTGAAGCTGGCCCAGCTCAACGCGCGGGCTCAGGGCAGGAGCATCGCGTCTCTGGTGGTGGCCAGAAGGCAGCTCTGGCTCTCACAGGCGAGAGTGCAGGAACCTGATAAGGCCCCGTTGCTGGATGCCCCAATTACACCGGGACACACATTTGGTCCAGCGGTGGAGGAGATGCTGCAACGCTCCGCCAAGGCGCGGGAGGCGTCACAGCAAATGGCGAAAATGTGGCCAAAACCGTCGTTCCAGCCGAAGCGGCCTCAGGAACATCAGTGGCGCAGGACACCACCGCAGCACCAGCCACGGCCAGGGGGTACTAAGACCTCTCCCTCAAGCACAGCAGCGCGCAGTCAACCTCCTTTTTCAAGACCGCAGCGCGGAGGGTGGCGCCCTAGAGGTGGTGCCAAGCCACGCCCTCGGGGCTCTGGCCAGGCCCCTCGCGAACGAGCCCAGCCCAAACAGCCCTGAGAACACCAGGCAGCTGTTAACCCTCCCCTACACTGTCTCCCAGCTCCAGTTCTGGCAACAATGCACCAACGACATCTGGGTGCACAAAACTATATCCACCGCGTACACCCTTCAGTTCCAGTTAAAACCTCCCCCCTTTCGGGGAGTGGTCATAACTGCAGTGAAGGACTCGGTTCAGTCCTCAGCTCTGAATGTGGAAATACAGGCATTGCTCAGCAAGCGTGCCATTCAACAAGTAGACCCTGCTCTGATCGACCAGGGGTTCTATTCCAAATACTTCCTGGTGCCCAAGAAGGACGGCGGGCTCCGTCCTATTTTAGATCTGCGAGTACTGAACAAATACCTGCGGGTGTTATCGTTCAGGATGCTTACGCACAGGCACATCATCCAGTCAGTCCGACACGGCGACTGGTTCACCACCGTGGACCTGACAGATGCGTACTTTCACGTTCCCATCTGCCCGGGTCACAGGAAGTATCTGCGTTTCGCATTCCAGAGCAGGGTATACGAGTTTTGTGTCCTTCCATTCGGTCTGTCACTAGCTCCTCGAACCTTTTCGAAATGTATGGATGCCATTCTAGCTCCCTTGCGGGCTCAAGGTGTCCGACTGCTGAATTATCTGGACGACTGGCTCGTCTGCGCGCAGTCGAAGGAGCAGGTGGCACAGCACACAGTGATGGTTACAGACCATCTTCGGCGGCTAGGTCTGAAGATCAATTCAGAAAAGAGCCGCCTAGTGCCGAGCCAACAGACCGAATTCTTGGGTCTGCATCTGGACTCAGTGTCCATGGAAGCGACCCTGTCGACACAAAGAGTTGCCTCAATAGAGCGGTGTCTTTCCCTATTCAGGTTGAGACAAACAGTCAGCATGGAGCTGTGTCAGCGCATGCTGGGGTTGATGGCTGCCGCCTCACAAGCCCTTCCTTTGGGCTTACTACACCAGAGACCTCTGCAGGCCTGGTTCAATGCCTTCGCGTTGCATCCGCGGAGAGACAAACACCGCAGGCTAAGGGTATCCCAAGCCTGCTGGGAAGCGCTACGCTGGTGGAAAGTTCCGTCAAACCTCCGCCAAGGCGTACGCTTGGGTCCCATTTTCAGAAGGCAGGTCATCACGACCGACGCTTCCAACCACGGTTGGGGAGCAGTCTGGAACGGGACAGGGACCCGTGGAGTGTGGTCAGGACCCTGGAGGTCAGCCCACATCAACGCTCTGGAGCTCAGAGCGGTGGACCTCGCCCTCCGGCACTTCTTGCCAGTGCTTCTAGACAAGCACGTGTTAGTGCGGTCAGACAACACCACAGTAGTGGCGTATATCAATCGCCAGGGCGGATTGCGGTCCCCCGGTCTTCACCGGATGGTAACGCGGCTGTTGCTCTGGGTTCAACCGCGTTTAGCCTCTCTGCGTGCAGTTCATCTGCCGGGCAGAGTCAATTACGCAGCGGATCTCCTGTCCAGAGGAGGTCCTCTTGCGGGCGAATGGCGTCTCCACCCTCAAGTGGTAGAGCGCATCTGGGAATGGTTCGGCACAGCGCAGATCGATCTCTTCGCTTCGCGAGAGACCACGCACTGTCCCCTATGGTTCTCGGTGAAGGACCTCGACAGCCCCCTGGGGGTGGATGCACTGGCTCACGAATGGCCGCCAGGGCTCCTGTATGCCTTTCCACCGATTCCGATGCTCCCCGCCTTCTTGGAGAAGGTCAGGGTAGAGCGAGCGACAGTGATTCTGATCGCTCCTCGGTGGCCTCGGAGAATATGGTTCCCGAGTCTAGTGCAATTACTGCACGGTCGCCCGAGGGAACTCCCTCTGCGAGCGGGCTTGTTGTCCCAAGCTCAAGGAGAGCTTTGGCATCCGAACCCCAAACTCATGCAGTTGTGGGCTTGGCCCCTGAGCGGGAGCGCCTGTCAGCCTTAGGGCTTTCGACTGCAGTTATATCGACCATCCAGAGTGCGAGAGCGCCCTCTACTAGGTCGCAGTATGCGTATAAGTGGCAGTTGTTTCAGAGTTGGTGTCTGGCTGAGAGCCATGACCCAGTCTCCTGTCCTATGGCAGTAATATTGCAGTTTCTGCAGAAACTGCTGGATGAAGGGAAATCTCCTTCTACACTTAAAGTGTATTTAGCCGCCATTTCGGCTTGTCATGTACGCATTGACGGTTTATCACCTGGTTGCCATTTTTTGGCATCTCAGTTTCTGAAAGGCGCAAGATGCTTGCGGCCTCCAAGAACGACCAGTTTACCGTCGTGGAGCCTTGATGTGGTGCTAGAAGCCCTTACCAAGGCACCGTTTGAGCCTCTCCACAGCGTGGATATGAAGCTCATATCTATTAAGACTGCATTTTTGCTGGCTGTGGTATTAGCAAAACGCGTGAGCGAGTTACATGCACTTTCAGTGCATCCTTCTTGTACTCGTTTTGCAGGAGACGTTTCTAAGGTCTCCATGCGCCCTAATCCGGCCTTTTTACCAAAGGTTATATCCCCGTTCCACATGAACCAGTCAGTCGAGTTGATGGCGTTCCATCCTCCTCCTTTTTCTTCCCCAGAGGAAGAGTGGTTGCACATGCTCTGCCCCGTGAGGGCATTGAGGTGTTATATTGACCGTACAAGGACTGTGAGGCAGACAGAACAGTTGTTCATATGCCATGGTTCTAGATCTTTGGGTCAGCCGCTGTCTAAACAGCGCCTTTCCCACTGGATAGTGGATGCTATTAGATTAGCGTATGAATCTGCAGGCCTTCCACCACCAGGGCAGTTGAAGGCGCATTCTACCAGGGGTATGGCGACATCCTGGGCCCTCTTTCGAGGGGTGCCGGTGTCTGATATTTGCGCGGCAGCCAGTTGGGCTACGCCGCATACTTTCATGAGGTTTTACAGGTTAAATGTACTGGATTCCTCTGCTCCACTGTTTGGAGCATCTGTTTTACACTCTATGACGCCTCAGGATGCGGACGTATAGAGTGGTTGATAGCATGGTGTTGACTGTTCCACCTTTAAGACAGGTGTCATTACGAGCATAGACGCTGAGGCGCAGCTCCGCATATGCCTACGCAGTTGCGTTATGACGTAAGTCTGTCCTACTGCCGAGAATCCTCCCTCACGACGGCTTGGGTACACTGTTCCCATACCTTGATGGTTATTTTCGACTTGAAAGGGAACGATAGGTTGCGGATGCAACCCCGGTTCCCTGAAAGAGAAAATAACCATCAAGCCGCGTGGTCGCTTCAGAAGCCTTCACGGCCTGAAGAGCAAAAGAGGAAGTGAGTCTCTGCGCGCTGCGTATAGTAAGCTCCCAAGGGGGCGGGCTTACGTGGCAGCTCGCGCAGAGGCCTATCGGCAGCTTTGCTATAAAAGGTCAGCCAATCGCTACTGCCTGACGGCAATATCCCATACCTTGATGGTTATTTTCTCTTTCAGGGAACCGGGGTTGCATCCGCAACCTATCGTTTCTACTCATATTTTGAATACAGGTTGTGTTCGGGTTTTGAAACACAACTGCTCGATGTAAAACCAAAGCTTTTAAGAATTAAATATACATTTACAGAACAGATTTTAAAGTAAGTATTTCCTTTTTGGTAAATATTGTATTAATATTGTGTTTAATTCTTAATCATCTGATTGTCCCGCGTGGAGTGCGGTTCCATTCCACGATTTATAGGTAGGCTATAATTACGTAAAGTGCCTAGGCAGGGGTTTAAAATTATGTTTTGCAAATTATAAATTGAAAATGATAAGACATGTTTCAGTGCCTTCATCGGTGTAACTGATTAAAATGCTACTTTCCTTTGAATACAGCTCGGGTTCAGGTTCTCAAACGTGGGCAGTTTATCGTTTATCAGGTGTTACTAGGTTCTGCGCACACTTCAAGAATACCCATAGCGCATTTTGTTTTTAAAATGGTATCATATTTATTTTATTCCTGTATGAAAATTATTTGCCATTATTGCACTTGCTTCAAAATAGAGCCCTGGACTTTCCAGACCAGCCCTATATAAAGTGTTGAGTCTTCCTGTTGGATGTTTACAACCGTTTGGATGGGAGTGGGATGGGAGACGACACAAAAATAGGAGGAGTGGCAAACACTGTTGCAGCAGCAAAGGTCATTCAAAATGATCTAGACAGCATTCAGAACTGGGCAGACACATGGCAAATTAAATTTAATAGAGAAAAGTGTAAAGTATTGCATGCAGGCAATAAAAATGTGCATTATAAATATCATATGGGAGATACTGAAATTGAAGAAGGGAACTATGAAAAAGACCTAGGAGTTTATGTTGACTCAGAAGTGTCTTCATCTAGACAATGTGGGGAAGCTATAAAAAGGCCAACAAGATACTCAGATATATTGTGAAAAGTGTTGAATTTAAATCAAAGGAAGTAATATTAAAACTTTACAGTGCATTAGTAAGACCTCACCTAGAATATTGTGTTCAGTTCTGGTCACCTTGTTACAAAAAGGATATTGAAGACTACGCGGTGATCTGATTCAAACATTCAAAATCCTAAAAGGTATAGACAATGTCAACCCGGGGGACTTCTTTGACCTGAAAAAAGAAACAAGGACCAGGGGTCACAAATGGAGATTAGATAAAGGGGCATTCAGAACAGAAAATAGGAGGCACTTTTTTAGACAAAGAATTGTGAGGGTCTGGAACCAATTCCCCAGTAATGTTGTTGAAGCTGACACCCTGGGATCCTTCAAGAAGCTGCTTGATGAGATTCTGGGATCAATAAGCTACTAACAACCAAACGAGCAAGATGGGCTGAATGGCATTTGTGTTTTAATTGCTGGAAGTTTTTTCTCAGTTCTTAAAAATAGTCAAAAATAAAAAATAAATGACCACCCAATTCTGCTCACTTAACTTCTCCAGTAATATAATATCTCCAAATAAAAAATAAAACCCATTCGAAAGCTTTTAACTACACTAAAACAAACAGTGTCATTAAACTGGTTAACTTAAGCTATGACACTTACTTGATACGTCTTTCTAGGGATATTTAATATAAGAAACAGTTCATCCATCCAGGGAGCCACAACCAGGAAGGATAGAAAACTAAAAGGTAATATATTGTTGAAAAAGAAGTTAATCTCATTCGACAAAAAATTCAATATTTAAATTGCATAATGAAAAAACAAATGATCAGGTAAAACGAAATCAAAGATACGAATCACTTTGAAGAAGTTTAAAATGTTGTAACTCAGATTAACCTCCATTGGTGGCGTAGTACTCAACATCTATATTGAGTAGGCCTATTCACTTTATTTTCAGTGGCAGTTGATTTTATTTTTTTATTTGCAGTCACCTTGACACTAAGCAATAGAAGGCTGATTCAATGGCATTACTGCAGGTCTTTGACCGTCTCGGGACAATTACCAAGATAGTGTTCCATAATAAGGGTGTTATAGCGATTAGAAACTGGTGAACAATACCTGTACTGGTATTTGACATCTTTAAAATCTCTGTTTAGCTTTTGAATGTTTTGCTTTCCTTGTGCTTCACTCTTTATAAGCTTCTTCTAAGGATCAGGGCGGTATTCATAAATAATTTACCACCCTGCTAAGTTCACACAATTTTTTTGATAAAAATAAAACAAAGTTCTGTAACATTAGCAGTTTGCTTTTTATTATACAAAAAGGGTTCAAACTTTCCAAGGTGATAAATAATATAGGAATTTGCCTTCTATAAATAACCTTTAGGCAGCCTTGATAGAAGTCCAGCCGTTTGCAATACTTTGCAAAGTCTATTGGTAAAATGGTTTATTGTGGCTGTAAAATGTTTTAACAGTATCAAACTAAACATTTTACAACAGCATTCTCTATTAATGTATGAATATGAGATGAGGTAGAATGTAATCACTGTTCGTCTCTGAGTACTGAAGCTGTGTACAGTATGTGTGCCTCATTCCTACAGCCAGTAAAGCAAACATATGAACTGGTCTGTAGTGAGACTATACACGGACTAGAGCATACTGCAAACGCAAATGACCAAAATCTGTTCTGAATTAACAATATAGTTTTTTTTTTTCTTCCTTAAAACAGCTTCCTAAATTCTAATTCCATTGAGCCTTTTGGAATGTCGACGCTATCGCTGATAACATTTTTTAAGGGGAAAATCCGCTTAGTTAGTTGCTTAAAGGGTCTCTGAATAGCCTCAGGGAGGGTGGGTTAGGTCCTACTCATTCAATTCCCACGCTGGAGGTTAGGAACCTTAAAGTAGATTAGTCCTCTCAATCTGAATAGGCTGAGCTTTGTAAAGTCTGATCTCTTACATCTTAGGTCGTCGTAGGCAAACTTTTCTTTGACCTTTTCAGACGACAAAAAAAGAGATTCTGTCCGCACTTGTTTCTGTTGCAAAGGGCCTCCTATTGCACCAGGTTGTGAATACATGATCTCATGATGATTTGTGTACAGCACCAAAGGTCCGGGTGTTCTGTATCTCATTAACTGTGCGCTACACAATGAAGATCAGTAACATTCTTTTTCAAGACGTCTAGCGTCCTGCTCTTGAGGAGTTGCATGCTTAAGATTTACAAGCGTGTTCTTTTGGTTACTTGTGTACTAAATAACATGAGCTTCCTCAATGCTGGTTGACAAAAACTATTATTTAGGAAGCTTTGTGCACTGAAAGAGGCAGAAGCTTGGTTTGAAAAATGTTATCTTATGGCGTGGTTCGGTTGTTTTGGTCCAATATTAGATTTAAATGAACTTCAGTGTGCAGGAGGGAAGTGGTAAATCATGTACACCTAAGTCAGAGGAAAATATTAACTGGCATCCAACACACATTGGCCAATAGGCTTTGCAGCAGCTTTTAAAAATGTCTGTCTAGGAATCAGCCCCTGCACCTCTCAATAGCCTCATCTTCAGTAAATAAATAGAGATAATGCAAGTTAATGTAAGTATTTAAATGTACGAAATGAAAATATACTGAAATCATGTCACCTTACAGTAGCCTATCTAATGTATGCCAGTATGATTTCCTCTTCCTGAACCACATAGGTATGGCAATAATATTGATCCATTTTATTTGTGATCATGTATCAGGCTATGCTACTGTATATACAAATTGAATATGGTGAAGTATCTATCAGTATCTATGCTTATGTGTTTATAATGTGGATCTGCATCAGCCACACGAAACTCACCTGCTTACAAATTAAAAGGCTACAATGTGTTTTTAATATAAATATATATATCCCTTCTTAACAACCAAAAATAATTTCAGTGAGCACTTTAAAATCTAATATAAATGACATTTTGAACAGCCCATTACATTTTTACCAGTGAAAATTGCTTTTGGCTTATATCATGCCAACTTAATAATCAGTACTTAGTTAGATTCAAGCCATTGTGGTACACTGAAGTAAAAGCCGAAGTTTGAATTTAAACCCCAGCTAATGCACACACAGGTGCTGGGAGAATGGGGTAAGTGCAGGTCAGCACCAGGTTTACTTCTTTATTATTTCTGTGGAGCTCAGCATCTGAAAAAGTGAGCCTCTCCATATGCAAATGAAGTGTCTCACCCCAAAGAAAGTGCGAGTTGCCATAAGCACATGATTGACTAATATGCAAATAGTTGTGGATTTCAGAGACTCTCTATGGTTTTGTCTTTTGACAGAAATCACTGATATGCAATTTCAATACAAAAACCATACACTCCTGCTCTGGCAGGTACCTAGAGTTGGTTTTACAGTGAAGACCCGAGCTGACCGAATGACGTCATGTGTAATGAACGTGCCGAGAGGAGGCGTATGGCAAAAAAAGTAATGTGTTATTTTTCCTCATGCTTTGTCGTTCAAACATTTGCATGCAGTATGAACCTTCTAGCCTAAAATTAATAATAATGATAATAAAAAATAACCATGAAGTCATGCTTGAATATGTTGATTCTTGTAGCTCTAGACAAAGATGGTCCTTAGTTTTCGGTTTTATTTTATTTGCGATTAACTGATTTATAAAGCAACATTAAAGCCATATGTCTTATATAATATAAGTTAAAGGAGTTTCATTATTTCTGTTTAATACCTAACAGAAGGGCCCAAGTTAAATCAAAACATTGACTCGCTCTTTAAATAATTACAAACTGGTAATATATGGAGATTCACATTTATTGAACGCAACAGCAACAAAAAAAATAATACAGTACAAATCCGCAATACTTTAGTTTTAGCGTTGTTAATCTGTGAGAAGACAACTTCAACAACAGGATACACTGAAAAAAGAAACCGAAACATATAAAATAGTGGCAAAAGCAATAAGGTTACAGATGCAACAGTCAAGATAACCAACAACCCAGCCCACGGCCTGCTTCGGCCCTGAGCCAGATTAAGATATGTTATCGGGCCGGAGGTTCACGGTACGGGTCGTTTCGGGTCGGGTATATTGCCAGTGTAATACCCCTTCTCCACTGGCTCGGTACGGTACGGTACGGGTACGGGTGGTTCTCCAGGACAGAGAATTCAAAACAGAAAGATAGAAGACCCAAAAATGGAAATGGCACCAAGTACACTAAAGAAAAGACAGAAGACAGAGTATTTGATTTAGCAAGTAAAACTTTAACCTCATTCCAAAAAGTAGTATTGAGTAAAGGACAAGTTTATACCAACTAAGAAATACATCGATAAAGATAAACTGGCCACCGAATTAAAGGAGTGGGAGAGACGCATGAGATTAGCAGAATATTTTTTCAATGAAAATATCTCAGATTCAGAGGGTAATTATGAGCATGTGATTAAGGTTAATACAAGCACTTGGACTCCTCCGGATGGAAGAGATAAATGGTTAGATATGTATATTGAAGTAGTTAAACAAGAAATTACAGTAGGACTAAAGAAAGAATGTAAACTTAATTTAACCAATATTGACGAACAAGCTATGACTGAGTTGTTAAATGATGATGATGAAGTGTAAGACCAGCAGATAAAAGTTCGGAAATAGTGATAATGAACACAGATGACTATGTGAAATCTGTAGAATGTGAATTAAATAATACGGATACATATGAAGAAGTTAAAAGCAATAAGATCAATAAATCGGTAAAGAGGTTAAGGAAATTGCGGAGAGACTGTACAATAAAGGAATTATATGAAAATAATTTTAAAAATACATGCAGCCACATAATGCAAGAACAGGCCTAGCAAGTGGAAATCCTAAAATGCACAAAGAAAATCATCCTATGCGATTGATAGTCAGCACGATTGCTAATCCAGCACACATAATAGTTGAAATAATGGAAAAACAACTTAGGTCACACGTTGAGAAATCACCAAGCTATGTTAAGGATACAACACCATTTTTAAAAAGACTTGAATCACTAAATTGGCACAACCTTCCAGAGAATACAGTTTTATTTTGCATGGATGTAAAATCCTTGTACCCAAGTGCCCCTCGTAAAGAAACTTTAGAAGCTTGTCAAAAAGAACTAGAAAATAGACTCGATAAATCAACACAAACAGCAGAGGTGCTGAACATGATCAACGTAGTTTTAGAAAACAGTTATTTTACATTTGTTGATAAGAATTACAAACAAAACGATGGTACATCAATAGGATCTAAATTAGGAATGCATTTTGCCAGTACATATATGGGGAAATGGGAAGAACAATTACTTAGAAAATCGGAAAGAGAACCTTTAGAATACATTCGGTTTGTAGATGATATTTTTGGGGTTTGGACACATGGAGAAGAATCTCTTTTCCAGTTTCATAAAATGGCAAATGAAATACACAGTAATATTAAGGTGGACCTTCGATGGACAAGAAAAGAAATAGAATTTTTACATACCATGGTAAAACTTGAAGAAGGTTCAATTGAGACTGACCTCTTCTGTAAACCTACTGACATGCACCAGTATTTACACATGTCCTCTGCACATCCAATACACACTAAAAGGGCAATTCCAAAAGGTCTAGGAATAAGAATACGAATAATATGCTCAAAAGAAAGTGACTATGTAAAACAAAGAAATGTATTAAAAAAAGAGGATACAAAGAAAGAATTATAGAGATGGAGTTAAGAAAAGTGGATAAACTAAAAAGAGATGACTAGATTATAAAAATAGAGATAAAAAGGTCAAGAGTCCCATTAGTAATGACTTACTCTAAACTTTTGCCAAATATTTCTAAGATAGTTTGGAAACACTTGCGGATTCTACATAATTCTGAAAAATTGAAAAAAGTATTTCTTAAGGCCCCAGTTGTAGCATTCAAAAGAGAAGCTAATTTAGGTGATATTTTAGTTCACAGTAAACATAAAAGAATAATTGACAGAATAGGTTCTACAAATACTTGCACTAGTACATGTAAAGTGTGTAAATACATGGACAAAAGTAAAAAATATAATTAAACATAAGAACACCACATATCCACTAAAAACTAATACCCACTGTATAAATAGCAATGTTGTTTATGGAATAGCCTGTCAAAAATGTGATGAAATAAAATATGTTGGAGAGACTGGAACAGCTTTATATAAAAGAATTCAGAACCACCTTTCATTAATTAGAAATAAGAAAATTAGTGAACCAATAATACAGCACTTCACCAGTCAAGGACATGACATACATGATGTAAAGTTTGTAGTATTAGAGCAGCTAAAATTAGACAATGCAACATATAGAAGAATAAAAGAAAGTAAATGGATAAATAGACTGAACATGATTATGCCAGTGGGACTCAACAGAAAAGAATGAACTAATTAACTTCAATAAATATATAACATTTAAATAAATAAACAAACAAAATTCATTCAAAGGTTGTACATGCTGATGCGCTGGGGAGGCCAAATCAAGGTTGATCCTCAGAGCCAGCATTGCATGATAATATAAATATAAGTTTATATAAACTAATGTTAATTAGAATTAATACAGATTTAAAGATAGAAGTACAAATGATGTCACAATATATAGAACACCATTGCATCATGTAAGAATAAATCATGGATTTGAATACAAACAACAAGTTGTTGTCATGCCATCAAAAACCTATAAATACCTCCAATGTTTGGATTGAAACACTCCCTTGAGAAAAAAATGTTGGGCAGCTGGCTCTTTGAGCTAATATATTTATATAATATATATATATATATATATATATATATATATATATATATATATATATATATATATATATTAGTATTTGGGCAGTTAAAAAACTGAGAACAACCACAAAGAAAGTGATTTTTATCATTTCTAATTGTTCTATTGAAATATATAAATTTAATTAAAGTAGAGATTCAGTGTTATAATAAAACAAATGATTACATGCATAAAATGAAAAATGACATGCAAAAACAAATTTCATACTTTGACAAAAGTATTTGGGTAATCAACATACTTCGTATGAAACCCATTCGTTGCTAATTATTGGGGATGTCTATACAAAATGAATTTATTTTATTGATTGTTTGTATTTAATGTACTATGCCCTGTATTTCAGTGTACTTAATGTATTACGCATTTCTTCTCACTTTCTTGTAAAGTGATTTGTGGTGGTGTTCCACTATGAAAGGCTCTATATAAAATAAAGATTGATTGATTGACAATTATAGAATAAAGAAATACATCATCTTCAATTGCTCTTCAAAAATGAATTGGAAATGTGTGATTAAAAAGCAACAAAAATGGTTAAAACTAAAGAGTACAGCAACGATCTCAAAATGGCAGTGATACAACTAAATGAAAAAGGAGAAACTACCAGAGAAATAGTAGAAAGACTCAGTTTACCGAAAAGCACTGTGTGGGCTATTATTGACAAACACAGGAGAACAGGAACTACTGCAACTAGCTCCAGGTGTGGAAGACCAAGAAAGATTTCTGCAAATCTACAAGAAGAATCGTTCTAGCAGACCATCAAAATCCTCAGATTACCGCAAAAGATTTGACACAAGAACTGAGAGAAAAAGGTCAAGAAATTCACAAGCGAACAATTCAACGATACCTTAACAAGACGAATGTCCATGGGCAAAGACCAAGATGCAAACCTTTGTTAAAAACAATACACAAAAGAAAGTGATTGGAGTTTTCCATTGAATACTTGAAGAAGCCTGATGATTTATTCAACCAAATTTTATGGTCAGACGAATCCAAAATATAACTTTTTTCAACAAGAAAGCAACAATATGTTTGGAGGAAGAGAGGAGAAGAATTTAAAGAAAAGTTCATCATGTCCAGTGTTAAAAATGGTGGAGGTTGTGTGATCGTATGGGCTTGTTTTTCTTCCTCAGGCACTGGCGACCTTTGTATTGTAGAAGGATCAATGAATGTTGCAAAATATCTAGAAATTTTGCACTCTCATTTGTTACCCAGTGCTAGAAGGCTTATTGGACGGAAGTTTGTATTCCAGCAGGAATTTCTTAAAAAAAAAAAAAAAAACAAGATTACAGTTATGGATTGGCCATCTCAGTCCCCAGACTTGTCCCATTGAGATGTTGTGGACTGACTTAAAGGCTGCTGTTGCAAAAAGGAAACCAAGGTCGATTGCAGAAGCTGTATGTGTTGAAGAATGGTCAAAAATATCTCAGGAACTTGTTTCAAAATACAAAAAAGACTGCAAGCTGTAAAGAAAGCAAAGGGTGGACACACAAAATACTAATGTGCCCAAATACTTTTGTCAAAGTTTGAAATTAGTTTTGCATGATATTTTTCATTTTATGCAAAATATTTAATAATAAAGCTTATATCTTTCAATCGAACAATTAGAAATGATAGAAATCACTTTGTGTTTTTTTCTAAATTTTTTAACTGCCCAAATATTTTTGTCTGTGACTGTGTGTGTGTGTGTGTGTGTGTGTGTGTGTGTGTGTGTGTGTGTGTGTGTGTGTGTGTATACATCTCCTACATTCCTATTACAATTGGTTGTGAGTTTTATTAATGAAGTCAGGCCAAGATACACATGCCTATAATATAGAAATCTTTATGAGGGTACAGAAAATGACATGTTTATAAGACACCTGGTTATTGCTAGTCAAATATTAATGAAAACAATAACAACATATCATGTTTCTCATTGTTTTTAATACGAATATGTTATACCATAAATAGCAACGAATTAAATAAATAACACAAATATAATAATAAAAGTATCGTAAACAAAACAGTAATGCATACCTCGACTGCCTTGGAAATACAACCAGTACCCTTTGTGTTGTTTTATGTCCAAGAAGGTGAAGTCGTTGGATAATGACAAGTGTAATTTGTAGCTGACAAGGTTAGACAACATCATTGAGATCTCAGTCCTGAAAAGAAGCGGGTTTATCCCTCATGTCCAATGTTAAAAAAGCGTTTCAAGTAGCGCGCAAGGTTCAGTACCTCCCACGATATTGTCAGCGAGCGAGGAGTCGAATACAAAAGTAAAGAGTTAGTCAGATAACACTTTGACACAAAAATAAAGAGAGAAATCCAGTGCCAATAACAAACGATTATTCCTAAACAGGCAGTGTCACTGTGGGTAAACAATTAAGAAACACAGTAGCCTGAGATAGGCTACTGGCGATGACGGTGTTTTAAGAGTTGGCTTAAGGTGACAAGCTTTAGACCAAAGCCAAGATGCACGCACTCACGCACGCACACACACACACACACACACACACACACACACACGCACACACACACAAACTTGTGTAGCTAGCATCATATCAAATGTGTTATGAGGTTTTTAAGGAAAATAATTCTAGTAAACGGCAAACCTATGATCTATATAAATGGCTAGATTAACTTACCAGTAAACAGAACGGTTAACACACAATCATATGGTATAGTATTGAAAATGATCAAGCTATAGCTACTTACATTTTCAATAAAAGGTATGAACTTAAACACTGTTTCATGCAATCAGTTTCGGTTTGTCGTACTTCATATACAACGCGTAACTGATTCACATTTCTTTTCCTGTGAATATTGGGTTATCTCGTTGTCACATTCTGTGTATTTTATCGAGCGTGTATGTATTAAGCACATGTGTTAACTTGCATGTACATTAAATCGGCTACAGCACAGCATAGATCACGCTGGGAGTCTTTCCTTTTGATTTCAGAGCATATCCAGTACTTCACTCGGCAATACAATGTTTGTAAAAGAAATAAACTTCTCGTCTGGTAGACAAACGCGTTGATGTCTTACATTGAAAAGAACTTACTGAAACGTCTGTTTAATTTTACACATATTAAACATATATTATTATTATTATTATTATTATTATTATTATTATTATTATTATTATTATTATTATTATTATTATAGGAACGCGTTTTGCTGGACTGGGATGCCAGCGAGGTCCTGGAGCCGGTATTTTGGGAATTAAATCAAACTGTATTGTACAAGAATAGACCCTAATACAAGTCTTTCTCTGGGTTCCGGTGGACCACAGTTCCTGTGAAATTTATGTGGATCAATAGCGGTACATAGAACCAAGTTTTCCAAATACTGAGTTTTTGAAAAATACTATCGATTCTATTTACAACCCTAATATCTCACCTGAAATAGTGGACCTTGCTGAGTTACAGAAGTACAGCGAAAAGAACGAGAAACAGACATATGGTTCTACTACATTTAACTCCCAGGACCCAGGAATGAGCAGACAGACGTAATTTATGGAAATCACAATATTGCATAAATGATTAGTCATAATTAACATGCAAATGTGCCTGCAATATCTAAAGAAGTGTTTAGTTGGAAACTTTATCTCAAACGTATGGCAAGATCCAAACAGCCCCAAATTGGACCCAGGAGAGCAGATGAAATATCCTGAACAGGAAGTGCGTGCCCGGGGCGAAATGAAACAGCTGGTCCCATTGTGCTACATAGGGCTTACAGATCGGGTCTCTCGCAAAATACGCAGCGCAAAGGGAACACAAACCAGATGTTAATAATTACTGCATGAAAAGAAGTACAGAGGGTTAGGCAAGTGACGAAGATGAAATTGGAACAGCTAGATTTACGACTGTGTGTGTATGAAACACAAATAAGGAGATTTCAAAACGTAGGCATGGGCACCTCAGAGTGAATCGATGCACAATTTCATTTTTAAATAACGCGTTCATTTTGCGCACTTCAGAAATGTATAACTACTTCTTAATTGATTGGAAATACAAAATGACAACATATTCAAATAAACTATATTTCCCTTAGGCCTCTGATTATCATTTAACCCCAAATAAGTAAGGAGAATGGGGGAAATTCAATCGTGCACCTATTCCTACAGAAATAAATAGCACATGGAGTTAGCGCGCAGCAGTAAGACTAGTTCACTGTCGCTGCGCAACCAATTTACACACATTTTTGACCACCTTGTATTTTTAAACTAATGACATCAAGTTGTTTGAAATTATCCGCTAAGGTCTTACTAGCTTGTAGCCCCTGGTCCATTTTGGACGAGATAAAGACACTATAAACTTTGCAGCATTTCTATAGGCTTATAAATTTGAATCATGTGTATGGCGTATGGCAATTGACAAAGTGCTGTGTCTGAAACACTAAGGGCATATGTGAAGAAAAACGATCTTGAGCTGAACCCGTAACCCTCGGGAATTAAATGGCAACTGGCAGGTGAGTTTCGTTGCGTGTGTGAAAGTTACAGGTAGAGACAAAAGAAAATGTAATTAATGGAGTAATGTACGCTACCAACGTTATATTTGACAATGCTTTATAGAATTGTATATAACTTCATTACCTATCGCCACACACAGCTTTGTAACACAATCACTGTAAAAATATGTATTGCCCGTGAGAAATCTGCTAAGAAGAAAAACAATAAAAACAATAACGCAAGGTAATCGTCACGCCGTGAAATGGGTTATACAACCTGCCCCTGTCCTTCGCCACCTTTAACTAAATCTAACTAGACGAAACAATACTATATTAGGCTACTATACGAAGTCAATGTGCTATATGACTGGTTTCGTGTGTTTAGTACAAATCCGATTGATTATTAATTGTATAACAAACTATAATGGGCGAATAAAAACAAAGCATCCCGGGGGACGCGATGTAAGAGAATGATGTCATTGTCCCATAGCGAAACATTACTATAACTTGGGGGCTGTCATTAATATTGCCAGAGGGTTAAACAATCAGACAGTGAAACTAGTAATGTAACTGAAAGAATAATAAAATACCATTTGTTTTTAATGCTACAAAATGGTAGTTATATGATCGAACTTGCGCTAGAAAATCATAAAAACAGTAGTGTGTCCAATGCAGCATGCAACTGATCTCAGAGCTGCTTTTACCATCCGGGAACCACATTTAACAGGTACATGACCCCAATGTGGCAGCCATTTTAGGTCACGGGTCAAAGTGAAGGACACCCTCAGATTCTCCCAACATTTCAAATATGAAGTCCATATCTGAACGGAGACATAGGAACTATGAAAAGCCTACTCGTTTCCTTTTAAGGGAGATAGGCAATTGTACAATATGAACGGAATTAAACTATAAATAGCTCTTACCAACTATAAAGCCTGTGGCAAAACGGTATATATTGGATGGCCGTAACTAGCTATGAGGACACCCTGGTCGTATCCTCGGTTGTTTTTTTGCTTCAATGCCGATGCTCATGTAGAAATTCTGGTAAAGTACAAAAGACTCCTTCATTTTCTCTGTTGGTTTACCATGTAACGTAGATTCGGAGGTTGAATAGTAAATACCAAATAGTCATATAAATACTATAGCTATAGCTTGAAACTTAACTTTGACCTCTGTAGAATGTCAGTCTGGTTAGGAAGCAGAGTACATGTCGGTTATCAGCAACCCTGATAAAGACAACTTTCGGTTATTAACAACATTTTCCCAGGAACCAATCCCGCCCCATAGACTTTAAGGTTAATGCAATTCTGATATTAGCAACTGCACGCCGCTTATTGACAACTTTATTACTAGTTGTCAGTGCTACAGAGCACACTTGATGTAGGCGCATACTTCATGCAGATTTTATAACACTGATTTCGCAACTCCGTATTTCTGGCAGACTGAGGCAGAATCGTGGCTTTGAAACTGGCTACGAAGCTGCATGCAAAATTTAGATGGATTTACAGCGGGAGGTGGTACATTGTAAAAAGCAGACAACGTTGGACAATTTCTTATTTTAATATTGTGTTCTTTGGAATTGATTGTAAGTACAACACATATTGTTTATGTTTGCTTTACTTATTGTAAGGACGATTGTAGTACACCGTTGTGTAGTACTATTTAAGCCTACTCCCTTTTTTGTTTTACACACGCGTGAAGTAAACAGTTCTGTTTGGGTATTTCGTGTTTCTCATATTATTATTATTATTATTATTATTATTATTATTATTATTATTATTATTATTATTATTATTATTTAATACTGTAACGTTTAAAACACATGTATTTCAGTGCTATATTTGTACAACTACAGTATATATCGTTCCATATAAATACACTTGAAAACGGGGGCTTTTCGCTTATTGGCAACTTTCGGTTAATGACAACTTTTTGCTGGGAACCGAGAGGTTGTTAATAAGCGGCATGTCTCTCTCTCTCTCTCTCTCTCTCTCTCTCTCTCTCTCTCTCTCTCTCCACAATTTTAAAAAGTAAAACTGCTGTGTACCTTAAGATGCAAAATCAAAAAGAAAAAGTTAATGTAGCTACACAACACTGTGAATAATTGATTACAAAATCAATTATCAAGTCCTTCTTTCTTCAGCTGGAATCAGCTGGAATGATAAACAGGAATGTTAACACAAACTAACCTAACCTATGTATATATATATATATATATATATATATATATATATATATATATATATATATATATATATATATTAGCTCAAAGAGCCAGCTGCCAAACGTTTCGATGTTGTACATATCTTTCTCAAGGGAGCCTGTGTTTGAATAAAAAATTTGGAGGTATTTATAGGTGTTTGACGGCATGACAACTACTTGTTATTGTTTATATTCAAATCCATGATATAACCTATATATATATATATATATATATATATATATATATATATATATATATATATATATATATATATATATATATATATGGGTTAGTTTGTGTTAACATTTGTGTTGGATAAACTTTGCTGTACAAAATAAGCTAAATGGATATATGAGATATTGACCTATATTCATCAAGCGTTATTTTATAGATGCTGTGTATGAGAAAATCGTTCTTGCAGAAAACACTTAATGAATACAAGCCTTCGACTCGTTCATTAGCATTTTGACCTGGTCAGATTATAAGATTTTGAGAGCAGTTTGTCTTTGTTTTTGTAGAATTATATAATACAATAGGAACAGTTTATTATAGATCTTTCCGTTAATGTGCAGGTATCCTAAGAGCACGTGACTGATCCAATACTACCCTGGTAGGGGCTCCCAGCGCATTGTTCACACAGTCCAAACTCAAATCTGGACAAATGTAGCTTGAGGGCCGTATAGATGTGTGTGTGTGTGTGTGTGTGTGTGTGTGTGTGTGTTATCAACTCGCTAATCTGCGTTTGATTAAAAGCTGGGCATGCAGAATGAACACATCACGTCAGAGTCTGCTTGTTTGAAGCTTGGGCTAACTCGTGGCTCTTGACGGACCATGGCAGGCAGTGACCAAATAGGTGTTGGATTCAACAGGCTCAGCTCGGCCTGAATCCCAAATTAAGTCAGATAAAGATTGAATTTATTATATATATATATATATATATATATATATATATATATATATATATATGAATATGGCATATATTTTAATACAGACGCAATTCAAAACTGGTCTTACAATAGGCTAGGTTTATACATTTTAACATCGTGTCAGCGAACATTCTCTATGATAATTATGTTTGAAATGTAGGTATAATTTGGTGATAAAACACGACGTCGCGTTATAAAAACATAGATTACATTTTATACAGAGCAGCAAAAAATAATTCAGATGTACTCAAATATAGCAACAACATATAGAATGAATGGGGCATTCTGAGTAGCCTATCACGCTGTGTTAGTACATATCGCCGGTATTTGTACATGGCTATATATTTTTTGTTGCTCTGGCAACATAATTATGCAATTGGTCAAATTTCAGAATCTAAATTAAAAGCTTGTTAATAATGATTTGCTAGAAACTTTTGCTAGAAGTGGAGGGGGGCAGGGATATTTCTTCTAAATATCCATTGTCATTCATGTAATATGCAGTGTTGTTGTTGTTATTATTATTATTATTATTATTATTATTATTATTATGATTATTATTATTATTATTATTATTATTATTATTATTATTCGAAAATTGGGGTCGGTCGAGTTTCAAGTGGAGATTTTTATTTTCAAAACGTGTCCATTTAATAACTTAAATATTTTGTGGGACTTTCATTAACGGTGGTCGACTAAAGCATTTAAACCAAAAATAACTGTTCTGTTTGTTTTGTTTTGTCAGCATTCATACTCAAGTGCTGGGGGTCTGAAAGTGATGTCATTTTAAGTTATCCAAATTTACGCACGAAAACAAGTTATTATTATTATTATTATTATTATTATTATTATTATTATTATTATTATTATTAAAGCCACAAAATCGAGTTATATCTTGGACTTTATGTTATGATGCGAGCAACAAGTTTGTGTTTCTTTTTCAGCTCGTTATTCCAAATTAATAATATACAACACGTAATGATAATGTATTATTCTGTTTAATTCATAATAAAATGAATCAGTGTACATACATGTTTAATACAAAATTTGCCACATTATGATTATGCTTACTTTTTTGTTCTTATTTGAATTAAAAATGCACAATTTCAAAGAAAATATTCCATGAACCCATTTGATTTTTTTTTTTAATAGGATGCAAAGTAGCATTAAGATTCGAGTAGATAATTGTGTGGTTTTGATTGCCTGGACATTGAAATGAATTCGTGTAATATGTGTGTGCTATAGTTTTAATTATTTGTATTTTAAAATGTTTAATTTAATTATTTCATAGTCCTATAGCTATAGTTTTTTTAGAACGCCCCCCCCCCCCCCCCGGTTAATTTAATTTAAAGCAGAAGTACCAGGTGGCTAAATTCTACTGCTCCGAAGCGACCCTCAGCTTTCTGAACAAGGTCGTGATTGTATCCTGTAACGCAACTGGGATGGTGAAATGACATCATAATGCAGTCGATGTAGATCATGCATGAAACCATGGTACCACAAGACAATATTTATTTAAATTACAATTATAGTAAATTGACATTGCATAATTAGAATTGTTTACAAACGTGTTTGTTACGACATTGTGTATAGCCTTTATAAGTGCACAGTTTTTACTTAATGGTCCCTATTTACAAAACTTTTTTCAAGAGCTATTTTATCGGCCGTTTTTATAAACATTCCCTTGGGTTAAACAGTACTTTGAAAAATAAACTAATAAGCTCACTCTTTTTTTTTCTTTTAATAGGATCCAGTCAAATGTCCCTCAGACACATATATGGCTGTGGCCAACAGTTTTGCAGTTTGCTTCATAAAGTCGAATGAAACCTGCTAAACAATGTTACGTTAACATATTGAATTACATACCGCTTTGTACTTTTCCATATACTTAACAAATAACTCAAAAAATGAAAAAAGTAAAAGGAAAACAACATTTTTAACTTTTTTTGTAACAAAAATAGAAAACACAATTTTAAGTCACAACACATCACATTTAAAATGTTAAAAGCTCACTTGGGGTAATTATTATTATTATTAGCAGTAGCCCTATTTAGTCACCAGTAGGGGGACTACATCAGCTGTCAAACAGCACCTGGTTTTACAGGTGGTCTCCCATCCAAGTACTAACCAAACCCACCCTTGCTTAGCTTCTGAGATCAGACTAAATCAGGCTTACTCAAGGTGGTACAGTCGATGTTGTAACTAGAAAACAAACAAAAAAAAAACATTCTAGTTAGCACCCCCTAAACAAAAGAGGGTGCGAACAAAACCTGGCCATCTACTAATTTTAACGAAAAAAAATGGGTTTAAATACTGTAAATTCAATGTATAAAATAAAAAATGAACCAAAAGTAACCGCGCAGAGCACGCCACTTAGAGCCCACTGGTCGACAAAGCCATTATGTCGCGTGCTAGTGTGCTCTAAAACAACCCGGCTTGCAAATTGCAAGTTTACCGTAGTCTATTTAAGTGCAGGTGCGGGGTCCTTCATCAGCTGTCCAGTGACAGACAGCTGGTGACAAAATTCTACTTAACACCGTGCTCCGTGTTGGCGTCCTCTAAGAAACCCGAAGTGGAAAAGGGCCCTGAACATGGCTCTGCAGTCAAAGGCTGTGTCCCAAACCGCACCCTTGCTCACTCGTTACCTTCCCTTGAGGGGCAGAAGTACTATGTTCGCCATCTTAAGGGTTGTCCCAGTCCCTTAGGGAACGAGTGAAGGGAGCTGCACTGCAATCACTGCACACAAAAACACAAGACAAACAAGGGACAAAAGGGTGAAAAACAAATAGATTTTAAATAAAAACTAAAAACAGGTTTTGTGTATAAAATAATATATAAAAACTAAAAAACGACCTGTAAGGTACAATTATAAATAAATAAAAGAAGTGTTAAAAAAGAAAACACAATTAAATAAATAAAATGATTTAAATAAAACTACACTTGCAAACAAGCACACGTGCAGGGAGAGAAAGAAATAAAAAAACACCTAAATCAAATAATTGTTAACAAAAAAGGTGCCATAATACTTTAGAAAAATAACTATATAAAAAGATTTGAAAAATAAAAAGTTTAAACAACTGTTTTTAATAGTTTTTAAATGCTGACTGAGGAGCACCTGAAAAGTGTGACATCTCAGTAGTAGTAGTAGTAGTAGTAATAGTATTTGTATTTGTAGAAATAATGCCATGTGAGTAATGCAATTACAATTATTAAATATAGTAACAAATAACAGAAAAAGAAACACATACAAAGCAGAAAGTTGCAGGTTTACCAAGAGTTAGGTTTAAACTTGTTTTACCTCGCTTATAAAGACTGCTCAATAAAAACATTTATGTGTATACCGTTCAAATGCAGTATTAAATAAAACCCGTTGAAAAGTACTTTGTTACTTTCACTTTTCTTGTTTTAGCGAATTCCTATATGCCTCATGGTACGAGTTGTAGAGATGGTTTTGTTTAGAAAGACAGTTCAGTGTTTTTGGTGGCACGACTGCGGTCATTAAATTAATTATATATGTGAACTACACACACAGACAAACACACACACACACACACACACACACACACACACACACACACACACACACACACACACGTGTTTGCATTCCTATATTTGTGAGGACTTCTCATTGACGCTCACTATATTTTAATTTACTATTACTAACTCCATTCAGACAAAACTCCACACAGGATGAAAGTCGACAACAAACAAAATATTTTGTCACTTCCTTTTTTTAAATGCATATTTAGTTCTTAAAAACCTGTTTAACAAAGTTGGGGACGTCCCCACAACGTCGTTTTTTCAGGAGTTACTATCTTTGTGGGGACATTTTCTTAAATTGTGTCCGCACATTGACAGTAATACCTGCCCACACACAAATCGACAAATACAGACATACACACACACACACAAACAGACAAATACACACACACACACAAACCTTTTTACTTATTGTTACTATGTTGTTGTCCACCTGACGATATCACTGATGATATTAAAAAGCATGGCTATGTAATAATATATTTTAACACACATATGGATGTTTGCACACACACACCCTCAAAAAACATATGGCTTTAATAGCCAACGTGTTATGGTAAGCATGTGTTACCTTTTCATTGACCTTTCGTGTATTACTCATTTCTTTCAAAGCAAACTCAGGTTAACCAGGAATTTATTACCGTCATGGAGAATGGAAATCACTGTAACTTCGGAGTTTTCACGGTTCACGAACTGACAGATTAGTCTTTTTAAATAAAAAGTTCACTATGTAATAATTTCAGTAACAGATTGTGAATTACATCGGAGCCTTAAATTCCCCAGTATTAAATCTTCGCGGGTCACAAGCCTGCTGGTGGTGCCTCGTCTGTTCCCCTGGTTGTTTCACTTGAAAGCACAGCCGCTCTGAAGATACTTGTACGCTACAGCATTTTGCTATTATTATAAAAAGCGCACTGGTCTAATTATTGTAAATCCACTTTTATAAATCGGTTCCAGTTACACGGAGCTGCCCTCGTGTTGCAAGCCTTATGAAAATGCACGCAGAACACGATAAGAATTGTGCCCAACAATCATTTTCAGTTTTACACAAAATCCCCCTGTGTCTACTTATTGAATTCCTCCACAAGAAAGATCACTTTATTGACCAGTATGTTTAAACCTGCTTGCCAGTAATGTAAAAGACATGACCCTGCTAGTAGTTGCAGCAGTGTAAGGTTATAAATCACATATTTTCAGAACATTAAACAAATCAAAACTTCAAGGCATCATATTTCTAAATGGTGCATTTTCTAAGGTGTCTCTTAAGCGAAGCTGGACGGTTCTGGCTGCTCTAATGGCGCGATGTTATAATGGGCATCATTGCGCATATCCTCCTGGGTAAATATGTGGTTATTGCATTACCATAAACATGCTTGTATTATTAGTTACAGATTACATTTGCAAGTGCACTGTAGGCCTAAGGTTATTAATTAGTTGTTGAAAATGATGTGTAACGATAGATTACCAATGATTTTTATTAGAAAGAGAGAAAAGGGATCTCCTGGTTTATGGGACAAGCCCGATTCACAAAATGGTATATTGAATGAAGTTAAACGTGTGTGTTTGGAAGCCTTTTAATGCCGTACACTTCCTACAAAAAGGAATTATGTTTTTAAGAATATTATCTTCATATCCCAATGTTTTTCACTGTCACACAAATATGGTTTCATTTATTTTAATAAACTATTTTTTTTTATTAGTCATCTATCAGGAACTTAATACACAGATTACTAAACCACATGTAAACTTTCAATTGTTTACTGTCTCTCTCTCTCTCTCTCTCTCTCTCTCTCTCTCTCTCTCTCTCTCTCTCTCTCTCTCTCTCTCTCTCTCTCTCTCTCTGGCATTGGAAGAACAGCTTATGCACCCTTTGAAAACCCTTCTTCCAGCGCGTAAATAGCCCGTAACCCAAGTGGGAATAGGACCCGAATAATACTGATAATGTCACTGCAACAACCCTTATAATTTATACCAATTATTACCACAAGAGGACGTTGCTGCACACAATTTCCAGGATTATATATAAAAAAAAACATTGAAAACATTTTAGTTACATTTTAGTATATAACAATAAATCATTCACTTTGACGGTGCCCCATGTATGCTTTATTTATTTTCCGTTTTGAGTTTTATTTGTTACTTGATATAGGCTTCTTATTTATACAGTCAGCACTCAGATATACGCCACTCAAATACAAGTCAGTCGTGTTTTACCTTACTTGTATTAAGAAACAAATTAATTCCCATGAATTCTCCGTCACCAGTTTACAAAGCCCATCTCTCTTCAACATTACAATTTATTAGATTATCTGTCACAGCCCGCGTTTTTTTTTCTTCTTTCTGGCATGCGCATTGTGCAGTTACACAGAGCTTCCTCCATTTCACGTAAACAGTTTTAGATACTGTGATGTATTTATTTGCATTTGTATTTTTTTGTAAATCTGTGACCTTTAGTTGCTTTTGTGCATTTTCATTTGCAAGTGAACTGTGACATTTGGGCCTTATCGAGCACTATATTCTACAATTTTGAATACTGACTTTGGATACTGTTTTAATTCTGGATACGTTGTTTTGTTTTTTTTTTTTACTAAATTGCATTGCCTTTTACGTTGTACGCAGTTCTGTGCATGGGTAACATTTTGATTTAATTTTGCTGTTGGGTCGTTGGTGAGGAATTTTACACACAGTCCACGTGTCCAGACGTCTCTTCTGGCAAGTGATATTTTCAGAATCATATCGTTCTGAATTAAAATACTTCTGTTGAACATATAGTACTGTTCCAACAAAACCAACTACATTACATCTAAATGGAAGCCGACTTATTTTAAAACACAGACATTTCAACTATGTATTTTTCACATTGTATCTTTTTTGTGTTCCCTGAAAAAAGGACAAGAGTTGGAACGGGCAAAAATGAAATAATCAGAGATGCGTCACACTCCCTTAACCGTCACTGAAAACGTGTTGATCGGATATGTGAGTGCTGAATGTATTGTGTATGCGTTTATTGTTCATTAATTAGGTATTTTTGAGTGCGTTTTGAATCCTAGCCACTAGATGGCACAACACACACATTTATGATGGTTTCTTGCCCCTGCAGTGAGTAACTACAAGTATTAAAAAGAAGCCCATTCCATGACTTACAGAGTTTGGTTTCAAATAAAAAGAAATACATTTATCAAAATCAGGGCACTATCAATCAAATCAAATTTTAACCAAACTGCCTAAATCTTGCTGTAATGTTGAATTCCCTAATTATAATAAAATGTATACATTATTATTATTATTATTATTATTATTATTATTATTATTATTATAATACATACTACTACTACGACTACTACTAATGTGAATATATATAAATTACACTTACACACATATGATGAATCTCTCAGATTGTACCGTTTAAACTGGTCGCGTTGTGCTCGTCTGTCTATGCATGAAGATTCTGTTTGGAAGTACACTTATATTTTTGTCACACTTGATTACCATAGCTGTGTGGTGTTATCTTTAAAATATGAATGCAACCTTTTTTTCCATCATACGTTATTTAAAATATTTGTAATTTTTTTCTAAGCAAGAAGTGCGATTTATGTTCACTCTTTTATAGATTCCAAGCCACAAATCGTGAATCAAGAATAACATTTCGGTACATGGAAAGCAGTATAGCCTATATTTTATTATGTGTATATGCACATACGTTATACATTATTAGGGCCCGTTTACAAGATATAAGATGAGTATGATAACCACGGTTGGTGTTGTATGGCAGTGGTACAATTTGTGTTCATGTAACAGGAACTGTGCCGGAGATTTAACACACAAAAACGTGTCATTACGAACTCACCGAGTGTTAATTCATAGAGGGGTAAGAATATTCTCAACCTTTTTTCTATAAAATTTGTATCCATGAAGTTCAGCTTAACTTAATTTTCTGTGATTTGAGGAACTTTTGAATACGGCCTTTTTTATATTTAACTATATGTAAAATAAAATAACATAAGAGTTCCTGCTTAATTAATCGTCTACAGTGTAAAAAATATGATATTCAAGTGTTTTTAAAAAAAGAGTTCCAATCAACCTTTATTTTAACAATTAAGAAAATAATATGAATGAATATGCTTATTAGGAATCTACTTAGATGTAGACCCATATCTGTCTCTGTGTTTCACTGTCTATTTATTTACTAGATTCTTGGCTTCGGTCATTAGAATAACAAACAGGTGGGGGTTATCATACAGCAGGCATCACGAGCTCCTGCACTTGTTTGCATAGCGGATTTAAGCACATCAACTCAGCGGGTCAATGTTTTTACAGTTTCCAAAGATCCTCGAAGTTCCTTAAAAAAAACATGCATAGACAAAGTAGACAGTAAGCATGTTCCTTTCTGAATATACTTTGTTTTTAAAAAAATATTAAGGGTAACGTTTTGTATTTAAACACTTTCAGTAATTACAGAATTTCAACAAACTGTTTAAGCATCGCAGAGTTAACCAACAAATCAGAACTTAGCACGACAAAAAAGAAACCGTTCATTTGTTTTGGATGACTTATTCTGGGGGCGATACTAATGCGACCCTATACTGAACATGCTTATTATTAAGATTAAACTTTTTCACTTAAATTATTTTCTTTCCTAATAGCTAACTCGCTTCCATTATTCAGGCACGCTCGAGCTCAGTAAAGTGTGACAGGTTTTGCACTTTTCCAGAGGTTAGAGATTGGTCGCATGCATTACCATATATTACCGAGTTACAACTGCCCGTTAAAGATTTCCCCGGCACGCTTAAAACTATTTATCATTATTTAAGGCTAATATAGTGCATTACATTGTGTATTTAAGGAACTAATCGTCCTTCAATAACTAGTAATTTGCGTCCATTGGAAAGCCCTTGCTGGTTTTATTATTTTACTCTGTATCAGAATACTGTTCTAGTATTATATCAGGAAAAGGTCCAGTGAATTATAGAAACAGAGAATTGTCATAAAAAATGTATAGTTGTTTGTGCGACTTTGTAAATACAGTCATAGTTAATAAGAGAGCACTGGCGCAGATGTGTAATGTATTTAAATGTTACAAATCCCACACCGTTCATATACCAGACCTTTATGTTCACCCTCTCTCATCAGTAAACTTTTACACAATGTGTAGCCGAACGATAACATGATGCTAAATCCACGAAACACATCTCTCAGGATGTAAAAGGATTGTAGTTTCACGAAACTGTATTGAAACCACTTGTGCGACAGTTTTCAATATTTAACATAAAACGACTATGAAAGACATCTGTCAAAAATACATGCCGTTATTGATAATGCAGAATATCTAGAACTATATATATATATATATATATATATATATATATATATATATATATATATATATATATAGCGTGTGTTTTAATTAAAATAATACTTCAATACATATTATACAGGCAGTAATATTTGCAGTGATATCATTTAATGGCAACCGTGTTTGATGTAAAGGTTACCCTAGAAGCATTGTGACTAAACCAATTAGCACCACGGATGAAGCTATAAATCAAGCCGTGTTTTAGATTAAGACCCCCGATATTGTTGTAACTTGGTTCAGTGTGTAGTCCGGGAGAATAAATATATCTCTCATTGCTGAGTTCTTTATCATAGTGGCGGTTTGTATCAACTGACTGCAGTGGTGTAAGCATTACAAAGCAGCGCTTTGTGCACTTAATAAATAACCGCGCTTAACGCTAGTGTTTTTTTTTTCTTCCTACGCCATCATTTGCAATTTGTAAAAACTATTCATATTTTGTGTATTAACAAAACGCGGTGTGAATGTTAAACATAAAAAATACATTATTAGTTATCAGTAACCCATATAGGCGGTATGATTTGTGATGGTAAATTCGGGCTTTACTCATTACTGTAGCATGTTTTTTATGTGAAAACTATCATGGAAAAATATTCCTTCTTTTTTAAGCTTATAAAATATATTTATTCATATTGGCTAAAGTATGGGTTTGCATTATATAACATTAGTGGATACATTTAAAGTGCGGCGTGATTTTAATAATCACGCATAAACATACAAGCCAGAGTCCCCTTTCCTGCATTGGATCATTCGGGCGCCCCTTTCCAGAACGAGATTGGTAGAATTAACATGGCCCAGTCATTTGTGTCAGGTATATTTATCGACCAATATGCGCATTGCCTGCACAATTCCTGTAAATATGAACAATGGAATGTACATAGCATTGCGCCTTTGCGCAGGTACAGTATAAGCGTTTGTGTATCTTGTATTTCAGAAACAGTTCATGTGTAGCTGATAAACCAAACTTTGGGGGGGGGGGGGGGGGGGGGGGGGGAATAAACACGAAAAATCCCTGCAAGGGCTTCACTTAAGAGGAATGTAATTGAGCAAAAACGGATGACTGATGAATGGATAATAGAATCTTAACTAGCAATAAACAATAAATAGCAGCCAGCTCTGCGAGGATCTAATCACCCTCTCACCCTCTTCCAAGGCCAATAGAAGCAGAGCCGCCTCAACCCCAAATTCATCCCGAAACGGGTGGTCGGATACAAAACGCGGAGTGAAATTGGAATACAAAAAAGAAAACAAAAAAGAAACGAGCATCAGCAGCGCTTTGCAGACTTACTACATGGTTATAAACACATTCAAAACAAACAACAACAAAAAAACCATTTACGTTTCCACAATAACAATCGAATCATGCCTTTAGAAAAATGAAAAACATTGCGTTTAAAAATCCACTCATTATAACATTAGCACGCCATTCATTGGTCGCTTTCGTTTTTCAGATATTGCGCATTTTAAAATCATATACAGCCAAATAAATAAATAAATGAATAAATATATAAATGATCAACCTCGTCTGTCTTGCTTCTTTAATCGACGTTCAATTTCGTACGATATGTTTAAAAACATATGAAAATTGTGCCATTCACTATGTAATATATAATATTAAGAGGACAATAAAAAAGAACGTCAGCATACACTTATTAAAGAATGTATGTAGCGAAACTTGACAAATACCTCCTCGCTTTCTACTGGCTCCCTCTGTGTATGTAAATTGCTGTAGGTGGGTATTGGGAGCGAATCCGTTCCGTTTTGGTTGAATCCGCCTCTCCGTGTTCAGAGTTCCTTTTGACGCACTTAAAGAGTGTTCCCTCAACCTTAAGGGGAGTAATAGCGACCAATCATCAAGCCATTACAGGCTTCAGAGGAAGATGTTTGTGTGATTCCAACCCTAATTAGGCTCATGAACTAACAAATCGTTTGCACAACTGGTGAAGAATTGATCACATCCATGGATTGTCTGAGAACTAGGTGACCACCTTACAGAAGACTTTTTTCAGTCCTACCACAAACCTTTCTGCTGCTTTTCCAACTTAATCCTGCAGACAAACTTTCATCGATTTCCTGGAGTATTTTCTTTTAACGAGCTCGCCTGCTTCTTTGCTTGCGCTGGGGATCTTTGACTGGTAAAAATCATGTTTCAGCCAGCACCAAAGAGGTGTTTTACTATTGAATCTTTGGTAGCGAAGGATAGTCCACTGCCTGCTTCCAGAGGCGAGGAACCCATCCGACCAGCGGCCCTTAGCTATGCAAACTCAAACCAGATGAACCCTTTCTTGAACGGCTTTCACTCTAGCGGCAGGGGCGTCTATTCTAACCCAGACTTGATGTTCGCAGAGGCGGTTTCTCATCCTCCAAACTCTGCCGTCCCGGTTCATCCAGTCCCCCCTCCACACGCGCTGGCAGCCCATCCTCTTTCCTCGTCTCACAATCCTCACCCCCTCTTTGCCAGCCAGCAAAGAGACCCGTCAACTTTCTACCCATGGCTAATACACAGATATAGGTATCTGGGACACAGATTTCAAGGTAGGTTTCGCTTTTGCGCTTCATTCTCTAACCTTTGCTATGCGAAAGTGTCTTTATAACGTTAAAAAGACGAGAATAATAATCAAGCAGTTCGTTTTAACAAGGCTGTATATATAGGATTGAAGATTTTTTACATTTCAAAAGAGCATGCCTGGGTTTTCATTTGTTACTGTAAATTGCCAATTGGTATGTACAAAGAAAACAAACCAATAGTTAAAACTACCGAACGAATATAAATATATGTTCAAATGTAGAACGTTTCGATTCATTTTAGGTCTTTTTTTTCACTCAAACGCGTTTCCATACGATAAGCAATTATTATTATTATTATTATTATTATTATTATTATTATTATTATTATTATTATTATTATTATTATTTAACTTTTATTAGTATTAGTTTACATATAAACATTTGAATCGTTTATTAACAAAAACAAAAACAAAAAGTTATGCGCACCAAATTGAAGAATACCAGGACTCAAATGTTTTAATGTATTTTTATTTTATTTTATTTAAATCGAGATCTGAGGAATGCATTTTATAAGTAATAAAAATTTAAATTAGAACAAAATGTAACGTTTACAATAAGATGCAAATCCTATGTTAATTTGGACGTTACAAAAAATAGCGTCTATTCTAGAGAGGCCTTAAGAATTTGACCATCATTTGTATCCAGACGAGAAGCCGAATTCATCTGCTCGCAAGTGCTAATGAATTTGTCCTTACATTCTGACCTTTGCTGTCTGCGCAAGCAGTTCTTATCTGTCGAGGCTGTGCTTCCCGTTTAGTAATATAATTATAGACGCAATATTCCTAAAACACACTATATTAGGGTTTAATAATATGCATTTAAAGAAAAGTTATTTTACAATAGCAATACCCTTTTTATTTAATTTTATTAACTAGAACATGGCATCGCATTTTAAATATTGAAACACATTACATGAAATAGCCTGTAGCCTGCATTTACTATATCTGTTTTATTAGTCTTTGGGATTTTTAATTTTTTTTAAAAGAAAATAATTATTTAGAAAACTTGCGCAATATTTAATTTGAATATAATTAGGTTAGCAGCTGTTTTACACGTTTGTTGTTATTCAATAAGGAAAGTTTGTTGAGAGAATCCTTTTCGTTTGAAAAATAACAAAGCCTACCTAACCTGTTTTACATGGTGGTTTGCAATATTGTAGTTTCTTTAACCTGTTCATAAAGATAGCTCCTGAAAATTAATGCAATACAAAAATATAATTGATGTTCAGTCTCTATTTCCCAATTGTTCGTGTATAACGTTAAATAGTTAGAAATGTATTTTGTGTAAAGTTTGAAACAACAATATGTTTAAAACTTCGTTTATATTATTGTCTGTGGGAGCGCTTTTAATCATTGACTTTAAAAAAAAGCTGTATGGACATTTCAAATACAAAAATACTGTCAAAAAAAATCTGACAAAAAAAAAAACTGAAATTCAAAAATATATTTTCCCAATTTCGTTATGCGCCTTTCAGTTGTATGACGGAAATGTAAACAGAGTACCGTTGTTTTGAATACTATTTTGGTGTTCATTCAAATTATATTTGTAAATGCGGTATTTTTCCACAGATATGTGGGCTTTCAATCAAATATTACAAATGCTTACTAAATGCATTTTGAAGTTGTTAATGGCTTAGTACTGTTGAATTCCATGCTGTTTTTTTATGTTCATGCAAAAAAAAAAAAAAAAATCATGTTGCAAAGTTGAAGATACGGTTGTTTTATTGTAATGTTTGTTATATAAATTGCTACAATTCTGTTAGATATTTAAAAACAAAGATTTTTTTCTTGGATTTGGAAAAATGACATGTAATTAATGTTGCTAGTGCTTTTTGCGTGGTGTTTAAAACCAGTTCAAGCAAATGTCCAAACGTCTGTTGCTCACATATACATTTAGAGTTATTGGTGTTTGTTGACTTGTCGAGGCAAACAAGGTGAGATAAACCCAGCATTAGTCTAATAACATAGATCATTCCGAAACTGAATGAGATTGTCGTGAAGCTGAAAGGGGAATCTAATCTCTGTCGTTGTGCTTTACTGTGTAGGGCACGAAACGAGTCCGGAGAGCTTCCTTTTACACAATGCACTGGCCAGAAAACCCAAAAGAATCAGGACAGCGTTCTCCCCGTCTCAGCTGCTGCGGCTGGAACACGCGTTCGAAAAGAACCACTACGTGGTCGGGGCCGAGAGAAAACAACTCGCACACAGTCTAAGTCTCACTGAAACACAGGTAAGATTTTTATTTTTTAAAAGAATGGATATGTTAAGAGCCATATTGAGAGTGCCATTAACTGATCAACTGCGAATTAGCATTATGTATTATTAAATACGGGTTTCTTGCTGTCTTTGCGCATATATATTTTTAAAATAATATTTTGTATTTATTATATGGAAAGTGAACAATTGAAAATTATAACCTGTGAAAATTAGGCATGGATGAATGCATTGATGTTATCGGATAATACTGTTGGTGGATTTGTTCATTTACATCTGATCACCTGCTCAGTGCTTACAGCCTACCAAAAAAGAAAATATTGAGAAAGGGGTCGTGTAAATATGTTAACGAACCCTAGCGCCTGTACCTAGTCCCTTGCTGCATACAAACCTATGCTTATCCATGAATGTCATTACAATTTACAATCATTCCTTCTGACAAAGTCGTCCAGATGATGTTTTATTGGTCTTTGGGATCATTTCACAGATTAGCTGAATCGAAAAACATTTGTGCATGGCACCGGGAAGAAAACGCTGTTTTCGCTGTGAGAACCAAAGCTTTATTTTTCTTTATGTGGAACTCATACAGCATAAACAGGATGCTGATATTAATACGCGTATCCATGCAGTACGACACATGCTTAAATACATATGCAGTCCCAACAGTTATATCCATATAGCTTTTTATAACAACAAACAATCTCTTCAATAATTGGCGCTGTAAGGCTATTTTTCGTCTTACGTTTGTGTTTCTCTAAATGAATGTAAACTGCACTTTCCCGTGCTGTTGTGCGTTACAGAATGGAGGATTGGGGTCAGCTGTCTCAAATCGTGCTGAATTTTACACAAGTGAAACTCGCCAGTGTTAGTAAAATATGAGTGACCCCTGAATATCTACTGTCTGGGTTCAAAGCTCCTTCCAAACGTTATTGATTTGTATGCGGATTATGTTGTAACCCTTTTAAGGGCAAACGGGGTTTTGATGCTATTGTTTTTTAAAACGTCTCTCCAACAAAACAACAAGGGGTTGTCAGCATTTTATTAGCTATTTTAACAAGGGAGCGGTCAGAATTAATTTCCCCCCCGGCAAGCGGTATTTAAGGTGGTCTTTGTGCTGGATGGATTCGGAGCTGGTTGGGATCTTTTGTCCCGGTGTCAACCCCTAGCTCTTTGACAAACGAGTTCCTTTTGGAGATCTGTCTTGAGAAATGAACCGGCCTCCCCCTCAATTAGCAGTCTGAAAGGAAATGAAATGCACCTTTATTCCAGCTCAGCCTCTCAGATCAGAGACTTTTGTATATTATGAATAATGTTTTAAAAAATTAGCTCGGTGAAATCGAGGGAAGTTTTGTATCCCTGCTATTAAAAATATTCATCTTTCTCTATGATCGCCCCATTATATAGACACCGATAATGACCAAATCGCAATCACTTGCTTTTAAAGCACGCTTAACTAAATAATTATAAAGTCAATGTTACATGTCGCAAAAAATAAACACACACACACACACACACACACACACACACACACGTAACAAAGGCACACATTTCTATTTTCAAATAAAAATGTAAATCAGAAAATAGCTCATCATTAACTACACCATGTAGGCCCTACACATACAACTAAAGTATATACAGTGTTTGTAGTAATTTATGCGATTTAAATAAGTGCTACAATATCCAATTTAAAATACTACGTTTTTAATTTAATGTAATTTTGTATACGTATTATTATATGTGTAGGCCTAGATGTATATTTTAAATTTGACGTTTGTGAAAGTTGTGTTTGATATTACAAATGGCTTCCGTGAATTTCATTAATATATATATATATATATATATATATATATATATATATATATATATATATATATATATATATATATATATATGTGTGTGTGTGTGTGTGTGTGTGTGTGTGTGTGTGTGTGTGTGTGTGTGTGTGTTGATAGACAATATCTAAAAACTGCAATTGGACAACCACTTGGTTATATATGGTGCAGAATTAATATCGCTGTGAACTCAATAGTCTTTTGTGACATCATAAACGTATACAACATATATAATTTAAGCTTATGCTGATATTAAAACAAAACCCAATTTGTTTGTAGGTAAAAGTGTGGTTTCAGAACCGAAGGACAAAATTTAAGCGACAGAAATTGGAAGAGGAAGGCTCCGATTCACAGCAGAAGAAAAAGGGCACTCATCACATCAACCGATGGAGACTCGCCACCAAGCAGCCGAGTCCGGAAGAAATAGACGTCACTTCGGACGATTAAGAACGAGTGATCAGAAACTCGAGCAGCGTGCAGCTTTCAGGATCACACAACCAATAGCGAGGTGTTGCCGAATGAAAGGGTAAACAAAATACTTCATCAAAACCTTTGGAAAGCGCTGAGAGGGTGAGGGGTCCAAAATGTGGCACTGCTACTGGCAGAACCATGGCATGGATCTGTTAATCAAACTCCAAGCACCGAGACCACGATTGACAGGTATTACATTGTATGCAGTCCACTTCAAAATCAAAACAGAAAAAACAAAACAAAAACAATTCCAATTCATATTGGACATTTGCACTTCAGAGAGACCCCAAATTTAATAATTAACGTTCCATACACGAAACCAAAATTCTTTTTTTTTTCTTTTTAGAAAATTTGAATGGCATGTTACCTGTTTTCCCAAACAGATATTTACACAAAAAAAAAACCTTAGGTTTTTTTTTTGGATGTTGTTGTTGTTGTTGTTGGTTTTTTTTTTTTGTTTGCTTTAGGAGAGGTTTCTGTGTGCTTCTATTTTTTTCTTCTTTTTTTACAACAACGTGCTGTTTTTACTTCTGGTGTCAAAGTGTTTGTGAATGCCATATGAAGTAGCAGTTCTTGCGTTATAGTGTTATATAAAAAATAAAATAAAAAAAAAACTGAAAAGATGTATACCACAGATCAAATACTTTTAAAGGAAAAAAAGTATTTAGGACATTCCTTATGTTCGTCACCTGAAGCTTTACAAAGTTACCGTGATCCTTGGTGTGAATATCAAGTTGGCAGTATCCGCCCCTGCCCTGAGCTGCCGCAAAGGACTATCATAATTGTCGATGGCCATGAAGGCAATGAGTTTTCAAGCACTGAGGGTTATTCCATGTTTATAGAGGTACTCAAAGTGAATGATGTTTCTGTAGCGTCCTCTTATCAGAATGTAAATATTGTTTGTATTTGTGTTGTTTGCTACAATTCTAACACAAAATATACTTCCAAGAAGTATGCCATTGTCAATATTTTGTCAATAAAGGTTTATCAATTATCTGCTCAGAGTAACTCATGAGACTTTTTCGGCAAGGTTTAGTTATTCATGTTTATTTGTTGTTGATATATATATTATTGTGAAGAAGTATAATGTATTTTCAAACACTACTTAATTTTTATACAGAATTATTAACCCAAGCCTTATGGAATATTTATGAATGAACAACGGAAGTAGGCCCTATTGTTTTTATTTTATTATTATATATGAATCTGGCGGTATGGTTTACGACAAAGCGACAGTACAGCAAAACATTTCTTCTAGAGATAAACTACTGTGGCCGTCGTTTCACTTCCTCTTTCGAGTTCAAATGTGTCCAGTCACGCGTGCTTGTTGTACCTGTTCGCATAGCTGAATCATTAAAAAAAACAAACAAAAAAATCTATATTGCTGCTGCAGGTAGGCAAATTGACATACACTTTTAAGCATGTGTGTGCATCATTTTGTTGTTCATGTATTTATTTTAATGTATTTTAATGTATAGGCCTACTGTATAAAAAGCTACACAGCGTGTACTATACAATTGCAGAGGACATTTTAAACAAGTCGTACAAACTGTAACATTAAAAGAATGTTGCTACCAATTTTGAGGTATATAAATGCCTGTTTTTTGGGGCAAGTGGTTGTTTTTTCATGCTTCATTTGCTTCTGATCCTGATAGACTGCATTAATCAGTTTTATTTCCATTGACAGAGGAACCGCGTCTGCTCTGTTCCCGCTACAAAGAGTCCTGCGAGCTTTTGTGAAAGTGCAAATCAGTTTAGGCAATTATCATACGAGTAATATGAGGGGGGGAAAGGGGGTGCAGCGCCCAGTGCTTCGCTTTAATCTCTTAATCCACATATCCAGGGGGGCTGGTTGGACATAATTTAGGACAATCCGACTACCCCTTACACTGTGATAAGGGAAGGTTACAATCTGCCGCGAAAATAGCAGCTTTGTTTGAAATCGTGTCCCGGACTGGCATGGTTAGAATATACATGCACGTGCTCCATGGTTTTCCATATAAAAACTCTTTTTTTGTCAGAATTGTTGTTTCACTATTTATGCCGCTTTGATATATTTGCTAGACAGCATTTTTACTACAACCTGTCTATTTCTGAGAAAAGGGTTTACCCCTATCCCTACTGTTATTTTCAACCAGCATATATCTATTTTTTTAACATTCTAATTTAACGTGTCTTATACTGAGATTGACACACATGTTTTAACAGGATTTAGACAGTAATATACACCGTTATCTGTGACGTGTGTGCGATGATATTTGCATGCAGGCTATTGCTTATAACCGGTCATTGTACTGGGTGGGTCGCAGTCTTCTGTATCGACCTCTGTCAATATTAAACTTCAATATAAATTCCTGCGGGGGTTGCCTTTCATTTCCCCACAATAAAACACTTTTCAAAATGGCAACAATTCCAAACCAAAGTTAAACAGATTTGTGTTTAATAGTAAAATAATTTTCCTTAATTGTTTCACAACTTGTTAAATAAGCTTAGTTTTTTAAAGCATATACAACCAGGGGGGAAACGCAAAGCGTCCTGTGCGCTATAACAGCAATAAAAATCTTCAGAGAATACCATTAGCTTTGAAAAACCCCTAAAAGCTTTATTACAAACCCAGCTTTGAAATAAGGGGATTAGGAGGCTGAAAGGGTCCCACAATAGTTAGAAGAAAAGGTTTCATGCTAATGAGGTTAATGCCCTTTGTATCTCAGAACTGCACAACTTCATTACTCGCTATCTCAGGCTGCACCAAGCAGCTCAGAGCGCTGCAATCCACTCCAGCTTCCCCTTCCCTGCCTAAAGAAGGATTTGATAGCAGCTCTGTTCAAACTAGATAATTATATCTTTTCAAGTTGGAATTAAGATAAAGAGAGTGCAGGAAAGGCGGCGAGCCTTGATCCACTGCAAACAAATTTGGCGCACTTTCTCCCCTCTCCCTGCCTCAATGGGCAGGACAGAACCCGCTCATTAGTGTCTCGTTTCGCCTTATTCGTTTTTCCTCATTTAAAGGCGTCTGTATCCAGTTTTACATCTTAAATGTAGATAATTAGCCTTACTAATAAAGTATGTTTTAAAAGACAAATCGTCCGATCTAAAGAAAAAAAAAATGAAAGAATGGGCATGGATGGACCCTTTAGAAATTTTGAAGAATTTACATTGTTGGCGTAAAGCGTGTTTTTTTTCAGACCCTAGCCTAGTCGTACTCAGCTTCCCACAGCCAAAACTAAGCGCGCACACACACACACACACACACACACACACACACACACACACACACACATTTCATAATCAAGGCCTGCCTTGATTGTGCGCCAATACATTCGAGAAAAGTTAAGAGTTCTGCCCGGCTTGGTTTGAGAGTTCAGCTGCAAGACAGGTTGTGGAAGTGAAAATGTGACATCCACACCACGCACAACTGCACAGGGTTCACCACCAGTTAAAGTGTGCCTCCTCACAGCGTTGAAATAAATGCAAGCCTTGCAATTGATAATAATAATAATAATAATAATAATAATAATAATAATAATAATAATAATAATAATAATAATAAACTTGAAAAGGGGGGAAATAGTAAAGTGTTTAAAATAGGGATTAAACTGTATGTGCTTCAGGTTAAATACAAAAACTTGTGGAAAAGTATACGTCAGTTTGTGTTAAATTCAAATTCAATCGACCAGACTGTTAGTTTTAATGCACCTCCCCTTTTACAGCATGTGGTATTAAAGATCAAGTTAAAATGACAGTAAATATGTTTGATTTGGGTAAACACTCAAATTGTGAGAACGTTATCAAAGCAGATTGTTAGGGTACGGGTCAATATAATAAAGATGCTACCTAGATAGATAGATAATGAGAGTTATGGGAAATACATAAACATTTATTTAAGATACATTTACAACATCATACATACATGTGACATGGTGTCATTGAGTAACCGCTGCAGTTTCGGGAGTTTAAATTATTATATTCATATAACTATTTTAACACAATGAAAAAGAAAGTCTTTTTTGGTAAGTTGAATGACAGCTCATTATAGATCAATTTAACTGATTTAAGAGTTTTACTTGAAGAAAACAGCAGTGCCCTGTCCTCTCATGTACCCTCTGATCACTTTATCAGTCTTTTAGTAACTACTTATACCTCATATATCAATTGATTTACCTCTCAAAACAATCCCGCTGCGAGATGGAAGTGGGAGTTTTGAGAACCTAGTGACCCGCGCGCTAACCCTGCTCTCTGAGATAGCCTGTGCTGGTGGGACACTCCTATAGTTAAAACGGTTTAACCGTGTCGAGTTTACAGACTGGGAACCTATTAATCAGAAGGCCTCTGCATGTGTTGATGTCTTTCAAATCAAACACTTCATACAAATATAAGAATCCACCTATTACAAAAAAAAGTAGTGTAGTGCAGTACACTGACATCGATACGCTAGCGTTTTGCAGGACTGCCTTCAGGTTGCAGGTACACATTCTGAACTACACCTATTTGTGAGGGGGTTGTTTAAAACAAGACAGCCACTCGATTTACGAACAAGAGCAAGCGCATTCTAAAAATGACATCCTCATACTGGGTGATTTTTATTTTTGATCCACCCATTTACAATATTATAAAATGTGCTTATGTAATCATTAGATTTGAATACGACCATTTTTTTGACAGGTTGCTTTCACTACGAGAAATGGCACTAAAAAATGTAAGTGCTAGACTATATTATTATTATTATTATTATTATTATTATTATTATTATTATTATTATTATTATTATTATTAGACTTTGTGCAGCAGCTCGTATTCAGATATTTGATTCCATATAAGGACATTCCTTTCCATTCACGATCCCCCTTTCTCTTCACAATGCTCTTACCGTATACACAGACATATTTCACAAGCCTAAATGACCATCACCTGCTGCGCACCCACACTCATTATTTTTTTGGCTTTTTGATAATTTGACCCCCCTCCCAAAAAAGACAACATAAACCCTTTTTAACCGGTGCACGACTAGCATCTCGCAATATTAATATCGCTTTGCAATACACTTCCGAACTTTTCAAACGCTGCTCTCGCAAAGAATAAAGCTGGCAGCTCAATAACGATCTAACAATTGTGTTTATTAGTTTTATTAATCATATATTAAACCAGGAGTTTAATAAAATACCCTCCGTTAATGATACATCACATATACGTATACCCTCACTATAGAATAAAAGCCCCGCTTGCATGTACTGCACACTACAGAACACATACGCATGATACCAAACCGACCACTGACTGTCTTCTCCCTTCTGTGCTCTGCGCTCACTACCTTTTGCCATTGCTTTGATCATACAGCGTGCCCTCTCCATTAACTCCTCTCTCTGAATCACACACTGCGCTGCAGTCTCGGACATCAGCCCCCATGCAATGCAGCCCTGAACTCCAACGTCTGCAGCTCTGGGGCTAATATTTATAGCTCAGATCTCCGGTCCTGCACGCGGAACCTGACATCAAGAACTGGATCAAGCCCGTTTCACCAACTGCCTCTGAAACTGATCTCTGAAAGGAGAGACTAGACCCTACACAATTCCCATGGCCTTGACATAAGGTACAGCGATAAATATACACCGCTAATGAGCAATTACCATATAATCACTCTCCAATTAGCTCGCATAATGATGAATTAAACATTGCGCTCTCCTGGATCCAGTTTCTAGCTTTGTATATTATTTACGAAGGGCGTCCTTTTTGAAAAGCACCCAAATGTCAAATGAGATAGGGAGATTCTAGACCAGGGGCTACTTGTGCATTCTATTGTTATACTGGCACATTATAATTTCTTCTGTATTGGAATAGTGTTTTTTGTTTTTTTTTTTTGTAGTGAAAGTGTCACTATTTATAAGAGAATATAGGAAATAAACATTGGTGCATTGATAATCAACATATAAGGAAAGCTTTTACAATAGCCCATTCGCACATATAATGGTGAAGATTATTATTATTATTGTTTATTCATTATTATTCTTATCTAGTTGTGCATAACTGTTACATAATTGTGTGGGTCGTTCACTGTATTTTTTGGCAAACAAAATACAATGCCATTTATATATATATATATATATATATCACATAGCTAACTCAAAAGGTTGGTTACACTGTTCACCAAAACATGCACTATGATGAACTAAATACATTTGAAGACACAGTAAGTGCCACCACACTTTCTCAATGTACAGTTAAATTACAGTGTGCCTTCATTTAAACATCTAAAGGCCAATTGTTATACTAATTTAAGTCACATAACACACACACACACACACACACACACATAAGAAGCTATATATATATATAACTGACCACGCGGCTTCTTATATATATAAGAAGCCGCGTGGTCAGTTAGATTTCCAATCATATTATTATTTATTTATTTAAATTATTATTATTATTTTTTACAGATTTGAATATTATATACAGTGCAATAGTGAGACTGTTTAATATTTAAACACAGGCTTGGGGAAAAGATGTCAACGATTTTGAATTTATTAAGGTAAACGATACACAGAGCACAATGAAAACATGTGAAATGTGAAGCACAGGGAGACACATGGTCTGGACAGTAGGGACATATATGCGCATAAAGCTTAATTATTAAAGGGTATTGCAGATAAAGCTTTTAAACTAATTAACACAGAGATATAACTCTTAGGCACTTCGCATCTAGCCTTCTATTAAATGTAAGCGAATGTATTTCGAGCTGTATGGTACCTTTCGTTTATTAGTTGTTCTTTTGAACCAAATTCAATAGAAGAGATGCATACATGCGTGAAGGAATTAAACTGGCGTGTTGTTTGTAAGTTTATAAAAAACCTTTTTTAAAAAACAGGTAATATTGTCATTTTAAAACAACTGTATTAATGCATTTTTTTTCGCGATTGTGCCTCCTATACAAACTAGCACTGAAGCCAGCTTCACTTTTTTTTTTTTTTGGTGTGACTTATTGACAGTAAGCATCCAGTGCAATATACTTTGTAAGAATTGTGGCTAATCCTTATGTATTCCGTCTATTTGTTACCATGTACTAATTAAATGTGTGTGTGTGTGTTGTAAAGCGGAACATTTTTGTAAACTAGGGTAAACATGATGAACTAGAACATACATAATTGTAATATTTAGTTGTCATTACTATTAAAACTATCTAAACCTTAACAAAGCGCCATAAAATAGGCTACTTGCTTAGTGTTTTATTTTAATATTACTGGACCGCATTTGTATTAACGGTGTTATTTATTTATTTATTTATGTATGTGTTTTGTTTATGTGGTTCTTGCGCCTTGTACGTCACCACTGGCTTATTATGTAGAAAGAAAAATATTTCCGTCTCGTGACATTTTCAAGGAAACGTTCGCAAGTAGTTTATATATATGTATGTATATATTAACTTTTATTTTAATCACAGTGTCTATCTGAACTGTATTGTTTTACGAGTGCACGTTAGGTAAATCACTGTTTCAAATTATATAAACCACACGCAAGACTGCTGAATAGTTTCTGAATGGGGTGTTTTTCTCTCACTGGTCTGGTTGGAACCTCGGGTTGTATCCTCTGCGATGTTAGAAGAGATGTGAGTTCCGCTCCGCAAATAATATACTCATACTGAGACACAATATGTATCAACCACACAGTTGGACAATAATGTTATTGTGAGCATACTGGAATATAATGTTTTTTTCTGCAAGAGTTAGGTAGTGCTTTCTAGTAGTTGTTGCAGTGACTTTGCTAACCACGCAACAGTGACAACATAGTTCTGCTAATGAGATGGAAGTGGCTTAGCTGTGGTTTTTCTTGTGACTGGTGTTGGTAGGAAATTGAGTTCTACTTCAGACACCGGCTGTTATGTGCCAAAGCCGTCTAATTATTTGGTCCAGTACAAAAGGCATTAAAACCCTCTAGGCCAAACGCTGGAGCTTGAATATAAACAACCATACATAAAATATGAATTTCTATACATTTCACACTTGTTCTCCATAGCCTGTGTTTTAAATAGGCTACATTTTATGTAAGACATGTCACCCAATAAAAAATCACTACGTATCCGCGTTATTTTTGCACAATAATTAAAAACTCAGAACTCTTGGTATCTGAGCTGGAAGTTGTTACGCGTGAGTCGCTACTGGTCGGAAATGGCTTTGTTCAGTCCAATGCTTTGCAACCTTCTAAACCAGCGGAAAGGCGGCGGCCATTAACTGATCAACTTTCAGTGTGCAGAGAAGAGTTACACAGAGGGTGTTTGTGAAACTTGTTGCTTATATAGTCGAAAGGATTTTTTTTGTTTGTTTTTTATTTGACCAACGAAAAATATGTGATGCTGATGAAATACTACACAGCCGCGCGCGCGCGCGCGCTCACACACACACATTAGCTCATCGTGGTATTCGATTACAGTGTAGCAGGAATACGTGACTATTTCATTAACCATTATGTTGAGTAAATAGGCTCCATACGCAGATTATTGCATTTAAAAATACGGTGTTTTGGGCGCAGAATGTTACTGCAAAGTACTATAACATGCTTGCAATTAGTACATTGTATTGCAATCAAATTAACACATTATTGCAATTAAAGCATTATATAGTTTTAAGAATACATTTAAAACAGCGTTCAGCAATGTTGATGGTAAGAAATGTAACAACAAAGCCACTGCAGCAATACAGAAATAACACGAGAACTCTGCCGGGTCTAACAGGTCTTACAAGCAAAATGTACTATGTAAAGATATTTGTACAATAAATTGCAGAAGCCTGTTTTGACACAGGAGCATTTACTGTAGCATGCAACAGCAGCATTTAGTGAATTTCACAGTGCATGCAAAGTTGCTGCGTCCAAAATACTACATTATTCATACTCCAGTACTTTCTTGTAAGGGCATTCTTATGTCCCACCCTTGTAATCAGAAGCTACTGTACATCAGCCAAGTAAACCGGTGGAGCCATATTTAAACCCCTTTGTTATTATGGATAAGTGTTTCGGTTTTGTGAGGTGAAGAATCTTCTGAGGAGGCTGAATTAATAGCTACAAATCAAAGACAGAGATGTTTTTTTGTTGTTGTTTTCGTGCGCTAAAGACATCACGCATTTTAATTATCCGCGCCATCTTTTGCTACCAGCTATTTAGTTTGAAATGCCTTGCAGGGCTTGCATGTTGCGCCCCGCATTGTAACACTACAAGTATATAAATATTTTTTACAAATCTGTCATTATTTCCAAATTGAAGATTACATATTTTCAAGGGCATTATTTGTGTCTGACAAAATCGCTAAAAGCACGATATCTTTATCAAATATATATATATATATATATATATATATATATATATATATATATATATATATATATATATAAATAAAGGTAATACAAAATTAATTATATAACAATAAAAAATAATAAGAAAGCGCAATACTGTGTTTTTATCTCCTCTCTCATGCTTTGGCAGAAGCTACTTGACTGCTTCGCCACTTCACGTGTTATTTGGTAAATTACTGTAATTATGTATTTAAAAAAAAAAAAACTGGCGTCAAATAATGTAAAACAGATCGAGTAAAAAAAAAAAAGAGCTCTCATTTCTGAGCAAATTAGAATGTTTATTCAGATGTTCCTCGTGATAGTTGCTGGCTGCTGGAACGTCGCTTGGAAGATGCACTGGTGCCATCCACCGAGTTTGGTATTCATTGATTAAAGGAACAGAAAAGGTTTTTTTCACGTTAATTGTAGCCTAACGAAAGGGACTAAAATAGAGTGGTTAGATAAACGCAAATGAAAATAAACGAATCAATGTACACAATCAAAAAATGAAACCACTGTTACTGCAAACTTTGAAAAAAAAAAAAAAAAAGATAGAGAAGAAATCGGGATCCATGATGTTTAGCAAGTTGTAGGCCTACCCAATTGAAAGGGTTCTCGTTTTTCCTCAGGGGGTTACACTGATACCTGGTGCAAACCCTTAAAACGGAACGCATTTAATTAAAGCAACAAACAAACAAGACTTGGATCTTTCTGTTGTATGACAACAACACAACATATGTCTGTAGGACTGCATCGTTTCATACTAACTTTCACAAACCTAAACTTGAATGCCAATAGGGTTATAAATACACAGGACCCAATTCGCTATAACGTTTACTTTGTTTTGTTTGCACCCATTATTATTTTACAAATCTAGTAAAATACTACTACAACAGCTAGCTACAACCACTAGCCTACAGTAATAAAATAATATCAATTCTACATAGAAGTATAATAATATAACAATATAAAAATAAAGCTGTAAAGTATGGCCCTTGAATTCGCAAACTATTTAAGACACGTTTTGA